>NC_084797.1:71796367-72421367 GCF_963169125.1 Humulus lupulus
AGAAACTTAGCAGAACCATTTCCAAACGAGCACTTGAGAGGGTTTAGCTTCATGCTATACTTTCTAAGTATTACAAAGCATTCCTCCAAGTCTTGAACATGCCCTCCAGCTTCTTTGGACTCGACCAACTTGTCATCGACATATACCTCCATATTTTTTCAGATCAAGTCTCGGAACATGCCATTCACTAAATGCTGGTAGGGGGCTCCTAGGTTCTTTAAGCTGAATGGCATCACCTTATAACAGTACAAAACCTTGTCTGTCCGAAAGCTGCTATGTTCCTCGTCAGGAGGGTACATACTTATTTGATTATACCCGGAATACGCATCCATGAATGAGAGTATTTCATGTCCAGCCGTTTCATCGACCAGTTAGTCTATTCTGGGTAATGGGAAGCAGTCTTTGGGGCAGGCCTTGTTCTGATTTGTGAAGTCCACACAGGTCCTCCACTTCCCGTTTGGTTTTGGAACCAACACGGGGTTTGATACCCAATCAGGGTAGTAGGCCTCCCTTATAAAACCATTTTCTCTGAGCCGCTCGACGTCCTCCTTCAGGGCTTGAGATCGGTCTTTCTCAAGCAGTCTCCTTTTTTGTTTCACTGGTGGGTAGTTCTTGTCTATATTGAGGACATGACTTATTACAGATAGAGAAATTCCAACCATGTCCTTATGTCACCAGGCAAAGACATCCTGGATTTTCTTCAAAAATTCCACCAATCGTGCTTTAATTTCCACCTTTAACTCCTTCCCGACTTTGATTACTCTAGTCGGGTCCTCCACATCCAGTAGGACTTCGTCAAGATCTTTGACTGGTCCTACCCCCATGACGTCAACCCGAAAGCGAGGATTGATGTCGCTTACCTCGCTTTGGGAAACTTGCTATAATAACAAATCTTTGTTAAAAGGAGCCTTCGACTCCAGTAGAATGTTTCTCTCAACGTCAACTTCCATGTTGACAACCTCATCGGTTCCTTCACCCTCTTCGCAGCAGGTTACTATCATGCTGTTTACGCATGGTCCTTTCTTTGCCTTGGCTACTGACGCATTGTAGCATTCTTGTGCCTCCCTTTGGTAACCTTGTATGCATCCTTGCCCTGCGCTGTGGGGAACCTCAAAGATAGATGTCAGGTAGATACTGCTGCATGTAATGCCATCAGGAGGGGTCTCCCGAGTACCACATTTTAAGCCGGTGAGAAATCTACCACCAGGAACTCTGTCATCACAGTCTCGTTCTTGGGGGCATCCCCCACTGTGACTAGTAGTCTAATAGTTCCTGTTGGTGCTAGGCATTCTCTCGTGAACCCATATATCAATTGGGAACACGGTGTCAGGTCCTTGACCATGAGCTTCTTCTTCTCGAGGGATGATTTGTTGATGATGTCTACCGAGCTTCCCGTATCCACCAAGCATCTCTTCAGTCGGGCGTTGGCGATTTGAATGGTAAAACCCTTTTGTATCATTAACATTAATTTTATGTGATTAATGCTTAAATACATTTTCTATATCCTTTTTCACTCTTATAATTTTTTTAAATAAAACAAAACACATATTAATAATTAATTTCTCTCACATTTAATTTAATTAATCACACAATACAATAACCTAAGGTCCATTTATGGAATAAAATTCCACAATTAGGCAAACATTTAAGCATTTAACACAAAATGCCCTAAAATTTCCATTTCCTCTTACGTTTATTATTTTTGACAAAATTTTAATTTTTATGAAAACATTTTATGCCCAAAATATGTTTTTCATAGTTTATCATTTTATTTTCCTAGACTTATACCCGATTAGGGTTTTTGTGTCGGTCCCAGACCGAAAGTCTTATCTTGACTTTTAATCACACAATTCATAATTTGGCTAACAATAACTTGTGAAAATAAATTCCAAACAAATATAATATTATGTAAAATAATAATATTAACTGGGTGAAAAAATCCTGACCCGATTCGTTTAACGGTACAGGAAACGCAGGGCGTTACAAATGTAATCTAAATAATTACTCATTACATTCAGCTAACTTTAGTAAAACACTTTTTAAATAAATCTGGTTATTTTAATGGCCTATAAATTCTACTTCCTTTATTATGGTGTTATTTACCAATTTTTAGCTAATTTGAGACTTCGTAGTTTACATGCAATTGAATTCACCAAAACAATTCATATAAACACTAAGGACATTTCTAGAAAATCATTTTTCTAAAAGATGCATGACTAATCAAAATTGTGTGGGGTTTCATGAATTGCATGTAATAGAATAATGCACGATAATGTTATCAATCCAACATCAAATAATATTTATTTAAATAAATATAATAAATAAACAATGAATGATGAACTGAATACTATTGAGTATTCCTAACCCAATAGCGTCACATAATAAACAATCCATTATTCAACCATACATTAAAAAAACATATCCATCCATTCAATATACATATCAACGTACACATAAAAAATTTCAAGAAACTCACACAACATTTTATATACATATATATGTGTGTGTGTGTGTGTGTGTGTAGACTACTTGGATACCCATTGTTGGTATTAAATAAGAAAATTTTCAAAACACGCAACAGAATGTATTGAGAAGTTGATTTTCAAAAAATTATTAATATCAGCTAGGATCATACATATATAAATATATTAAATAACACATATAAGGAATAAATATTACCTCTCGTAGCTTATCAAGTATCCTTGAGTCTTTTAATAAATCAACGATCTCCCTATCCTTATGAAATCTCACACATTAGCCTTCCAAGTTGTTCCTCTAACACACAAGGATGTGTGTGGGCACGTAGGATTCACAAGATAATTTAGGCTATCTAGATGTACTCAACACATGAGATCTAGAGAGGTTTAAAAAGAAAGAAGCTATGGAAACTTCTAGAATTTTAGGTTTAGAAAATTTTATCGTTTCTTTCTTTTGAGAGAGTTTGAGAACCTAGAAACAACTGACTTACAAAAGAATCACTTCTTTTCAATTTGATAAAGATAATTAAACTATTTTAAATAATCTTTATTTAATTAAAATAAAATTGATCAGTTACTGTAATGCCCCAAATTTCCTAATAAGGTTTGGGACCTTGATTAGGAGGTCGGGAGGGCCATAATTGATTTATTATAGTATTTAATGATTATATGCATATTTACGTGAATTATATTATTATATTATGGTGAATGCATGCATATGGGAGAATTTATTATTGTGAGGGTATTTTGGTAATTTGGCCACTATGGGCGTAATTGTATATTTTGGGTGCATGATTGTGATTAATTAATATAGCCACACTATAAGGTGGATTGGTTCGAGCTTATCGACATGAGACGATCATGGGGTGTAAGTGTTAGGTTTAGTCATAACGGGTTTAAGTTCGGGGCTCGGGGTGAGTCTCGGGGTGATATCAACGGTTAAAGCGTTACCGGGGACTTTAGGGTAACAGGATATGAATTATTGGTGTTTGAGGATATTGAGATTAGCGGGAATTGGGAAGCGTTAATTATGATTAACGGGTTAAGCAAAAAGTACCAATTTTACCCCTAGAATGGTTTTAGAGGCTTAAGATGACACAAGAGTAATTTGGTCATTTTAGGGGTGGATATATATGGTTTTAGATGGCTGTGAAACAGAACCAAAAACAGAGTTCTCCTCCTCTTCAACCCATACACCATCCCTCACCATTTTCTCTTTGGTGTTCTTGAGGCCATCTTGGGGTTTTGAGCTAGGAAATCAAAGGTGGCAGCTAGGGGACTTATTACAACCATTAAAGGGGATTCAAAGCTGTGTTTGAGGTGAGTTTTAGCCTTTGAACTCAGGTGATACTCTGTTTTCTTCTTTGGTTTTCAGCTTTGATTTCTTACTAAAAGTTTGGATTCAAAGGGGTGTTGATGGATTATAAGATTGGGTTTTGATGAGGGGAGGTTATGGGTGTTGTCTAGGGGTTTAATTGTATGTTAGGAGGAGGTTTTATGAAGGTTTGAAGGACTGGTTTAAGAAGATATCGCACAAGGGAAAAACTGGTTCGTGTATGGTCGGTTGTTGGTTTGGGCTGAGCGCCGCGGCGCAGTAGGGGAGCGCCGCGGACCTTGGCGTCTGGCAGAGGGAGAGCCTTCTCTGTTTGGGGGCGTGCTGCGGCACAACAGGGGAGGGCCGTGACCCTTAAGGCCAATTTTGCTAAAATGTGGTTTTTAGCTTGGGGATTCAAACCATAGGCCTCGGGGTTGGACCTAGTACCCGGTTGAGTAGTATTTGATGTCTCGGGGGCTGGGTTTTGGTTTGGGAACCCTCAGTGATCATTTTTATTAATGATACCTTATATTTGGTTATGACTAGGTGACCGCTAAAGGACTAAAAGTTAATCGTTCTCAAGGGTCGTTCTTTTAATCGTTCTAGCTCGACTTTGAGGTAAGAAAACTGCACCCTGTGTATATGTGACATGTATGGCTATTATGATGCCTGTTGGTTGATTTATGGGTATGACATGCATGGTTGTTATTATTATGTATGACATGCATGGCTATTCTTGATGTATGTTGGTTGACTAATAAACGTGACATGCATGGCTGTTATTGGTGCATGTTAGACTGCTGGATATACTGCATATGATGCTTGAGAAACATGTGATTAGGACATGCTTTGTATACTGGGTATGATATTGCTCAGAGCTTGAGCCTCTGTGGTTGTACATGGTCCTAATTGTACTGGTATCTGTTTAGTAAGCATGCTAAATACCTTGTTTATGGATATTAAACATGTGATAAATGTTTGGTGGCATGGCTTACCTGTGTATGGCGCTGACTTATTAGTCAGAATCGACAATGGTGTCAGATCTGTCTGTGAAGCTGTGACTTATCAGTTAAGTTCACCACGGACTGAGCACTGGTCACGTTTTACCGACCCAAGGGTCAGAAGTGGCAGTGCGTTGTGAACGCCGGGTCGATTAAAGATTAGATCTAATCGAGGCCGGCATTGAATGACTCATATGGGGTATTAATGCTGGACCGACCGGAAGGTCAATGAGAACTATAAGCGCTTGTCTGGTCTAAGACCAGATGATTTTAGCCAAGGTATATGACCCCGGTGACCGTTTGTCACATGGCTACGGGATGTTGTCCATAGTTTCGACTCTAGAGTCGTGAGGAAGGTTATGTTGGTGACTAATCACCTTGCACCTGTCCTAATCGAGCTTATGAAAGAATCACTTATCAGTTGAGCCCTGGTGACCCTATCGTCACATGGCTAGAGGGAGCGATGCTCATTATCGTGACTTTTGGCTATTGTCACCTATCTGTATGGACCGTTGGTTCCGAATGGTTACTATGGTTATTGTTGATATCATATCATGTTATATGGTGTTTTCTTGCTGGGCTTTGGCTCACGGGTGCTATGTGGTGCAGGTAAAGGCAAGAGGAAGCTGGACCATCCTTGAGTTGAAGAGCTTAGGTGATGACGTGTACATATGCAGCTGCTCGTCCGCCACGGCCGAGGTTTAAAGTGGAACTAGGGTTGTACCCTGTTTTGCTGCTTAGAACGGCCTGTTGTAAATACTTTTCTGTAATAGACTCTGAAACTTTATTTTTGGGATCCCAATGTATATATTAAACGTTCTAGTGAAACGTTACATCTTAACCAAAGTTTTTAATCCCTAAACCGCTAATCATGCTTAGTTCACGATTTTGGCCAAATGACTCGATTAGCGAGTTTAGCACTGTTTACAAGGCACACCGTAACGGTCCCAGGAGTTGGGGCGTTACAGTTACAACCTAGTTTAATTATTTAATTTAAATCATATTTAAAAAAGATAATTAAATAAACAAATTAATTTAAAATTCAAAATTCATATACAAGTGATGGGATTATGTGTGTGGCACCACTCATTGTCAAATGAGTGGCGTGTGCCACATTTATCTATCCTTGATTTTCTCATTTTTTTTGTTTAATTAATTTTAAGACAAGATATATATCCCAAACGAAATATCACTTAATTTAAAATTAACTTTACCTTAAAATACTATAATTTTTAAATAATTATCTTATATTCAGATAATAATTAAACTATCTCACATATTAATCCAAACATGATTAAATTTTAACATAAAATTTTTCAAATAAAAATATATGGTTAATTAATTAATTAATTCACAATTAATAAATTGTTCATAATTATCATATAATAATTTCCTTACCCTGAAAAATTAATTCCTTTGAAATTTAATCATTCGCTCTATATATCTTTCTTGTGACATCTTTACCCTTGACAGTGTAGGACGGAGATGACATGGGGACCATGGACCTATAATACGAAGCTCCAATAAACAAGACCATCAATTAAACTCTTTAATTCAATAATCTTATTTATTAATTCCATGATTACTCCACTATAAATATGGAGTTGCATACTAAGTACTTATAGAATTATATTTACAGAGTCTTCTCTTGTAGTCCATTGATATAATCAATAAATGTAGTTTTATCATCCATTTATTGGTTCGTTAATTAGAGTTGGTCAAAATTACAATTTTACCCTTCTAATTACATCTTCTTCTTTAAGTACCATTAATTCGCTAATGAATAATTAATCTATAATCAAATTACAGATTTGAGCTCAATAACTACTTAGTTCCCGAATTAACCCTTAAGGGAACAAATATTCGCTCCGTTAAGAAAGCATGGATTCCATTATTGTAAGATCATGTTCCCAGCCATCCATGATATTGAATCTCCAAATTTAAAGTCACTAGCCTCATTATAACAAGTGACTTTAACGAATGAATCAAAAGATCTAATAAGCACAATCATGAGTGTAACACCCTACTTCCTTAGAGCCGTTACTAAGGGAGTTTAAAAATGTGCTTTCAACTCGCTAATCGAGGTTTCAGGTCAAATAGTGTAATTAAGCCATAAATAGAGGAGAAACCTTAGAAATAATAATTTCCATAGAAAATCATAAAAATTTTACACTTGGGATCCCAAAATACAGTTTAGAAACATTTACAATATATAAACTGAACCAAGTCGACTAAACGACAAAATCTAGGTTTATTTACAAGCATCTCCCAAAATCCTCTGGCTGTGGCAGCCAGGCTGGCCAAACATGTACACGCCGCCTCACGCCTGCTACACTCATGGTTGGTTGGCCTTCTCTTTACCCTTACCTGCACCACAGAGCATCTGTGAGCCGAAGCCCAGCAAGAGAACCCACAAACAGATAACATATGCAACACATATATCAAGCATATTACAGGCCACCAACGGGCTAAACACATATGGCCTATCCGTCCCAGGTGTTTACCAAGCCCTGGGTTCGCAGTCCACGCCGTGAGGATATCCCAGGTATCCCTTTAGGGACTCGCCCTGGCAACTCGCACTCCACGTGCTCAACGCTGCTCCCGGCCCCTTGATGTACTCGGCCTTGCACTCAACGTGCCTAACGCCGTTCCCGGCCCCTGCCGTCCTCGGCCTACACCATTCCCGACTCTTGCCGAACATTCACTTAATAGCAATCATAGCATAGCAAGCAAATACAGAATTCTAGCAATTCAGTTAAAGGGCTACGCCCCGCAGTTCAAACACATTGGGCTCAGCCCTGCATACCAGTTCCATTCAAACACATTGGGCTCAGCCCTGCATACAAGCTCTATGGGAACAAGGGTTTTCTTACCTGAGTCCCGAGCTCTCCGAGCACCGATGTCCCGATCACAGTCTTCTAATTTGAGCCTCGCCGAAACCCTAGTCACAACACATTAACAATACCCATCCATCAAGTTCTAATTCATTAAATATCTTCGAACCATAACCCTAACCTTCGGGACCTTGAATTCTATCAATCCGGGTAATAAAATCCATCCCGAGCCTTAACCATTGAGTTCCCAAGCTTAAACACCCTTAAAAACACAAACTGGTACTAAGAGCCGCGACCCTACCCTCAAGCGCCGCGGCTAGCCTCGAAGCAAAAGCTAGCACCTTACTGACCCCCACACGGGCCGCGGCGCGCACACCAAGTGGCGCGGCGCGCATGAACTTCTCGGCCTCCCATGGCCGCGCGCGCACACGGGCCGCGGCGTACCCGCGACCCCCACCTTCAAACCTAGAATTTTCATCATCTTCCCTGCATTTTCCCTCAAACCAACTCACCCAAAGCTTAACTAACAGTCCCAGATAATCAACACAAACATCCAGCTCAGTATCAACATCAAAACCCATCAGAATCTACTCCAAAACTCAACTAAGACACTCAAGAACATATCAACTTAACTAGCATGCAAACTCTAACAAACCAGCAGAAAATTCTAAACATAATCTTTATAATTAAAGCTTACCTTTACAGAGCTTAGTCCCTGAGTTTGATCCTTAATCCTCAAGCTTTTAGCTCCTAAGTTTTCTTAGCCAAATCCCTTGCTTTAGCTAACTTACACCAGAATTTCCTTGAGTTTTTCTTAGAGAATGAAAGAGAGAAAGAGATAAGAATTGTCTTCAGCTGAGAGAAAAAGCTAATGTCGGTTTCTTAAGTTTCTAAATGTTTCCTTCCTATGTTTTATTTAACCTAGTCTATGTGGTTACCTCAAGGCTCGGGGTACCAAAACGTCCCCGAGGGCAAAATGGTAAATTTCCCTACGTCCCCTCCTAAACATTCTATCCTCAAATATATCTCCAGATATTTATTTCCTTAACCCGATAACCCCATAACACATCTAAAACCGAACTACCCCTCGACTCACCCCGAGTTGGAATCTCAACCCTGTTGTGACCTTCTAGCTAACCGCTCACTAGGACTGTCTCAGATCGTGCTGCACAGACATATCACATATATATAACATTTATCAAATTTATCACATTTATACCCCTAATATCCAGACGGAGCCCACATGCACATTTAACTCAACTAGACATGCATCATCATCATATATTCACATAAATCCACATATTAGCATATTAAATCATTTATTGCCCTCCAGGCACACTAATCAAGGCCCTAAGCCCGATTAGCAAATTTGGGTCGTCACAATGAATTCATGATAATTCAAGATTTAGACTGCTCTACAAATAATCATCTATTATGATAAGAATTAAATCGTTATGGAAAAGAGTAAGTTTATAAAGATAGTTAATTCATATCGGTCCAGTCATATATAATCACTATTATGTAAAACACATGTACCAAGATGTTTATCCACATCAGTAATCTGAATCTAGATTACTTGTATCCCGTATGTTTAGTAAACCATACTAGCCACTATTCTTTAAAGATTCAATACTTTAATATGTTACTGTCTATTTTATTCATGTATGTGTTCTTAAATCTCTCGTATTAATATAAGATCGTGTCCTCAAAAATGAATATGTAATTTTCTTGATATTTATACAAATTATTCAAACATAATCATAACTTTCAAATATAGTAAAACTGTACTTTTATTTAATTCAATAAAATGTCTTTTGACATGCTTTTAGAGCATAAACCCTAACATTTACTGCATTTTTTCTCATTAATAGGAGCTCTAGTAGATAATAGAAAATTCTTCCTATCAAGGTGATTTCTTCAGTGAAAAGTGATTTGCATACTTTATTGAAACAGAGAAATTGAGAGTACAAAATGAAACTCCAAACTTTAGAGAGGGTTTGTCCTCTCCTAATTAAAACTTAGCTCTCTCAAATTACAAAATACAATCTGCCCAATAATTCCCAAAGTGAAACCTATCAATATGCTATGTATTGACAAAGGCTTTTGATAGGTATGATAAGTTATAAGTGATTAGGATAAATTCTATAGGGCCACTTATTCACTTATTTATTTCTTCTAGAATAAGTATAGTTAAGTATAGGTCTATCAGTAGAGTCATTGATCTTAATATAGTAGACGAAAAGTGGTCTAATAAACCACCATCTTTGTTCAACCTTAGATGTTCGAATGCAATTATTATGCTCATAATGTAGGTGATAAGAGGCAATGTCAATAAAATGTGTTTGTTTTCTTAGGACACCAAGAAGGCAATAAGGAATATAGATTGCTAACAATTGAAATTAGAAAAATTTTAGTAAGTAGGGATTTTATTTCATGAATCTAAATTTCATTTTAAAAGAAATGGGAATTGTGTTATAGTAGATGTTGTAGGTATACAAGTTCAATGAAAAAAGTATACTCAATTTGAGAGGGAATATTTTAAAAACATTGAGCTTGATACTCATGAAGATGAAAATCAACAATGAAAAGAATCTGCGAATATTTTAGATTCACGAAGAGAAATTCAAAATGGTTATTTATTAGAGCTAGAAAGAACAAGAAAGAAAATTAAGCCCTGAACTTTATATGGTGAGGATTATATTGCAACATATGATCTTGTTATGAGAAAAAACTCAGACAGAATAACTCCCAGCAGCTGCATAGAAGATGTTTTTTTATTCTTTTTGACGGGCACATTTGGTGCTTAATTAGGGATTAATCCCCTCAAACATAGAGAACCCAAGTTCAAACCTGGGTCTTTCCTTTTCCCCAAACCCCTCTCACGATTAGATCTAAGCCCAATTGTGAGCTACACAGAAGTTGTTTGCTGAGCTCTTTCACTCACATTCTCTCTGTTTACAATATTTGTTTTTCTTCTTCTATTCCTTTCTTTACCTAACACAAAGTTATATACTACATTATTTCCATATTGAAGAAACAAACACACACACACACAATGTGATAGAAGGCTTTCAGAGAGAGACGGAGAGAGTGTGTGCCCATCAAAGCTTCCAAGAGATAGAAAGAGAGGCATAGGGAGAGTGATGCAAAAACTAAATATAGAAAATGGTGTGAGGAATAAAGCTTTTGTGTCAGAAAGTGGTGAGAGAGTGATGAAGAAAGAGAGACCAAAAGTGGTTGCATCATCATCTGTAGGGAAGAAGGTCAAGGTATATTTATATATATATATTTATTATATATCCATAAGCAATTTGTTGTTGCTAATAATGAATAGTCATCACTAAGTCGATGTTTGATAGGAAGGATGGAAAGAAGGAGGGATAAATTAATTAAGAAGGATAGAAAAGAAGATGGAAGGGAAGGAGAGTAGCAATCATTTATGTTGTTTGGTAAGTTGGGAGGGAGAGAAGACAACTTTCCATCTCTTTGTTTGGTATGAGGAAAATTGAATAGATGGATAGAGATTTAAATATAAAATTACTATATTACCTATTGTATAAAATTTTATATTTTATATTTTGTGATTACACCAACACCAACACCTACATATAATATTTTATTTGTAGTTATTAAAAAATATAATAATTAGCAATGATTTTTTTAACATGTAAAATTTCAAATATATACATTCTTTCATATATTAAATAAATAAATCTAATTTAAAAACTAACATTTTAAACAAATTTTTTTAAAATATAAAAGCTTAAATTTATATTGTACATATTATAGGGTGTAAATATTAAAAAAAATCAAATTAAAGTAACTATAAAAAAAATCTATTAATTAAAAAATATTTCGTAATATTTCATCAAAGAATAAATATGTAAATTCATAACAAAAAATGTACTCTTCCTTTCATCCTTCGATCTTTGGAAGGATTAGAATTTGAGGATTTGGAGGGTTTTTCTCCCCCTCCATTTTTCCCCTCCCTCCTCAAAAGGTAAAGCTTAAACACACTATTTTACTTAGCTAAAATTTTCTTAAAATTCCAGTTCACATCAATAGTATGTAGACAAAATTCTCATTAACGTCATTTAAAAGAAACAATATCAAAAAAAAAAAAAAAACTACAAATGAAATCAAGTATTGGAAATTATTTTCATGGAGAAGAGGATTTTGTCATAGCCATTATTGTCCTCGGTAAGGCTCGAAATTGTTGTAGTGTATGCTATATAAACATCTGACTTTTGAGGTTATCTTTTCCATAAATGATTAGCGTGAAATTTTATTCACCGTTTTCTGCAATAAAATTATGTTCACTTTTATCCATGTTTATACCTAAAATATTTTTTGAGAAATGCTAATAAGTGGGTGCCCAACACCCTATACTGCTATTTGTTTGAGTCAATATCGGTCTTATGTATTTCAATTAAATTAAATTTAACTTAAAACATGTAGGATTTGATAACCAAATTGCACCAATGGAGATATGCCACATCCTAGCGTGTTGGACACCCTAGGATGCCTTATAGAAACGCTCAATATGTTTTGTGGTGTTGGTCCTTACTTTTTTCAATTGCCACATCTCTTCTTCTATATTATGTCATGATAATAACACATGAATATTCTTATAGAAATTGTGACCATATATTGTACTTTTAAAGTAGAGATTAAGATAAAAATTAAAGGACCAAAAATGTTACCTCAAGCAATTGATAGTTCTCATTGTGCACAATCCAAAAAAAAAAAACTAAGAAGTGCTTATGTGCTTAAATTTTTGTCATACCCAATGGTGTAAATATTTAGAGCATAATATAGTACCTTAGGTATAAGGAATAATGAATATTTAAGATTGCTAAATAAATAAATGATAGGCAAAACTAAAACCTTCATTATTTATATTTGCATATCGAGTGAATGGAATAACAAATTAATCATGAGTATGTCAAGATGGCAAATCGCCTGGCTGAGGGTGGAGATTCTAGTAACGTTCCACTTGCTTACAGACTCTCCTACCCATATTCTACGCAAATGTATTTTTCAGCTTGCACATTAAAGTCGTCTAGGTCCTAGTGTTCTTTGAGCATTTGTTCCATAGTTTACTCTCAGGCCTCACCACTGATAAAATGATAATTTTTAGTGTCTGTTTGGACATCCTTCCTACCTTGGCAACGTCGACGTTGAAACATTGGATATAACTTTTAAGCTTCTCCCACTCGCCTTAATTCATACTTGTGAGACTTGTCAGCGAGGCAATATAGCCACAGAACTTGTGATGTTGTTGGATTAACTCTTCTATGAGTTGTTTTCAAGAGCAAGTGGATTCCAGGGCCAACTTCTTCGACCATTTATAAGTGGCTTCAATAAGAATTACATTGAACCACTCGCTTCTTACTTAGTGAGAAATATCTTTTATCCTCATGAGATTATCAAAGGAATCGGTATGGTACTAATGGTCAGTGGTTCCATCATAAGGGGTCATGCCGGGCTCCTTGAAATTTGGTAGTAGCAACTCAGCTTGTATGTCACAACTGAAAGAGGAATCATCATAAAATTCATCTAGGCCATTTTCGCAAGCTAAGGCTATTGTTGACGGTGAGAATTCGTCAACCAAGTTATGTTCGAAAAATGAATAACTAAGTAAGAAAGTAAAGAACTTGAAAGAAAATTGATCAGAACTGTAGGAAATACTTATTGTATGATCTTTATCTATTTTCATGCAATTTATATATTATCAAACAAACACGCAAATTCTTAGAACATGCTCCTATGAAATTGATACAAATACAGAGTAAAGTAAAAACTTACATAACGTAACGGAATTGGACCAACTCCATCCTTCAATCTCTCTAACCCTTGATTCCTTTCTGTAGCAAAGTATTATCAAGAGATTGAACAGGATCAGCAACACAGTCTTCCTCACCAAGCTGTTGATCAACTTAGCATTGGTGTGGGCTGGTTCTCAACACATGAGATAAAGATCTTGAAGAGAAGTAGAAGAGAGAGTGGCCAAGAAAGGTTAGATTGTCTAGGTTTTCACTTACCAATCAACTGAAGCTCACTTCCTTATGAAAACTCTAGATATCATATTCCTTATATAGGCAACTTAATGGGCTTTATTTAAATTTAAATTAATTAAAAATAATAAAAAAAAGTACAAGCCTTGGGATGCCATATATGGACTTGGGCCCATTCTCTTTGTTTTTAATTTAAATCCCAATTGGGCCTAAATTCAAAACTTTGTATTTATTTATTTTTTAATTTATTTATTAATTACTTATTCAAATTAACTAATTATAATTTGAAACATAATTTAATATTATTTATTAATATTGACACCAATTTATCAATATTCATAAATTTACCCAAATATTCTCTTTTATTCTCTAAATCTCATATCTCTATAAATTTTCCAAAATTGACCTAGTCAACTTTAAAAATCCTAATTGATAATTAAATCAATTAATTGAGACAGTCTAGATGATTTACTAAAATGTGATGCGGGGACCGTGGATCCATGAAATCAAGCTCCAATAAGTTACCGTGAATTTATTTACGAATAATTTCACTACCTTATTAATTCCTCGTGACTCCATTGTAGACTCGGAATTGAACTCTTGAATTCATAGAACGTATTTTCAAAACCATAAATACGTTATCCATTGTTATAACCATTATAGTCAGTCAATCCTTTATCAATGACTTACTAACGAGATGGGTGCAAATTGTCGTTTTACCCCCTCATCAGTATTTTATCCTTAACACCCACTAAGTTCCTTATAAATGATATTTCTGTAAACTTAATCATAGAAATGAGATCTCAATCATTTAACCTTTTGAACAAAGCAATTAAGGAAATCAGATTTTCACTTCTCATATAGAAGTTATAGATTTCATATCTAAGAATAATACTCCCACTCAATTACATTACAAATCTCTAAGATGTAAGTGTTGGCTAGACCGTAGGGTAAGCTGGTAACGAACTAGTCAAAAGATTTAAATAATATAATTAGTAGAATATTATCATTCAGAATTAAGATCGACATAACCTATGGTCAATGTTGTGACATTGATTAGATTTGATAACAATGATACTTATTTATCAATCAATAATCAGTATCAGTTCCTAGTCTGATGTAACTATATACATCCAATCTTATCTACTTGGTCGATGCGTCGGACAAGAGATCTCACCCCGAATGTGTAAGTAGATCATATCGTAGATTGCCTAATCAGAGAAAATCCAATGCACTAATCTAATCTTAGGACTCGTTCTTTTGAAAATATTGTTACAACTATAGTCCACTATGACCTAGTCACTATAATTGTAACTATCCATATGTTCAGGATTTTATAAAAGTTTGTATTGTTTCAATAATCATGTAATAAAATAAGCGAGCAACACGGTTGTCAAACTAAATGATTTCTACTACTTTTATTGATAATATGAAATCGTGCTACATGTCCGACATGGTTTTCTAAGGGCATAAAACCCAAGAAGAACAACAATGGAGAAAGGCTTGTTGATGGGGGTGATGTGTTATTTATAGGTGAGCTCTAATGGATCTATTACAATGTGGTCTCGAGAGGACAATATTGTAGCGTCCCAAATTTGCTAATAAGGCTTAGGGCCTTGATTAGCGTGCCAGGAGGGCAATAATTTATTTAATTATGATAATATATATGAATTTGGTGATTATGTGATTAGACATGCATGATTCTGTGTATTAAATATGCATGTGGGCCCATTTCTGTGAATAGGGACGTGTTTGTCATTTTGGCCCGTTGAGGGCATAAATGTAAATATGCATGTGTTGTGAGTGAGACCCCAGTGTTATGGGGATATATTTGAGATGTGTGATCCGAGACGATCCTAGGGAGAAAATTAGCAAAATAGTCACAATAGGGTCAAATACCCGGCTCGGGAGGAGCCCAGGGGTATTTTGTGTATGTTATATGTGTTCGGGAATTATCAAGTAACGGGTAGTAGTTTAGTAATGGTTTGGACATGTCGGGATTAAATGGTATTTATGGGAACACTCGAGGAGTTAGCAGGATTTGGCAATTGATAAAATTTCCCTTGGTGGCATTAAGAGGCTTAGAATGGATTCATGGGTATTTTAGGTAGTTTGGGTCTTAGGCAACTAGAGATAGACTTGGATTTGGCCTAAGACTCTAGAACATATTAGAAACACCCTCTCAGCCTTCTTGTTTTTCTCTTTCTCGTTACTCTCTCTCTCTCTCTCTCTCTCAAGGCTAAGGAAGATATTCTTGCTGAAAATCAAGGGAGGAAGCTTGAGGATTGAAGGAAGTGAAGCCTGAAAGTAGTTAACCACAGCTGAGGAATTGAATTCGTCATTAAGTTAAGGATTAATTGTGTTGGTGTGATGAATTCTTGCTTTGATTTGAGGTTTAACAAAGTCTTGGACTTAGGGTGAATTTTATCTGAATTAGAGGAGTTGGCTAGCATTCTAGGGTGTTTATACTACTCAAAATGGTTGGATATGAATTCTAGGAAATATTCTGGGTTTAGGTATTGATTTGGGTGTGATTTAATGGTTTGATTTCGGGGGAAAACGCAGAGTAGTGGTGGAAATTTTGGGTTTCAGGCTCGAGCCGCGGCCCGTGTATTCGGAGAGGCTGGAAAGCCTCTGTCTGCCAGGCGCACTGAGGCGCAAGGTGTAGCAATCCGCGGCCCGTGTCCCTCAACAAGGAGGTATTTTTCCTCTGAATTGGGAGCGTTGCGGCCTAAATATGAGATGTTGGCCATTTGAGGGTTTTAAGTTCGGGAACTCAAACGTCAAGGCTCGGGAATGATTTTACTACCCGTTTTGGTAGAATCCATGGTCCCGGAGGCTAGTATGTAATTCCAAAGGCTTCTAATTGATTTAGATCATGATGGATATCTATTAATAAATTTTGACTAGGTCTTACCGCTCAGGCTCGAGATTAGGATTGTGCTCGGGATCGCTTTGGATTGTCAACTTGGGACACCAGGTAAAAGGACTGTTTGTACCGATTGAGTTATGTGGTGTGTTGTAATGTATGTATTGTTTATGTTTCTTGTGTCATACATGTGATTATGACTGATCGGCAAGAGCCAGGAGCAGCAAGAGCCAGAAGAGGCATGATCTGGGAGAGGCAAGAACCGAGAGCGACAAAAGCCAAGAGCGGCAAGAATTAGGAGCGACAAGAGCTGGGAGCAGCAAGAGTGGGGAGGGGAAAAATCTGGGAGAGGCAAAAGCCAAGAGCGGCAAGGGTCTGGGATCAACGTTAAGCATGCTAAATGCTGGCCGCCAGGGCGAGACCCTCAAGGGCGCTGTACACACCTGTTCGGCTGGGACCACGGACTTGGTGCCTAGTAACGCACCCCGATAAACAAAGGGAACTTTTGTAGTATTGAGATTCTCTGTTAATATAATGTTGTATTATTATGATAACGTGCTATCTTATTGTATTTAGTTATTGTACTGTTGTGTTATGGTACTGATGTGTTATTGTGCTGTTGTACTATTAGGCTGTTATGCGATTGTGCTTTTGAGTTCTTCTACTACTGTGTCATTGTGCATTCTTATAGGAGCTGGTATTTGTTTGTTGCTCTAACTAAGTATGTTTTGTGAAGATATATTGTTATTGTATGTTGTTGCATGAAGTTCTCTTGCTGGGCCTTGGCTCACAGGTGCTTTGTGGTGCAGGTAAGAGCAAGGAAATTGGGTCAAACAACAATGAGTTGGAGGGCATGGAGCGGTGTGTACATGTTTGCCCTACCTGGCCACCACGGCTGGGGTTATTTTAAGGAACACGTAGTAAACGTTCAGTTTTGTCGCTTAGGTAGACTGCACTGTACCTTTGGATTGTAAATGTATTTCAAAACTTTGTTTTGGGATCCCAATGTAATATTTTTATGAATTTCAATAAAAGACCAAAACTCTTTGTACTTAATGTTTATTAAATGAGTCTTTATTTTTATCCAAACACACTTTTTAACCTAAAACCTCGATTAGCGAGCTAATGGCACATTTATAAATCACTTGGTAACGGATCTAAGGAAGTAAGGCAATACAACTTGGTATCAGAGCATGCCAAGGTTTATGGTTCTTAGTGATTGACCGAACATGTACACTCGCTGCCAGAGACAAGCTTGACTCAGGGTTGGTATTAAATGCAATATTTGTTCTTATCTACTAGAAGGGAGCATGATGAATATGTATGTGTTTTGTGGGAATGAGGTTTGATGATTTATGCTTGAGCATGATGATTGGCCTTGCTATGGTTTGTCGTTGTAAGAGAGTATCAGATAGATTTGGAATTTTTGTATCTGAGGCAGTCAATTAGATCAGGCAGTGTGGATGATGGAAGAAGAGGCCAGAATCACCCGTCGACCCTGGGATTGGCGGTAGGTGTTTGTTGACATACAAACAGGATTGTAAAGGCAAGAGGAAGAGATTAGGTGATTGAGACAATGGGTTCCGTCAGGGAACACTGCCTTGTGAGGGTTGGCAACAATGGCGCCAGTTATGACTTAACCTAATGGTAGAAATAGATGGGAATTACTATATGAAAGACTTCAGAAGTGTTAACCTCCAGTCTCTGAGGGAGGTTTGGACCCGTTTAGAATTGAACAGTGGACGAGCATGGTTCGCCCCATCTTTGGCTATATAGGAGTGAAAGGAAATGGTGGAGTGGCTTGTGCCACATATGTGTTGCAGGAGGATGCCTGAACGTGGTGGGAAGTTATATCCCAGACTCATAATATTGTCATGATGAGTTATAAGGAAACTCAGACAATGGTTCAACGAGAGCACTATGGTGACGCAGTTTGAGTTGCTAGGACTGATGATTGTATGAACTTGGTTTAGAGTATGATAGTGACATAGTATGTTAGTGAGCTTTATAGATCGGCCAATTCTGAATTTGGTTTGGTACCAACGAATGTGACTGGAAAGGAGCGATCCACTTGAGGATTGAACCTTCGGATGGTCGGTGTGTTAGGATCGCTCTAGTGGAGGATATTTTTACCAACGCTTGGGCAGTAGGGAGGGTCTTTATTATAGAGGACGCAGGAGTCGAGACATGAAGTAAGAGTGCCGATGGGCAGAAAGCTCGGCCAAAGGTATCTTCATTTGCGGGAGCAGGTAGGGGCAGAGGCCTAGTAAGAAGGAAAGAAACAACTCTGATGGTTCTATTACTCCTAGTCCTGACAGGAGAGTTCATAGTGTTCAGGGCGGTCGTTAGGGCGACGGTGAGGTCCGGAGGGGTTACATGGTATGTGTTGGGCGCAGGAGACATCATGTGGGCGAGTGTTGAGCGAAGCTTGTTATTAATGAGGAATCGTAGGGCTCATCAAGGAGAGTTTCCCAAAGACAAAGACGGATGAACTAAAGAGTACAGATAACCCTACCCGAGCTCTAGTGACCGTTTCGATATGGTTAGAGCCTGAGGTTGGTCCTCGGAGGCAATTGGTTGGCTTTCTAGTTCTTGTTCCTGTTTATAAATAGAATTGATTGAGGTTGTTTTATGAGATATATGAGGTGATCTTGAATGTCGATTTTTCGGTTAAATAAGAGATAACCATGGATTGAAGAATAAGATGGTGACTTCTGAGGTTAAAAGGAAAGGACCCGGTTGACGTTGTTGGGTTCCTAACTATTGACCACGATTATGGCCAACGACGAATAGACATCAAAACTACAGTAAACCTTCAAGAGAAAATACGACACTGATAATTTTATAGTTGTTCAGCCCCAATTTATTGGTAATTGCCTAATCCACTTGGAGTTATGATATATAGATCTACACTTAAGATCAGATGAAACTGTGTCAACTGAGTTCCTTAAGTGTGAATGAAAAAGTACAAGATTTCTCTCTCAAGAATACAAACTTTCTCTCAGATAAATAACTCAAGAATACCCGAGTTCCCAAAAGCTTAGACAGAAAAAATCAATTCAGAGTCAGAATCCCCTCTATTATGCCATGAGCTCTTTATTTATAGGCTCATGGATCGTACAAATTAAAGTCCCTCAATAATCGGGATAATTCAGTTGTTCTAACCAATATTTAATTAATAATCAAATTTAAAATACAACCAAATGCGATTTATTCAGGATATCTGAGAGTGTCTCGCTGTAGCTACGGATGATTCTAACTGAAGTCGTTACTGAAATTTTGCTGAAGAGTCATAGGCTGAGCTTTTGATCTATTTGGTCGATCAACTCTGCTCTCTGGAGTGATACTGGTCGATCAAAACACTCTTCTGGTTAGGCAAAACATTTGACTGGTTGGCCAAAATACTTTACTGGTCAGCCAAAACAAATGACTAGTCGGCCAAAATACTTCACTAGTCGGCCAAAACATTTTGCTCGTCAGTCAAAAATCTTTACCGGTCGGAAAAAAATTCTACCGGGTCGATTAAATCACTTCCAAACCAGGTAAATAATTTTCATGTCCAGTAATATCACAACTCCCAAGATTAATCTCAAACCTTTGCCCTGCCATTCATTGCCACTTGTCACTTTTGATTGCCACGTCATCATATGCAAATTTTGGGGATAACATTTGACCCCCAAGTTTATTATATGATTTACTCACACAATAAACTTTTTCTTAGCTGCCGAGGTCATATAAAAAAATCTGACTCTCCGCATTCTCCCGCCTTTTCAAACAAACCACTATTGAACTCTCTACACCACGATCATGGTAGTTATCTGTCCCCAGTCGTGTGGGAGAGAATAGAAAAAAAAATTAAGAGTTTTAAGGGTAAGTGAAAATTTCCACTCTCTTCCCTTTGAATAGACCCATAGGTGCTTACAATTCATAAGCAAAAAGGCTCATAAGCACCCATTACTCTCCCCTTGGCCGAAACTTCCAAAGAACTCCAAAAAGGGCTCCAATTTCTTCAAGCACATCTAAGGATCCATCAAGAAATCAACATCTCTTCAAGATATTTGGGTAAGTTCTTCTTCCTCATCTTTATTTGTAAGCTTTTTAAGCTTTAAAAATTTACATAAAAGCTTGCTAGACTCTTATATGTGCCGAAACCCTCTTTTTGGAATGCACTCTTGGATTTGTGTATGAATCTTTTATCAATGATGCAATTTGTGGCTGTTTTGATGTGGTTTAGGCTATGGGTAAATCAATTTGGTCTCCAATTTTATGAAACTTTGAATGAAAAATGATTTTCCATTCCACATTGCATATTTAGGTCTATGGTTATTTGATGAGCATATGAAATCCCTAGAACCTCTTGAACTCTTGAAATTCCAATTCTTTGATCTTGTTGTAGTGTCCCATGAGTAAGAAAAACATGTTTGTGTCCCATGCCCTTGAGATTTGTTGTCCCATCGAAAATAATTTATTGGGAAAGAATGTATATGGCCGATCGGTCATCTTCTTTGAGACTCACCAAAATAATTTGAAAACTTACCCCAGCAAGGGCATCATAAACACGCCCCCCAATCCACTCGGGTATGCCACCGTCTACTCGGAAGCAATGGCACAATCACTCAGACGCCAAGGCACCATCACTCGGACACCATGCATCCGCTCGGTCACCATAGAAACCGCTCGGGCACCACGCCATCTACTCGGACCACGCCATCCGCTTGGACCAACGCCCAGCCAATCGAACACTCTTCCATCCGTTCGAACACCACAAGAACAGCTCCTCAGATGCACGGCCTAGCCGCTCGGGCTCACGCCTGCTCGGATGGCTAGCCAATGTCTCCTCAGACACCTCTCGCTGGCTTCTCGGATGGCAGCCCTCGAACGCAGACCCTTGGACACACTAGGCTTCTCGGATGCACACATCCACCGATCGTACACGCACGCTCATCCGCTCGGATGCACACACCCATCGATCGAACACGCCCATCCGCTCAGATGCGCACACTCACCCGCTCGGACACGTATGGCCACCGGTCGGATATACGCCCGATCCGCTCAGATGCGCTCGCACATATGTCTTTGGGCTTGTAAAAAAAAATGATTCATGCATTTTAAGCACCAAAATTCTTTGATTATTATTATTGCTCTCAAACATGTTTATCTGGGGAGTAAAAAATATTTTTACTACACAGAAAATACTTTACTGGGTAGTAAATAAATATATTTTTTCTTTGCATTGATTGATTTATGTTTGTTCGGTTCACTCACCTCCCCATACTTTTTTGTAGATGAATCGCTTTGTCTACAGGGGAGGTGACAACCATACAAACTCTGATTCTTCAGTTCCCAAGTCAAGTGACACTCCTCAAAGTAGCGATTCTTCATCCAAATCTCCTACCAGTCGTACTCCCGAGGATCGCCTTCATCGCCTTAAGAAAATCCTTCCTCGGTCGTCTTTATACTTTCTTCACGAAGAGTAGTTTCTTAATCAACAGCTTCAACATCCGCCAATGAGGGTGAAAAAATCTAATCCACTTCCTCAAGACCAAGATCCTCAAGTGGCTCGAAGGGCGACACAAAAGGTAGTGGAACATACTGAAACTCAAACTGCAGCTTCTTCAAGACCTCCTCACAAGGTCCAAAAAGCTAGTATGCCCCGAAAAAAGACTACCTAGAACTTCACCATTGAGATTCGGCAATCAGCTGCTCTAAAACCAAGAAAAGATGAAGATGGAACGCCTTCTTGGTTCATAGCCAAACCTTCTAAACTCAAACCCAAAATGCTCGATAAACACATTTAGGCTTCGGGCCTTGAAGGAGTAAATGTGATATGCCCGCGACCTCACCAGAGAGCTAATAATCCTGGTGGACCCTACTGCGCCTGGTGTAGATACCACGTTTTCACAGGAGCTACTATCCCACTGCATCCCTTTTTCTAGTCAGTAGAAGATTACTTCAATGTCTCTCCCTTCCAGATAGCTCCTAATGGAATTCAAGCACTATTTGCTCTATATATTCTCTATTACTTTCAAGGCTGGGAGCACCAACTCCTCATAAAGTGCATTACCTTTTTGACTTTAGGACTAACCCAAGCCATAAGAATACAAGTTTTTTCCACCTCTTCCATAGGAAAATAGGGATTAAGTATCCCCATGGTATCACGCATAAATCGAATCCTGGAAAATACTACACAGAATATTTCCTCACTTCAGATATTAAGGCCAACAACTTGGCTTTCACACATGCAGGCCCTTTCCATCAACCTCTACCAACTAGGGAAATGCATTCCCAAGCAGAAGAACTTGCTAACATGTCTATTGAAGAGAAAAATGTCAAGGAGTTGGTCAGCATGGAAAATCTTCAACTGGTGGGGTTATTATCAAGTAATCATAACATCGTAGAGGGCAATACAACTGAAAAAGCGAACACAACAGATCAATCAAATTCTGATATGAAGTAGTGACGGATCAATTCTCTCATGAACCATCTCCCTACTCACGCTGACCAGGTGACCTTATTATTAGGGAACCTCCTCCAGAAAATCATCACAGACTTGTCGTTCCTACCAGGCCTGGGAAAGGAAAGAACCTTGAGCTCCCTAAAGAAGTCAGCTCATCATCTGAAGAAGAAGACGACTTTCTCGATGAAATTCTAAACTCAAGTTATTCTGCTAACAGTAACCATAGTTTGGTGGTTTTTTATAATTAACTGTCTTTGAGAATGATTGTGTGAAATCTGTAAAGTTATGTGGTAATAGCAAAACTTTCAGTGACTTATATATTATCTCTCATTTTTACTAACAAGTCTTGTGCTTCACTCTTTTTTGCAGATCCAGATATGTTCAAACAATTCAACACTTCCTCTGCCCAAAGGAGGAAATCTGGGGAAGGTAGTAGCTCAAACCCTAAGAGCAAAGTCACGAAGACTGTACCGACTAGCCAGGGGAGATTATCTGACTAGCCTATCACCATCCCGCAATTGACTCCTTCATCAATTCCTCCTTCTGCTAGCTTAACAACTGCCCGAGCGGCTAGCTTAAGTGAGCCCCTTCGCATTGCTGGTGATATTGGAAAGGAATTGATTGACCACACTCTACACCATGCTACAACAACTCAAACCTTTGTGTCTTTACCCTGGCTTAGTTTTGAAGTTGTCCTACAAAGGGGTCTTGCTCAAATGATGAGTGTAAGTATTTTATCATCGAGACATCCCATTTTGTTATTAATTGTTTTTAATTTAAGTAATTTTCTATTATCCATTTTAGGCACTTATCACTATCAGTCATGCTCAACACCAAGCAGTAGACTATAAGGAATTGGTCAAAGTCTTGAATGATCAATTGGTGGAATCCCAAGCTAAGACAGAGCAACTGACCAAATCTCAGAAAGACCTTCAAGAAAAAACTGAGCAGACAGATAAAATTGTTGCTGACCGAGAAAGAACATTGAAGGAGTTGACGGATGAGAACAACATACTCATCCAAACCAATAGGAAATTAACCAATAAGCAAGAGAAACATGTTCAAGAGATCGAGGAGTTGAACCAGGATAAGGAAGCTGATCTCGCTCGCTGTGAAGAAATCTGCTTCAACTGCTTCTACCAGATTTGGAAGATGAACAAACCTCTCAACCTTGACTTTCTTTCTAAAGAAGCAAAAGCTGAGGAGCTCGCCAAATGCGAAGCCAAGACTACCGAGAAGGCAGCTCTTCCAACCGACGTTGTGCCTGCCTCTCCTGCTTTATCTTTTCGACTCGAGGAGACGCCTGACGATGACGGTGTTGATCAACCAGGAAACAACCTTCCCAACCAGTGAGCATCTTGGACCGACCAGAGAGCATGTTTGGCCGATCAGAGGCCATGCTCAACTAGAACAGTGAAAACTTTGTTCCCAACCAGTAGTTGACTTCTTTTTCTTGCACTTTTTGTGAAGACAATTTTATACTTCACTTTTCTTTGCTAACTTGAAACATTCTAAGTCTACTTAGACTTAAAACATTATAAGTTTTTTGTGAATAGTTTTCTAACTTAGAAATTCTAGACATTTCATAAGTCCCTACTAAGTATGCTTTCTCACACTCTTATTTCTCTAAAATTTTATGAGCATAATGTTTGTTGTCACATGAATCTTTGCTTCTAACTTTAAATTTTGAAAAATTCCAAGTTACTTAAGCTTTGTCAAACAAGTTAGCTTAATGGCCTTTTTTTTACTTCAAAAATTTACAAGTCAGCCTAAAAACAAATATCTTAACTCATGCTCTTATTGCCTGTGTTAAATTATATACCAGTATGCCCCCCAAGTGATCGAAGGTTGAAAGATCCTTGGTCACTTGCTACTTGACTGAATCTGTTCGAGCAGTAAATTACTCGTGAAACACATAGAACATATGGAAAATATTCGAGCAGTTGAACACTGCTTGAATGTATCGACCAGTTGAACACTGTCCGATTTTACCGACCAGTTAAACACTGTTCAGATAATTAATACACATGCATATTTGTATCAAGAATCGACCACGCTGCGCGTAGTCTCTTTTATTACTCGTAAATTAAAATGGACAAAACGTGTCTAATAATGAGTCTTAAACAAGAAAAATTGTTCAAAAATAAATAAATGATTGGTTAGCAAATAACAAGCTCATAAAGGAAACTAAAATAACAAGTTAACAACTTCAAATTAAGCTACCACTCTGAAAGAAGTATTTTAGCGATAATATATCCTCAGATGCTCGCCGTTCCAGTGGTTCCTCATAAGGCTCCGTCCACCAAATCTGATCCTAGCCCTTTCGCTCATGTAAAAGTGTCTGGGAATATCTCTCCCTTGCTTTGTTACTATCCTCAACCAAGTGTGGACCTCCACATATAGTGTCTAAGGTAAAGTCCACAGGCCCGGGTTGCAAGGGTGGAGATCTATGTTGTTTAAACCCAGGATTGTTGCTGCCTCCTTCTCCTTTGGTTGTTTCTGCTTGATACTTTTTCAATTTGCTCCACCGGAGAAGAAACTATATCTCATTTTTGAGGTGATTGCATTCATTTGTGTCGTGGCCATAATCTCCATCGAACTGACAAAATTTGTTCATGTCCCTCTTAGATATCTCTTTCCTCATCGGTGGAGGTTTCTTATAGGGAACTTCCTGATGACTGGCGAGATAGATTTCTACCCGTCTAGCTGAAAGAGTTGTGTAGTTTGTGAATCGGGGCTCATACTTGGTCGGCTTATCGTTTGGACCTGACTTAGCCTTCTTTTCATCATGGCGGTCAGGCCCATTATTCCCGCGTTTATTTCCGCCATTTTGACCATTTCCTCCATTCTTAGGAGGACCAGTTGATCCGCCCAGATTGTTTATACCTTTCTCCTCTTTCTCAATCGCATCATCCAATTTCATGTACTTGTCTGCTCGATCAAGAAATTGTTGAAGTGTTGTAATTGGATTATGATGTATACTGTCCCACAAGGGGCTCCGATAAGTTATCCTAGAGGAGATTGCAACCATCTTCCCCTCATCTCTGACAGCAGTAGCATGGTTGGCCTCTCTCATGAATCTCTGTATATAATTCTTCAGAGATTCATCCTTTCCTTGTTTGATGCCAGCCAAATGGTTGGCATAAACTGGAGGGATCCGAGTGGCACTGAATTGCCTACAAAATTCTTTCCTAAAAGATTCCCAAGAAGTAATGGAGTTTGGCTTGAATTTCTAATACCATTCTTGGGCAGTATCAGACAATGTAATCGGAAAGACTCTACATCGGTAGTCGTCACTTACACCGAGCAGCTCCATTTGATCTTCAAATTTCCCAACATGCCTAATGAGATATTCCTTTTTTGTATATACTGGCAGAACTTGTGCTTTATACTTAGCTGGCGGTGGGGCTGCTCTGATCCTAGCACAAAAGGGACTACAACTTCTGTGGTCTATCACTTCCATTCCGGAGGGACGTTTTGGCAAACCTTGCACTGCTACCGTTAGTGCATCAAGCTGGGCTTGGTTGGCTTGTTCAACTAATGAGGTGCCAAGGTCGTGACTGCCTGGTCGTGCATTTTCATCTGGTGCACTGTCGTCAAGTATTTCTACTTGGCTAGCAGGGTGGTTCAGATTTTTCCCTTCGACCGGGACGGTCCTCCTTTTTTCCCTGATAACATCCCTTAGATCTTTCTGGGAAGTGCATTATCCTAGGTGATCAAACACTGTGCTCTGAGTTTTTTCAGAAGGCATACCACGCGGGACCTGCTCTATCCCACTGCGCTGCTAGTCGGGATGTAGTGGTGGCCTTCCTGTACGTGTCAGGCAATCTTTTCCTTCTTGTTGGTTGTTGCCATCTTTTTCCTTTGACCAGTCGGTGTGATGACTATCAGCCTCATCACGACCATGTCCATCATTGAACTGTGAAGTTCCCTTATCATGAGGAGCTTTGGTCTGATCTTACTTGGGAGGAGTCTTTTTACTGCCCGACCGGTGACTTCCTGACCTAGAAGTTTTCGACTAGTGGCTCTTAGAGGGAGTTCTAGAGTTCTCCCTTTGTGTCGAAGCAGTTCTGGAGCGGATCCCATCATCCTCCCAACCTGGAGGATTACTCCTACTTCTGCTTGGGCCCCGAGAATTGGCTCTGCTAGCAGTTCTCTGACCGGCATCATTATTCTTTGCTCCCTGTGTGGCTACTCCTCCTGCTGCGGTCTGGGCATTGGCTCGGGTCAACTGTGTTGCCACTTCCAGAGCAAGTGCTGCCTCACTGTGTCGCCGATCGGCCTCCTCCTGCCGTCGTCTGATCTCTTCTCTTCTGGCATCCATCTCCCATCTTTACTGCTTAAATGCAGCCTTCTGCCCGGCCATCTCTTCAGCAAATGACTCCTACCGAGCGTTGAATTGCATCATCTCTTCTTGGAAGGCCCCCATGGCTTCCTAGAGTTGTTCAACCTCTGGAGTCATTTCCTCGAGGAAGACCCTGGGCTCAGTCTCAGGGTTCTTAGGTCCAGGACCTTCTGATCTAACAGACTCTTTTGATGTGCCTGACTTCTTGGATGCCACATTGGTATTCTTGGGCACGATATGATATGATATTAGTGTGTTTCTTCTCTTCAGGCTCTCAATGAAAGCACCAAAAATGTTGACCACGATTTTGGCCAACAACGAATAGATGTCAAAACTACAGTAAACCTTCAACAGAAAATACGACACTGATAAATTTATAGCGGTTCAGCCCCAATTTATTGGTAATAGCCTAATCCACTTTGATTTGTGATATATAGATCTACACTTAAAATTAGATGAACCTGTGTCAACTGAGTTTCTTAAGTGTGGATGAAAAAGTACAAGATTTCTCTCTCAAGAATACAAACTTTCTCTCAGAAAAATATCTCAAGAATACCCGAGTTCCCAAAAGCTTAGACATAAAAAGTAAATCATTATCAGAATCCCCTCAATGATCCAATGAGCTCTTTATTTATAGGCTCGTGGATCGTACATATTAAAGTCCCTCAATAATCGGGATAATTCAGTTGTTCTAACCAATATTTAATTAATAATCAAATTTAAAATACAACTATATGTGATTTCTTTGGGATATTTGAGAGTGTCTCGCTGTAGCTATGGATGATTCTAATAGAAGTCGTTATTGAAATTTTGCTGAAGAGTCATAGGCTGAGCTTCTGATCTATCTGGTCGGGCAACTTTGCTCTCTGAAGTGATACAGGTCGGTCAAAACACTCTTCTAGTTAGGCAAAACATTTGACTGGTCGGCCAAAATACTTTACTCGTTGGGCAAAACAAATGACTGGTCGGCCAAAATACTTCATTGGTCGGCCAGAACATTTTACTGGTCAGTCAAAAATCTTTACCGATCGGACAGAAATTCTACAGGGTCGGATAAATCACTTCCAAACCAGATAAATAATTTTCATGTCAAGCAATATCACAACTCTGAAGTTTAAGCTTTTGAATGTTAGGAAAATATATATTGCCTCAATGGAAATGGTAAGAAAATGTTACAACTCTATGCAAAATATTACAATAGACAAGGATTGATTAAATAAACTCTATAACTGAAAATACAAATAAAAGGAGAAGGAGATGTAAGATGATAGAAATAGAAAATACAACTCTATTACAGAAAGATACAAGTAAACTAGAAGTGTTTGAACAAAGGAAATAAAAGGATTACAACTCTTAAACCAAAGTACAAGTAAATAGAATAAGAAGAAAAGAAGAAAGAGCAATAGAAGAAAAATAAGAACAAGAACCAAAACTAAAAACTCTCACTCACACAACCAAAGTGAAGAGTGTTGGGGATCACCAACTTGAACAAGGTTTGAAACCTTTGTCCAAAAGCTTATTTCCCCCTAACTCAAGCACTAAGGGATCTCTCACAGATTATAGGAAATGCTTTCTGGAATAATCAAGCCTCAAGGTGTTTCTAGCCAAGTGCTCTAATGGATAGAAATGGTGTGTCTCACAAGTGTGCTATAGACTCCTATTTATAGAGTTTAGAGACACCCTTTGAATTTCAAATTCCACCAACCCCCATGGTTGTTACCAATGTTTAATTGGATTAATATGGAATTAAAAATGAGATTTGGGAGTTATTTGGGTTTGGGTTTTTTGAGCCGTTCAACAAAGATTGAAAAAACTGAAAAAATGGTCAATTTTTGGCCTGTGACCGCGGCCAGAGACATTAGTGGCCGCGGCCACTAGCCTCTGTCCCACAGGTCGCGACCACCGACCATTTTCAGCACTAAAAAATGTGTTGTTTTTCCAAACGGTTCCAAACCCTCCCAAATGATTTTGTAACTCCCAAAACACATTATTGGGGTTAAAATCATATCTCTAACAGCCATATCACATATGGCTTTATGAAATTCATCTCAATATTGTGTAACAACAATTTTACACAATAAAGGGTAATATTTGGAAGTTACAAATTTGTAACACCAAATATGTTACATTATTTGGATATATCTCATATATCTAAATATTGTAACTCTCTATTATATAGTACAATATGTGACACACTTTGTCACATTTATTTAATCTAAAACATTATATTATAATATAATATTACATTATATTATAAAATAATATAACATTCCCCCACTAGATTAAATAGTTATCTATTGTAACACTTATTTAATCAATCATTATATTTTGAAATATAACATATCCCCCACTTGATTAAATACGAACTCACTCTTATAGGAGTCATTGCATTAGTGTATAAAGCAAAGTGTTTTGTCAACTTGAACTTTACTATAGTGTAATTATCACAAAATTTGTCGAAAATTAGGTTGCACTAGGCATTGAACCATCTTTTCATGATAACAAATTGGTGATAACACATACACCTTTGCGATGTTCACTTGAGACCTCTATGTCTCGCTTTGCACCGTTAATGGCCATGTGCACTTTCCATTCATGGACGTTCTTGAGAATACTCCCAATTCTCATGAGAGGCGGCACCACCCTTAGGTCCATATAGGTAGAATTCTTACAGTATTTTGTTACCAAAAATACTTGTCTTTACAAGACTGAATTCTATTAAAAAACCTTTCGGTTTTAACCCTCAACTTGGTAACACACAAGTACTCAATATCTCAGACGGGACTTGTTTTGAGTACAACTAATATTCACTTGATTGACTTGTTGTTACCTATTGAACCTAACACTAGTTGAATAACTAGTGTTAAGATAGGTTACCATCAATCGTGAATCTCTTTAGGGAGTTTAAGTCCCATCCCTCAAGAAGATGCAGCCATTAAATCCCTCGTTAGTGGCTTAGTGAAAGGATCCGCCAGATTTTCACTTGTTCTCACATAGGATATTGAGATGACTTCTCTTTGAATCAATTCTCTTACATATCCATGTCTTAGACTAATGTGTCTAGACTTCCCATTATACACTCCGCTGTATGCTCTAGCCAATGTCGCTTGGCTATCACAATGTATCGATATAGTAGATACATTTTCTTTGATTAGGGGAATCTCTATCAACAGATCCCTTAACCATTCGGCCTCTTTTCCGGTAGCAGCTAGAGCTATGAACTTTGCTTCCATAGTGGAATGAGATATACAGGTTTATTTCTTGGAACCCCAAGAAATTGCACCTCCACCAAGTGTAAATACCCAACCAGTTGTGGACAAGTTGTCCCCAAGATTGGATATCCAACTTGCATCTGTATATCCTTCTAATATCGAAGGACATTTGGAGTAGTGAAGGCTTAGTCCATTGGTTTTCTTGAGATAACCTAGGACTCTTCCAATTGCCTTCCAGTGATCCACACTTGGATTACTTGTAAACCTACTAAGTTTACTTACCGCAAATGCTATATCAGGTCTAGTACATTGGGGAGCGTACATTAGACTCCCTATAGCACTAGCGTACTCCAATTGAGCCACCGCTCTTCCTTCATTATTCTCTAGTTTTACACTATGATCGAATGGAGTATTGGAATCTTTACCTTGAGATGGTTAAATTTGTTCAATACTTTCTCAACATAGTGGGCTTGCCCTAACGCAAAACCCCCACTATGTTTCATTACTTTGATACCGAGTATGGTATCAACTTCTCCAAGATCTTTCATCTTGAAGGTTGATGATAGAAACCTCTTTGTTTCTTCTATCCCTTTCATGCTATTACTTAGAATAAGCATGTCATCCACATATAAGCAAACAATGATCACATATCCCTTACAAGTTTTGGAATACAAACACTTGTCTCCATTGTTATGTCTAAACCCATTAGACATGATGGCTTGATCAAATTTCTCATGCCATTGCTTAGGAGCTTGTTTCAATCCATATAAAGATTTTACAAGTCTACAAAATTTATGTTCATATTTTGGTAGGACAAACCCTTCGGGTTGTTCCATATAGACCTCCTCATTGAGGTCACCATTAAGGAATGCCATTTTTCCATCCATTTGATGAACATACAAGTTGTGTATAGAAGCTAAAGCGAACAAAATTCTTATAGAAGTTGTTCTTACAACAGGCGCATAGGTATCAAAATAATCGATACCCTCTTTTTGCCTAAATCCTTTAGCTACTAATCTAACTTTAAAGGTTTGGATAGTGCCGTCAGTGTGGTATTTTCTCCTAAATACCCACTTACACCCAATTGGCTTAGACCCCGGTGGGAGGTCTACCAATTCCCAAGTGTTATTGGAATGAATGGAATCCATCTCATCATTGATGGCTTCTTTCCAAAATACACTATCTCTCGATTGCATAGCTTCTCTATAAGTCTTAGGATCATCCTCAACGAGAAGTACAATAGGAATTTTCCTAATGACTTCCTCTCTATTTCCTTCTACCATGTAGAATGAAATTCGTTGAGAATCTATCTCATCCACTACTAGAATTTTATGATTTTTAAGCCTTTGACTTCTTCTATGTTCAAAGGGTTGCTTTACATCCTTTTTAGAATTCTCCTCTTGAGGATCAACTTTGGATGTAGAAGCTTGAGAATTGTTCTCATATAACAAATTTTCCTTTAGAGATGTTGAAGCTTGAGAATTGTTGTCACATAACATATTCTCAAAGAATTCAACTTCTCTAGATTCAATCATAATATTAGACTCTAAGTCTAATAGCCTATAAGCTTTGCTATTGTTGGCATAACCAACAAAAGCACACTTTATGGCTCTTGAACGTAACTTTATTCTATTAGGTTCATTTTTCTTGCAATATGCAAGACACCCCCACACTTTGAAGTACCCTATGTTGGGTTTTCTTCCTTTCCATAACTCATATGGAGATATCTCATTTTTCTTCATCGGTATTCGATTAAGAATGTGACAAGCGGTTAAAAGCGCTTCACCCCATAAGTTGAAGTTCAACTTAGAAAACATCAACATAGAATTTATCATTTCTAGATAAGTCCTATTTTTCCTTTCGGCAACACCATTGTGTTGTGGTGTATAAGGTGCAGTGCACTCATGAATTATACCATTTTCTTCACAAAATGTATTGAATTCATTAGAGAAGTACTCTCCTCCTCTATCACTTCTTAGCACCTTAATCTTTTTATTTAGTTGATTTTCAACTTCTAATTTATACAATTTAAAAGCATCAAAAGTTTCATCTTTATGCTTTAAAAGGAACACATAGGTATATCTACTAAAATCATCTATAAAAGTAAGAAAATACCTTTTACCACCTCTAGTTAAAACACCATTTAATTCACAAAGATCACTATGGATTAAATCTAGTAAATTAGATGATCTTTCTACACTAGGAAATGGTTTCTTAATCATTTTTTCCTTAACACATGTTTCAAATTTACCATAGTTTTTAATATTGCATGAAATCATACCACATTTTACTACTCTTTTCATGGTTGAAAAACCTATATGCGATAGTCTAAGATGCCCCAAAAATAAAGAATCATACTCAACAATATAGGCGGAATTAGCATTTTTATTGATAACATTGAAAGTTACATCATTGGTGCTCAATTTAACCATACCCTCACAAGAGTACCCCTTTCCCAAAAATACATTTGATTTGATAAGTATAAGTTTACCGGACTCAAAAACGGCTTTAATGCCCAGCTTGCCAAGCAAATCACCACCTACCAAGTTTCTACTCATTTCAGGAACATAAAGTACATTCACTAATGTAACTTTCTTTCCGGAGGTGAAAAAGACTTCAATGGTACCTTTGCCAAGTCCCTAGGATTTGCCCTCATTGCCCATTTGTATCTCATGGTTGCCCTTTGACTCTTCAAAGGTCTTGAACAATGATTTGTCATAGGTGACATGGACGGTGGCACATGTATCATACCACCACCCTTTCACCTTGCCTTGGACCACATTCACCTCACTAAGGGTAGCAACTATGTTTTCCTCTTGAGTTCCATTCACCTTAGGTCCTTGTTGGTCTTTTCTATGCCTACACTCTTTAGCATAGTGACCCTTTTTCCCACACACAAAGCAAGGACCTTTCTCGCCCTTAAACTTGTTTGGGTTGGTTTTTGGACCCAAAGGTTTCTCATTACCCTTTTTCCCTTTGTTTTTGGGATGTTTTGGTTGTGACACCACATTTGCTTTGGAAGTCTCTCCATTAGACCCCTCCACAAGTTTACCTCTACATATCGATTCCTCTTCGATTCGAATATGTTTTTGGATTTCCTCCAAAGAATAATCCTCATTTTTATGAAGGATTATTTTCCTATAGCTCTTCCAAGATGGTGGTAATTTAGCCACTATAACACCAACTTGAAAGGCCTCAGGAAGCTCAATCTTTAGAACTTTCAATTTGTTAACAATTATTTGCAATTCATGAATTTGAGAAAGAATAGGTTTATCACCAAAAATTTTGAAATCGAAGTATTGAGATATAAAAAACTTTTTGGTACCTTCCTCTTCTGCCTTAAACTTTTTCTCAAGTGCATCCCATATCTCCTTGGCCGATTTGGTCTCTGTGTAGAGGTCATAGAGCCTATCGAATAGGGTGTTGAGGATATGACCCCTACAAAGGAGATTGTCCTCCTCCCTCTTCCTTCTTTTCTCCACCTCCTCGGGAGTGTCTTTGTCGGATGGCTTAGCTAGAGGTGCCAAGGATGACTCAAGGATGTAGGCGATTTTAAGAGTGGTTAAAGGAGACCTCACCTTGTCTTACCACCTGGTAAAATTGGATCCATCAAACCTATCCAATCTCACTAGGTCTTGGCTCATGATCTTTATTGTCTCCCCTTCCATTGAAACAAAAAAGGGATAAGCTTTTAAATGTTAGGAAAATATATATTGCCTCAATGGAAATGGCAAGAAAATGTTACAACTCTATGCAAAATATTACAATAGACAATGATTGATTAAATAAAGTGTTACAACTCTATAACTGAAAATACAAATAAAAGGAGAAGGAGATGTAAGATGATAGAAATAGAAAATACAACTCTATTACAAAAAGATACAAGTAAACTAGAAGTGTTTGAACAAAGGAAATAAAAGGATTACAACTCTTAAACCAAAGTACAAGTAAATAGAATAAGAAGAAAAGAAGAAAGAGCAATAGAAGAAAAATAAGAACAAGAACCAAAACAATAAACTCGCACTCACACAACCAAAGTGAAGAGTGTTGGGAATCACCAACTTGAACAAGGTTTGAAACCTTTGTTTAAAATCTTATTTCCCCCTAACTCAAGCACTAAGGGATTTCTCAAAGATTATAGGAAATGCTTTCTGGAATAATCAAGCCTCAAGGTGTTTCTAGCCAAGTGCTCTAATGGATAGAAATGTTGTGCTTCACAAGTGTGCTATAGGCTCCTAGTTATAGAGTTTTGAGACACCCTTTGAATTTCAAATTCCACCAACCCCCATGGCTACTACCAATGTTTAATTGGATTAATATGGAATTAAAAATGACATTTGGGAGTTATTTGGGTTTTTTGAGTCGTTTAACAAAGATTGAAAAAACTGAAAAAATGGTCAGTTTTTGGCTTGTGGCCGCGACCAGAGACATTAGTGGCCGCTGCCACCAACATTCAGTGGCTGCAGCCACTGACCATTTTCAGCACTAAAAAATGTGTTGTTTTTCCAAACGGTTCCAAACCCTCCCAAATGATTTTATAACTCCCAAAACACATTATTGGGGTTAAAATCATATCTCTAACAGCCATATCACATATGGCTTTATGAAATTCATCTCAATATTGTGTAACAACAATTTTACACAATAAAGGATAATATTTGGAAGTTACAAATTTGTAACACCAAATATGTTACATTATTTGGATATATCTCATGTATCTAAATATTGAAACTCTATATTATATGTTACAATATGTGACACACTTTGTCACATTTATTTAATCTAAAACATTATATTATAATATAATATAATATTACATTATATTATAAAATAATATAACACTGACCCCAGTACGGGTTGAGGCTTACGAGATGTTATTGATGCCAAATGTCGAAGAAAGGGGGTAATGAGTACAACCCTTGATTGGGTGAGGAGACCCTAGGAATTTAGTGAATTTACTGTGTAAGTGGAATTTTGGATAAAAGAAAGAAGGTCTTACAGATCAAGACTATTATTCTTGTGAGAATGTGGTAGGTAGTGACATGTTAAAAGAATTGAATATGGGATTATAGTAAGATTTGCGGGAATAGTGTTCCGAGGTATGTGAATAAATTTCGAGGATGAAATTCTGATAAGGAAGGGATAGTTGTAGCGTCCCAAATTTGCTAATAAGGCTTACGGCCTTGATTAGCATCTTGGGAGGGCAATAATTGATTTAATTATGATAATATATGAATTTGGGGATTATGTGATTAGACATGCATGGTTGTGTGTATTAAATATGCATGTGGGCCTATTTTTGTTAATAGGGGCGTGTTTGTAATTTTGGCTCGTTGAGGGCACAAATGTAAATATGCATGTGTTGTGAGTGAGACCCAGTGTTATGGGGATATATTTGAGATGTGTGATCCGAGACGATCCTAGGGAGTAGATTAGCGGAATAGTAACAATGGGCTCAAATACCCGGCTCGGGAGGAGCCCAGGAGTATTTTGGGTATGTTATATGTGTTCGGGAATTATCGAGTAACGGGTAGTAGTTTAGTAATGGTTTGGAAATGTAGGGATTAAATGGGGATTTATGGGAACAGTCAAGGAGTTAGCAAGATTTGGCAATTGATAAAATTGCCCTTGGTGGCATTAAGGGGTTTAGAATGGATTCAAGGGAATTTTAGGTATTTTGGGTCTTAGGCAGCTGGAGATAGACTTGGTTTTGGTCTAAGACTCTAGAACATATCAGAAACATCCTCTCAGCCTTCTTATTTTTCTCTCTCTCGTTACTCTCTGTCTCTCAAGACTAAGGAAGATTTTCTTACTGAAAATCAAGGGAGGAGGCTTGAGGATTGAAGGAAGTGAGGCCTGGAAGTAGTTGACAACAACTGAGGAATTGAATTCATCATTAAGGTAAGGATTAATTGTGTTTGTGTAATGAATTCATGCTGTGATTTGAGGTTTAACTAACTCTTGGACTTAGGGTGAATTTGATCTGAATTGGGGGATTTGGCTAGCATTCTAGGGTGTTTATACTGCTGATATTGTTGGGATATGAATTCTAGGATTAATTTTGGGTTTAGGTATTGATTTGGGTGTGATTTAATGGTTTGAGTTCGGGGGAAAACGCAGAGAAGTGGTGGAATTTCTGGGTTTCAGGCTCGAGTAGCTACCCTGTTCTTCAAGTGCCATGACCCGTGTGTTTGGAGAGGCTGGAAAGCCTCTGTCTGCCCGGCGCACCGAGGCTCAAGGTGTAGCATGCCGCGACCCATGTCCCTTAGCAGGGAGGTATTTTTCCTCTGACTTGGGCACGTCGTGACCCTCAAGGGGCTGGGCCACAGCTCAAATATGAGAAGTTGGCAATTTGAGGGTTTTAAGTTCGGGAACTCAAATGTTAAGGCTCGGGAAGGATTTTACTGCCCGATTTAGTAGAATCCAAACACACTTTTTAACCTAAAACCTCGATTAACGAGCTAATGGCACATTTATAAATCACTTGGTAACAGCTCTAAGGAAGTACGATGTTACAACTATAGCACTCTTATATATTTCATGAGATAATGGTGTTCAATTTTATCGTTTGTCAAGAGTGTGGTTGTAATGCTACCACTATGTGCTGACTTTGTACTACCATTACTCTTCTGATGCAAGTGTTACGCTCATAATCTGAATTCCTCAAGCTTGTATGTACCTTGTGTGCTAGTTGTTGGGGATTTGAGGTTATAACCTTAGTTTTTTATGTTACAACTCAAAGCTATAAACAATGTTAATCTAAACTCCAATGGAAGAAAATTACAAAGAACACAATACAAAGAAACAAGTAGTAGAATCGACCTTTATTTTTGAAGAACCTTGTGACATAAAATCACAAGTCTATGATTTTATGTAAACAACAAAATGTAACCAAGGCTTGACACATATGAAGATTTTTTGACCAAAATTCTCTATTCTTAGCCTCCTCCTTCTGATTGCCTGAAGCTACTACAATGGAATGAGATTGAAATTCACATGTCTTGAATCTTCATGCAAGTCAAACTTTCTTGATAAAGATCTTTGAGAAAACTAGTACTCTTGAAAGCTAGAGAGAGAGAGAGAGAGAGGCGAGTGATCATTCCACCAATTTACTCAAATGAGCCCTTTATATAGTATAGGAACTCTCATTAGACTCAATAAATTAGATTAGAGCATTTTAATTTTAATTTTGGAGCTAAAAATGTGTCAATGTACAGTCTCGTGCGGATGGCCCAAGCGACGCGTCATCTGTACCTAGGCGATGCAACGCCTAGAAGCAGGCTATGCATTGCCTGAGTAGGCTTTTCAAAAATGAGCGACGCGTCACCTCCTAGAGGAGATGCAACGCCAATCCCTTTGATTTAGCGCTTCAAAAATTGTCTCAAAACATCCCCAAATGCTCCCAAACTTTTTGGATACTCTTACATACTCCAAAGAAACACTTTGGACCCAAAAAGATTATTTATAAATGCCTATACCGAAAGTGAACTTTCACTTGTTGACTTTATTGAAATTGATATGGTTTTTGCACCTCTTCGTGCCTAACAAATATCACCATGTATTTAACCAATCATAACAATGCCCCACTTGGGTAAATACATCCTCAATCCTCTAGCAAAACAATATTAGGGCATAAAATAAAGTTCCTTTTGGGTTTGAACTTTATCTTAGTGAAAACGATACAAAGCTTCTACCGAAATGCTAAGGTATTCTTAAAAGAATGAACCCAACATTCCTATTGATAAAAACCGGTAATGTCTCAGACACCTCTACCTGATTACTCATGTATTTTCCCACTTTTTTTTCTTAGAAGTTTTATGGTCTTGTGCTTAATCTATTCATGAACCATCTGGAGAGAAAACTCCTACTCTCCTGAGAGGCGACACCACCTTTAGTTTCACATAGGTGAAATTGTTAAACCAGCTTTGCTTTAGAGATGCTTGTTGCTCTTCAACTGAATTTCATTAAAAGCCTATTGCATAACCCTCATGCCCGGTAGCAACCAACATTCACTCATCCTAGATGAGACTTTTAAGTTGTTAATGTTTTAATTATTCTTTTATCAATGACTTGTTCTTACCCACTAAACTCTACAGTTGATGTATACAAGTTTCTAGTTGGGTTGCCATCATAGGGGAATCTATTGGTCGAGGAGTTTTACTCCCATCCTTCTATTTGTAGAACTCACTAAATCTCTCCAAAGAGGTTTGGTAAACGGATCCGCTAAGATCTAACAAGATTTGACATATGAAATTGATATGGCACTCTTATAAATAAATTCCCTCACATAGTCATGTATTAGACTTATATATCTAAACTTCCCATTATATATATTGTTGTAAATTCTATTCAAAGTGGTTTGATTATCACAATGTATCGAAATCGTTGATACATCAATCGCAGTTTTCAGTATCTCCAACATGAGATATCTTAGCCACTTGGCCTCTTTGCCAGTTGTCTCTAGAGCTACAAACTTGGACTCCATGGTTGAGTGACATATACATATTTGTTTCTTGGATCCCCAAATACCACACCCCCACCAAGGGTGAACACCCAACCGATTGTGGAGAGATTATCTCCACATCGAATATCCAACTTGCGTCGGAATATCCATCAAGTCTCTTAGGAAACATAGAATATTGGAGGCATAACTCTTTGGTCCTTTTAAGGTATCCAAATACTCTTTCCACGTCCTTTCAATGTTTGATACTTTGATTGCTAGTAAACCTACTTAGCTTACTAACCGCAAATGCAATATTTGCTCCAGTACAATGAGCAGCGTACATCAAACTCCCAATTGCACTTGCATATTCTAGTTTATCCACCACTCTCCCTTCAATATTTTCAAGCTTTAGACTTGAATTGAAGGGTGTGTTTGCGTCTTTGATATCAAGATGCCCAAACATGTCAACCATCTTCTCAATATAATGAGCTTGACCTAAGGCATATCTATCCACAATTCTTTTAATCTTGATACCTAGTATGGTATTGACCTCTCCAAGGTCTTTCATTTTGCAAGTGGACAATAGAAACCTCTTCGTTTCTAATATGCCTTTCATGTCATTACTTAATATCAACATATCATTAACATATAGACACACCAAGATTACATAGTCATCACAACTCTTAGAATATAAGCACTTGTCCACATTATTATGTCTAAACTCATCTGAAATAATGGCCCCATCAATTTTTTCATGCCAATGTTTTGGTGCTTGCTTTAAACCATATAATGATTTAACAAGCTTAAACACCTTATTTTCATTTCCATTTAGAACAAACCTTTCTAGTTGTTCTATGTACACCTCCTCATCAAGGTTATCGTTTAGGAATCATATTTTGACATCCATTTGATGAACGTATAGGTGTTGTGTTAATGATAAGGCAAACAACAATCTTATAGATGTTGTCCTTACTACTGGTGCATAGATATAAAAAAAATCTATGCCTTTCATTTGTATAAACCCTTTAGCCACCAATCTTGCCTTATAAGCTTGAATGGTTCCTTTAGTGTTGTATTTATTTTGATATACCCACTTGCAAACTGTTGACTTTGATCCTTGTGCTAGATCAATAATCTCCCAAGTGTGGTTAGACATAATTGAATCCAGCTCATTATTTATTGCCTCTTTCCAAAAGTTAGAGTCCCTTGAGAGCATAGCTTCTTGGAAAGGTTTAGGATCATCCTCCACTTGAAGTACCATAGGATACTTTTAAGTGTCTCCCTTGTGGTTTCCCTCTACTAGGTAAAGAGTCTCTGCTTTAGGGTTTTTTTTTTATCCACCCTCTTTAAGTCTTTGGCTTCTTCTAGGTAATATTAGTTACTCTACAACCCTTGAATGTAACTCATCTTGAGTTTCTTTTAATGAGATCGGTTCTTGAGGCATATGATCACTATACAAAAAATTGTCAAAGAACTCAACTTCTCTTGATTCAATTATTACATTATACTCCAAGTCTAATAGCATATTGATAACTCTTGAATAAAGAGTTATTTTTTTATACTTTTAAGCTTATAAATATAGAATTAAGAAAAGTGATGTTTTCTTTTTGTTACTATTTTTAGTTCATTTCTTTTCCTTTTTGGTTTTTTTGTGAGTTATTGTGTCTTTTTAGTTTTTAAGAGCTGAAAGTGTGAAAACAATGAATTTAAGCATGAATTATACAAGAAAAAATATGAAAAGAAAATTGGTTTCTAAGTTGTTTTATTTGTGCTGAAATTTCAGATTTTGTTGTTGCAAATGAAATTTTGCTGGAGCATTTTCATCATGATTCAAGTGTGGAATTTCAGCATATGAAGAAGAGACACTTGGCATGTCATTAATTGAGTTGGCAAGGAGTGATGAGGTGGCAAAAATCAGATGCATAGAGCTGCATTTTGGAGAATTTTCTAGAACAGAAAAAAAAAAGGAAAATGATTTGGCCAAAAATAGAGACAAATGATGTGGGCCTTCTAATTAGGGAAACATGGGTACCCCTAGCATCATTGAGAAGAAGGCTGCCACCATTTTAAAAAAGAGAATCCTAGAGCTTCCATTAGGGAGAGAGGAAAAAGAAAAATGAAGAAGAGATAAAGAAATTACAAGATGCAAGAGGAGAATCCAAGGAAGAAAAGAAAGAGGAGGAAGACAAGATTATTGATTCAACATCTTTGGCTTGTTTTCTCCTCTTTAATCTCATTTAAGTTTGTAATTTCTTTAGCTTTTTCTATTTAAATATCCATGGACTGTTTTGATTTTGGATTTGTGCTCTTGAATTTAGTCATGAACTAAATCTTTTGAGGCTTTAATTATTAATTTACTCTATGTCTTAGTGTTTAAATTTTTAGCACTTTATTTTAGCAAAAATCCCCAATTTTTCATTCAAGTGTGCTTAATAGTGAATTATTGTTGTTGTTTGGCCATCAATGGCCAGATGTTTAGTTATATTTGTGCTGAAAAGTTTGAATATAATGGATGAACTTGAATGACACAAGTAGATAATCTTGTTAGATTATGCATTCTGAATAGCATAGGAATGTGTTATTTGCCCTTTGTAACAATTGTGAATTGGAGCTTGAAATTGAATTCTAAAACTTGATTAGCATAATAATATGTTTAATTAGGTGAAATAATTAATACCATAGGGTTTGGGAAAGTTCTATCAGCTAATTTGGAATTTTTGTTAACATTGGAAATTTCGCTGAGATTTTGCTGCAGCAAACATGACATGTTACTTGACACAGAGTAATTTAATAGTTCAAAGCCATTTCAACAATCTGAATTTCACTTGCTTTTAGATTGTCGTCTTAGTAAATTTCAAGTGTTTTCAATTAATTTTTCACCACTCTTGAATTGTTTTGTAATTTATTTGCGCACAATTATTTCCTATTTTAACCCCTACGGAAACGATACTCAACTTATCATTATATTACTTCTTTTGTAACTATTTACACTTGCAAATCATTGATCAAATTATATCATAAATCTTATAGGCCTTGATATAGGAGGCATAGCCTAAAAACATACATTTGATGGCCCTTGGACCCCACTTGGTCCTTTTAGGCTCTCTGCTCTTGCAATAAGCAAGGCACCCCCACACTTTGAGATACCCTAGGTTGCACTTCTTTCCTTTCCATATCTTATATGGTGAAATTTGATTCTTCTTTAGAGGAATCCAGTTTAGAATATAACAAGCGGTAAGCAAGGCTTCTCCCCATAACGCAAAACTCAAATTTGCATGTAATAGCATATCATTTATCATTTCAACATATGTTCTATTCTTTCTTTTCGCTATACCATTTTGTTGGGGTATATAAGGGGTTGTACATTCATGTAATATACCATGAATCTCACAAAGAACATTGGATTCATTGGAAAAGTATTCATTGCCCTTATCACTTCTAATCACTTTAATTTTTTTTTCTAATTGATTTTCAACTTCAGCTTTATAAATTTTAAACATGCTAAATGCCTCAGCCTTATTCTTAAGCAAGTACACATATGTGAATCTAGAGCAATCATCAATAAAGGTAATAAAATACCTATGTCCACCTCTAGTAATTATTCCATTCAATTCACATAAATCACTATGTATCAAATCTAACAAATTAATTTCTATTTCAACACTTGGAAAATGTTTCTTTACCATCTTAGATTTAATACATAATTCACATTTATCATGTTCAACATCATTGCATACAATTAATTCACATTTGATAACTCTTTTAATTGTACTATATCCTATATGAGCAAGTCTATTATGCCACACAATAATAGATTCAAAGCCAAGCATATAAGAAGAAGACGACATGCATTATTATCAAAACATGAGTCTTTGGTACACAATTTAATTATTCAATCATAAACATACCCTTACCACACAAGGTAGTTCCCCTTGGACAAGATTAGTGTAATGCCCAAAATTTCCTAATAAGGTTTAGGACCTTGATTAGGAGGCCGGGAGGGCCATAATTGCTTTATTATGTTATTAAATGATAATATGCATGTTTAGGTGTATTAAATATGCATGTGAACACATTTATGAGTAATTGGGTGATTTTCATATTTTGGCCATTTCGGGCATATTTGGCATATATGTGATGTGTGTGGTGCTTTATTATTATTTGGTTATGCCAGGGTTACCTAGCACAAGACGATCTTAGGAGGTAAGCTAGTGGGAAAGTCATAACGGGATTTATTCTTGACTCGGAGTGAGTCAAGGGTATTTAGAGCATTACTGGGTTATTGGGTAATGGGAATAAATATTTGGTGATAAATTGGGAGTTAGTAAGATCAGGGGGAAATTCTGGAGGTTTTGACTATTTTGTCCCCGGGGGTGTTTTCGGGACCTCGAGTGTTAGGATTTGGTTGAGGCTACTTAAGCTTGAAGTAACCTTTTAAAAGAATAAAAGAACGTTATGTACGTTCTCTCTCCCTTAAAGTTCCATTTTCATCTCCCGATCGCATTTTCGAAGGTAACTTGAGTTCTAGGACTCGGATTCAAGCGAGGATCGAGGCATAGTGATCCTAGAAAAGATTAGAAGCCTATTAGTCGGAGGATTTAGTTGGAAATAACTAAATTGGAGGTAATACAAGTTTTAAGTTTTTAAAATTTTTTAACCTTGAATTGGATTTTGTGTTTTGATGTGTTTTTGGGTGATTTGAGACGTGGGTTTTATGGGTTTTGAATCATGGGGATGTTTGGGAACTTTGATTTTGGGATTTGGAAATGTTTGGATATGTTTTTGGAAGGTTTTAAAAGTGGAAAAACGAGGAAAAGTGGCTGGTGCGAGGTTGGGCCGCGGCCCTGTTCTTGGGCGCCGCAGACCTAGCTTGAAGAAGGTGGAGGAGGCTCTGCCAGGGGGGTGGGCCGTGGCATGGTCCTTGTCGGGCCGCGGCCCTTAAGGGAAAAAATGCTAAATGTGGGTTTTTGTGATGGGAACTTAACTCTAAGGGCCTGGGATCGATCCTATTACCTAGTTGAGTGAGATTCGATGTCCCGGAGGCTTAGGTTGGGTTTGGAAGTATTTATTTACCCATTTTGATGAGATTTCATATCATGGTTGTGACTAGGTTATGACTAGGGGCTTGGAATCAGGGTCGTGCTTGTGGCTCATTTATTGGTGACCTGTGCTTGGACCAAAGGTAAGGAAACTGCACCATGTATATATGTGACATGTGTTGACGGTGAAATCTCGTCAACGATATAAGGTTAGAAAACTAAGACTATATCGCCAAAGGTATCTCAGAAGAAGATGGAGAAAACTTAAATGAGTAAAAATGTAGAACTGCAATGGATTCGAAATTGTATATTACTTAACAGCCTTAGCATACAATCAATTTTCCAACCCCCTTCCATGTGGAATTGGGATTCATTATATAGTGGGCTCTAATGGCCCTAGATACATTGTGGTCCAGGGGACCAGGTAGTACATAGGTACAAGGACAGGTTTCAGAGATTGTGGTCTTGCAACCAGTACAAGGACAGGTGCCAGGAGGATGTCTCCACTACTTGACCGTACGAATGTCAGAGGAGTGGTACAGGTGGTAGTGGTGTCGACTCTGACATCCAGCCACAGACACATATGCCATTCCCCCTCTCCTGGCGTTCCCACTACTTGCTTGGCAGAGGTACCATATTCGTACGCTGACTCCCTTAGGTCTGCGGGTACATTCCAAAAGATACGCGTGAGAGTTAAACTTTGCTGGCTGGGCTAAGAGGGCTAGGCGTGAGAGCTTTCGTGGGGTGCTCCTGATGGCATGGCATGGTGTGATGGCCTCCCAAGAATATGCCGGCCCTAGGGCCTCGTGTGGCACGCCCCTTGGGAACGGATGGTGGCCTCGCGTGGCACGCCCCTTGGGCACACATGGGGGCCTCGCGTGGCACGCTCCTTGGCCACGCATGGTGGCCTCGCGTGGCACGCCCCTTGGGCACGGATGGTGGCCTCGCATGGCACGCCCTTGGGCAAGGATGGTGGCCTCGCGTGGCACGTCCCTTGGGCACGAATGGTGGCCTCGCGTGGCACGCCCCTTGGGCATGCATGGTGGCCTCGCATGGCACGCCCCTTGGGCATGCATGGGGGCCTCGCATGGCACGCCCCTTGGGTACGCATGGTTGCCTCGCGTGGCACGCCCCTTGGGCACGCATGGGGGCCTCGCGTGGCATGACCCTTAGGCACACATGGTGGCCTTGCGTGGCACGCCCCTTGGGCACGCATGGTGGCTTCACGTGGCACGCCCCTTGGGCACGCATGGTGGCCTCACGTGGCACGCCCCTTGGGCACACATGGTGGCCTCGCGCGGGAGGCTCTAGTGCACATGGCTGAGGCGAGACGGGGGCCTCGCGTGGGAGGCTCAAATGCGCATGGTCGATGCGAGATGGGGGCCTCGCACGGGAGGCTCGGGTGTGCAGCCGAGTCGCCAGACGCGCACGAGTCATGGGCAGCCTCGCATAGTGAGGCCCTCGTTGCCTTGTTAGGTACTTGTGCATGTCGGGCAGCCTCGTATGGGAAGGCCCTCGAGTCTCTAGGGGCATCTTCAAAAAGGCCTCCTACGAGACATGGGACTCGCGTGGGGAAAAATATTGGGTTGCTTGGTTTGCCCGTGGCTAGCGAGGGTAAACCTCAATTTTTTTTTTTGGTGGATTTTTGGCATCCACAACATGCATGGTTATTATTGATGCATGTTGAATTATTAAATGTGGCATGCATGATTATTGTTAAGGCATGTCAAGTGGTTAAATATGAAGTATATGATGCACGAGAAACACGTGACTAGGACATGCTTTGTATACCAAGTATGATATTGTTCAGAGCTTGAGCCTTTGTGTTTATGCATGATCCTAATTATGCCAGTAATTATTGAGTAAGCATGCCGAATGCCCTTTATTTGGATATTTGACATATGATATATGTTTGGTGGCATGGCTTACTTGTGTATGGCAATGACTTATTAGTCAGAATCGGCAATGGTGTCAGATCCATCTGTGAAGCTGTGATTTACTAGTCAAGTTCACAATGGGTTGAACACTGGTCGTGTTTTACTGACCTAAGAGTCAAAAATGGCATAGCGTCATGAACACCGAGCCAAATGAAGATTAGATCTAATCGATATCAGCGTTGAATGACTCATATGGGGTATTAATGCTGGACCGACCTGAAGGTCGATGAAAATTATAAGCGCTTGTCTAGTCTAAGACTAGTTACTAGAGACAAGGCCTAAGGCCTAGGTGACTACTTGTCACATGGATAGGAGGGTATGGGACCTCCGAGATGGACTTATTAGTCATCTAATCGAGATGGACTTATCAGTCATCTGACCGAGATGGACTTATTAGTCATCTGACCGGGATAGACTTATCAGTCATCTGACCGAGATGGACTTATCAGTCATCTATCTTTTATCCAGGGCTATCGGCCTGATATGGTTACCAGAACCACCAGTGTTAAATCACTTATCTGATTGAGACTGACTTGATAGTCGTCCATTCAGGAGGGTAGGATTCTTTATCCTGGATACCCATTGCTACGTGGTTTTTCTTGCCTGCTTGGCTAGGGCTATATCGGCTAGGCGTGTGCCTTATGATTTGATGACATGTTATTACTGTTCATGAGCATATTGAGTTTTCTTGCTGGGCTTCGGCTCACAGGTGCTATGTGGTGCAGGTAAAGGCAAAAGAAAGTTGGACCATCCTTGAGTTGGAGAGCTTAGGTGATGATGTGTACATATGCAGCTGCTCGATCACCACGGCTGAGGTTTGAAGGAGAACTAGGGTTTAACCCTATCTTGCCGCTTAGATCGGTCTGTTGTAAATATTTTCTTGTAATAGACTCTGAAATTTTATTTTCGAGATCCCAATATATATAGTAAACGTTCTAATGAAATGTTATATCCTAACCAAAAATTTTAATCCCTAAACCACTAATCATACTTAGTTACACGATTTTGGCCAAATAACTTGATTAGCAAGTTTAGCACTGTTTACAAGGCACACCGTAATGGTCCCTGGAGTTGGGGCGTTACAATTAGCTTGCCAGACTCAAACATAACCTTGATGCCTGGTTTGCTCAAAAACTGCCAAATCACAAGATTCCTACTTATATCCAAAACATATAACACATTGGTCAAAGGAACCTTCTTTTGGATGTGAAGTAGATATCAACATTCCCCTTGCCCAACACTTTGGATCTATCCTCATTCCCCATTTGGATCTCATGGCCATCCTTAGACTCTTCAAAGGTTTTGAAGACCTCTCTATCATAAGCTACATGAATGGTGACACAAGTATCATACCACCATCCTTGCACTTTCCCTTGGATGGCATTCACCTCACTCATGGTAGCAACCAACTCCACTTCGGTTGTGTTGACTTTGGATCCATTTTTGTTGGACCTTCACAACTTGCATTCTCTGCCCATGGGCCACTCTTGCCACATACAAAACAAGGGTCTCTCACACCCTTGAATTGCCCTTCATTCTTCCTAAGGGCAAGATATTAATCCTTCTTAAAATTGGGCTTCTTGTTAGTATTCCCTTTGGATTGAGAGGGCTTCTTTATGGCATTAACGTTGGATGTCCCAACATTCGACTCTTCCATACCCTTGTCTCTAGAACGAGACTCCTCTTCAATCCTTAGGTGCTTCAAGATCTCCTCCAAAGATATCTCTTCATTCTTATGGAGAATCTTCTTTCTATAGCCCCTCCACGATGGAGCAACTTAGCTATGATCCCACCCATAATGAAGGATTTCAACAATGTTATCTTTAGGGTAGCAGATAACTTATTCACAATAACTTGTAGCTCATGTACTTTGGGGAGTAAGGGTTTATCATTTTTAATTTTAGTAATGAGGAATTTCTTTGTACCTTCTTCTTCGATTTTGTACGTCTTCTCAAGAGCTTCCCAAATCTCCTTTGTAAATTTAGTGTTTGTGTAGAGATTATAGAGACGATATGATAGAGCATTGAGAATGTGTCATCTACATATAAGCGCATCCTCTTCCCTTTTCTTCCTTTCCTCGATCACTTCTTGAGTATCGTCATCCTTTGGAGCATTCAAAGTCTTCAAGTATCCGTCAAGGATGTAGTGAAACTTCAATGTTGTGATGAGAAACTTGATCTTGTCTTTCCATCTTCCAAAGTTTGATGCATCAATTCTATCTAGTCTCACTAGATCTTAAAACATGAATTTGAGGGCTGAGATTGAGGAGCTTTCTTCCATAGCTTTGGTTAGTATAAAACCTTAGAGATAGACAAACTTTGATACAAAACTTAGGTTTGGAGAAAGAGAATTTTGATTGTTGGGGATTTGAGGCTATAACATTAGTTTTGTATGTTACAACTCGAAGTAATAAACAATGTTAATCTAAAATCTAATGGAAGAAAATTACAAAGAACATAACACAAATAAAAAAGTGGTAGAATTGACCTTTGTTGTTAAAGAACCTTGTTACGTAAAATCACAAGTCTATGATTTTTGTGTAAACCACAAAATGTTACCATGGCTTGACACAAATGAAGATTTGTTGTCCAAAATTCTCTATTCCTAGCCTCCTCCTTCAGATTGCTAGAAGCTACTACAATGGATTGAGATTAAGATTCACAAGCCTTGAATCTTCATGCAAGTCAAACTTTCTTGATTAAGATCTTGAAGAAAGCTAGTAATCTTGAAAGTTAGAGAGACAAAGAGAGAGGGCTTTTAGAGAGAGAAAGAGGTGATTGATCAATCAACCAATTAACATAAATGAACCTTTTACATAGTATAGGAACCATCATTAGACTTAACCAGTGATATTAGAGAATTTTAATTTGAATATTAGAGCCAAAAACACATCACTATACTATCTCGTACGAACGGCCTAGGCGATGAGTCGCCTACACCCAGGCGATACATCACCTAGAATCGGTCGATGTGTCGCCTAAATAAGCTTTTCAAAGATGAGCGTTGTGTCGCCTCCTAGAGGCGACATTGTTGGTAACTGGTTTACCATGTGCATAGGGGAAAGCACAAGGTTTTGTGCCTAGAGATTTCAAAAAATATTTATTTAAACAAACTTTAAATAATCGAATCCATTAAGATGTAAAACATTAAACATTTATAAATAAAAACATGAGGATTTACTAGTGGAAGAACTATCAAGAATCCTTGCTATCTTGTTGTATCTCCAACGAACATCCAATCCAAAGTAGTTCTTTAAGATACTTAGACCAAGATCTTCCAAAATGTATCTCTACACCTCAAGACGTGTGTGGCCATGTAGAGTATTGGTAACGAAAAATTTTATGATTCATAAGATATTATCAACACATGAGATCTAGGAATTTTTAGATCTGACAAAGTTGTCAAGGATAGAAAAATATTACGATATATTTTCTTTCTCTTTTTGAATATTCTGTATATCACATATATCTCTTTTGAAAACTATATTTGTGATAGACTTATAAAAGAATTACATAAATTCAAAATTTAAAATTTAAACTATACATCTATTATTAAATTAATAAATAAAAGAAAAATATCAAGATTAAATCTTGATCTTGTTACATGTCGTACACGCCAACTACAGTCCATGGACTATGGTTGGCGTGTAGCATCCCTATTTTGAGGGATGTGTTGTACACAACATGGCGTACATTATACTTCCTACCACAAATGCATAGGGTTACTGTCTCATATCCTATCCTTCTTGATGTGTTTTAGGACACTACTCTTTAGAAAGGATAATTCCATGATTGGTTGGCATATCACCCTTCTTGGAATTTTGCAAAATCTCTCCAGTACCTTATCCATATAAGTAGCTTGAGAAAGAGCCAAAACTTTGTTCTGACGATCCCGAAGTATCTTTATGCCTAGAACATAGTTTGCATCTCCCAAATCTTTCATTTGGAATTTCTCGGCAAGCAATTTCTTTACTTTTGTCAATGTTCCCACGTCATTACCAATCAGTAGGATATCATCAATGTAAAGAACCATGAATACCATGATTCCATCTTTGATTTGTTTGTAGCAATAAGGCTCGCCAACATTTTGTCAAAACCATACATTTTTATTGTGTGATAAAATATTAGATTCCAAGATCTCGAAGCTTGTTTGAGTCCATAAATGGACCTAAACAGCTTCAAAACTTATTGCTTTTGACCTTTTACTATGGACCCTTTTGGTTGAGATATATAAATGGTTTCGTCAAGATAGTCATTCAAAAAATATTCTTAACATCCATTTGCCATATCTCCTAAACCATTCAGGCAGCTATGGACAAGCATATGCAGATGGATTTAAGCATGGCTATAGGAGAAAAAGTTTCTTCATAATCTACCCCTTCTCTCTGAGTGTAAGCCTTGGCTATAAGCCTACCTTTGAAAGTTTCCACTTTCCCTTCTGCTCCTCTTTTTCTCTTGAATATCCATTTGCAACCAATAGGTTTAACATTTTCAGGAAGATCTTAAAGAGTCGAGACAGAATTGGAATACATTGATTCCATTTCAAAGTTCATGGCATCTTGCCATTTTTCTTTGTCACAATCTTCCCTTGCACCTCTGTATGTCAATGGATCGTCTTTGTTTGTGTCAGACACAAGCATCCAAACTTCATATTCATAGCGAGTTGGCTGCCTAACAACCCTCCCACTACGAAGAAGCTCTCTATTGTTCTGACTAGAACTTGAGGCTTCCTCTTGTCGTTGTTCATTGGAAACATTTGGTGATCTTATTACTTGATTTGAGACTATCTCCTCCAGTACAACCTTACTACAAGGTTTATGGTTGTTAATATAGTCATATTCAAGAAAAGTAGCATTTGTCGATACAAATGTTTTGTTTTCTTTACAATATATACCACCTCTAGTATCTTTGGAATATCCCACAAACATGCACAATTCAGTGCAAGATTCCAGTTTTCTTGTCTTTCCTTAAAGCACATGTGTTGGACACCCCCAAATACGAAAATGGTGTAAACTAGGTTTTGTACCATTCCATAATTCCAATGGTGTCTTCTTGATAGACATAGAAGGAATGACATTCAATGTGTACATTGCACATTGAATGGCACAACCCTTGAATGACAGTGGCAACCCTTGAGCTCAATAACCTTTCAGTTCCAAAAGTTAACCCTTAAGGGAACCATTATTCAATTCCTCTAGGAAATGTACAGATTCCATATCTGTATATTATGTCCCCAGACATTTACATCAATGAGTTCCCAAAAAAAAAAGTTTTCAGCTTGATCAAGCTGACAATCCATAATGAGTGAATCAAAGAACTCATATGACATAAATAAGAGTTCATAATAACTTTACGATTAAGATCAATTTGTTTATGATTATCTTATTAATATGTTTAATTAATACCTACAACATAAACGATATTATTTAGTATAAATAACATATCGGGCCATGTTCATGTATACCATTTTATTCAAAGTACCTCTACTAAGATGTCCTGCTACATCAGTAATCCGGATCTAGATTACATGTATTCATAATACTAGTGAACCATACTTACTGTAACATCCCATGTTTAAAACACCCGTTAGTAGCCGGTGAAGAATCATGTGAAATGTTATTTTGATAAATGATATTATATGAATTTGGAATGATTAGTGAATTTTATAGTCGTTGTAATGATCCGGTAATGGATCTTGCTTTATGCAAAGAAAGATTGGTTTCAGGCCAAAGAATAGACCCTACTGAATAAAATAGGAAATACTATGGTATTAAGAATGAGAATTTCTTGCTCGGGCCACTAAGGGCATTTTGGTCAATTTGATAAAACTACCAAAATTATGTAATATGTGACAAATTTATTTTTGGGTCACATTTAATTAAATTAATTAAGCTTGGAGATATTTAAATCTATAGGTTAAATGTTAAGGGACATTTAGAGCTCAAAATTCCCAAAGGACCCTTGGATCCCTTAAATGTGAGGTAAAATAAGCAAGGGCATAAAATTAATTTCTAAGGGTAGAGAGAGAGAGGAGTGGACAGCAAGACTATGTCCTAGGGCTCTCAAGAGCTAGGACACATACCCCAAAGAGAATAGAAAGAGTCTTACCCATTCACAAGCTAATGGTTAATCATTGTTTTTTTTTCTCAAAACACTTTTCTCTACCATGTTTCCCCCAAAACCGAGGCACCCTCTTCCCCTTCCCTTTTCATTTTTTTTTCTAACTCTGAAAAAGAAAAAAATTGGAGGCTGTTTCTCTGTCTCATTTCGTTCCTCTCTCTTTATTTCTCAAGGACAAACTTCATTGAAGCTAGTGTTCAACCCTAAGAAGAACGAGTTCAAGGTATGTGAAATCCTCTCTGGTGATTCATTCTTCTCCTTCTTATTCCTCTCACACATTTTTGTTGGATATGGGATTAAGGTGGATTCAGCCAAGGTTGAGGCAGTTATAGAATGGCCAAGGCCAAGGAACGCCTCAGAGGTTAGGAGCTTCCTTGGGTTAGCGGGATATTATAAACGGTTTGTGGAAGGGTTTTCAAAGATTGCTGCACTGATGAAAGAATTGACATGGAAGAATCTGAAGTTCGTCTTGTCAGAAAAGTGTGAGAATAGCTTCCAGGATTTGAAGTGATGACTGATTAATGCTCTTGTGTTGACTCTTCCATCGAAGGGAGGGAAGTTTGTAGTATACTGTGACACATCGAGATTAGGATTGGGATGCATGTTGATGCAGAATGAGAAAGTTATTACTTATGCGTCATGACAGCTGAAGGAGTATGAGCAACGGTACCCTACCCATGATCTGGAGTTGGCAGCGGTGGGATTCGCACTGAAAGTTCGGCGACATTACCTCTATGGAGAGAAGTACGAGATATACACTGATCATAAGAGTTTGAAGTATTTCTTCACCCAAAAGCACTTAAACATGAGGCAGAGACGTTGGCTGGAGTTGGTAAAGGACTATGATTATGATATCATTTACCACCCAAGGAACGCCAATGTAGTGGCAGACGCGTTGAGCCGGAGGGGCCCGGGACAGTTATTCAGCTCTACACAAATATCAAAGGAGTTGGGAGAGGATATGGCTTGAACGAGGATAGAGATGGTTGTGAGCCGGTTGCCAATATTACCTTACAGTTGACCCTTCTAGGGAGGATAAGAGAGGGTCAGTTGGATTATATATAGTTGCAGGAGGTTAGAAGGAATGTTCTAGCTGGAGTGGCTAAGGACTATTCCATTTTAGAGACAGGTTTGCTTCGGTATAAGGATCAGATTTGTGTCCCAACAGATGTGGGTATCAGATGAGAGATACTTAATGAATCTCATACCATGCCATACTCCGTTCGGGCACCACGAAGATGTGTCATGATTTATGGACTCTTTATTGGTGCCCTGGGATGAAGAAGGATGTGGTGGAGTATGTGGCCAAGTGTTTAGCCTGTCAGCAGGTGAGTGGGAGGACATTACTATGGATTTTGTGGGAGGTTTACCCAGGACAGTGGGGTTACATGACTCAATGTGGATGATAGTAAAAAGATGCACCAAGTCATCTCACTTTTTACCAGTGAGGACGACCTATACTATGGATCAGTACGCGGAGTTGTACGTGAGGGAGATTGTACGTCTCCATGGGGTTCTCAAATATATAGAATCACACTAGGATCCCATATTTACCTCCAATTTTGGGGGTGGTTTGCAGAAGGCTATGGGGACTAAGTTAAAGTTCAAAACACCATTTCATCCTAAGATGGATGGATAGTCTAAGAGGACAATTCAGGTGTTAGAAGACATGCTTAGGGTGTTTGTATTGGACTTTGAGGGATCTTGGAATAAGTACCTTCCGTTGATTGAGATTTCATATAATAATAGTTATCAGTCAACAATTGAAGTAGCTCCATATGAGATGTTGTATGGAAGCAGATGTATGTAACGCCCTGGATAACCAAGATCGTTACACTGTGTGTTTAAAATAATGCAGGACTTGCTAATCAAGTCATTTAAATGAAAATGTGATCATAAAGTCATAGACTGGTTAGGTTTAAAAGATTTTGGTCATAAACAGATAATTTTCATTAAAATAAATGTTTAGTACATGGGATCCCAAAAAACAGGGTTTAAAGGACATATTTACAAAATTTCCAGAAGTTATATATAATCAAGGCCACTCTAATGGCAAAATACACATTTGAGGTTTTCGTCCATCTACAATCCCTCGACCATGGCGGACGAGTAGCTGACAATGTACACCTCACCCCAGAGTTCTCCAACTCATGGTTGAACCATCTTACCCTTGCCTTTACCTGCACCACGTAGCACCTGTGAGTTGAGGCCCAACAAGAAAACCATAAAATCATAACTTAATCAATAACGATAATCAAATAATTGACAAGACATTAACTAGATATTCAGCTTGCCATAGCATTCACATAATCAGTGATAAAAATTGACAAATCAACAATCTATCATCCAGGTATTAAACATGCCATAACCATAAGATCAACAATAGTAAACAAATCATACAATACTCAGGGTCAACGCCCTTAGGCCGCACCCTCTGTTTAACCTGCTGTCTCCGACTCACTTAGGCCGAGCCCAGTGTTTAACCCACTGAATCTGGCTAGCTTAGGGCGAGCTCAGTGATTATTTAACTAACCTCAGCTACCAGTGGTCGAGCCGCGACCTATGCGCAAATATCATTTCCACCATTCAAATATAGGGAACCTTGGTCCCAACATAGCCACATAAATGGGTGCAGTTTTCTTACCTTGAAGTCCGAACGGAGGTAATAGAGTGGTCCTGAGCACGATCCTCGGTCTTGAGTCTAGGTAATAAACCTAGTCACGAAGGCCAATGGGTATCCATCAAATTCCAATCGAACTAAAATACCTAGGAAATGGAAACTAGCCTCTGGGACCTCCATTTCTACTCAGGGTAGTAGAAATTGTCCCGAGCATCTAGGTTCGAATCCCCTAGCCTTACCAATTCTAGAAATAATTCTAAGGCATAAAATCACTAGGCAGGTCGCGACTTGGCTCAGCGAGTTTCGTCTTGCCCCAAGTCATAGAGCATCCCAAGCCTGAAGGGTCGCACGCACCGTGGTGCCCCCCAGGCTGGGCCGCGATGCGCCCTACGAACCCAGAGATAACCTAGGTTTTCTCCTCCTTCTCCTAGCCAAGAACACTCAAGTTAACCCATAATTTTCCCTAAAAAACCTCCCCAACACAACATCAATCCACCACAAATTCAGAACCATAATCACTTATTTTCATCAAATAATTCCCAATAATTAATACATAAAACACACTTCAATTCAGACATAATAATCACACCAATATCCCTCAATTACTGGCTTAATAGAACTAGAATTCATACCCCAATTTAGCTACAACTCATTATTTGAATACTCAAAACTCTACCTAACAAACACATGATAATTCAAAGTTGAAGACCAAAATTCTTACCTCAATTGTGACTGAGTTTCTCCCTGTGTTACCAGCTCTAACTCCCAGCTAGGAATCCCTTAGCTTTTCTGCAAAATCTCCAGTCAAAGCCCAAGCTAATACCCCTTTCCTTATTCCTTAGCTCTCAAGTCTTAACTCCCTTCAATTAGCTTCAAAATTCAGTCACCAAGTGAGAGAGAGTGAGGAGAAATCATGAGAGAGAAAGAGTGCCTTCTATTTCTTTCTTCAATATTTCTACAACCTTCAATTAGATTCTAAACATAAGTCTGAATATATCCTCTCCAAGAAAAGACCATTTTGTCCCTCCTATGGTTACTAATTCCTCAAGTGGACCCTAGGGGTAAAATGATCATTTTGCTCCCAACTCCTGCTAATTCCTCAAACGTTCCTAATATTTAACGATTAAATCACGTCATCCAATTAATTACCATTTATTTCCCCAATGTCTAATAATCCCCAATATATTTTCTAAATTCCTAAAGATACCGCCAGGCTCTCCCCAAGCTGGGTATTAATCCCCACCGTGACTATTTTGCCAATCCGCTCACTAGGACCGTCTTGAGCCACATGCTGCAAATATATCCACATAATAATGTGGTCTCAACAATTTATCACATATAATTACATTTATGCCATCAACAAGCCAAAATTACAAATATGCCCTTACAAAACTAAACAGGGCCCACATGCATATTTAATACTCATAAACATGAATTTAATCATATAATCATGCATACCACATACTCATGGATTTAATCATTTAAAATCACACACATACCAATTATGCCCTCTCGGCACACTAATCAAGGCCCTTAAGCCTTATTAGCAATTTTGGGTCGTTACAACTATCCCCTCCTTATAACAATTTCGTCCTCGAAATTTATTCGAACACATCAGGTAATAAATCTCATACCTCTGACCATAACTCCAGAGTCCAATTCTTTACCTTTTATCTTTCAATAACACTCTTACTAGAGTGATAATTTTGTTCCATAAGATCTTATCTTATAACTATAATTTCATTAGCCTTTCCTTATACAATAACTCTATTGAAACCCCAGGGTCTGCTTATCTCATCAGCGGTCATTTTCCCATCTTGTCATAGGCACCAGTAATACTCATAAGCCACCACCCAAACTAGGATAAGGCTAACTTGTAGGCCCTCGGCCTAATTCTTGGTACGAATTCAGAATCCTTCCTAAATCAGAAGTCAAAACCCCCTTTTCTTTCCCAAGCTATCATACTCATTCTCCACTGCATGTTTGAAAAAAAAAAATATATCCCATCTTGGAACTTCGTGTTCCGATACTTGAATCTTATGAACTCTTATGTCCTTTCAGATAGGCAGATACTCCTACTCTAATAATTCTAATAACTTCATTGGTTTCCCCCAAACAAATACTGAACCATGATACTCACTGTCTTTCATTTCTTTACTTAGATCCAGTACCTCTCGCTTTTTATCTTACCATATCTTATGCCAGGTCACCCTAGCCATAATCCGGCATTCATCACTGTGACTATTTCATCAAGGGACTATACTTTTCTTAATATCTCAAACACTTGCATATTCAATGCATAATTCTTTAAAATAACCATTAATTCTTTAGATTTCCATTCTATCTGTAGACGACCAATACCTCTAGGTTCCAACCCTATTCCCTTTGTTCTCTATTTTCCTTCTAGAACTTGGAAAGTTAAAGGGTCTCAACTCGGCACAATCAATTACCATGTCGCGTCACCCGTTCACACGAATCAAAGTGCACTAACCCAATTTGCTGAGTTGCAACTTTTATGTCCAATTATCTTACTTTTGGTCAAATATGGTCCACTCTTATGATCCACCACTATACCATTTTACATTCCCATATACAAATATTAGAACTTAACATCCCTTTAGCCTTCCTGACTACCATATGCTTAAGAAGGTAGTACAATGTTCATCTAGGATCTCCATCTCAATATAGGTTCCGTTTGATCACTCATCCGATCTTCATATCTTTATTTATATTGTGGTGGTAGGGTTCTTCACCACTTCCACAAGATCCTCTTTCTGGATTTCATGGTCCATAGGGATATATTCATCCACCACCTATCGCAGGTACTATAACACTCTCAACTGTTACCTCACCTGACCTTATTGTAATTTGTGGCGTCCTATACAACCGGCACAGATCTTCCCAAGTTAGGAGGTCAGCTTCCAACTAAATTTTCCCCCTTGTGCAGTCAAGGGTTTCTAACATGAATCATCCATTAATTCTCACCAGATCTTGGTCTAAGGGACATTTCTTTTCAAATGACCAAGTGCTCAAATCCCTTACGCTAGGTATTCACCGTTAACTTAATGTTCAATATACCGGTCATGTTCTCATTCTTCCACCTAACGCCAGGCACAAACCATCGTCCCTTCAGTCTATCTCCGAGCACGTCTCAACCTTCACTGCACATCTTATAGTCTCATGTTTTAAACAAAGACAAGGTCCTTTACATTACCCTTTCGTATCCATCCATTACAGACATATTCCTATACCATAGGTTGCAAACTAATCCTTATTCTATCTTCTGAAAATCTGATACAAAGTTGTCCATTCAGTCTAACATTAAGTTCTTCTGTCATTCCAATCTCTGGTGTAGCTACCTTCAAAGATACTTCAGGTAGTAGATGACATGTCCCCCGGTCTCATTGTGCTTCTTATCTCTCAAGCGTTCTTCAATAATTTCTTTGTGGCTTCTGATTGAATTTATCCATACTTGATCCCTTCTCTTCCTATACCGTGACCTTGAATACCGTTGGAGAAATAAAAGTTGATACCTTCTGGAGCCTTACCTGTGACCCCGCTTCTTCAGTCTTAGTGTCATCAATGTAGTCATCCGCATTCTGCTTCTAACTGGGGAGTAGATCAACACATCCCTAACGAACCTAGATGTGCCTCATCCATATTGCTCCTATATTCTCTGCTTATTGAACTTACCTATGTTTGTTGAAACATAAGTCAGTTAAGAATCTTTATTGATAATCCATCACACCCCACTTGGTACAAGTAATAATTCCTTAAATGTCTCTTTCCTTGATCCTCGGCTGGTAATAACCAGATCAAAGATCAATTCCTGAAGACATTGTCATGTCTTGTAACCGGGCATTTCAACTCTTCATCCTTAACAGGTGATGACAACGAATCCCATGATACGATGCTTCATCAAATCCATCACTATGTCAAATACTTCTTCAACTAAAGCAGTAATTCTTTCTGCCAAACTAATACCATTCTTCATAATTTCCCTGATACCGAATCTGTCCTTAGCCAAATCCTGAAGTGTACCCAACAACTCCTTACACACCCATCTGAATCCCTACTAAACAACTCAGTTTCCATCCAGTCCAACTTATATACTTCAAGTGATGTCCCCTACCATCCATGGTTGTCCCTTATCTAACAAATTAGCTCCCACCCCAACTCATATCAAGGCTCTCATATGACGAGCTCAATCACTCTCACTACGAAGCTCATTACAACTTGTATTCCAATTCTTCTTTAAGGAGTTTCTAATTCATCCCCAACAAGAACTACTATCTCAAGCCCCTTATACAATAGCCTTGAGACATAAACTTCATATCTGAACCTCTTATGGGAGATACGCAACACCGAACTCTTTCAGCTCGTTATATAACCAAAATCGTTAACTATCAAGTCAACTGGTCACCTCCGAGGAACTAGCCTCGGTCGTCGAATGTAACAAGGCATTCTTGTCTTCCATTCTCTAATTTTAGGCAATCCCTAATCCGACCTAACGTACTGAACCATTCCATGTAGATAACGTGTCCATACCTGGCATCTTTCCAAACGATGTCTCCTGCTTCTGGTGCATACTAAATAACTTCACTAGGCCTCATTACCGTCCTACCGGATATCTTGTAAACTAGACCCCCTTCATGTCAAAACCAGGAGCCATAGAACTATCAGGGGTTCTTCTGTTTCGATTACCAAGCATATGCCCTTACTAACTCCCACAAATGGGAGTACCATCATTTGCCTTACTTTTTCTACAACATTCACGCTCCATAACTCATTCCTTAAATCTTAAATAACATTTCCCTCCCTGCTGCCAAGCACAAATGAAAATCTCATACACTAGAGCGGCCCTGATGCTCTAGACCATCACAGAGTTTAATCCTTAAATGAATCATCATTTCAAGCTAAATCTGCAAAACCTGAGACTTTTCATGTTGAAAATTTAAAAAAGAGAAAGAAAAAAACTATTTTAATTATATATATAAGTGGTGGGACCCACTTATTTTTAAAAAAAAAAATTTATATACTTAGATTTTTTTCCTTTTTCTTCGCCCTCCCCGACCCTTGTTTCTTCTTCTTCCTTCTTCTTTTCTTTCCTTGCTTTTCTCTCTACAAAAACCCATGACAGGGTACCAGGCAGCCACTGCCGGAGGTACCGATGCCGCCACGCGTCGGATCTGAACCATTAGTGGTTGGCAATGAACTCATCCCTGAAGTTTGGTGGGCAATGGAGTGGAAACGTGGCTAGAAGAAAACTCTGAAGTTTCACCGCGAAACATTGAATGTGTTTTCTGTCTAGCTCTGGCCACCACTCGGGGAATGGTTGGACCATTGGAACTAGCGTGAAGAGAGGAACGTCTCCCACTAATTCATTTCGGTGAACTCACCGTTTTTCTCCGGCGAGATTTTGAGTATCTCCACCACTTTTCAGTGACTTTCCGGCAAGCCTGGGCACTTTTTGGACTGATGGCTGGCATGAACGTGATCTACTCGCCGACGTGATCATTTTGATATATGACACGTCTATCTTCGTCAACGTTTCCACTACACCGCTCAGTGCCACCACCAACTGCTACTGTGCACCGCTTGGGTGAGGTTCCGAAACTTGAAATTTTAAATATGGTCATATTATTTGTCGTTAAACACGATTTTGAATAAAGAATGCAATGATGATAATCATTTCCTCATTTGGTGGATGTAGGAAAAGCGTGATATTAAAATTGGACTAAATCACTCTAGGATCATCGTTAAGCTTGGGAGGGTCACTTTGCGCTCAGATTAAAAAATTTAAGGAGGTACGGACTCAACTTGACTATTGGACTTATTTTACTCGTATTGAATTGCAGTAAACATATTTCCATTTTGATATTTATAAAATGTTTGAAAATTTGAAAACTTAATATGCATGTTTTCTGATATGTTCTGAGGGCACAGAGTGCCAAATATATTTTTGTTCACTTATTTATGTAGGTTATGATTTTTGGGTTTTATTCAAATGCAGCTGTTATGCTGCCCAATTTTCTAAAATATAAAGGGAATATGTTTCTTTCTTTTCATGTTTACCTACATTTGGTTATACCAATGAGACCCATAGTGATCATGATTTGTGCATGTTGTTGTTTCACGACCTAGTCTCTTTGTCATCATAGGGAGATCAGGTGTCCACTCACCTGTAGGTGTAAAGACCTAGCATCTGTATACAAGAAGTGTTATGAGCCTCCCCTTGTGGTGGTTATCAGGTCCGGCTACTCGGTTTAGGATGTCAGTTTTTCTATTGTGGGTAACGGGAACTAGGGATCTAGTGGACAGTGTGATGTGCACTTGTAGCTATGCTCTTAAGATTATTTGTGGTTTCTCTCTATTTTGGTTTATACATGATGATGTATGTTTTGTTTTCAAAGATAACCATGCAGGGGTTGTATTAAACTTTTGGGTCCTATGTTATTAGTTGCTTTCCTACTGGGCTTTATAAGCTCACCCCCTATATCTCTCCCATTCCAGGAGCGTAGTGACGCCAACGTGGAAAAGATGAATTATTAATGGAGCCAATGTGTTTAGCCTACTTCTATTTATTGTCACTGTCTTATCGTTTGAATTATTAATGGAGCCAATGTGTTTAGCCTACTTGTATTTGTTTGGAACCTAATGATCAATATATCTAAATTAGCTATGTAATAGTTAGGAACGAGGAATGGCGGATGCTAAGTATTATTTTGGGTGTTTATGACTTATTAAATTTAACTATTTGGTGACTACATAATTGTGGAGATATTATTATTCTATGTATAATGATAAATTATCATATTTTTATCACTAATATTTTTATATATAATTATAGTAGCTATTCCATTATTTTGACATATAATTATTGTATTATTTAATATAAATTAAAGAATCATTTATAAAGACTATTTCCCAATAAGGGTCAAAGTATGACTTTTGACCACCCAAGTTATGGATATTACAAGTCTGCCACGGCCTAGGGCTCGGGTCGTGACAGAAAAATGGTATCAGAGCACCGGGTTTAAATACCTCAGAGTGTGTCACCAAATAGATTAAATTTATTTTAAATAAAGTATTTTTATCTATAAAGGTGTATGTATATAGATAGCATCCATTCCTCACTAACTAGTTAGCTTTTTATTTACTAACTTAAGAAAATGCCTTCGAAAGGAAGGACAACAAGGAGAAGGCCAGCAGATGATGTCCTTGAGGCTGAGGTTCCCTCTGCACCAGTTGCATTCTATATGAATATCATTCTTGAGGCTTTAAGAGTCCTTTCTGCCCAACCAATGGATTCAACTACACGACAAAGTCATCACTTCCAGATTTTCCACCGAATTCAAATGCCTGAGTCTGAGGGTTGGCAACACCCTATGATGGCTGAAAGATGGTTGAGGCAGATTAAGAAAAATTTCAACACCATGGGAACACCTGAAGAGTATCAGGTGACTTTTGTTGCATCCAAGTTAGAGGGTAGTGCAACGGATTGGTGGGAAACCTTGAGTAGGACTACCGAGACTGGAGGGATGACTTGGAGAGACTTTGAAAGGGTCTTTAGGGAGCAATATTTTAACCCATCTCATCGGGTGACCTTAATTGGGTCATTTGACAGCTTAGGATAGGCAAATATGACAGTAAATGAATTCTACATGAACATTGTAGAGTTATCTTCCTATGCTTGTGCCGGTACGGTCGACCAACCTCTTTTGATTGAGCAGTTCCTCCGTCGCTTAAACCCTTCAATAATGGGTCCACTTGCCCCTATGACTATTGGAAATTTGAATGAGTATGTGACAGCAGCCTTACGGACTGAGCCTCATCAAGAAGGAATTGAAAGAAAGAATTCGACCCAAGAAAGAGGAAATGATAGGAAAATGAACAAGAAGAACCAAGGGCGATGGTTATCCCAAAGACAATAACTTAAGGGGGTAGCAATAGTAGCGGATCTTCAGGAATGACTCGAATTGGGCCATACGGGTGCTTTAGTTGTGGCCAATATGGTCATAAGAAAAAATATTGCCCACGACGACAACAGAGGTTCCAACCATCACATGGAGGAGCCATAGGGAATTATGCTAGGTCTACTCATTACACAGGGCAACCTAAGAGTAACCAGTCTCAGACTTCATCCTATGGCTTCACACCCACACCAGGGCAACAATCCCAACATCAACATTAGTTCAGGCCCCAAGGTTCAGGATTCAACCAGGGGTACTCACAGAGTTTCCAAACTCATATTTCCGCTAGGAGTTAGAGAGGGTTCAATCAAGGAAGAGGTTCTGGTGTAAGCAGAAGCCATCCTAGTCAAGGAAAAAGGAAAGCAAAGGAAAAAGCCTCTCGTCAAGCCTATGCTCTTGGTCGTGATGATGTGCAAGGAGGAACATTCCAAGGAGTTGTGGATGGTATGGCTCTTATCTCACACTCTTGGGCTCATGTATTATTTGATACCAGTGCATCTCATTCTTTTATATCATTAATGGTTGCTTGCATGTTGGGTTTGAGTTGAGAAACTTTTACTCCTACATTATAGTTGAGTGTACCTATGGGAGGACATGGTGAAGTATCAACCATCTGCAAATTGATTTGTATTGTGTTTGAAGGGCATAATTTATTAGGAAACCTGATGGTGTTACCTATGGGACAATTTGATGTGATTCTTGGAATGGATTGGTCGTCTAAGTACCAAATCCTTCTTGATTGGTCATGCAAAAGGATGACTCTTTTAAATCCAAGTGGAGATGTCATTCTATATCGAACCAACATGAATGCAGTAAGGAAGAATCCTATCCTTAAGGCAGCATGTATAGGTGGGGAAACAAACTTAGAGTGTTATGGGAGTCTGTTTGAAATTGAGGATGAGTCTAGGCCTCTAGACAAGTTTCTTTGGATATCAGTGGTTAGTGGCTTTCTAAATGTGTTTCCTGAGGATTTTCTAGGACTACCACCTGATAAAGAGATTGAGTTTTACATTGATTTGATTCCCGGGACTCAACCAGTCTATTGCACCTTATCGCATGGCACCTGCAGAGTTGGCTGATTTTTTTTTCTTAAAAAATAAGCAATTAGGTGAGCTAATGGATAAAGGTGCATCAGGAACAGTACTTCCCCATGGGGAGCTCCAGTTTTATTTGCCAAGAAAGCTGATGGATCCTTGCGATTGTGCGTCGATTATCGAAAATTGAATCAGATGACAATTAAGAACAAGTATCATTTGCCAAGGATAGATGAGTTGTTTGATCAACTCAGAGATTCAAAGTGTTTTTCCAAGATTTATTTGAGTTCAGACTATCATCAATTGAGGATTATGGAAGAGGATATTCCTAAAACGGCTTTCAGAACACGTTATTGATAACTCTTGAATAAAGAGTTATTTCATGTGCTTTTGAACTTATGATGTGAAAAAATCATGGGTGATGTTAGTTTATTTTTAGCTTTTGTAGCTAACCTTGATGTTTTCGTTATCTTAATTGAGTTTAATTATTTTTTTTAGTTTTAATAGCTATTGGGCTAAAGATAATGATTTCATGGATAAGTATTTGCACAAAGGAATGAGCTAGCATATGAATCTATTTTGATGAAATTATGTTGTTGATGGTTGAATATTATGGTTTGCTGCAGCAAAACAAAAGAATTTTTATCAGGCAAATTTTGGGGCACATGGTACGTGTGGCAGTCAATGGGTGAGCTGACATTTTGGCTGAGGTGGCAAGGGCAAAAAGAACTAGTCAGCATATTGGAGAAAATGACAAAAATCAGAAGAAAGGAGGACTTCATGTTTTTGAAGAAAAAGGGGCAATATGGTACTTTTGGAAGGAGGAAGAAAAAAAACCTAACATACACAAAAGAGGGTTCCAGCCGTATGAAGAAGGCAGCAGCCATTTTTGGAAAAGAAAACCAGAAAAAATAGAGGAGAAAAACTAATAATATCAATATGGAAGAAGGAGGACAAACAAAGAAAGCTCAAGCATCATTTTGGATTTGTTCTTTCTTTTTTTCCTAAACTTTATTTTATTAATTTCTGAGTTGGATTCTAAATCTGAAAATTATGGGCTGTTTTGATTGTGAATTAATGTCTATGAACTCAGTCATGAACTAATTTTTAGGTGGCTTGACTTGTTGATGAACCCTATGTTATAGTCTATAAATTTCTTGCACTTTATTCTAGTAAAATCTCATTTGTTCATTCAAGTGTGCTTATATTAATTTCTTTTTGTTGTTTGGCCAGCAATGGCAAGTTATTTAATTATGTTTAATGCTGGAAAGATTAAATGTAATGGGAAAAACTTGGATGACACAAGTCATAATCTAGGTTAGGTTATTGGGATATGTTTTTGGCCTTCTGTAACTTTTGAGAATTAAACTTTGATTTGCATTCTTAAATCTGATTTTGCATAGGAATATGTTTAGTTAGGTAGAAGAATTAATGTCATAAAATTTGGGAAAGTTTATGAGTGTTTAAATGAATTCTTGTTAACCTAGGAGTTTTGCTAGAATATTGCTGCAGCAATCTGTCTGCAAGTTGTTCAGGATGAATAATATAGGGAGATTCAATAATTCAATTCCATTTTGCAATCCATATATTTCTCTCAATTTTCTTGTATAGTTCAGTTTTTAATTTCAGTATTTTCATTTTATTTTAATATTTTTCTTAGCCTATAAACAACCCACTTGATTTTTAATTTTCTAAAATTGTTTAGTAATTGTTTTGCTTATTTTTTTCTAATTTGCAATGCCTATGGAGACGATTTACTTATCATCATATTACTTGTGTGATTACGTGCACTTGCGTATTTAAAATCAAATATTAAATTGATCGCAACAAGTTTTTGGCGCCGTTGCCGGGGATTGAAATTAGAAATTCTTGTAAAATCAATTAATTGAAATTTATTTTTTTCTTTGTTGAGCTGACTTTGTTTGCTTGCTCTTGTGTTTTCTCAGGTGATTTACTATATGAACAACCAAGAAGATATTGAACTAGCTCCTATTGATCCTGAGATTGAAAGAACAATTAGAAGAAGACTAAGGGAACAACGGGCTCAAAATCGCCTTAATATGGCTGAAGAGGTTGAAGGAGTTGAGGGTGCCAATAATGTCACTAACACAATTGATATGGCTGATGATAGAGATAGATCCATAAGGGAGTATGCTACCCCCATGTTTAATGAGCTTAATCCGAGCATTGTTAGGCCTGAAATTCAAGCACCCTAATTTGAGTTAAAGCCTGTGATGTTCCAAATGTTGCAAAAAGTGGGTCAATTTAGTGGGCTGCCTACTGAGGATCCTCACCTTCATCTTCGTTCATTTTTGGAGGTGAGCGATTCTTTCAAGCTACAAGGAGTGACTGATGAGGCCCTAAGGTTGAAATTGTTCCCATTCTCTTTGAGGGAACGAGCTAGAGCTTGGCTCAACACCCTTCCTCCCGACTCGGTGACTACATGGAATGAGTTGGCTGAAAAATTCTTGATGAAGTACTTTCTCCCTACCAAAAATGCCAAGTTTTGCAATGAAATCATGTCATTTTAGCAACTAGAAGATGAATCATTCTGTGAAGCTTGGGAGAGATTCAATGAGTTATTGAGAAAGTTCCCACACCATGGGATCCCGCATTGTATACAAATGGAAACTTTCTACAATGGGCTCAATTCTTCCACTCGTATGGTGTTAGATGCTTCAGCCAATGGGGTTATTCTCTCTAAGTCCTATAATGAAGCCTATGAGATTTTGGAGAGGATAGCTAGCAACAATTATCAATTGTCCAATGCTAGAGCCTCAACAAGTCAAAAAGTGGCTGGTATACTTGAAGTTGATGCATTGACAGCTTTGACCGCTCAAGTTTCTTCAATGACTAACCTTCTCAAGAACATGAGTTTGGGGGGAATGGTACAACCAGCTGCTATGGGACAAGTTGCCAATTTATCTTATGTTTATTGTGGAGATGGGCATGCATTTGAAAGTTGTCCTTCGAATCCTACTTCAGTTTGTTATGTGGGGAATCAAAATGACAACCTAAATAACCCATATTCGAACTCTTACAATCCGGGGTGGAGGCAGCATCCAAACTTCTCATGGGGGGGTCAAGGAGCTAGTTCAAGCGGAGCACCAATGCAAAACAAGCCTACATATCCACCGGGGGTTTTCCTAACAACAACAAAGAGCTCAACCACCTCCTCCACAAGTGTCTCATTCAAGCTCTTTGGAGAGTTTAATGAAGGAATATATGGCCAAGAACGATGCTATGATTCAGATTCAAGCGGCATCCTTGAGGAATCTAGAAACTCAATTGGGGCAGCTTGCTAATGAGCTATGGAATAGACCACAAGGCACCTTGCCTAATGATACAAAAAATCCAAGGAAAGATGGCAAGGAGCTTTGCAAGGCGGTTACCTTGAGGAGTGGTAAAAATGTGGAATTTACTGAGGATAATTGTACTAGAAACAGCAAGCCCACTTCAATCCAAAGTAGTGTGGACAAAGGAGATAAAGCTGTGAAATCAAAAAATTTAAATTCTGATCCTAAAGCAATTGCTACAGGAAATCCTATAAGCAAGCCACCTCGACCATTTCCTCAGTGCTTACAAAAGCAACAACAAGATGGTCAATTCTGGAGATTTTTAGATGTTTTGAAACAACTTCACATCAATATACCGTTGGTGGATGCTTTGGAGCAAATGCCCAACTATGTAAAGTTTTTGAAAGATATTTTAACTAAAAAGAGGAGGCTTGGTGAATTTGAAACAGTGGCGTTGACTGAAGGTTGTAGTGCTATATTGAAGAGTAAAATTCCTCATAAATTGAAGGATCCAGGCAGCTTCAGAATTCCTTGTTCTATTGGTGGTAGAGATGTTGGTACAGCACTTTGTGACTTGGGGGCTAGTATCAATTTGATGCCCATGTCAATTTTCAAGAAGTTGGGGATTGGAGAAGCAAGACCAACCACAGTCACTTTGCAATTAGTGGATCGTTCTATGGCACACCCGGATGGAAAAATTGAAGATGTGCTTGTGCAAGTTGATAAATTGATCTTTTCGGCTGATTTCATCATCCTTGATTATGAAGCAGATAGAGATGTTCCTATTATCTTGGGTAGGCCATTTCTATTAACCGGGAGGACCTTGATTGATGTACAAAAAGGGGAGCTTACTATGAGGGTGAATGACCAACAAGTGACTTTCAATGTGTTCAATGCTATGAAGTTTCCGAATGAGGTTGAGGAATGCTCTAGGCTAAGTGTAATTGAGTCTATTTTCGCTGAAAAATTCCATAAGGAAGTTTGTAAAGATGGAGTGGGGGTTAGGTCACTTGAAGAGCTTGAAAACTTAAGTGAAGAGGAAGAAAGCCAAGTTACATGGGTGGAGTCAAAGCAGCCCTTTGCTAAATTTAGGAGGCCTTTTGAGTCATTGAACTTGTCGGAAGGGAATTTTAAGCCTCCTAAGCCTTCTATTTAAGAGCCACCAAAATTAGAGTTGGAGCCTTTGCCAAGTCACTTGAAGTATGCTTATTTGAGAGATAATGAGACCTTGCATGTGATTATTTCAGCCATGTTAGGAGCTGAAAAAGAGAGTTTGTTGCTAGTTGTTTTGAAGAAATACACAAGGGCCATTGGTTGGACTATGGCAGATATCAAGGGGATAAGTCTCTCATTTTGTATGCATAAAATTCTGTTGGAGGATTTCTGTAATAATTCTGTTGAGCAGCAGCGAACGCTTAATCCTATCATGAAGGAAGTGGTTAGAAAATAGATAATTAAGTGGTTTGATTATGGAATTGTTTACCCAATTTCAGATAGTTCTTAGGTCAGCCCAATTCAGTGTATTCCTAAAAAAGGTGGAGTCACAGTGGTGGCTAATGAAAATAATGAGTTGATTCCCACAAGACAAGTGACGGGGTGGCGTGTTTGTATGGACTATCAGAAGTTGAATAAGGCTACTCGTAAAGACCACTTCCCGCTGCCATTCATTGACCAAATGCTTGATCGGTTGGCGGGAAAGGAGTTTTATTGTTTCCTCGATGGGTATCCAGGCTATAATCAGATTTCCATCACACCAGAAGACCAAGAGAAGACTACCTTTACTTGTCCTTATGGCTCCTTTGCCTTTAGAAGGATGCCTTTTGGGTTGTGCAACGCCCCCGCTACTTTCCAACGTTGTATGATGGCAATATTTTCAAATATGGTGGAGAAGTCTCTTGAAGTCTTCATGGATGATTTTTCAGTATTTGGGGAGTCTTTTGACCCTTGTTTCGCTAACTTGGAGCAAGTCTTGGCTAGATGTGAAGAAACAAACTTGGTACTCAATTGTGAAAAATGCCATTTCATGGTTCACGAAGGCATTGTGTTGGGCCATAGAATTTCTAACAAGGGCATAGAAGTGGATAGAGCAAAGCTGGAAGTCATAGAAAAATTTCCACCACCTACTACAGTCAAGGGGATTATAAGCTTTTTGGGGAATGCGGGCTTCTATAGGAGGTTTATAAAGGATTTTTCAAATATTTCTAAGCCCCTTTGTTCATTACTTGAGCATAATCGAGCATTTGAGTTCACCAAGGAGTGTCAAGAAGCATTTGTGACTTTAAAAAAAGGCTCTTATCACCGCACCCATCATTGTAGCTCCAGATTGGTCTCTCCCCTTTGAATTGATGTGCGATGCTAGTGATTTTGCTGTGAGTGATGTACTTGGGCAGCGAAAAAAGAAGGTTTTTCATTCCATTTACTATGCAAGCAAGACATTAGCCGATGCCCAATTGAAATATACTACCACCGAGAAAGAGCTTTTGGCAGTGGTGTTTGCTTTTGACAAGTTTAGAGCTTATCTTGTAGGGACTAAAGTGGTGGTTTATACAGGCCATTCAGCGATCAAGTATCTAATTGCCAAGAATGATGCTAAGCCATGACTTATTCGATGGGTGTTTCTTCTTCAAGAATTGGACTTGGAAATTCGGGATAGAAAAGGAACGGGGAACTAAGTGGCTGACCACTTATCTAGACTTGAAGCTGGAAGTGAAAAGCAAAATGAAGGGCCTATTAAAGAGACATTCCCCGATGAGCAATTGTTGGTTGTGAACCAAACCACTACTCCATGGTACGGTGATTTTATCAACTATTTAGTGAGTGGTTTGCAGCCACCTGATTTGAATAGGCAGCAACTCAAAGTTCTTTCATGATGTGAGATTCTATTATTGGGATGAGCCCTATTTGTACAAATAATGTTCAGATCGAATAATGAGGCGTTGTGTGCCTGAGGATGTAGTTTCTAGCATACTAGAGCATTGTCATTCAGCTCCTTATGGTGTACATTTTGGTGGGCAAAGAACAGCCGCTAAGGTTTTTCAATCGGGGTACTATTGGCCCTCTATCTTCAAGGATGCTCATGAATTTGCTAAGAGATGTGACCGCTGCCAGCGTGTTGGAAATATTTCAGCAAGAAGTGAAATGCCTTTGAATAGCATCCTTGAAGTGGAATTATTCGATGTTTGGGGAATCGACTTCCTGGGGCCATTTCCACCATCATTTGGAAATTGGTATATCTTGGTGGTTGTTGACTATGTCTCTAAGTGGGTTGAAGCAGTGGCAAGTCCTACTAATGATTCCAAGGTGGTCATAAAATTCCTACATAAGCATGTGTTCACCCACTTTGGCACTACAAGGGCGCTTATAAGTGATGAAGGCACCCACTTTGGGAACAAGATTTTGGCAGCTTTGTTAGCCAAATATAGTGTGAAGCACAAGATTGCCACCGCCTACCACCCCCAAACCAATGGTCAAGCGGAAATATCCAATAGGGAGATCAAGGGAATCCTAGAGAAAGTGGTGAATCCTAGTAGAAAGGATTGGTCTCAGCGATTGGATGATGCTCTTTGGGCCTATCGAACGACTTTCAAAACCCCTGTGGGAATGTCACCGTATCGTTTAGTTTTTGGGAAAGCTTGCCATTTGCTCGTTGAGTTGGAGCATAAGGCATATTGGGCCACTAAGAAACTGAATATGGATCTCCAAGCTGCTGGAGAAGCTTGAAGGTTACAGTTAAATGAGCTGGAAGAGATGAGGTTGTTCTCCTATGAAAATGCTAAGTTGTACAAGGAGAAAACTAAGAGGTGGCATGATCAAAAAATTCAAGCCCGGGTCTTTGAGAAGGGGCAGAAAGTATTGCTCTTCAACTCGTGCTTGAAATTATTTGCTGGCAAGTTAAAGTCCCGCTGGTGTGGCCCATTCATAGTGGTGCAAGTTTACCCCTTTGGAGAAATTGAAGTTCGCGAAGATCAATCCGGAAGGGAGTTTAAAGTGAATGGGAAGCGGCTGAAACATTATTGGGGAGGTGAGGTCAACCGCGAGAAGACCTCCATCACTTTGGAGAATCCTTAAAGCTATGATTGTTTTGGGTTGTCAAGTGATTCAGGCACTAATTTAAAGTCAACCCAAAAAGAAGCAAGTTTAAAATGATATTGTATATAAAAAAAAAAAATAGAAGAGAGAAAACAAGAAGAACAAAATATATATATATACATATGAGTAATTTTAATTATTTTTATTTTTATTTTTTGTAATTTTAAATTCATTTTATTGTGATGTTTTGGAGTGGTTTTATGTGTATTTTGGTGTTTCAGGTGTTAAGACAGCAAGGAACAGGGTGTTTTGGAAGTGATTTTGGAGTCTGAAGGTTTTGCAAGAGTTTTACTTCAGCAAAATGCACACAAAAATTTCCAAAAATAAAAGAGAGTTACGTCAAATTTGGGTTGCTGAAGCAAAACGAGGGCACAGTGTTAACAATCTGGGCAGAGAAAAAATCCTGGGTCGTGGGTTCATTCAGAGGCATATATATAATACTATATATATACAAAAAAATTACATACAAAATATACAAAAAATATATATGTTAATATATAACTTTATAAATATATACATACACATAAATATAAATATGTATTTAATATATATATATACTATAACCTATACGAAAAAATATATATATACATATATTCAGTCAATTTTATATTATTTATAAAATCCATGTGTATATAGGATATTAACCCATCTTCCCCATTACCCTAATCCATCTCTGCCCAAACAAAACCCAGCTGTGTGAACCCCAATCCTCGGCACCACCCAGCTGTGCAGCCACAAACCAAAGTGCACCAGTGCAGACCGAGAAGCCCTCTGCCCACCCGTTCCCCCAAAATCGAGCCTCGGATTCCAGGCACCCCTGCCCCAGGCTCGCGCCTCAACCAAGCCGAGAGAAACTCTTCACCAGCCAAGCCATCTCCGAACGAACCCAGACCGAGGCCCACCACATCCCATCCATCCCCGACCCTCACCAAAAATATCCCACCCACCAAGCCAAGAGGTTCTCTGCCAAAACACTGACCTTTACCACCCCACCAAAACACTCGGCAACCCAGGCGCATCCGAGTACCTGTGCACTCCCAGTCCGAGCCTAGGTGGTTCCACGCGAACCTAGCACCCCAAAACCAGGCGCGGCTCTGTTTGCGCGCCTCCTTGACCAGCGAATCAGTTCTGTGCCTTCCTGCCCTTCGCAAGCCTTCTCCAAGTGCACCTAGGCACTCTCGGCACCTAGGCACCAAGCTCCTCACGAGCCATAATTTGGGGTACTAATTCTTTGTTCTGTTATACTCTTGTGAATATTGCTGGGCATTGGACTTCTCTGCTAGTGTTTTCTTTTGGGGTTCAGCTATTAGATTATTGGGTGACAGTGTTTCTTGTACTGCTCTGTTGATGTGTTGCTCTGTACCACTCTCTTTACGGATAAGCAGGATATTGGATTGTTTGGGTGCTCCTTTTGTTGTGTGGTAGCCTTGTGATTTAGCTGCTTCCTTTTTGCCCAATATGACCACTAAAACACGAGCATAGAGAAAGAAGCCAAAAACTACCCCACCATCCCCTGTCCCACCATCAGATAAACCAAAATCTACACTAACCTCTATCCCACAAACAACCAAAACAACCAAGAAGAAATCCAAAACCACCACTGCCCCACCGAAGGCCCCACCAATCCCCACTGCCCCATTACTATTGCCTCCCCCAGCAGCTATAAATGCTCCTTCCTCCACAAAAACTACCCCACCCGCCACAAAATCAACACCACCCTGAACCAAATACAAAAAAGTTGCCCAAAAAGCATCACCCGCACCACCACCAAAGCAACAAAAGACTTCCACTACCACAAAAGCTGCCTCCCAGCCAACACACACAGCTGTCCCACCTCCTAAGACCAAGAAAACACCTACCCCTTCAGGTCCTGCCACAAAATTTGTTTCTGCTCAAGCCAAGGCCAACTATGAGTCTATTAAGACAAAGAAATTGTTTCCAGAAAGAGGATTTTTGCTTACCACTATTGAGGTGCCTTCTTTTATCAGTACAGTCATTGAGCAGCACAATTTTTGAACTTTTCTGTCAGAAACCAGAGCATGCCATTATTCCCTTGGTGAGAGAAATTTTATGCCAACCTAGCCTTCGCTGAGAATTCTGAAGTGTTAATTCGTGGCAAGGTTGTCTCTTTTCCTGGTGAGGCTACTAATGCACTCTTTAGGTTAGCCAGCGTTGACTGCGCTGCTTATAATGAAATGATCTTGGCACCTACCCAAGCTGACTTTGACAAGGCCCTGCACTGTGTCGCAGCTCCCGGAGCTCAGTGGTGCATATCTTTTGGTGATGTGCGCACTCTCTTGCACACCTCCATTTTTCCTGAAGCTGGAGTGTGGCTAAACTTTCTGAAGTGTCGCTTGTTTCCCACCACGCATGACACCACGGTGTCCAAGGAGAGGGTGCTCCTGTTATATTGTATACTGGCTGGGCTGAGTATCAATGTAGGCCAATTAATCTCTAGGCAGCTTGCTAGCTGTGCCAAGAAGAAAAAAGGGAAGTTGTTCTTTCCCTCACTCATTACACAGCTGGGCATTAGAGCTGGGGTGCCTTTTGCTTCCACAGAGGATATACTTTTCGAGAGCCGGGACATTGATTTCACTCTCAATGGTCAAACTCGTGCACCTGCCTCAGCCGCTGGGCCACCACCATGCCTCCCCCAGTTCCACTCACTGACCTCATTGCTCAGCAACAGGAGATTCTTGGTCGGTTGGTGTCTCTGGAAGCTCAGCAGCATGCTTACTGGAAGTATGCTAAGCAGCGGGATGCAGCTCTCATCAAGTCCCTCCAGCGAAACTTCCACAAACCAACCGTTGCATTCCCAGTATTCCCCAGCTCCATCCTGTAGGCGTGGACCGCGATAGTTGTCCATGATGACCCTACTCCTTCGGATGCTGATTCCAAGGACTAGAAGGAGGGAGCTTCTTTAACCCACTTTTGATTTGTATTTATTATTATTCTATAATTAATTTCTGTCTTGAACTCTCTTGTTGTCTACCTTTATTGTCTATTGTTTGGTATTTCTTCTGTGTGTTTTGTTGATTGTTATGTTCCCGCCTTGTTGTTTAGTTAATCTTTTAGCGATACTCTTTGCTTTTGTTCTTTTGTAACTAGGGGGCTCAATGACGACTTCTATAAATAATCTAAGTTGCCGCTGAATGTCTTTCTTTCTTGAGTTTTCAACTAAATTCTTTGGATGTGATTGTTGCTAGCCATTGATTGATGCAAATGTTTCTCTTTTAGTTTGTGCATAGTTTGATTAAGCATTTTTGACACCTGCGAAAGAGTTAGTTTCTTGCGAGAGCTTAAGTTTCTAGAATTATTTAGTGATTTTCCTTGAGGCGAAATCCTAGATAATACCACACCGATGAAATGATTTAGGCCATCTTTGGACCGTTTGAGCCTTTGAAGCCTACCTTGTCTGCATTTTTTATCACTAGTCACCCCATTGAGCTTAAGTGTCCATTTTCTTTCTTAGCCGCTCATTAGCCTACCTTTACATATATATAATCATCTCTTTTCACCACACCCTTTTAGCACCTTGATCTTTATAGGATTTATTTGTTATGAATTTTGGGGGGTTTTGTTGAGTGAGTGGATGAGAAAATTGGGTGAGTGTTTTCCTTTTCTTCTTTTGCTTGTTTTAACCATTGCGGACAATGTTGATTTTAAGTTTGGGGGGAGAGTGTGTTCTCAATTTTCTTGTTCTCTTGCCATCTAGTTGTTAATCTTCATATATATATAAAAAGAAAAAATAAAAAATCCAAAAAGAAACAAAATTTAAGAGTACACTCCCTTGCATCAAAGCATATAAAAAAAAGAGAAAAACAAAAAAATCAGAAAAAACAAAAAAAAACAAAAAAAAGAACAAAAAAAAAACAAAAAGCGTTTGTAAATAAGTTTGGGGGTGTACTCTTCAAATAAAGGAAAAGTTGTTTTAGTTTTGTCTTTTAATGTTTGTAATAAAGGCTAGTGGCAAGATTTATATTGTGTTTTGCGGTTGTCTTTGGGGGAAATTAATGTATACAGTTATGTATTTAGGTCCTAGAAAGATTGAGGTGTTTTAGGGTGATTTGAGCCAAAATTTATCTCTCTTATCCTACCTTCACCCTAGCCTATCATTACAAGCTTCATAAAGTCCTATTGATCTTTGGTGTGGTGTTTGTCTACATTAGTGGAGAGGGAATCACTAAGTAACATATGGAGACATTATTTAAGCTTGAGGACCAAGGTCTAGCTTGATTTTTGGTGATTGAAATTGTTTAGGAAAAGCTATGCATGCACTAAAGGGTGAAACACTTGATTCATATTTTTGGTAGCAACATTCATGCTTGAAGAATTTGGTTTAAAGCTTGTGAAAGATTGAAATTCAGCTTCTCTTTTTCAAAATAAAATTTCCCGAGAGCCTTCCCCTTTTTACCATTGGCATAGAAAAGTGTGTCCATTGTTGTGGTGTTTTGTCTTTGTCTTTTGTTGTTTAGTTTATGCCTTTTGTGTCTTTTCTTAGTTGTATTTTGTTTTTAGAGTCATCACTCGAGGACGAGTAATGTTGTATGTTTGGGGGTGTGATAACTCTTGAATAAAGAGTTATTTCATGTGCTTTTGAACTTATAATTGTGAAAAAATCATGGGTAATGTTAGTTTATTTTTAGCTTTTGTAGCTAACCTTGATGTTTTCGTTATCTTAATTGAGTTTAATTATTTTTTTTAGTTTTAATAGCTATTGGGCTAAAGATAATGATTTCATGGATAAGTATTTGCACAAAGGAATGAGCTAGCATATGAATCTATTTTGATGAAATTATGTTGTTGATGGCTGAATATTCAGGTTTGCTGCACCAAACCTGAAGCATTTTGATCAGGCAGATTTTGGGGCACATGGTACGTGTGGCAGTCAATGGGTGAGCTGACATTTTGGCTAAGGTGGCAATGGCAGAAAGAACTAGTCAGCATATTGGAGAAAAGGAGAAAAATCAGAAGAAAGGAGGACTTCATGTTTTTGGAGAAAAAGGGGCAATAGGGTACTTTTGGAAGGAGGAAGAAAAAAAACCTAACATACACGAAAGAGGGTTCCAGTCGTATGAAGAAGGCAGCAGCCATTTTTGGAAAAAGAATACCAGAAAAAATAGAGGAGAAAAATTGAGAATATCAACAAGGAAGAAGGAGGACAAACAAAGAAAGCTCAAGCATCATTTTGGATTTGTTCTTTCTTCTTTTCCTAAACTTTATTTTATTAATATCTGAGTTGGATTCTAAATCTGAAAATTATGGGCTGTTTTGATTGTGAATTAATGTCTATGAACTCAGTCATGAACTAATTTTTAGGTGGCTTGACTTGTTGATGAACCCTATGTTATAGTCTATAAATTTCTTGCACTTTATTCTAGTAAAATCTCATTTGTTCATTCAAGTGTGCTTATATTAATTTCTTGTTGTTGTTTGGCCAGCAATGGCAAGTTATTTAATTATGTTTCATGCTGGAAAGATTAAATGTAATGGGAAAAACTTGGATGACATAAGTCATAATCTAGGTTAGGTTATGTTAGTAAATAACATAGGGATATGTTATTTACCTTGTGTAACTTTTGAGAATTAAACTTTGATTTGCATTCTTAAGTCTGATTTTCCATAGGAATATGTTTAATTAGGTACAAGAATTAATGTCATAAAATTTGGGAAAGTTTTATGAGTGTTTAAATGAATTATTATTAACCTGGGATTTTTGCTAGAATATTGCTCCAACAATCTGTCCGCAAGTTGTTCAGGATAAATAATATAGGGGAATTCAATAATTCAAGTCCATTTTGCAATCCATATATTTCTCTCAATTTTCTTGTTCAGTTTAGTTTTTAATTTCAGTATTTCCATTTTATTTTAATATTTTGCTTAGCCTATAAACAACCCACTTGATTTTTAATTTTCTAAATTTTTTTAGTAATTGTTTTGCTTATTTTTTCTTATTTGCAATCCCTGTGAAGACGATTTACTTATCATTATATTACTTGTGTGATTACGTGCACTTGCGTATTTAAAATCAAATATTAAATTGATCGCAATAGTTATGGACACTTGATTTTTTGGTGATGCCATTTGGATTAACAATTGTACCTGCAACATTTATGGACCTTATGAATAGAATCTTAATAACCTATTTGGATAAGTTTGTGGTTGTTTTTATTGATGACATTTTGGCGTATTCAAGGACACCTGAGGACATGTAGAACATCTAAAAATTGTGTTGCAAACTTTGAGAGATAATTGATTATATGCTAAGAAAGTGAAATGTGATTTCTAGGATGACCGGGGTTAAATTCTTAGGGCATGTAATATCTCAAGAAGGCATTACTATCGATCCTGCAAAAATAGATTCTATCTTGCAGTGGGAAGGAGCAAAGAGCGTTACTGGGGTTAGCAGGTTACTATCGTCGCTTTGTGGAGAATTTTTCTCGAATTTCTACGCCTTTGACAAAGTTAACAAGAAAGGATTTAAAGTTTGTGTGGGATGACAGTTGGCATGAAGCTTTCAGAGACCTTAAGCTAAGATTGACTACGGCGACTGTTCTCACTTTGCCTAATAGTGATGAACCGTATGTGGTATTCACTGAGGCTTCTGGTACTGGTTTAGGAGGAGTTCTCATGAAAAATGGCAAGGTTGTTTCCTATGCTTCACGCCAATTGAAGCCACATGAGAAGAACTACCCTACACATGTTACTTATATGGGGTAAAGTTTTAATAATATTATAATCATAAGAGTTGAAAGTATCTCTTTACTAAAAGATACTTGAATTTGAGGCAAAGAAGATGGGTCAAGTACATGGAAGATTATGATTTCACTTTGCAATATTATCCTGGAAAAGCAAGTGTGGTCACTGATGCATTAAGTAGAAAACCTCATGGAAATTTGGCTTGTTTGGATCTTAAGGATTGGAAAAGAACGATCATAGTGGGTGATTATGAATTATAGCATTATGAAGGAAAATAGATTTTTTGTGTTTCAAATGTAGTGGTTACACCAGTGCTACTTCAGCAAGTTAAGCAATGTCAGTGGCAAGATGAGAAATTGAGACTTATCTGGAATCGAATCCGAAACGGTGAGCAGATAGATTGATGGACAGTAAATGCCAAAGGATTCTTATACCATAAGGGATGATTGGTCGTTGCAAATATCCTTGATCTTAGAGTCTTTTATGATCGAGGCTCATAGGTCTAAATTTGTTGTACATCCTAGAAGCACAAAGATGTACCAAGACTTGAAAGAAAAAAACAATAGTGGTGGGAAGGTATGAAGAGAGATATGGCTAACTTTGTAGCTAGGTGTATGGTTTGCTAGCAGGTTAAAGCTGAGCACCAAAGACCTTCAAGGTTGCCTCAACCTTTACCTATACCAGAATGGAAGTGGGACAAGATCACGATGGACTTTGTGACGGGATTACCATTAACACCATTAAAACATGACACTATCCGGGTGATTGTCGATCGTTTAACCAAATCTGCTCATTTCATTCCAATTAGGAAGGATTATAAGGTTTCTAAACTGGCTGGACTTTATGTGGGTAATATACTTCGACAGCATGGGTTTCCTTCCAGCGTTGTTTGTGATAGAGATCCTCAATTTATATCAAGGTTTTGGCGAAAAATAAATCTTTAGGAACTGAACCTAACTTGATCACTACTCACCACCCTCAGACAGATGGACAGTCTGAGAGGACTATCCAAACATTGTAGGACATGCTTCGCTCTTGTATTTTGGATTTTGGGGGTAGCTGGGGAGAAAAATTTTCGTTGGTGGAATTCACTTATAATAATAGCTACTAGGACAATATAGGCATGGCTCCTTATGAGGCCTTATATGGGAAACTCTACAGATCACCTTTGTGTTGGGCAGAACCAGATGAGCATGTCCGAGTTGGACCTCAAATTATCGCTAGTACCACTGAGAAGATAAAAGACATCCAAGAGAGACTTAAGGTTGTTCAAAGTCGTCAGAAGAGTTATGCCGATCTCCACTGATGAGAATTTCAGTTCGAGGTTGGTGACTATGTCTTCTCGAAAGTTACTCCCATGCATGGTGTGACGAGATTTGGAGTGAAGGGTAAGCTAGCCCCGAGGTATATTGGACCTTTCGAGGTTATTGAGAGGGTTGGGGAGGTCGCTTATCGATTGAACTTATCAGCGTGGTAGGGGCATGCTCACAATGTGTTCCATGTGTCGATGTTGAGGATGTATACTCCAGACCCATCGCACATCATTGAGTATGAGGCTATCCCTCTTCAAGAGAAAATGACATATGAAGAACAACCTATCAGAATCCGGGTGAGAGAGTTAAAGGTGCTAAGGAATAGAGAGATTCCCGTAGAAAGGGTCTTATGGAGAAACCATAGAGAAGACGAGGCTACTTGGGAGTCAGAGTCGGAGATGTATGAGAAGTATCTTCATTTTTTTAATTTTCAACTTGAGGTTGTACTTTGAAAATTTCAGGGAAAAATTTCTTTAAGGAGGTAGGAATGTAAAGCCTGAGACTTTTTAGGTTGAAAAAGTTAAAAAGAGAAAGAATTTTTTTAATTATATATATAAGGGGTGGGACCCACTTATTTTAAAAAAAAAAAACAAATTTATATATTCATATTTTTTATTCTTTCTTCTTCTCCCTCCCCGAGCCTTCTTTCTTCTACTTCTTCTTCTTCTTCTTCTTCTTTTGTCTCTGCAACAACCCACGAGAGGGTACCAGGCAGCCACCGCCGTAGGTGCCATTGACGCCACGCGCTGGAGTTGAACCATTAGTGGTTGGCAACGAACTCATCCCCAAAGTTTGGTGGCCAACGAAGTGGAGACGCGCCTAGAAGAAAACTCTGAAGTTTTGCCGTGAAACGCTAGCTCCAGCCACCACTCGGTGAATGGTCGGTACCATTGGAACCAGCGTGAAGACAGGAACATCGCCCACTAAGCCATTTCGATCAACTCACCATTTTCTTTAGCGAGATTTTGGGTATCTTTGCCACTTTCTGGCAACTTTTCGGCGAGCCTGAGCACTTTTTGACCAATGGTTGGAATGAACGTGATCTACTTGCCGACGTGATCATTTTGATATATGTCGCGCCTACCTTCGTTGACGTTTCTGCTACACCACTCACTGCCGCCATCAACCGCTACTATGCACCGATTGGGTGAGGTTCCAGAACTTGAAATTTTAAATATGGTCATATTATATGTCATTGGACATGATATTGAATAAACAATGCAATGATGATAATCATTTTCTCATTTGGTGGACGTAGGAAAAGCGTGATATTAAAATTGGACTAAATAACTCTAGGATCATCGTTAAGCTTGGGAGGGTCATTTTGGGCTCGGTTTGAAAATTCTAAGGAGGCAGGGACTCAACTTGACTATTGGACTTATTTTACTCGTATTGAATTGCATCAAACATATTCCATTTTTATATATATAAAATGTTTGAAAATTTGAAAACTTAATCTTCATGTTTTCTGATCTGTTCTGAGGGCACTGAGTGCCAAATATATTTTTGTTCACTTATTTATGCATGTTTATATTTTTGGGTTTTATTCAAATGCAGTTGTTATGCTGCCCAATTTTATAAAATATAAAGGGAATATGTTTCTTTCTTTTCATGCTTACCTGCATTTGGTTATACCGATGAGAGACATAGTGATCATGATTTGTGCATGTTGATGTTTCACGACCTAGTCTCCTTGTCATCATAGGTAGATCAGGTGTCCACTCACCTGTAGGTGTAAAGACCTAGCATCTGTATACAGGAAGTGTTCTGAGCCTCCCCTTGTGTTGGTTATCAGGTCCGGCTACCCGGTTTAGGATGTCGGTTTTTCTATGGTGGGTAACGGGAACTAGGGATCTAGTGGACGGTGTGATGTGCACTTGTAGCTATGCTCTTATGATTATTTGTGGTTTCTCTCTATTTTGTTTTATACATGATGATGTATGTTTTGTTTTCAAAGATAACCATGCAGGGGATATAATTATTTTGGGTGTTTATGACTTATTAAATTTAACTGTTTGGTGACTACATAATTGTGGGAATATTATTTTTCTATGTATAATGATGAATGATTGTGTTTTTATCACTAATATTTTTATATATAATTATTGCAGTTATTCCATTATTTTGACTTATACTTATTGTATTATTTAATATAAACTAAAGGATCATCTATAAAGACTATTTCCCAACAAGGGTCAAAGTTTGACCTTTGACCACCCAAGTTATGGATATTACAAATCTGCCACAACCTAGGGCTCAAGTCGTGACAGAATAATGGTATCAGAGCACCGGGTTTAAATACCTCGGTGTGTGTCACCAAATAGATTAAATTTATTTGAAAATAAAGTATTTTGATCTATAAAGGCGTATGTATATAGATAGCATCCATTCCTCACTAACTAGTTAGCTTTTGATTCACTAACTTATGAAAATGCCTCTGAAAGGAAGGACAACAAGGAGAAGGCTTGCAGATGATGTCCCTGAAGCTGAGGTTCCCTCTCCGCCAGTTGCATTCCCTATGAATACAATTCCTGAGGCTTTTAGAGGCCTTCCTACCCAACAGATGGATCCAACTACTCGGTAGAGTCATCACTTCCAGATTTTCCCCCGGATTTAAATGCCTGAGTTTGAGGGTGGGGAAGACCCTATGATGGCTGAAAGATGGTTGAGGCAGATTAAGAAAAATTTCAACACCATGGGAACACCTAAAGAGTATCAGGTGACTTTTATAATGCAATGGATTGGTGGGAAACCTTGAGTAGGACCACCAAGACTGGAGGGATGACTTGGAGAGACTTTGAAAAGGTCTTTAGGGAGCAATATTTTAACCCATCTCATCGAATGACCTTAATTGGGTCATTTGACAGCTTAGGAAAGAGAAATATGACAGTAAATGAATTCTACATGAACTTTGTAGAGTTATATTCCTATGCTTATGACGGTATGGTCGATCAACCTCTTTTAATTGAGCAGTTCCTCCGTCACTTAAACCTATCAATAATGGGTCCACTTGCCCCTGTGACCTTTGGAAATTTGAATGAGTGTGTGAGAACAGCCTTACAGACTGAGGCTAATCAAGAAGGAATTGAAAGAAAGAATCCGGCCCGAGAAAGAGGATATGATAGGAAAATGAACAATAAGAACCAAGGGCGATGGTTATCCCAAGGACAACAACTTAAGGGGGGTAGCAATAGTAGCGGGTCTTCAGGAAAGACTAGAATTGGGTCGTATGGGTGTTTCTGTTGTGGCCAACAGGGTCATAAGAAGAAAGATAGCCCACGATGACAACAGAGGTTCCAACCATCACATGGTGGACCCATAGGGAATTATGCTAGGTCTACTCATTTCACAAGGCAACCTAAGAGTAATCAATCTCAGACTTCATCCTATGGTTCCACACCCGCACCAGGGCAACAATCCCAATATCAACATTAATTCAAGCCCCAAGGTTCAGGATTCAACCAAGGGTACTCACAGAGTTTCCAAACTCCTATTTTCGCTGGGAATCATGGAGGGTTCGATCAATGAGGAGGTTCTGGTGCAAGTACAAGCCATCATTTTCAAAGGAAAAAGGAAAGCAAAGGAAAAAGCCTCTGGTCAAGTGTATGCTCTTGGTGGTGATGATGTGTAAGGAAGAACATGCCAAGGAATTTTAGATGGTATAGTTCTTATCTCACACTCTTGGGCTCATGTATTATTTGAAACAAGTGCATCTCATTCTTTAATATCATTAATGGCTGCTAGCATGTTCGGTTTGAGTTAGGAAACTTTTAGTCCTACATTGCAGTTGAGTGTACCTATGGGAGGGCATGGTGAAGTATCAACTTCCAACGCAGATTGACCAACCCACCAACTTATTGACATATTCTGTCTTTGCCTTACCATTCTGAGCCAAGTTCATAAACCCATTAGTCTCTACAACTCCAACTACTTCATAATAATCCCTTTTATCAAATCACTGTCTAAGTTCCTCCCAACCCATCATGCCAACATTTCAGGTCTGGGGTACCACAATCGAGCATCCTTCTGCCACAACTAATTAGCACAACCACCCTTTCAAGACCTATAATCTTCATGTAATCATGGATGGGATTAGCTATGTCCATCCACTGATCAATTCTTAGACAAATCCAAACCTTCGTCAAAACCAGAGGATGATGCCTCTAAAGTCTTCCATATAGTAATTTTTATTTGTTTATACCTTCAAGTTAAACCAACACTGGTAACCCTACTGTCAAGATATACAAAGCATCTCTTTCCCCAACACAACACGTTGTTTCACCCATCTAATCTCCTTTATCATACCTCACAACTTACTCACATACCAGCGAAAATCTACTGCGAATTTCGAGGGCAGATGGGGGATTCCAACCCTAGCGATCATTCGCAACCCTCACTAGAACAAGACCAGGCCCAATTAACCATTTTAAGCATAAACAATCTGAATTAATCGTCCATCACCGACTAACCCCTCAGCCCTGATGTCCATATCCAGAAACATTCCACGGGCAAGTCCAAAAAAGCACAATAATCATACACACATAAAATGCATCAAACATCAATTCACGTTACTATGCATTAATTATCAAGTTTCATCGTTACAACTAAATATACTCATACACATCATGCTTTCCAGATACCAACAACCAGATAAGGCATATAAGTTCTATTTAAACAATTAATCACATGCAATCAATATACAAATCATTATCCAAATATTCATCCACATGCAATAGCAATATCATCACACAACAGTCAAGGGCCAGGCCCTATCAGTATCTCATGCTCCCTATTAATCATGAACTTATATGATTCATATTTCACTCAAGCACTTAAGCATATAATCTCATGTATTCAATTACAACACCCTAAGTCGAGCTTGTCTTTAGCGGCGAGTGTACATGTCCAGCCATTCTTCAGGAACCCTTACACCTAGACCGCTCTGATACCAAGTTATAACACCCTGGATAACCAAGACCGTTACACTGTGTGTTTAAAATAGTGCATGGCATGTTAATCAAGTCATTTAAATGAAAATGTGATCCTAAAGTCATAGACAAGTTAGGTTTAAAATATTTTGGTCATAAACAAATAATTTTCATTAAAATAAATGCTTAGTACATGGGATCCCAAAAACAGGGTTTAAAGGACATATTTACAAAATTTCCAAAACTTATATATAATCAAGGCCACTCTAATGGCAAAATACACATTTGAGGTTTCCGTCCCTGTACAATCCCTTGACCGTGGCAGACGAGTAGCTGACAATGTACACCTCACCCCAGAGTTCTCCAACTCATGGTTGAACCATCTTACCGTTTCCTTTACCTGCACCACGTAGCACCCGTGAGCCGAGGCCCAGTATGAAAACCATAATATCATAGCATAATTAATAACAATAATCAAATAATTTACAAGACATTAACCAGATATTCAGATGGCCAAAGAATTCACATAATCAGTGATAGCAATCGACAATAATCTATCATCCAGGTATTCAACATGCCATAACCATCAGATCAACAATAGTAAACATATCATACGATACTTAGAGCCGAAGCCCTTAGGCAGCACCCTTTGTTTAACCCACCGTATCCAGTGTCTAACCCATTTACTTTGGCTCACTTAGGCCAAGCTCAGTGATTATTTAACTAACCTTAGCTTCCAGTGGCCGAGCTGCGTCCTGTGCACAAATATCAGTTCTAGCACTCTTAGGCCATTTATTTCATGCTATCATGGCATATCATAATTATATAGCACTCAAATGTAGGGAACCTTTGTCCTAACATATTCACACAAACGGGTGCAGTTTTCTTGACTTGACTTCCGAGCGAAGGTAACAGAGCGGTCCCAAGCATGATCCTCAGTCCTAAGCATTGGCGATAAACCCAGTCATGAAGGCCAATAGGTATCCATCAACTTCCAATCGAACTAAAATACCTAGGAAATGGAAACTAGCCTCCGGGACCTCCATTTCTACTAAACTGGGTAGTAAAAATTGTCCCTGGCACCTAGGTTCGAATCCCCGAGCCTTACCGATTATAGAAATAATTCTAAGGCAAAAAATCTCGAGGCAGGTCGCGACTTGGCTCAGCAAGTCGCGACATGCCCCAAGTCAGAGAGCATCCCAGGCTTGAAGGGCCACACGTGTTGCGACGCCCCTCAGGCTGGGTCGTGGTGCGCCCTACAAACCCAGAGAAAAACTGGGTTTTCTCCTCCTTCTCCCAGCCAAGAACACTCAAGTTAACCCAAAATTTTCCCTCAAAAACCTCCCCAACACAACACCAATCCACCACTAATTCAGACCCATAATCACATATTTTCATCAAATAATTCCCAATAATTAATACCAAAAATGCACTTCAATTAAGACATAATAATCACAACAATATCCCTCAATTACTGGCTTAATACAACTAGAATCCATACCCCAATTCAACTACAACTCATCACTTGAATAGTCAAAACTCTACCTAACAAACCCAGGAAAATTCAAAGTTGATGACTAAAATTCTTACCTCAATTGTGACTGAATTTTTCCCTGTTTTACCAGCTCCAACCCCCCGCTAGAAATCCCTTAGATTTTCTTCAAAAACTCAAGCCGAAGCCCAAGCTAACTCCCTTCAATTAGATTCAAAATTCAGTCACCAAGTGAGAGAGAGTGAGGAGAAATCATGAGAGAGAAAGAGTGCCTTCTGTTTCTTTCTTCAATATATCTACAGCCTTCAATTATATTCTAAACATAAGTCTGAATATATCCTCTCCAAGAAAAGACCATTTTGCCCCTCCTATGGTTACTAATTTCTCAAGTGGCCCCTAGGGGTAAAATGGTCATTTTTCTCCCAACTCCCGCTAATTCCTCAAATGTTCTTAATATTTACAAATTAAATCCTATCATCCAATTATTTAACATTTATTTCCCCAATGTCTAATAATCCCCAATATATTTTCTAAATTCCCGAAAATACCCCTACGCTACCCCCGAGCCGGGTATTAATCCCCACTGTGAATATTTTGCCAATCCTCTCACTAGGACCGTCTCGAGCCACTTCCTGCAAATATATCCACATAATAATGTGGTCTCAACAATATATCACGTATAATTACATTTATGCCCTCAACGGACCAAAATTACAAATATGCCCTTAAAAACTAAACTGGACCCACATGCATATTTAAAACTCTTAAACATGCATTTAATCATATTCATATAATCATATAATCATGTGTGCCACATACTCATGCATTTAATCATTTAAAATCACACATATACCAATTATGCCCTTCCGACACACTAATCAAGGCCCTTAAGCCTTATTAGCAATTTTGGGTCGTTATAATGTAGATCACCCATTCATTGGGATGAGATGGGTGAGAGGATGTATTAGGGACCAGAGCTGGTTCAGAAGACTAATGAAGCTATTGAGAAGATCCGAGCTCAAATGCTTGCTTCGCAGAGAAGACGAAAAAGCTACGTTGATCCTAAGCGTAGGGACATGGAGTTCCAGGTAGGGGACCACGTGTTTTTGTGAGTGTCACCACTACGAGGCGTGAGGAGGTTTGGGAAAAAGGGCAAGCTGAGCCTTAGATTCATAGGACCTTTTGAAATCTTGGAGAGGATTGGGCTAGTGGCCTACAGATTTGTAATACCACCGTCATTATCACGAGTTCATGACGCATTCCATATCTCTATGCTTCGGAACTACGTCTCAGATACGACTCATGTGTTAAGATATGAAGATTTGGAGTAACAAACTGAATTTTCATATGATGAGCGACCGGTTCAGGTCCTAGACATGAAAGACAAGGTTCAACGGAATAAGACGATACCTCTAGGCAAAGTATAATGGAGGAATAGCAAGGTCGAGGAAGTGACCTGGGAGCTTGAGTCAGCTATGCAGGAACAGTATCCTAAACTATTCAGGTAAATTACAGGGAAGAAATTATCAGTAGGAGGGGATAGTTGTAACGACCCAAAATCGCTAATAGGGTTTAGTGCCTTGATTAGCGTGTCGAGAGGGCATAATTGGAATCATATGTATGTTTAATTGGTTAAATGAGTGACTATGTGGCATGCATGATTAATATGATTATGTGAGTATGTTATATGCATGTTTATGAGTATTAAATATGCATGTGGACCCTTTACTATTCGTAAGGGCATATTTGTGAATTTGGCTTGTTAAGGACATAAATGTGATTATATGTAATAAATGGTTGAGACCACATTATTATTTGGATATTTTGGCAATGTATGGTTCGAGACGGTCCTAGTGAACGGATAAGCGAAATAGTCACAGCGGGGTTTAATACCTGGATCAGGGGAGCCTAAGGGTATTTTGGGAATTTAGAGAATATTTTGGGATATATCAAGTAATTAATATGTATTTGGTAATTATTTGGACATAACGAGAATAATTGGTAAATGTTAGGAAAACATGAGGAATTAGCAGGAATCGGGAGAATGACCATTTTACCCTTAGAAACCATTAGAAGGCTGAATAAGTTTAAGTGGGCAAAAAGATCTTTTTGGGTTATGGATATACACTGAAAAGACTTAGGAATGTATCAGAAACACGGAGAATTTTCTCTCTCTCTTCTCCTACATGTACTCTCTCTAGAACCTTGGTGAATTTGGAGAATTGAAGGAGACCAAGCTAGAAATGAGCTAGGAATTTGGAGGAAACTAAGCCGAGATTAGTGAGTATTGCTGAGGTGTTAAACTATCAATTCAGGTAAGAGTTCCACTCTTATCTGGTTAATTTAGCTGAATTATTGTTGAGTTTATAACTTGTGTAAATTCTGGGTTTTGGTTGAATTTGGGTGTTTTATAGGAGTAAGAATTGATTATAATCTTGATATAATGTTTAGACAAAAAGGATGAGAATTCTTAAATCCAGGTTTGGTTGTTGATTTGGGGTGTGAATTCGAGGTTAGGCTCGTGGCGAAATGCTGAGAGAAGTTGGTTTTTTTGGGTATAGGAGCTCGAGTTGCGACCCTATTCTTCAGGTGTCGTGGCCCGTGTGTGTTTTTTGAGGCTGGGGGCCTTAGTTCGCCAGTCGCGTCGCAACTTGGAGAGGTGCAAGTCACGATCATTGTCCCACATTAAGGAGGACTTGGCCTCTATTTTTAGGGGCGGGTCGCAGCCTCAAGGGAAAGTTGCAACCCTAACTGGGAAATTAAGGAGGAATAGGATTTTAGGCTTGGGAAGGCTCGGGGATTCGAGTCTAAGCGCTCGGGACGATTTCTACCACCCGGTTATGTAGAATCCGAGCTCCCGAAGGCTAGTTATTGTTTCCTAAACATTTATTTGGGTTATGAATTTATGATCACCCATTGGCACTGTGACTATGTTTATCGCGAAGGCTCATGATTGAGGATCGTGGTCAGGACCATTCTGTAACGACACAAAATTTCTAATTGGGCTTAGTGCCTTGATTAGCGTGCCGAGAGGGCATAATTGGATATATGTATGTTTAATTGGTTAAATGCTTGTATGTGCCATGCATGATTAATATGATTATGTGAGTATGTTATATGCATGTTTATGTTAGTATTAATTATGCATGTGAGCCCTTTACAGTTTATAAGGGAATATTTGTAAATTTGGCCCGTTAAGGGCATAAATGTGATTAAATGTGATAAATGGTTGAGACCACATTATTATGTGGATCTATTTGTAGGATATGGCTCGAGATGATCCTAGTGAGCAGATTAGCAAAATAGTCACAACAGGCTTTAAATACCCGACTTGGGGGAGCCTGGGAATATTTTGGGAATTTAGAGAATATTTTGGGATTTATTGAGTAACGAATAAGTATTTGGTAACAAGTTGAACGTGACAGGATTAATTGGTAAAGTGTAGGAACACTTGAGGAATTAGTGGGGAATTGGGATAAATGACTATTATGCCCATAGAAGCAATAGGAAGGGTTGTGATAATTAAGGGGTATTTTAGTCTTTGTGGGACAAAGGTTGGGTTTAGCTGAGGCTCTAGGATTGAACACAACTCATTAAAAGCTTTAGAATGTCCTACACTCTCTCTCAAATTCCTCTTGTACGAATTCTCTCTCTTTCTCTTACACTTGGAAGATGAAGGGAAATTGAAGGAGAAAAGTTGTAACGACCCAAAATCGCTAATAAGGCTTAAGGGCCTTGATTAGTGTGCCAAGAGGGCATTAATGGAATAATTGTGATTTAAATGAGTAATTATATGTTTAGTAATGCTTATATAATAATTGATGATATTATGTGTTAATGTGATAGGAAATAAATATGTGATATATGTGAGAACCACATTATTATGTGGACAGGTTTGCAGAGCACGACTCAAGACAATTCTAGGGTCAGATAGCGGGGAAATTCACAACGGGACTTAAGATATGACTTTGGATAAGTCGGGGGTATTTCTAGATAGCGGGTAGCGATTTGGACTATCGGGTCATGAAAATAAATATATGGAGATATATTTGAGGTTAGGATGTCTAGGCGGGAATATTGGGGGATTTTACTATTTTGGCCTCGGGGATGGTTCCGGCACCCCGAGCCTCGGGATTAACTTAATGAGTGAGGTAGACATAAGGAAGCCTTTAGAAAGTACAAATCGACTAAACACTTTTACCTTAGCTCTCTTTCACGTTCAAGGAAAAGAAAGGGAAGGAAAGAAACATAGAAAACTAAGGGGAACAAGCTGGAATTTCTGGGATTTGTGGTGAGGATTTGGAGGTTTAGCTCAGGAGTAAATCAAGGAACTGAAACAGGGATTAAGGTAAGCATCTAATCTTCTTTTCTGTGGTTGAATTCTAAGTTCTAGCTGGGTTTTGGTTAAGTGTTGAAGCAAATATAGTTTTGATGTCTTAAGGCAGAATCAAGGAGGAAACTTGGGGATTTAGCTTGGCTTTGGCTTGGTGAGGTGATTCAACAGAAGAGGTAAGCTTCAACTCATGGTTTAGAGGTCTTAAATTGGGTTTGAATGGATGGTTTGAGTAGTTATAACTCTTGAGTTTCAGAAATTGAAAAGAGAAGATTAGTGTGTGCTAGGCTGTGATTTCTGTGGAATTATGTTGTTTAGACCATGCTAAAGGAGTTGGGATTAATTGGTTAGGAGTTGGGGAGCTTTGGGATGGTTTTAGGTGAGGTTTCAGGCTTAGAAATGGTGTAAATTCTGGGTTCGAAGGGGAGGGTCGCGACTCTGTTCTAGAGCGCTGCGGCCCTAGCATGCAAAAGAGCCAAGAAGGCTCGGCCATGGGAGGACGCCACGGCGCCCAAGGCAAGGGCCGTGGCGCGTGTGTGGTTCAGTATGGGTGTTGGTTCTGTTTTGGGGAAGAGCCGCGGCTAGGCTTCAGGGGCCACAACCCTTGGTTGCACACATGATTTTTTGAGGGTGTTAGGCACGGGAAAGTGGTCTAGTGTGCTCGGGTTTAGTTTCAGCACTGTGCTTGGTGGAATTTGGAATCCCGGGAGTTAGTTTTGTAACTGGAAACCTATATTGGAGTATTAATGGAACCCTATACTTTGGTTGTGACTAGGTGATAAAGGCTTAGGCTCGGGAACGAATCGTGCTTGAGAGGCGTTGCTCGTAATTCAATAACTGCGCAGAGTAAAGGTAAGAAAACCGCACCTGTTTGAATATATGTGATGGGACTAAGGGCTCCCTATTATAAATGCTTGAAAAGTTGGTATTATGCCATGCAAGCCATTTGGTGAACCAACGACCTAAGGGTGCTAAGGGTTTCACTAGCGCATAGGGCGCGGCTCGACCACTGGTAGCCGAGGACAACTTATTATGCACTGAGCTCGGTTTAAGCGGGCCGGAGTCAGTGGGTTAAACAGAGGGTGCAGCCTAAGTCAACGGCCTTGATTATTATATGATATGAGTGTAATATGTGATAGAATGTATCCTGAATCTGATTATATGCGCTGAATATCTGTTGGGGATTATCTAATGGGAATACATGCTTAATGAGTTGATTGTCTATTTTCATTGATTGAATTGTTTAAGATGTTTTCTTGCTAGGCCTTGGCTCACGGGTGCTATGTGGTGCTGGTAAAGGCAAGGGCAAACTGGACTAGCCTTGACTGGAGAGCTCAGCGAGCGGAATGTACATAGCCAGGTGCTCGGCCGCCACGGTTGAGGTCTGGGCAAGGACAGGAAACCTGAAGACTGTCTGTTTTGCCTTAGTATGGCTAGTGAATTCTCATGTATTTTTGGGAGTCTGTAAACTTATCTTAACTCTACTTTTTTATGGGATCTCGTGTTTATTACAGTTTAATATATGAAATGAGTCTTTTGAGACCAAAACCTTTTAACCCTAGCTCTTATATGTTTAGTGACACATTTTTTAAAATGTTGACTTCATTAGCGAATCTTGCACCTTTATAAGTACACAGTGTAACGGTCTTGGGTATCCAGGGCGTTACAAAAGCTTGGGCTAAGCTAGGGAAAAGCTGGATTTGAAGCTTAAGAAGTCAGGAATTTAAAGTTGGTAGAGGGTAAAAAGTTTTTGAGGATTCAAGCAACAATTGAGGTAAATTCTTGTCTTTGTTTTGCTAGAAACTTAGAGCATTTAATATTTGGTGATGAATTACCACTGAATTGGGGTAGTAGCTTCAGTATGATTCTTGAGGTTTTATGCTTAAGATATTTGATTAAGAGTCCCAGGCTAGTAACTGAGCTTGATTATTTGTTAGGGTGCTTGTTAAGTTGAATTTTGAGGTTTTGGCTGGGAAGGATTCTAAGAAAACCCAGAAAATTATGGGTTCGTGGAGCGCGCCGTGACCCAAATCATGGGCGTCGTGGCCCACATGCCCAGAATGCCCTGGGAGGGCTTTCTGATTTGAGGGTGCGCCGCGGACCTAGGGGCAAGTTGTGGCCCGCCTCCCCCATATACATGGGGCTACGCCTCGGACATAGGGCGCGCCGTGACCCTCAGCGATATGTTGCGGCCTGCCTAGGGAACTTTGGCCTATATTAGTTCTTAGGCTTGGCAAGGCTTGGTGGTTCGAACCTAAGTGCTCAGGACGATTTCTACTACCCGGTTTAGTAGAATTTCAGGTGGCGGAGGCTAGTTATTGTTTCCTAAATGTTTGTTTGGGTTATGAATTGATGATCACCCATTGATACTGTGACTAGCTTTATCGCTAAGGCTCAGGATTGAGGATCGTGCTCAGGACCGTTCTTTTAATTATTTGCTCAGGATTCGAGGTAAAAAAACCGCACCCATGTTATGGTGTTTGGGACTAAGTTTCCCTATATCTTGATACATGTATTGTGTAACTATAATGTTATTATGTGGAATGTGAAAGTACGACCTAAGGGAGCCGGGGTTGACAATTAGTACAGATGCGGCTCGGCCACTGTGAGCCGGGGTAAACTAAATAAAGAATGGACTCAGACTAAGCGAGTCGAGGTCAGCTTAGTAAACAGAGGGCTCGGCCTAAGGGCGTCGACCATGAGCATTTTTATTACTGGTTAAAATATATTCTTCAAAATACATGTTTACTATTATTAGCTTGATGCGTATATTCTGTTGAATTTTTGAATCACTATATTACAATTGATTTGATGCTACTACTGCACATGAGTTTGTTGTTTATTGTTTTCTTGCTGGGCCTTGGCTCACGAGTGCTACGTGGCACGGGTAAAGGCATAGGGAAACTGGATCAACCATGAGTTGGAGAGCTCTGGAGGCAAAGTGTAGATAGTTAGCTGCTCGTCCGCCACGGCTGAGGGAAAGTACAGGGACAGAGCTCTAAAACTTGTGTTTTGCCATTAGAGTGGCTTTGGGTTGTATTATCTTTTGGATATTGTAAATTATCACTTATACCTTGTTTTTGGGATCCCATGTATTAAACATCTGTTTTAATGACAATTAACTGTTTATGATCAAAATCTTTTAACTCTAACCTGATAATTGACCTTAGGATCACATTTTTGTTCAAATGACTTGATTATAAAGTCTTGCACTATTTCAAATACACAATGTAACAGTCTTGGTTATCCAGGGCGTTACAATGATAGAAAGAGATAAACTTTCGTGAGAGGACTACAAGTTGGTATTTTTCTAATGAAAGGAGTTGAGTAGAACTCCTCTTTCCAAAAACCAAAATATGAGTTATGCAATACGAGTGTTCTCTAGTTAAAGAATATTAAGATGCACAGCACAGAGTGCATGTTGTGGTAAGGTCTATTTTCTCATGATACCGTGTAGATTGAAATGAAATCCAGCCTTATACATTGTAAGGTGTATAAGAGGCTATAGTATAGAATCTCTAAATTAATGTTATTGCATGTAGCTATCTTAGAATATTAGCTATAAGAGTATGTCATAGTCTAATCCAAGTACACTATATTAATTACAATAACTGTGAAAGGGAAAATGAATAGCGGTGTTAAAGATCCAACTGGGAGCTAAGGACTCCAAGTAAGTTAGCCTTTCTCTTTCTCGGCTGCAACACAAATATACTAGTGCGTGATTGTAATAGTAGATTACACTAGTTTTGTTTGAGTCATTAATACCAGAGTATGCTTAATGCCAACTCTTGCAATGCTTTGGCATTCTGCGGCTAAATCGTAAGTTGGTTCAGGATGGAGCCAGAATCCTAAAATAAAATAGTCCGGGTTGGAGCCAGGACACGGTAAGTAAATAAACCGGGTTGGAGCCAGGACATGGTAAGTATATAGTCCTGGTTGGAGCCAAGACATGGTAAGTATATAGTCTGGGTTGAAGCCGGGACAATGGTAATATAGTTCATGTTGGAGCCAGGGCAATGGTAATATGGTCCGGGTTGGAGCCAGGACATGGTAAAAATATAGTCCGGGTTGGAGCGAAGACAATGGTAATATATTCTGGGTTGGAGCCAGGACATAAATGCTGGAACCGGGTTTAGGCCTGGATCTCTTGCTGATGATTTAATTGCTTAGTCATGATTTGTGTTAAATATATCTTGAATATTCTGAGAATCTTCTAAGTTTAGGATATTTTGATATGAGTGATATATTGTATGTTCTGGGAATTTTTTTAGTGCAGATTATTGTGATATGTGTGAACTTGGTTGTTAAAAACAACTAGAGTATTTATTTCGGATATGGTTATATATCTTGAATGTGTGGGATTTTCTGAATGCATGTGGTTTTGATAAGTATAAACATTGGTTGTTGGGCGCAATCATTGTGCTTGATTTTTCTGTTAAGACTATTATTAAGAATTTTATGATAGGGTTGGGATTTATCCAATACCCTAGTGATCAATAGTGATACCTACATTAGGCCAACCCGTTACTAGGTTTAGTATATTTGTGTGCAAGGCTATTCTTACTAAGCATTTTCGCTTACCTAGTTGTTTCATGTTGTAAGTAAGTGCAAAAGCAAAGTGGAGAAGTGAGCGTCGAAGTATGCTTGTGGATATGTACATGTGGCACGACCTGGGGAGGTTTACGATGGAACCCATTTTGAAAAGAAACGCTAGGAGCTTGTTATTTCTTTATGATATTTGTTTTGGTATAACTCTGTGGAAGGGTAGTTTTATCTATGTTTACTAAATGAAAAGTGTGTGCCCACGATCTTTTAAAAAAAATTATATGGATTTTCGGTACAGTGGCTTAAGAGTAAAAAGTTTTAAATTTTCGCATGATTTTGTCTTGTATATTTTGATGGTCGTCACAAGTGGTATTAGAGCTCGAGTTTAGCCAATTCTGTAGATAAACCCACATGTACACTCTACAAAATAGAACAACACTCACTATAAGTACTATTTTTTTCATATATGTTTCCCTTGCTTTCTTTTATTTATAGACTCTTTATCAACAAGAATCCTTGACGCTTTGAGTATGATCAACGACATCAGCATGTCATTTGGCAATGGACGCATTACATGACAGAAGTCTTTGATAGGGCCAACATACCTGAGCAACAGAGAGTGCGATATGCCCGCCCTTATTTTAGAGGCTCGACACGATATGGTTTCATCGCACACGTTGGTGGTTGGTTCGCGACACGTGGGATGACTTTCATATGTAGATCGAGTAGCGTTCGGGACATGGATCAGCCTATCTCCACAATTGCTAGCATACCTCGAAGTAGAGAGGTAGAGCCAGAGGAGGATCTCGAGCAACCAGATAATGATTTTGACATAGAGCTGGATATGCTGATGGATAGGATTGATTAGGTTTTGCTGTGAAAGTCTTGTTGATACTTTTGTAAAAACTTTGCAAACCTACTAAGTTGTTGAACTTTAGAATAGTTGTAGTAGGTGTATGTAGAAACCCCACATGTAGTTAGGGTTCTCTTTTGTATTTACTATTCTGCTAACTAAAACTCTGTAGCATGATCTGTCATGATCATTCTGCATTGCTAGGGTATAGCCCTGATTATTATGACTATCTGTTTTGAGTTAAATCATTGTGAATTCTTTTCTTTCATTTCTCTTTTCCTAGTGTATGGGAAACTAGTATACTGCAATATTTTAAACATTATTGTATAGAAACTCGCGATGGTGCCTAACACCCGAGTCAAAGGAGGTCGAGTTGTTAACCCACCTGACCCAGCCGAGAGAGCGATCGTTGACCAATAGGCAGGTTGTGGTCGAGGCAGTGGAAGGGGAAGTGGTCGAGGAAGAGGCCGTAGACATAGAGCACAGCAAGAATCATTTGTAGAAACTCAAATAAAGGATGTGAGAAGCACTTTTCAAGTATAGAATGCGGCGAACACTCAGATGTTTGAGGCATTGATGCAAAGATTTCTAGAAGTGCCATACCGCACCCCGGGAAGATGTTCCCAAAAAACAGGAATTTCCAGTGCAAGAAGACCCACTGTTGGGAGAAAATTCATCAGTGGATGCACCTAGAATAGAACAGCCAAAACCTATCTCGAAACGGTTTAAAAGACAAAACCCACCTGTGTTCAAAGGGACTTCGGATCCCCTAAAGGCAGAAGAATGGATTAGCATGCTGGAGAGAATCTTTGACTTTGTAGTAGCTATTGAAAGGGAAAAAGTAATATGTGCGGTGTATATGTTGAGGAAGGACGCCCGCATCTATTGGGGTATTGCTAGGAAGGGGTGTGACATTGCACATATGGAATGGGTGGAATTCTTGACCCTGTTCAATGCCAAGTACTAACACAAGACACTGATATGTCAAAAGGTGGTTGAGTTTGCCAACCTAGCACAAGGTTTATCTAGCGTACAAGAGTATGTGCGCAAGTTTGACAAACTCTCAAGATTTGCTCCAGATCTAGTACAAACTGAAGCCAACCAGGTACACAAATTCATGAAGTGGTTGAAAAGAGAGATAGCTCCATTCGTGGATACCAGGTTGACCAGCCCAGATACTTATAATGAAGTCGCGGAGCAAGCAATTCGCCAAGAGTCATGGCTGGTACAAGAGAAGAAAGAGCCCTACAGGGGTGAAGAACGAGCATATGTCACCAATGACCAAGGAAGATACTCTAACAACCAGATTTTGGAACGTTTGCATGCAGAAGCAATAGAAGTGTGGATAAGACCAATACTCCAGGAAACTCTCGGTTTTCCTATGGTGGAAATAATAAACAAAGAATGGAGCCACCAAGCTGACGTTTGAACTTCAACAAGCAGCCAAGGAGAGAAAACAACTATTGGCCACAATGCAACAAATGCAATCGGTTCAACCCAGGTGAGTGCAACAACAACAACTGCTTCACCTGTGGAAAGCCGAGTCATTTCTCCAGGCACTGCCTGACTCATTGTACCGACCCAAAATCACTAATAAGGCTTAAGAGCCTTGATTAGTGTGCCGGGAAGGCATAATTGGAGGTTAAGAGAATTGATGGTAAGAAAGTGTGAAATGGGTATTGAATAAGTATGCGGGCCCTGTTTGGCTGGTAAGGGCATAATGGTAATCTTGGCCCGTTAGGGCATAAATGTGAATGTGTGTGATAAATTGTTGAGACCACATTATTATGTGGGTAGATTGATAAATATATATGCGTGTACAGGTGTGTGCATTTGTAACTGTCGGCACGAGGCGATCCTAGGGAGCAAGTAGCGGGAAAGTCACAACGGGGTTTAATAGTTGACTTTGGATAAGTCAGGGATATTATAGGTATCGGGTAGATAATTAGACTATCGGGTTATGAAAATAAATATATGGAGATATATTTGAGGTCAGGGTGTCTAGGTGGGAATAATGGGAGATTTTACCATTTTGGCCTCGGGGACGGTTCCGGCACCCCGAGCCTTGGGTTTGACTTAAATGATAAGGTTAGACTTACTAAGAATAGAAAACAGTAGAACCACAATAAACCAACCTTTTCTTTCTCAGCTCTCTTCTCTCTCTCAAGGGAAACACAAGGGAAATAAACAGAGAAAATCAAGAAGGATTTTGAGGGGATTGAGCTAGGGATTTTTGGGAATTGAAGAGGGGATCTTGAGGTTTAACTCAAGGGTTATTCAAGGAACTAAATGAGCACTAAGGTAAGCAGTGAATTCCTTTCTTTTGGTTAGAAAATTATGAGTTCTAGCTGGGTGTTGGGATAATTGTCACTTTCATATTTAAGGTTGAATTTGAGCTGAAAGCTTGGGAACTAGCTGCGGTTTGGCTTAGAGAAGGTGCTCAATGGAAGAGGTAAACTCTAATTCATGATATAAAAGTTTAAATTCAGGTTTTGACTGGTTGGTTTTGAGTGTTTGTGTTCTTGGGTTTCAGAAATTGAAGATGGGATTTCTATGAGTTTTAGGCTTAGTTTTCTGTTGAATTAAGATGCTAAAGTTGTCTTAAAAGTGTTGGGAATGATTGATATGGAAATAAGGAGCTTTGGGGTGGTTTTGGGTAAGGTTTGGAGGTTGAAAATGGTGGAAATTCTGGGTTCGACGGGAAGGGCCGCGGCTCTGTTCTAAAGCGCTGCGGCCCTAGCTTGCAAAGGAGCCAAGAAGGCTAGGCCAAAGGCAAGCGTCGCGGCGCCCAAAGCAAGGATCGCGGCGTGTGTCCCCTTCAGGTGTGGTGTTGGCTCTGTTTTGGAGAAGGGTCACGGCTAAGCTTCAAGGGCCGCAGCCCTTGGCTGTTAACATGAGTTTTTCAGGGTTTTAGGCACGGGAAAGTGGTCTAGGGTTCTCGGGTATGGTTTCGCCACCGTGCTTGGTGGAATTTGGAATCTCGGAAGCTAGTTTGTACATGAAAACCCATATGTGAATATTAATGGAATTCATTATCTTGGTTGTGACTAGGTGATAAGCTGGGGCTCGGGAATGGATCGTGCTCGGGGGTCGTCCTTTCTAATTAAAGCATTTGGCATTAAGGTAAGAAAACTGCACCTGTGTATGTGGATAGGATGGGACTAAGTGTTCCCTATATTTGAATGTGTTGTTATGTGTTTGCGATACACTATGTGAATATGTTGGGACTAAGAGTTCCCTATAATGATATGAATGTCACAAGGTGGTATTATGCCACGAAGACATGTGGTAACGGCCTAAGGGTGCCAAAATCCACACTTGCGCATAGGGCGCGGCTCGGACACTGGTATCCGAGGACAGCTTATTATGCACTGAGCTCGGTTTAAGCGGGCCATAGTCATTGGGTTAAACAGAGGGTGCGGCCTAAGTCGTCGGCCCTGAATATTATGTGGTATAAGTGTATTATATGACTGATTGTGTCTTGAATCTAAATGTGTGTTTTGAATATCTGTTGTAGATTACTGTCTATGACTTAATGAGTATCTGGAGCTGGATTATTGGTTATTAACCAGTATGTTGTCTTGAATGGATATTATGGTTTGAGAGAACTGAGTAATGCCTTGTGGTTATTGGATTATGCTCTGTGAACTGTCTAGCTGTTATAACTATTATGTTGAGATATTATGTTTTCTTGCTGGGCTTCGGCTCACGGGTGCTACATGGTGCAGGTAAGGCAAGTTGGCCATGGGTTGGAGAGCTCTGGGGGCAAGGTGTACATTGTCAGCAGCTCGGCCGCCACGGTCAAGGATTGTACAGGAACGGGAACCTAAAATGTATATTTTGCCATTAGAGTGGCTTGGTCAATTATTTGTAATTAAGAATTTTGTATTTACGATATTTAAACCCTGATTTGGGATCCCATATAATAAACGTCTGTTTTCAATAAAGTTTAACCGTTTATAATCAAATGTTGTTTAACCTAATCCCTTGTGTCGACAGATACACAGTTCAAACTAAATGACTTGATTAGCAAGTCTTGCACTATTTCAAACACACAGTGTAACAGTCTTGGTTATCCAGGGTGTTACACTCATAGTCAGAAGGGAGGAAACGACCAACCAATGCCAGTAGGAACTGCACCACGAGTCTATCCACTCACCTAAGGTGATAAAGGAGCTAGGAGTTTCGACATGGTGTCAGGTCAGCTTCTTGTGGCTAATAACTCAGCATATGCATTGATGGATATTGGTGCTTCCCATTCTTTTATTGCTGCATTTTATGTTGAAAAGACAGATAGGAAGGCTTAGTCTATGGCTGGAGGATTTGATGGTATGGCTTGGGTTAGAGCCGTACTAGTCTGGGTAGAAGGTAGGGAGTTGACCGTGGATTTTCTAGTTTTAGATTTGCATGACTACGGTGTTATTTTTGCTATGGATTGGCTAACCGAATACGGGGCGGTGGTGAATTGCAAATGAAGAAGGGTTATGTTTAACCTACCTGGGGCAGAACCGTTCTTGTTCCAAGGCACAGCCAGAGAGAAGAATTTCTCCATAATCTCCACCTTGAAGGCTAGGAAATTACTGTACGATAAATGTATCGGCTACTTGACAAACGTAATAGACAAGGATAGGAAGTCTAAGCTACAATCAACTAAGGTAGTAGTGGTGTGCAAATTATTGAAAGTGTTTCATGAGGATCTTTCAGGGATACCCCCGGTCCAAGAAGTTGAGTTCGAGAATGAGTTGATTCCAAGAACCGCACCTATTTCAAAGGCACCATACCGGATGGCATCAACAGAGATTAAAGAACTACAAGCACAACTATAAGACTACCTGGATAAAATATTTATATGATCAAGTCATTCTCCATGGGGAGCCCTGATATTGTTCGTGTAGAAGAAAGACGGCTCCATGAGAATGTGTATAGACTACTGCGAACTCAACAAAGTGACGATCAAGAATCGATACCCATTGCCCAGAAACGATGATCTATTTGATCAACTGCAAGGAGGATCAGTATTCTCGAAGATCGAATTGAGATCCGGGTACCACCAACTGAAGGGCAAGGAATCAGATATTCCCATGACCGTATTCCAAACTCGGTATGGCCACTAAGAGTTCGTGGTGATGTCTTTTGGACTCACCAATGCGCCCATGACATTCATGGATCTCATGCATAAGGTACTAGGTGAGTATCTGGACAGATTGGTGATCATGTATATAGACGATATACTCTTATACTCGCGAAACCAAGAAGAACATGCCAAGTTCTCCAAGTGCAATTTTTGGTTGACTCGAGTGAGTTTCCTAGGACACGTAGTGTTAGGAGATGGAATTGCATTACATCCATCCAAGATTGAAGCGGTGAAACAATGGAAGGCCCCGAAGAACACACAAAAAGTTTGTAGTTTCTTAGGCCTAGCAGGGTATTATAGGCACTTTGTAGAGGGTTTCTCCAAAATAGTGATGCCTATGACCGCACTGACCTAGAAGGACATCAAGTTTGAGTGGACAAACAAGTGTGAACAGATTTATCAAGTGTTAAAAACAATATTAACAACTACTCCAGTGCTCACTATCCCAAAAGGTACAGAGGGTTATGCCATTGACAGTGAGGTAGCAGATCAAGGACTCGGAGCCGTATTAATGCAACAAGGGAAAGTGATCACATATGCCTCCCAACAACTGAAAAATTACGAGAAAAACTATCCAACTCCAGACTTGGAGTTAGCAGTAGTAGTGTTCGCATTGAAGATCTTGAGACACTATCTCTATGGGATCCACAGTTACATATACATGGATCACAAGAGTATGAAAATTACTTCACCTCGAAAGAGTTAAACATGAGACAAAGGAGGTGGTTAGAATTGTTCACAAGAGTCTGGCCCTGTTCATCATCTCTAGCCTCAGACCCTATGTCGGCTAGTCATATCGATGACCTTGGAAGCGTAGCTATCCAAGTTTATCTACAATCAACGACTTGATAGTCAGGCAATGATGAGAGGTTAACATTCTTTCCACAGTCCACCATTGAAACTCAACCAACCATAAGCAATAAGATGCAAACAATCATTTAAATATTCATTCACATGCAGCAGCACTACAAATAAGCATGCCTCATAATAATCATACAACAGTCAAGGGCCAGGCCCTATTCAATATCTCATGCTCCCTATTAATCATGCAATAAAGTAGTTATGTCTCACTCAAACATTTAACCATGGTATCACATATATACAGTTACCAAACCCTAAGTCGAGCTTGTCTTTAGCGGCGAGTGTACATACCCAGCTAGTCTTCAGAAATCCTTAAACCTAGACCGCTCTGATACAAATTTGTAACGCCCTGGATAACCAAGACCGTTATACTGTGTATTTTAAAATAGTGCAAGACTTGCTAATCAAGTCATTTGAACAATAATGTGTTCCTAAGGTCAACTATCAGGTTAGGGTTAAAAGATTTGGATTGTAGTTAGTTAATTTTCATTTAAATAGATGTTTGGTACATGGGATCCCAAAAACAGGGTTTATGTGATGATGTACAATCCTCAAAAGTTTAATACAAACAAAAGCCACTCTAATGGAAAAATACATGTTCTAGGCATCTATCCCTGTAATATCCCTCAACCGTGGTGGTAGAGCAGATGACTATGCACACTCTGCCCCCAGGGCTCTTCAACTCATGGTTGGTCCAACTTTTCTTTGCCTATACCTGCCCCATGTAGCACCCATGAGCCAAGGCCCAACAAGAAAATCATAAACAGCAAACACATAAATAGTAGTAGAATCCAATTAATCTCTAAACAATCATTTACAAACTCAGCAAATTATAAGCATCAATCTAATAATTGTAAACATGTATTTCAAGAGTATATATTAACCAACATTATAAAAGTTCAGGGCCCTTAGGCTGAGCCCTCTGTTTACTAAGCTGACCTCGGCTTGCTTAGGCTGACTCATTGTTTATTTAGCTGACCCCAACTCACAGTGGCCAAGCCATGTTCAATGCGCTAATCATCAGCCCCGGCTGCATTAGGTCGTACTTTAACATTTTTCATAATAATACAGAAGTTACATAACACATTTATCCAGGTAAAGGGAACCTTAGTCCCAAACACAACCACATGGGTGCAATTTTCTTACCTCGAATCCCGAGTGAAGAAAACAGAACAATCCCAAGCACAATACTCAATCCTGAGCCTTGGCGATAATCCTAGTCATAGTGTCAATGGGTAACCATCAATTTCTAATAAATAAATACTTAGAAAACAATCGCTAGCCTCCGGGACCTCGATTTTTACAAAACCGGGTGGTAAAAATTGTCCTGAGTGCCTAGGTTTGAATTCCCGAGCCTCCCCGAGTCTTAAACCTCTTTTCCCCTTAATTCATTAATTAGGATCGCGACTTTCCCTTGAGGGTCGTGGCCCACCCCTTGGACAGAGGCTCAATCACCCCTGATGGGGGACACGGGCCGCGACTTGCCTTCACCGAGATGCGACACGCCTAGCGAACAGAGGCTCCTAGCCTCTAAAAATTCATATGGGCTGCGTCACTTGAAGAACAGGGCCGCGACTCGAGCCCCTATACCCAGAAAAACCACCTTTTCTCAACGTTTTCCACAAACCTAACCTCAAATTTGCCCCCAAAATCCTAAGCAAATCTCAAAATTGAGCCCAGAAAATCTATCCTTATGTCCCAACTATCACAACTAACCTATAACAATTTTTCTTACACTATCAAACACCTAAAATCTGCAAGCAAACCAAAACTCATGCAAACTCTAACTTTTAGCGTAGTTTCAACATAATTTAGAGATTCTAGCCTGAATTCTCACCTCATGTGCCAGCCTAATTCCTCAGCAATTTCTCTGATTATTCCTATATTGAATTCCCTCTGATTTCTAGCTTGATCACCTTAATCTTTCCTTCTGTTTTTCCTTAACCTTCAATATACAAGGAGAGGAGAGAGAGAGTGTGTACGTGAGTGTGAGGGAAAAGGAAGGTTTGAGAGCGTTCCTAATGTTTCTCATCATTTCCTAAGACTTTTTCTGTGTATATCCTTAATCATAAAAAGACCAAACTACCCTCAAGCTTTCCCAGCCCTCTAATTGCTTCTAGGGGTAAAATAGTCATTTTTCTCTTCCCGCTAATTCCTCAAGTATTCCTACCATTTACCAATTAATCCCATCGTGTCCAATTAATTACCAATTATTTATTCATTACTCAATAAATCCCTAAATATTCTCTAAATTCCCAAAATATCCCTAGGCTCCCCCCGAGGCGGGTATTACACATCACTGTGTCTATTTCGGTAATCCGCTCACTAGGATCGTCTCAAGCCATATGCTGCAAATATATCCACATAATAATGTTGTCTCAACCATATATCACCTAAAATCACATTTATGCCCTCAACAACCAAAATTACAAATATGGCCTTTGAAGTTATAAAGGGCCCACATGCATATCTAATACTCATAAACATGCATATAATACATTCATATAATAATATTGATCATGCATGCCACATAATCACACATTTAACCAATTAAACATACATATATATCCCATTATGCCCTCCTGGCACGCTGACCAAGGCACTAAGCCTTATTAGCAATTTTGGATCATTACAACTATCCCCTCCTACGGAGAATTTCGTCCTCGAAATTTACTAGAATAACTCGAGATACTGATCCCGCATTGCTGAATCCAGCTTCCAAGTTGCTTCTTCGACCTTGTTATTCCTCCATAACACTTTGACTAGAGGAATCTTCTTGTTCAGTAGAACCAAATCCTCATACTTCAATACATGAGTCGTTTCTGAGGCGTACTTCCGAATCATAGAAATGTGGAATGCATCGTGAACCCCTAAAAATGAAGGTGACAGTGCCAACCTATAGGTCACTAGCCCAATCCTTTCAGGGATCTCAAAAGGTCCTATGAATCTAGGGCTCAACTTGCCCTTTTTCCCAAACCTCTTCACCCCTCGTAGTGGTAAGACTCGTAGAAACACATGGTCCCCTACCTGGAACTCCATGTCCCTACGCTTAGGGTCAGCGTAGCTTTTCTGTCTGCTCTGCGAAGCAAGCATTTGTGCTCGGATCTTCTCAATAGATTCATTAGTCTTCTAAACCAGCTCCAGTCCCAATTACTTCCTCTCACCCATCTCATCCTAATGAATGAGCGATCTACATCTTCTTCCATACAACATCTCATATGGAGATACTCCAATTGTTGACTGATAACTATTATTATATGAAAACTCAATTAGCAGAAGGTACTTACCCCAAGATCCCTCAGAGTCCAATACACACCCTAATAATGTCTTCTAACACTTGAATTGTCCTCTCAGACTGTCCTTCCATCTGAGGATGAAATGTTGTACTTAACTTTAACTGAGTTCCCATAGCCTTCTACAAACCACCCCAAAACTTGGAGGTAAATATGGGATCCCGGTCTAATACTATAGATTCAAGAACCCCATGGAGACGTACAATCTCCCTCTCGTACAACTTCGCATACTGATCCACAGTATAGGTCGTCCTCACTGGTAAAAAGTGAGATGACTTGATGTATTTGTCTACTATCACCCACACCGACTCATGTAACCCCACTATCCTGGGTAAACCTCACACAAAATCCATAGTAATGTCGTCCCACTTCCATTCGGGAATACCCAAAGGTTGTTGCAACCCCGTAGGTCGCTGATGCTCAGCCTTCACCTGCTGACAGGTTAATGACCTTGCCACATACCCCACCACATCCTTCTTCATCCCAGGCCACCAATAAAGAGTCCATAAATCATGATACATCTTCGTGGTGCCCAGATGGAGTGACTATGGCGTGGTATGAGATTCATCAAGTATCTCTCGTCTGATACCCACATCTGTTGGGACACAAATCCGATCCTTATACCGTAGCAAATCTGTCTCTGAAACAGAATAGTCCTTAGCAACTCCAGCTAGGACATTCCTTCTAACCTCCTGCAACTATTTATCATCCAACTGATCCTCTCTAGAAGAGTCGACTGTAAGGTAATATTGGCCAACCAGCCCACAACCAACTCTATCCTTGCTTCATCCATCTCCTCTGTCAACTACTTTGATATCTGTGTAGAGCTGAATAACTATCCCGGGCCCCTCTAGCTCAATGCATCTACCACCACATTTCCTTTCCTTGGGTGGTAAAGGATATCACAATCATAGTTCTTCACCAACTCTAAACAATTCCTCTGCCTCATATTCAAGTCCTTCTAGGTGAAGACATATTTCAAGCTCTTATGATTGGTGTATATCTCGCACTTCTCTCCATATAAATAATGTTGCCAATTTTTTAGTGTGAATACCACCACTGCCAACTCCAAGTCATGGGTAGGATACCGCTACTCATACTCCTTCAGCTGCCATGAAGCAAAAGTAATAACCTTCTCATTCTGCATCAACACGCATCCCAATCCCAATCTCGATGCGTCACAAGATACCATAAACTTCTCTCCCTCCAAAGGAAGACTCAACACAGGAGCAGTAATCAACCATCGCTTCAGTTTCTGGAAGCTATTCCACTCATGTCAGACCAGACGAACTTCAGATTCTTTCGTGTCAATTCAGCCATCGGTGCAGCAATCTTCGAGAACCCTTCCACAAACCGTCTGTAATATTCCGCTAATCTAAGGAAACTCCTAACTTCTGAGGCATTCCTTGGCCTCAGCAAATCTCTCACTGTCTCTACCTTAGCTAGATCCACCATAATCCCATCTCCCCTGCCAATGTGTCCAAGGAATGTCACTTCTGGTAGCTAGAACTCGCACTTCTTAAACTTGTCATATAACTGATGCTCTCTCAGTCTCTGCAATACACGCTGGAGATGCTGCTCATGCTCTGCCTCTGAACTGGAGTAAACCAAAATGTCGTCAATGAAGACAAGCACAAACTGATCCAAGAAGTCCTTCAACACCTTGTTCATCAAGCCCATAAATGTTGCTGGGGCATTGGTCAAACAAAATGACATGACCAAGAACTCATAATGCCCATACCTCATTTGGAAGGTCATCTTCGATATATCCCCGTCCTTGTTCCTCACCTGGTGATACATCTTCTAGAAACCACCAGTTCCCCTATAGGCAGTATAGTCCCAAATTGTGCAGTATAATACTCACTAAGTCTACACAATCTATCAATTACCTTACTAGAAACAAATGAATGTGCAGCACCAGAGTCAATCAATGCAGTATAAGAAGAGCTAGCGCTAGAAAGCTGACATGTCACTACCGAGGGACTAGCTTGGCCTCTGCCTGCGTCAAGGTGAACACTCGAGCTGGAGTCAAGTTGTCCACCTTCACTAGTTCCTCCTTCTTTGTTGTTGGACAGTCCTTCTTGAGGTGTCCCACCACCCCGCACAAGTAGCAAGATTTTTCTTGACATTCGCCTAGATGGCGCTTCCTGCATCTCGTGCACTCTGGATAACTTCTCCATGTCTCACTGCCTCTCTGTTGGACACACTGAGCACCCCGACCCCTCCTGTCAAGACCAGCAGTGGTCGAAGTTTCAAGGGTATTCCTCTTCAGATCACTGGGGCCTCTGCCCCTACCAGACCCTGTGTATGGAGGCACCGCCCTGCTAACATCCCGTCTCGCAACGTTCTCCCACTAGATCTTACTCTCTGCTTCTTCAGCAGTAAAAGCCTTCTCAATAGCCTGGGCATAGGTCAATCCCCTAAGTACTGTTGTGATTCTCACATCCTGGGCTATTATTGTATTAAGCCCTCAAATAAATCTATCATGTCTGGCTGCATCGATAGGCACTAAGGCTGGTGCGAACTTTGCAAGCCTGTCAAATTTCAGGGCATACTCAGTAACTGTCATACTGCCCTGGACCAACCCAACAAACTCATTCACCTTTGCTACCCTAACGACAACGTTATAATATTTCTGGCTGAATAGATCTCTAAACCCATCCCAACTTAAAGTACAAATATCATTGCCTTCAACCCTCATAAAATCTAGGATGGAGGTGATCATACTCATCCACTATTCAGCCTTCAGTGGGTTTGGTCCTCCCTCAAAGGTTGGAGGATTCTATCTCCTGAATCATTCATATAGTGTCTCACACTTGTTCCCTACCTCAGGTGGCTGTCCAACTAATGCCATAGCAAGAGGCATAATAGGTAAAGCATTCCCTGCCGGAGCTTGCTGTCTCAAGAGACGAATCTGCTCTTCCTGACTTTGTAACTGGGCTTGCATATCAAAAAGTATTTGCTGCCAGTTCTCAAGGACTGGCGGAGGGTTCTGGCCATGTTCATCATCTGTAACCTCAGACCCTATGCCAGCTAGTCGTATCGATCGCCTTGGACGCATAGCTATCCAAGTTTATCTGCAATCAACAACTCGGCAGTCAGGCAATGATGATAGGTTAACAGTCTTTCCATAGTCCACCATTGAAACTCAACAAACCATAAGCAATCAAGATGCAAACAATCATTTAAATATTCATTCAGGGAGCAGCAATGCTAATAATCATACAGCAGTCAAGGGCCAGGCCCTATCAGTATCTCATGCTCCCTATTAATCACGCAATAAAGTAGTTATATCTCACTCAAACATTTCATCATGTAATCACATATATACAGTTAGCAAACCTTGAGTCGAGCTTGTCTTTAGCGGCGAATCTACATGCCCAGCCAGCCTTCAAGAACCCTTAAACCTAGACCGCTCTGTTACCAAGTTGTAACGCCCTAGATAACCAAGACCATTACACTGTGTATTTTAACATAGAGCAAGACTTGTTAATCAAGTTGTTTGAACAATAACGTGTTCCTAAGGTCAACTATCAGGTTAGGGTTAAAAGATTTTGATTATAAACAGTTAATTTTCATTAAAACAGATGTTTGTTACATAGGATCCCAAAAAAAGGGTTTATGTGACAATTTACAATCCTAGAAAGTTTAATACAAACAAAAGCCACTCTAATGGCAGAATACAAGTTTTAGGCCTCTGTCCCTGTACTATCCCTCGGTCGTGGCGGTCGAGCAGCTGACTATGTACACTCCGCCCTCCAGAGCTCTCCAACTCATGGTTGTTCCAACTTTACTTTTCCTTTACTTGCACCACGTAGCACCCATGAGCTAAGGCCCAGCAAGAAAACCATAAATAGCAAACACGTAAACAGTAGTAACATCCAATGAATCTCTAAACAACCATTCAGAAACTCAGCAGATTATAAGCATCAAGCTAATAATAGTAAACATGTATTTCAAGAATATATATTAACCAACAATATAAAAGTTCAGGGTCAGCGACCTTAGGCCGAGCCATTTGTTTACTAAGCTGACCCTGACTCGCTTTGGCAGAGTCATTGTTTATTTAGCTAACCTGGGCTCACAGTGGCCAAGCCGCATCCAATGCTCTAATCGTCAACCTCGACTCCCTTAGGTCGTACTTTAACATTTCTCATAATAATAAAGAAGTTACATAACACATATATCCAGATACAGGGAACCTTAGTCCCAAACACAACCACATGGGTGTTGTTTTATTACCTCAAATCCCAAGCAAAGAATACAGAACGGTCCTAAGCACTATCCTTAGTCCTGAGCCTTGGCGATAATCCTAGTCACAATGTCAATGGGTAACCATTAATTTCTAATCCAAAAAAATACTTAGAAAACAATAGCTAGACTCCGGGACCTCAATTTTTACCAAACTAGGTGGTAAAAATTGTCCCGAGAGCCTAGGTTTGAATTCCCGAGCCCCCCCCCCCCCCCCCCGAGCTTCAAACCTCTTTTCCCCTTAATTCTCTAATTAGGGTCGTGACTTGCCCTTGAGGGTCGCGGGCCACCCCTTGGACAGAGGCTCAATCCCCCTTAATGGGGGAAATGGGCCGCGATTTGCCCTCACCAAGTCACGGCGCACTTAGCGAACAGAGACTCTCAGCCTCTAAAAGTCATGTGGGCCGTGCCACCTGAAGAACAAGACCTCGACCCAAGCCCCTATACCCAGAAAAACAACCTTCTTCTTAACGTTTTCCACGAACCTAACCTCAAATTCACACCCCAAATCCGAAGAAAATCTCATAACTGAGCCCAGAAAATCTATCCTTATGTCCCAACCATCACTACTAACCTATAACAATTTTCTTACACTATCAAACAACTAAAATCAGCTAGCAAACCAAACTCCTACAAACTATATCTTTTAACATAAGTTCAACATAATTTAGAGATTCTAGCCTGAATTCTTACCACAAGTGGCAGTCTAATTCCTCAGCAATTTCTCTGATTATTCTCAGCTGGATCACCTTAAACTTTCCTTCTGTGTTTCCTTCAACTTCAAGATACAAGGAGAGGGAGAGGGAGAGAGAGAGAGAGTATGTGAGTGTAAGGGAGAAGGAGGGTTTGAGAGCATTCCTAATATGTCTCATCATTTCCTAAGACTTTTTATGTGTATATCCTTAATCCAAAAGCACCAAACTACCCTCAAGATTTCCAAGCCCTCAAATTACTTCTTGGGGTAAAATAGTCATTTTCTGATTCGGGCTAATTCCTCAAGTGTGCCTACCATTTACTAATTAATCTTGTCATGTCCAATTAATTACCAATTATGTATTCATTACTCAATAAATCCAAAAATATTATCTGAATTCCAAAAATACCACGAGGCTCCCCCCGAGCCGGGTATTAAACCACGCTGTGACTATTTCGGTAATCGGCACACTAGGACCGTCTCGAGCCATATGCTGCAAATATATCCACATAATAATGTGGTCTCAACAATATATCATGTAAAATCACATTTATGCCCTCAATGACCAAAATTACAAATATGCCCTTATAAGCTATAAAGGCCCACATTCATATTTAATACTCATAAACATGCATATAATACATTCATATAATCATATTAATCATGCTTGCCACATAATCACGCATTTAACAAATTAAACATACATATATCCAATTATGCCCTCCTGGCACGCTAACCAAGGCATTAAGCCCTATTAATAATTTTGGGTAGTTACAACTATCCCCACCTGCTGAGAATTTTGTCTTCAAAATTTTACCTGAATAACACGGGATGTTGATCCTGCATAGCTGACTCAAGCTCCTAGGTTGCTTCCTCGACCTAACTTTTCCTCCATAACACTTTGACTAGAAGAATCGTCTTGTTCCGGAGAACCTTATCTTTCCTCTTTAGGACCTGAACTGGTCGCTCTTCATATGACAAATTTGTCTAGAATTCCAAATCCTCATACTTCAACACATGAGTCGTATCCGAGACGTATTTCTGAAGCATAGAAATGTGGAATACATTGCGAACCCATGACAACGATGGTGGTAGTGCCAATGTGTAGGTCACTAGCGTGATCCTCTCCAGGATCTCGAAAGGTCCTATGAATCTAGGGCTTAGCTTGCCCTTTTTCCCAAACCTCCTCACCCCTCGCATTAGTAACACTCGCAGAAACATGTGGTCCCCTACCTGGAACTCAACATCCCTACACTTAGGATTAGTGTAGCTTTTCTGTCGACTCTGCAAAGCGAGCATTCGAGCTCGGATCTTCTCTATAGCTTCATTAGTCTTCTGAACCAACTCTGGTCCCAAATACTTCCTCTCACCCATCTCAACCCAATGAATGGGCGACCTACATCTCCTTCCGTATGACATCTCATATGGAGCTACTCCAATCATTGATTGATAACTGTTGTTGTATGAAAACTCAATCAATGGAAGGTTCTTACTTCAAGACCCCTCATAGTCCAATCAACACGCTCTAAGCATGCCTTCCAATATCTAAATTATCCTCTGAGACTATCCATCAGTATGAGGATGAAAGGTCCTACTAAACTTCAACTGAGTCCTCATATCCCTCTCCAAACCACCCCAAAACTTGGAGGTAAATATGGGATCCTAGTCTGATACAATAGATTTGGGAACCTCATGGAGGCGTACAATTTCCTTTACATATAACTCTGCGTACTGATCTACTGTATAGGTTGTCCTCAGTGGAAGAAAATGTGTTGACGTGGCGTATCTACTATCACCCACACCGAGTCATGTAACCCCACTGTCCTGAGTAAACCTCCCACAAAATCCATAGTAATTTCCTCCAACTTCCATTCGAAAATACCTAAAGGCTATAGCAACCCCGCTAGTTGCTGGTGCTCAGCCTTCACCTGCGGACAACTCAAACACTTGGCCAACCAGCCCATAACAAGCTATATCTTCACTCTAGCCATCTCCTTTGTCAACTCTCTTGATATCTATGTAGAGTTGAATAACTATCCCGAGCCCATCTGGCTCAACGCATCTGCCACAACATTGGCTTTGCCTGGGTGGTAAAGGATATCACAGTCATAATCTTTTACCAACTCTAGCCAACATCTCTGCCTCATATTCAAGTCCTTTTGCAAGAAGAAATACATTAAGCTCTTATGATTGGTGTATATCTCTCATTTTTCTCCATATAAATAATGTCGCCAAAATTTCAATTCGAATACCACCACTACCAACTCCAAATCATGGGTAGGGTACCACTGCTCATATTCTTTCAATTGTCATGACGCATAGGCTAACCTTCTCATTTTTCATCAACACGCATCCCGATCCCAATCTTGATGCATTACAGTATACCACAAACTTCCCTCCCTCTAAATGGAGACTCAACATGAGCGATAATCAGTCGTCGCTTCAGTTCCCGAAAGCTATTCTAACACTTTTCTAACCAAACGAACTTCAGATTCTTCCGTGTCAATTCTTTCATCAGTGCAACAATCTTCAAAAACCCTTCTACAAATCTTCTGTAATACCCTACTAATCCAAGGAAGCTTCTAACCTTCGAGGCATTCCTTAGCCTCGACCAATCTCTCACTGCCTCTACCTTAGCTAGATCCACCTTAATCCCATCGTCACCAATAATGTGTCCAAGGACTCGCACTTCTTAAACTTGGCATGCAACCGATGCTTTGTCAATCTCTGCAATACCTATTGAAGATGTTGTTCATGCTCTGGCTCTAAACTGGAGTAAACCAAGATGTCATCAATAAAGACAATCATGAACTGATCTAAGAAGTCCTTGAACACCTTGTTCATCAGATCCATGAATGCTGCGAGGAGATGGTTAGAAGTAATCACAAGAGTTTGTCCCTGTTCATGATCTCTAGCCACAAACCCTATGTCGGCTAGTCGTATTGATCACCTTGGATGCATAGCTATCCAAGTTTATCTGCAATCAATGACTCAGTAGTAAGGCAATGATGACAGGTTAACATTCTTTCCACAGTCCACCATTGAAACTCAACAAGGAATATGCAATCAAGATGCAAACAAGTATTTAAATATTCATTCACATTCAACAGCAATGTGAATAAGCATGCCTCATTATAATCACACAGCAGTCAAGGAACAGACCCTATCAGTATCTCATGCTCCCTATTAAACATGCAATAAAGTAGTTATATCTCACTCAAACATTTAAGCATGTAATCACATATATACAGTTATCAAACCCTGAGTCGAGCTTGTCTTTAGCGGTGAATGTACATGCCCGTCCAGTTTTCAAGAACCCTTAAACCTAAACTGCCCTGATACCAAGTTGTAACGCCCTGGGTAACCAAGACCGTTACATTGTGTATTTTAAAATAGTGCAAGACCTGCTAATCAAGTCGTTTGAACAATAATATGTTCCGAAAGTCAACTATCAGGTTAGGGTTAAAAGATTTTGATCATAAATGGTTAATTTTTATTAAAATAGATGTTTGGTACATGGGATCCCAAAAACAGATTATAAGTGGTAATTTACAACCCTTAAAAGTTTAATACAACCAAAAGCCACTCTAATGGAAAAATACAAGTTTTAGGCCTCTGTTCCTGTACTTTCGCAATATCATGGCATCGAGCAGCTGACTATGTACACTCTGCCCTCAGAACTCCCTAACTCATGGATGGTCTAGCTTTCCTTTGCCTTTACCTGCACCATGTAGCACCCGTGAGCCAAGGCCCGGCAAGAAAACTATAAAAATCAAATACATATACAGTAATAGCATCCAATCAATCTCAATACAGTAATTCAGAAATTCAACATGATATAAGCATCAAGCTGATAACAATAAACATGTATTTTCAAGAATATATTTTAACCAATAATACAAGTGCTCAGGGTCGGCGCCCTTAGGCCGAACGCTTTGTTTACTCAGCTGACCCCAGCTCACTTAGGTCGAGTCCAATGATTATTTAGCTGACCTTAGCTCACAATAGCTAAGTCGCGTCCACTGTGCTAATCGTTAGCCCCAGCTCCCTTAGGCCATACTTTAAAATTCCACATAGTAATAATGCAGTTACATAACGCATATATCCAGATACAGGGATCCTTAGTCCCAAACATAACCACATGGGTGCAGTTTTCTTACCTTGAATTCTCGAGTGGAGAATTAAGAGCGGTCCTGAGCACGATCCTCAGTTTTGAGCCTTAGCGATAAACCTAGTCATAATGTTTATGGGTAATCATCAATTTCTAATCCAAATAAATACTTAGAAGACAACATCTAGCCTCCGGAACCTCAAATTCTACTAAATCGGGTAGTAGAAATCGGCCGGAGTGCTTCGGTTCGAACCCTCGAGCCTTCCCAATCCTAAAACCAAACCTACACCAAAGGTCCCTAGGTTGGCCGCAACCTAGCCCTAAGGGTCGCAGCGCACCTCAAATCAGAGGCTCGTCTACATGCATCTGGGGAGGTGGGTCGCGACTTGGCGCCCTAGGGTCGCGGCCCATTATTAAAACAGAGAGCCCTCCCAGGGAAATTCGGGCATGCGGGTCGCGGTGCCCATGAGCTAGGTCGCGGCGCACCCCACAAACCCAGAATTTTCTGGGTTTTCTCAGCATCCTTCCCTGCCAAAAACCTCAAAATTTCAACTAAGTATGCTCCCAACTTCCAACCAAATTCCAGGAGTGATTCCGGGACTCCTAACCATATATTTTAAGAATAATATAACACAGAAAATTCTACTGAAACTTCCAATCCAACTAACAACAATTCATCACTTAAAAACCTAAATTAATTGATCATTAAACCCTAAATCCTGAAATAAACCAAACCAAAAATCCTCACCTAAATTGCTAGTTCAACTTCCTCAAGAACCTTTGTCAAACCTTTACTTGTTTCTCCCTAGCTTGAACCAACCCACAATTCAGCTTAGTCTTGAGTCCCCTTCAGTTTTTTCTTCAACTTCAATACACAAGGAGAGTGAGAGAGTAGGGATATGTGTATGAGCGAGAGAGAATTAGAAGTTTGAAAATTCCTAGTATTTTCTGGTAAGCTCCAAAATGTCTAACAATATGTGTAACCTCAAAATACTGAAATGCCCTCTAAAAACACAGCCCCCTTCAATTTCTCCAAGGGTAAAATGGTATTTTTCTGATTCCTACTAATACCTCAAGTGTTCCTAATATTTACCAATTAATATCGTCGTGTTTAGTTAATTACCAAATATTTATTCATTACTCAATAAATCCCAAAATATTCCCTAAATTCCCAAAAATACTCTCAGGCTCCCCCAAGCTGGGTATTTAAACCTCACTGTGACTATTTTGCTAATCCGCTCACTACGACCGTCTCGATCCATATCTGCAAATATATCCACATAATAATGTGGTCTCAACCAAATATCACATAAAATCACATTTATTCCCTCAACGGGCCAAAAAAATACAAATGTGCCCTTATAAGCTATAAAGGGCCCACATGCATATCTAATACTCATAAACATGCATATAATATATTCATGTAATCATATTAATCATGCATGCCACATAGTCATACATTTAACCAATTAAACACACATATAAAGCAATCATGTCCTCCGGACACGCTAATTAAGGCATTAAGCCCTATTAGCAATTTTGGGTCGTTACACGTGGCATCACCTGGAGACATCTCCGACTCGGCCGGACTAGACTACGTCAGCAACTAGCACCCTGAGGACTTCATGGCATGTCACTAGTTACTCCTAATTTCCATGTATCGGGTGACTAAAACATGGACAACATTTTCCCCCCATGTCTTCACTCGTCTTTGGACAATGGAGACTTAGATTGAGGAGTAATTCAAAAAGGTCTTCGGGAGGTGACGTTTGGGCTCCCTCTAACGTCTATGAATAGTTCAGGCCACGTGTTGTCTCCTTATTGATGGGCCCATAAATTCATGCAATTAATGAGAACTCCATTCCGCTACTCAAAATGTCTTCTCCGTACCCTAGGTGTCTTTTTGCATGATACCTAAGACGTTGTTTCCCAAGGACAATGATAATAATCTATGCCTTTTTGAATCTGACCGTTGGATTACTCTTGAGTGCTTACGTTGTGGTAAACTGACGGTCGAGGTGTAGTTGCTTCCCCTCAAAGTTCTGAGTATAAAACTCAATATCCGCCTCTAAGCAAACACTTTTACCATTCGAAATTCAAAACCCCCAACACTCTCTCTTCTTCCTTAAACTTCCCAGTCCTACAAGTCTGGATGATTGGCGAGAGTCATCGTACTTCTGGGCAAACGGCAAGCGATTCTTCAGAGTCCGAACCCGTTTCATCAATTACCAACACTATATCTTGAGTAAGTATTTATTGGTTTCATGTTTGCGTTGAGTTTAATTGGGGAGTTTAGATGCATACTTAGGAATGGGATTTTTGTTGTATTTTGAGGGGAACTTTTGACCATTTACAAGTCTTTTAAAATGCATTTTTGCATTAGGAGTGGCCAAAATGGCCTATTGCCCACCTTGGGCAACTTTTGCCTTTTTGGACACTCGACCGGAATCTGGATAATCCCTAGATTCTGGGAGTGATCATAAGTTTCAGTGCTACATTTTTGTCCCCGGGGACATCCCAATCCTTTAGAAATTCTTTCTTCTCCTACCCAACCAGTAGTCTTAGGGATTCTCGCTTTGACCCATCTTTCTTCGGGACAAGGTGCTAACTGCTTGTCTAACGTCCCAAATTTGCTAATAAGTCTTAGGGCCTTGATTAGCGTGTTGGGAGGGTAATAACTTATTTAGATATGTTAATATGTGAATTAAAGGATTATGTGATTATAAATGCATGTGTTAGATGAATTAAATATGCATGTGGGCCCCATCTGGTTATTAGGGGCATATATTTAATTTTGGCATGTTAATGGCATAAATGTGATATATGTGTATATTGTGATTGATACGACGAGTGAGTGGTGAAGTAGTTGTGACAGGCAATCCGAGACGGTCCTATGGAGCAGTTTAGCTAAATATTCACAACGTGATCGAATACCCGGCTCGGGAGGAACCTAGGGGTATTTTGGGAACACAGTTGGTGTTTGGGATTTACCGGGTAATGGGTAGTAATTTAGCAATTATTTGGATATTTCGGGGTTAAATGATGATTTATAGGAACAATAGAGGATTTAGCGGGATGTGGCAATTGACGGGAGTGCCTTTGGTGGCACTAAAGGATTAAGATAGGCTTAAGGGTATTTTGGAGACTTGGGTGGCTGAGGATAGGCTTAGACTAATCATTAGAGGAATCCTCTATAATTGAGCAAAGATAGAAATAGAAAATCTCTCTCTCAATATTTCTCTCTCGGTTCTCTCTCTCCCTCTCCTTGGTACTTAAAAGATGATGAAGCTTTGAGAGGTTTAGGCTAAAGAATTAAGGAATTATACTTGTTGTGCTTGGGGAGATTTAAAGCTTGTGGCAACTAAAGTTAGCTTAGGGTGACATCATTACAAAGGTATGAATTAAAGCAAGTCTTTGTACAAATTTCTAAGTTTTTGTTAGAGTTTTGGGGGTTGGAAACTTAGGTGATTGAATTTAGGTTATGATGAGGATTTGTTGGATTTTTTGATGTTTATACTAGTTATGTTGTTTGGATATGAATCCTAGGTTAAATTCAAGGATTAAGGCCCGGAATTGGTGAGTTTTAGGGAGGTTGGCCAGTGAAAATGGTTGGTTTATGGGTTTTAGAGGACTGAGCCACCACCCTGTTCTTTAGGTGTTGCGACCCACGTGTTTGAAGAGGCTGGAGAACCCTCTGAGTTTGTCCAGGCGTCACGACCCTAGGGGGCATGCCGCGGCCCGTGTCCTTCAGGAGAGAGAGTTCTGCTCTCTGACCAGTTGGCGCATCGCCGCTCTAGAGGGCATGTCGCGGCCCAAAATGGAAAGAAAATGGAAATTAAGGTTTTAAGCTCGGGAATTCGAATGTTAAGTCTCAAGAAGGATTCTACTACCCGATTTGGTAGGATCCAAGGTCCCAGAGGCTAGAATAATATTATGAAGTTATTAATTTGTTTAAGGCTTGATGGATGGTCATTATGAATGCATTGTGACAAGGTTTTCAACAAGGCTCGGGTTAAAGGACTGCACTCAGGATCACGGTACTCAGACTGCTCGGGATACAGGTAAGAAAACTGTTGTACCCGTAGAGCAGGGCACGACCCTATTGTTTGTATTTGAGGGTGCGACCCTATTGTTTATGCTTAATATATGTGTGGATATATGTGATTAATGTGTTGTGTTATGTATGTTATGAGTGAACGATGAGTGTCCAGGAACGGCAAATGCCAAGAACGACTAGAAGCCAGGTACTTCCAGCGGCTGGGATCGGCGTTGAGCACGCTGAGTGTAGGCCGCTAGGGCTAGACCCTCCAAGGGTATTGTATCCACCTGCTCGGTGAAGACCACGACCCGAGGGCCTGGTAAGTAGCCTCTGTCAGCGTAGGCCGCTATGTGTTTAGCCCACTGGTTGTTTTGTTGTATACTATGGATTGTTATGTTATATGTTATATAATGGGTTTTCTTGTTGGGCTTCGACTTATAGGTGCTCTATGGGGTAGGTAAGGGCAAAGGCAAGGTCGACCAACCATGAATACGGAGAGTGTGGAGCGACGGGTACATGTTCAGCCTACCTGGCTGTCACGTCCAGGGTTATTTTGGGAAAATGTACTGTAATGAACTGATTTATTGCTTAGGTCGACCGTAATTATAATTTTGAGTTGTAATATAATTTTGAGTTGTAATTTTAAGTACTTTGGGATCCCAATTGTATAACTATTTATGATTTCAATGAATGTCCAATTTTTTATAAGTAATCTCAACAAACAAGTATTATTATAGTTAAGTAACATTTTTAACCTAAAACCTCGATTAGAAAGCTAATGGCACATTTTTAACTCACATAGTAACTGCTCTAAGGAAGTAGGGTGTTACAACTTGGTATCAAAGCGTGCCAAGGTTTATGGTTCCTTGAGATCGACTGAACATGTACGCTCGCTGCCAGTGACAAGCTCGACTCAGGGTTGATTGGTATTTAATGAATTATATGCTTAATTGCTTGTTTAAGTTGCCCTGTTTTCCTGAATATATAGATAGTGCTTGATGATTGTGTTAATATATGCTTGATGTTAGGGCATGGCCCCTTGATTGTTATATGCTATGTATGATATATGGATTTGCTAGTTGTGGTTGATTGAGGAGAATGGGATGTTGTTATCATGCCTGATGTGCGGCATCATTGATTGCAGGCATATTGCTGTAATACCTCGGCGATCGATCAAACTCTGCGGTAATAGGGTCGAGAATGACAACCAAGGTCAAGATCCTCCACCTGCCCCACCGAATTTGCAACATTATTTGTCGAGATGGAAGCTATACTTCATCGAACAGAGGAAGAGCTTCGACAGTTGAGGCAATAGGCCCCTCCTCAAGGCATTGGGTTACAGGTTCCATAGGCCTAGCCCAGTCTGCTATGGAGAATAGGTGGGCACCTTTGTACGAGAGGTTCAGGTAGCAGCATCCTTCAACCTTTGAATGTGGCCCAAACCCACTGTGAGCAGAGAAGTGGATGAACATGATTTCTTCCATCTTGGATTTCATGAGGGTGGAAGGGAATGAGAGAGTAGCCTACGCCAGCTACATGTTGAGAGAGGATTCCCGCATCTGGTGGGATGTTGTTTCTCAGATATGGAATGTGGCAATCATGACTTGGGAGGAATTCATAAACATTTTTAATGAGAAGTGTTACAGTGATGCAGTTCGAGCTATAAAGGTTGATGAGTTTACTAACCCAACTCAGAACCGGATGACCGTTATTTAGTATGCCTTGAAGTTTGACCGGTTAGCGAAGTTCGCGCCAGATTTAGTGCCTACTGAAATGGCACGAAGAGATCAATTTTTGCGGGGAATGAATGTTATGATCGCCCGTGACGTCAAGATAACTCTGGATCCAAAAACTACCACCTATGCACAGGTAGTTGAGAAGGCCCTTACAGCTAAGGGGGTCGAGGATCAAATTTGGTGGTAGGGCGCTGCTAAGCGCGTTGCTCGGAGGATGGTGCCTCCTTTTATTGGATCTAGCTGGGGTAGTGGCCCCAGTGAGTAGAAGAGGAAGGCCCGATATTCTTTTGTTCCTCCTAGTTCAGATATGAGGGTACGGGGTGCTTTTAGTTGCCATCTGGGCGAGGGAGACAACTGGAGGAGTTTCCCAGTGTGTCCTCGGTGCAGACGACGACACCATGGAGAATGCAAGGTCAAGGCCTGCATTACTTATGGGAGCATTAGCCATTTGAGGAAGGACTACCCAGAAGCCAAGAAGGAAGAGCCGAAACAGAGCGACGGCCTCACTCCTGCCAGAGTACTTACCTTGATCCAGACTGAGGTTGAGGCTAGGCCCTCGGTCGTGACAGGTCAGATTTCTAGTGCTGGTTCTTCTTATACTGCATTGATTGACTCAGGGGCTACTCATTCATTTCTATCTACTAGAGTCATAGATCAGCTGTGTAAAACTAGAAATTTATATGCTAGGGTATTTCGGACATTGTTGCCGACAAGGGAACTGGTAGTCTCTAGGAGATGGGTTTGAGCATTGCCACTGGAGATAGACAACAGGGAGTTGTCAATGGACCTGATTGAGTTAGCGATGGATGACTTTGATATGATCCTAGGGATGGATGGATTATCAAAGTATGGGGCGACGATTGACTGAAAATGCATGATGGTGACCTTTGAACTGGAAGGGGAGGTACAATTTATATTCGTGGGGACAGTGAGTGGACTGCAAGTACCTATGATTTCAACGTTGATCGCTAGAAACCTAATGCAAGAGGATATGATAGGATTCCTAGTGAACAAGGTGGATACTTCTAGAGTTGTTTCAATTGGACCAGATGAGACCAGATTAGTATGTGAGTTTCTTGATTTGTTTCCAGCTGATTTTCCAGGGTTGCCACCACACTGAGAGATCTAGTTCGTCATAGAATTAGCGCTAGGGGCAGAGCCAGTATCTTGGACACCTTATAGAATGGCTCCAGAAGAGTTGAAGGAACTAAAGATTCAGTTGCTGTGTTGTTCGTCAAGAAGAAGGATGGATCCTTAAGGATGTGTATTGACTACACAGAGTTGAACAAGTTGACCATTAAGTACAAGTACCCACTACCTAGGATCCAGGACTTGTTTGATCAACTACAGGTGAAGACAATGTTCTCTAAGATTGACCTTCGGTTAGGCTACCGCCAGTTAAGGATTAAAGAGGAGGACATACCAAAGACTGCATTTTGCACGAGGTATGGACACTATGAATTCCTAGTTATGTCCTTTGGATTAACCAATGCCCCAACATCCTTTATGGACTTGATAAATAGGGTCTTTAAGGATTATCTGGACAAATTTGTGATGGTATTCATTGACGACATACTGGTGTACCCAGTCACAGGCAGAGCACAAGCAGCAGGAGTGAATTTTGGCTACCCCAAGTTACATTTTTGGGTCATATTGTCAGTAAGGAGGGGATTTTGGTGGACCCATGTAAGATTGAGGCATTGAGAGATTGGCTCAGGCCGAGCAGTGTACCAGAGGTTAAGAGATTTTTGGGATTGGTAAGGTACTATCGGCGATTCGTTGAGGGATTCTCCATAATAGCCACACCGTTGACCGAACTGACATGTAAGAAGACTAAGTATTTATGGACGGAAAAGTGTGAGAATAGTTTCAAGGAGTTGAAGATGCGACTGATCACCGCTCCAGTATTAAGTCTGTCGTCTGACAATGAAAAGTTTGTAGTCTACTACAATGCTTCTACATAGGGTTTGGGGTGTGTGCTGATGCAAGCCGAAAAGGTAATAGCCTATGCGTCGAGACGGTTGAAGGAGTATGAGCAGATGTATCCCACACATGATCTAGAATTGGCAGCGATGGTATTTGCACTAAAGGTTTGGAGACATTATTTGTATGGTGAGAAGTGCGAAGTATACACCGACCATAAGAGTTTGAAGTACTTGTTTACTCAAAATGATCTGAATATGCGCCAGAGGCGTTGGCTGGAATTGGTAAAGGATTACGATTGTGATATTCTATACCATCCTGGGAAGGCCAATGTGGTGGCCGATGCGCTGAGTCGGAAGGGCCCAAGACAGTTATTCAGTTCGAGGCAGATATAAAATTGGTTAGCTGGAGAGATGAATAGAGCTGGTATTGAGTTGGTGGTTGTTCAGCTGGCCAACATCACTCTTCAGTCCACGCTCCTTGAGGGGATCAATGAGGCACAGGGGGAGGATCCCCAGTTGAGAGAGTACATAGAGAGCGTCTTAGCCGAAGCGACTAAGGACTTTTCTATTTCAAAGATGGGTTTGCTGAGGTACAAAGGTCGAATTTGGGTTTCGTTGGATTTCGGCATCGGAGAGAGATTTTAATGAGTCTCATACTACTCCATATTCCTTACATTCGAGTACGACAAAGATGTACCAAGATTTGAGAACTCTGTATTGGTGGCCGGGAATGAAAAGGGATGTGGTGGATTATGTGGCCAGGTGTTTGACTTGTCAGTAGGTAAATTCTAAACATTAGAGGCTAGCAGGGTTATTGCAGCCTCTAGGGATTACGAAGTGGATATGGGAGGATATTACCATGGACTTCGTGGTTGGATTACCGAAGATTATGGGAGAGCATGATTCAGTGTGGGTGATTGTGGATAGGTACACCAATTTGGCCCACTTTTTTCCTATTAAGACAACTTATACGGTGGCACAATATGATGAACTGTATGTGAAGGAAATTGTTCGACTACATGGGGCTCCGAGGTTGATAGTATCCGACAGGGACACCATCTTCACCTCCAAGTTTTGGGAGAGCCTGCAGTAGGCTATGGGTACACAATTGCGGTTTAGTACCACTTGTCATCCTTAGACAGATGGACAGTCTGAGAGGACGATTCAAATACTAGAGGATATGTTGCGAGCCTGCGTGGTGGATTTTGGGGGATCTTGGAGTAAGTATCCCCGTTTGATTGAATTTGGTACAATAACAGTTATCAAGCAACTATCGGAGTGGCTCCATATGAGATGTTATATGGGAGGAAGTGAAAATCACCCATCCATTGGGATGAGACAGGTGAGAGGAGTTATTTAGGTCCTGAGGTTGTTTAGAGGACCAATGAGGCAATAGAGAAAATCAGAGCGCAAATGTTCGCATCCCAAAGTCGACAAAAGAGTCACTCAGACTTGAGATGCATGAGGGTAGAGTTTCAAGTCTGTGATCATGTGTTTCTTAGAGTTTCTCCCTTGAGAGTGGTGAAACTGTTTGGAGTAAGGGGAAAGTTGAGCCCTAGGTTTGTTGGCCCCTTTGAGATTCTAGAATAGGATGGAGAGGTAGCCTACAGATTGGCGATGCCTCCAGCTCTATCAGGGGTTCATAATGTGTTTCAAGTGTCCATGCTCCGGAAGTATGTGTCAGATTCTACGCACGAGCTACGTTATGAGAACCTAGAGCTGGATCAGGATTTATCGTATGAAGAAAAACTGGTTTAAATTTTAGACCGAAAGGATAAAGTCTTGCGAAGCAAGACCATCGGCTTGGTAAAAGTGTTGCGGAGGAACAACAAAGTGGAAGAAGCGACTTGGGAACTTGAGACAGACATGTGGGATTCAAATAATTTCTAGAACGAAATTTTTGTAAGGAAGGGATGGCCTCCCAATTTTGCTAATAAGGCTTAGGGCCTTGATTAGCATCCCAGGTGGGAAATAGCTGATTTAGTTATGTTGATATGCGAATTCAAGGATTAAGTGATTAAAAATGCATGTGTTAGGTGAATTAGTTATGCATGTGGGCCCCATCTGGTTATTAGGGGCATATTTGTAATTTTTTATTGTTGAGGGCATAAATGTGATATATGTGTATATTGTGATTGATACGACGAGTGAGTGGTGAAGTAGTTGTGACGTGCAATCCAAGACAGTCCTAGGGAGCAGTTTAGTTAAATATTCACAACGTGATCGAATACTCGACTGGGGAGGAGCCTAGGGGTATTTTTGGAACACAATTGGTGTTTGGGATTTACCGGGTAATGGGTAGTAATTTAGCAATGGGATGAAATGGGGATTTATAGGAATACTCGAGGATTTAGCGGGATGTGGCAATTGACAGGAGTGCCCGTTTTGGCACTATAGGATTAAGATAGGCTTAAGGGTATTTTGGGAATTTTGGAGACATAGGTGGCTGAGGATAGGCTTAGACTGATCATAAGAAGAATCCTCTAAAAATTAAGAAAGACAGAAATAGAAAATCTCTCTCTCTCAGTTCTCTCTCTCCCTCTCCTTGGTACATATAAGATGATGAAGCTTTGAGAGTTTTAGGCTAAAGAATTGAGGAATTATACTTGCTGTGCTTGGGGAGATTTAAAGCTTGTGGCAACTGAAGTTAGCTTAGGGCGAAATCATTACAAAGGTACGAATTAAAGCAAGTCTTTGTACAAAATTCTTAGTTTTTGTTAGAGTTTTGGGGGTTGGAAACTTGGGTGATTGAATTTAGGTTATGATGAGGATTTGTTGGATTTTTTGATGTTTCTACTAGTTCTGTTGTTTGGATATGAGTCCTAGGCTAAATTCTAGGATTAAGGCTCAGAATTGGTGAGTTTCAGGGAGTTGTCTTGTGAAAATGGCTGATTTCTGGGTTTTAGAAGCTCGAGTTGCAGCCCTGTTCTTTAGGTGTCGCGGCCCGCATGTTTGAAGAGGCTGGAGAAGCCTCATAGTTTGCCCAGGCGTCGCGGCCCTAGGGGGTATGCTGTGTCCCGCGTCCTTCCGGAGAGAGAGTTCTGCTTGTTGACCTGTTGGTGCGTCGTCGCTCTAGAGGGCATGCCGCAGCGCAAAATGGAAAGAAAATGGATATTAAGGTTTTAAGATTGGAAATTCGAATGTTAAGGCTCGGGAAGGATTCTACTACCCAGTTTGGTAGGATCCAAGGTCCCTGAAGCTTGATTAATATTATGAAGTTATTAATTTATTTAAGGTTTGATGGATGGTCATTATGAATGCATGGTGACAAGGTTTTCAACAAGGGTCGGGTTAGAGGACTGTGCTCGGGATCACGGTACTCAAACAGCTCGGGACATAGGTAAGAAAACGGTTGTACCCGTAGAGTAGAGCACGACCATATTGTTTGTAGTTCAGGGTGGGCCCTATTGTTTATGCTTAATATATATGTGGATATCTGTTATTACTATGATGTGTTATGAATGTTATGAGTGAACGGCGAGTGGCCGGGAATGGCGAAGCCGAGAACGGCAAGAAGTCGGGTACTACAAGGGGCCAAAATCGGTGTTGAGCACGTTGAGTGAAGGCCGCTAGGGCGAGACCCTCCAAGGGTGTTGTATCTATCCGCTTAGTGAAGATCGCAAACCCAGGGCCTGGTAAAGCGCCTGGGTCGGTGTAGGCTGCTATGAGTTTTGCATGGTGGTGGTTTTGTTGTATACTATGGATTGTTATGTTATATGTTGGGTTTTCTTGCTGGGCTTCTACTCACAACTATGGTGCATGTAAGGGAAAAGCGAAGGTCGACCAACCATGAGTACGGAGAGTGTGGAGCAATGGGTACATGTTCGGCCTACTTGGCTGCCATGGCCACGATTATTTTGAGAAAATGTATTGTAATGAATTACTTTGTCGCTTAGGTTGACCGTAACTATAATTTTGAGTTATAATATATTTTCTAAATATTACTTTGGGATCCCAACTGCATAGCTTTTTATGATTTCAATGAATGTCTAATTTTTATATAATTAATGTCAACAAATGAGTTTTTATTCAAGTATAGTCACACTTTTAACCTAAAACCTCGATTAGCGAGCAAATGACACATTTTTAACTCACATAGTCACGACTCCAAGGAAGTAGGATGTTACAGCTTGGTTTGTTGTTTCAGATGTTAGAGGAGCTTCACCAATTACATAAACAAGGATTTTATGCCTTTGACATTGAGATCCTCCAAATGGCCCGACAAGCGGGGCAAGACCCCAAGAAGGGGAAACAAGTGGCTAATAGCAATCAAGCCCTCATGGTACAAGAGTGCTCCGACCCAGTGGTGAGGATCCCCTTCGAGTCGGCCTCTTGAAAGAAGAGGCCAATGCAAGCCCAACACCGCCTACACTGCCACGGAGTTTGAGGCGGAGGACATCCCTAACAAGCTAGGACATTAAGACGCCTTGGAGAAGATTCTTGACCACTACGGCATGGATGCCCGCGTGATGCTGGTGCACCTGTCCCAAGGGGATGAGAGGGCACTCGAGAGCACTCATAGGCTTAGGCCCTGGAGTGCCTCCCTTCTTCAGGATGGTGTAACCTTGACATTGCACCAATAATTTGTAGACTTCCTCATATTCATCAGCATAGCTCCCTTCCAGTTGTCCCCAAACAAATACCGGGTACTAGATGGACTATCATTTTTGTACAAGAGGCAGAATTGGCCCACCTCATCCCCTATTGAGATATTGTACGTCTACATCTTTCGGCAGTGTTCAAAGAAAGGGAAAAGGGTGGGTACTACAACCTGATGAAGCACACAATTTCAAGGATAAGCTACAAAGCTCTGAGTGGCAATGAGAATCACGCTCGAAACTACAAGGATCAATTCTTCTGGATGAATAGGTTCCCGACACGGACCAATCGAACCCTACTCCTAGACTTTGCTATAGTTGGTAAGCACCCTTGTCCTCGCATAATTTCGTCCGATAGGATTCCACTCGTAATTGATCATTGACCTTAAAAAGATCTCTTATCAGGTCCCTATTGTCGCACACCTTTTGTTCACTCTTTTGACAAAAGACTTAGGGCAATGAACACCCTTGATGATGGGGAGTTAAAGCACCCCTTCCTCATCACTGATGCCCATCTCCGATAGTATGAGCTACTACATGCGGGGTAGAGAATAAGCCCAATGGTCCTAACCGAATTCCAGGACTCGAAGCAATCTCAGTAGGTGGCAAGGCTCCACATGGACTATGTGGCAGCCAAGGCACATTTTCAATACACGCAACACTTTCATGAGGAGCATTCGAAGGGCATCCTTACCATCAAGGTAGTCGCGGATGCAAAGGAAAACGAAGAGCTCGAGGTGGGGATTTAATCATCTTCCATGCCTCAAGGTAAATCCCCAATTTCCCTTCGTTATGCTAAGCATGTAGGGGAGGGAACTAGTCCCGATCATTCATCATTTTCTCCCTCGCTTCTTGAGAGCAGCCAAGTCTTGAGGCGTCGTTGGTTTGAGGAGGAATATCAAGACTACCAGGACCTCATCAATATGTTCCTAAGCAATTCGAGGAGGAATAGACACCCCTAAAGTTTCATGCCTCTTGGCGAGATGATGACCATGCATGCCACGTGGTTTTGTCAGTATGAGACCAATCTAATGCAAGAGATGGGTCGGCTAATCTGTGAATTCACTCATTCTATCCTCCATTTTGAGTAGCCTGATCACGGTGGGGCTCCTGAGGAGATTTATACTTAGTCTCACATGCATTTTTACTTGTTTTTTGTTTTCCTTCCCTTTCTAGGGACTAATAAGTTTTTTTCCTTTGTGTAAAAAGCATGGGCCAGTCTGAATTGGTTAGGTCGAAGCATCACAAGGTGTTCCTCCTTGCCGCAAGGAGTTGGAGCCTCTCCTCACAGGGAATATAGGAGATATGGCCATTCCTCTTGGCACGAAGCTTCTGCATTGGTGAGTCAGGTCCCTATGCGAGATGACTTCTATCAGCTTCTCCCATTGTGGTAGCGATAACAAGGTTTCGTTGAAAACCACAGGCCGCCATTCTTCCTTGAGGGTAAGTCTCGTAGTTTTTACCTCACTTTAGGGTTTTATTTCTCTATCTCTTTGGCAGTTTGATATATTGATCTGAATGACTGCGCCCCTCAACCAACGACTTAAGGACATCATGCTGATGCGTTTCTTTAAGCTGAAGGGAGCTTGGGAGGAGCTGGCCCGGGCTCAGGAAGAACTAGCTCAGCTCTAGGAGACTATGGTCCCCTTGGACGAACACTTGCGGTTCCAGAAAGAAGTGGAGGACATGAGAGCCCGTGTTAGCGAGGTGGAGGACCTACTAGCCACCAAGCGGTAAAAGATATCCACTTTGGAGGAAGAAGTTGTGACTAAGTTGCTGGAAGATGTTGCATTGCACACTTGGGCTGTGGAGGAGGAGCTAACCAAAGCTCGTGAAGAGCTCCAGTTGATTCGGGTGGAGTCCTCAGCCCATGCCGAGTAGCTAGAGAAAACTGGGAAAGTTGTCGAATACCTACGTCGTCGATCTGAAGAACTGGAGAATGACCTCGATGTGATGGTCGATGATACACTCTTTGTTCCATGGCAGAGCAACAAAGATATGGATCTCTTATTCACTGAGGATCCCAACATGAAGACAAAGCTCAAGGCGTGTCTTGAGGCAGAAGAGGCCAAGGTAGCCCAGGTTAAGGAAGCCTTGGCGGTGGGTCGCACTCCTGAAGCCAACCTTGTGATTGAGATGGTGGCGGAGGTGCCCTTGGGCCAAGGGCCACTGTAATTTTGTCCTATAATATTCTTATGCAGCCTGCGTGTCATAGTTTATTAGGGTATAGACAATCAACACTCGAGCCCCTAAGCACCGTTGTAACTATTTTTCCATTTAAACTTATGCAACATGCACTACCTTATTGCCATGATTGCATTATTAGTATCGAATTTGCAGACTCGAGTTCTTATCGACTTCTCTTAGTACCTAGACAATTTTTATGCACTTAGCGTTGCTCTATAGGCTCACAACCCTAAAGAGTATCTTTAAAGCTATGCCAAATGATAACTCGTCGCGGACCTACGTCCCCAAGCTCCAACGACTCAGGCCGGGTCCTACCTATGTTACTTAGAGCTTGAGGATCTACCTGCCAATGTTTAAAAACTTGCGCATATAGTGTTTCATCTTAGGCTCGAGGTCATAAATGTAACTTGTTATATTATTTCATATAATTTAATGTTAGATTAAATAATGTGACAAAATGTGATTTGACACACCTTGTAACATATTATTGAGAGTCACAAAATTGGACACATGTGTGTGCCCAAATGTGACATATTTTGGAGTTACAAAATCAGTTACAAATTTGTAACTCCCAAATATTACCCAATAATGTGTAGATTGTATGTTACACATTTGAGATTGGATTTCACAAAGCCATTATGAAATATGGTTGCTGGAGACATGTTTTTAACTCCCATTAGGTATTTGGAGGTTACAAAATCATGTGGGAAAGGATTGGGGGCGTTTTGGAAAGTTTTGGAAAAATCACATTTTGTGCTGAAAATGGCCTGTGGCCGCGGCCACTGAGTTTCCCTGGCCGCCGCCTGGGGGACAAAGGCCAGTGGGCGCGGCCACTGATAGTCCTGGGCGCGGCCAGTGAGGCTGACAACCAATTTATTTTTCACTTTTTTCCAATTTGAACGGTTCTAACATTCCATGTAACTCCCAAATCTCTATTTTAATTCCATAAACATCCAATTAAACATTGGTAACAGCCATGGGGGTTGGTGGAATTTGAAATATAAAGGGTATCTCAAAACTCTATAAATAGAAGCCTAATGCTCACTTGTAAGACAACTCTATTTTTATCCACTAGAGCACTTGGCTAGAAATACACCAAAAGCTTGATTATTCCAGAGAGCTATTTCCAATATTGAGAGAATCCCTTAGTGCTTGAGATAAAGGGGAATAAGATTTTGGGAGAAGGTTGTAAATCTTGTTCAAGTTGGTGATCCCCAATGCTCTTCAGTTTGGTTGTGTGAGTGAGGGTGTTTTACTTTTTTGTTCTTGTTATTTCTTCTACCATTTCTTTTATCTTCTATTCTTCTATTTTATCTTTACATATATTTGTATTTTTTTTTTTAGAGTTGTAGTCCTTATCATTCTCTTCATCTATTTCTTTTCTATATCTATTTGTATTTTATGTATTGAGTTATAATCTTATTTAATCAATCATTGTGTCTTTGTATTATTTTCCATAGAGTTGTAATAGTATTTCTTTTTTTTCATTGAGACAATACAAATATCTCTAACATTCAAAAACTTATAACCCTTGTTTATTTCAATTGAAGGAGAAATCATAGAGATCTTGTGAAAAGATGGTATGATAAGGTAATATTCTTCATTGTCTCTCTTAGAGGATCTAGTGGCTTTCATGTGGTGATAGAAATTAGAAAACTTGTATGAATTAGTGTGTAGTTATTAACATGTTAACACAATATGAGATACATTGTGACATAGTTTACACATTGTTTTGTGAAAGTTAATGCGTGATCCTTAGAAGTGAACTTTTGACATGATTTTCATAATATAGGGACTGTAAAACTTATATGGATATGATATAGGTGAGATAGTATTACATTGATATGAAAATTATGTTTTGAGAATTTATAAAGCATGATAATTTGGTAGTTTTGACATGCCTATATATTGATTTTGTAAATCAATAGATTATATCAATATGTGGATATTAGAATTATTGTATGATATTTATGATATACTTACAATTCATTATATGATTCAAAAGGCATGTTAATATAGACATATGTTGACAAATTATGTGAATTTACATTGAGACATAATTATGTTAATATATAAAAATATATTGATATGAATTATCATGATTTTATGGTGTGCCATATAATATGATTATTAATGTAATTAGTAACCATATTTTTTGGTAAATAAAAAGAATAATTTGAGAAATTAAAATTTCTCATTTAAGTGTTGATCATCTCAACTTATGAGATAAAAAAAGATGAACCAAAGGGGGTTACATCTTTTATTGGAAGTGTTTTGCCATTGCAATAAAAATGGATCAAGGTGGATTCAAAAATTGTGGGATGACATATTGACTCAATAAACTTATAGTCTAGAGTGTGGTCAAATGAAATATATTTGAGAATTATTTAGTGACAATAATTCTTAAATATTCAATGTCTCAATGAGGAGACGTTGCAAAATTGGAGAAGCAATTTTGAATCTTTACACCAATTCTGAATAGATTAAAGACAACTTTATTCATTTTGGTTAAAGATGGTGATATGTTTAAATTAATCTCAATGAGGAGACAAATTTAAACTAAAGTAGAAGAAATCAAAGTGTTTAAATAAATCAATAAGGGTTTATTTTCTTTGATTTAAAGTGTTTAAAAATTGACATCTTAAATTTGATTTTGATGAGTAAATCAGTGGATGTCAAATTGTTGTTTTCAAAAGAATCTCAAAGAGACTTAAAAAATACACAAAAGTTGTTTAAGTGATTATTTAGACAACTAAAAGTAAAATTAGTGATTATTTGTTTGAGAAATTTGCACATGACATTTGTGTTCACATATTTTATTTTGTGAAATATATAAAAGAAAGAAACTAAGTGAAAGTTACTTTCAAAGAAGTGTGTCTTGATTTAGCAAGTAAATAAATCAAGATTTAGCAAGAATATTATATTTTAATATAATGTCTGATTGATTAAATAAGTGTTACAAAAAGTGATTATTTAATCTAGTGGGGGAATGTTATATTATTTCATATAATATAATGTTAGATTAAATAATGTGGCAAAATGTGATTTGTCACACCTTGTAACATATTATTGAGAGTCACAAAATTGGACACATGTGTGTGCCCAAATGTGACATATTTTGGAGTTACAAAATCAGTTACAAATTTGTAACTCCCAAATATTACCCAATAATGTGTAGATTTTATGTTACACATTTGAGATTGGATTTCACAAAGCCATTATGAAATATGGTTGTTAGAGACATGTTTTTAACTCCCATTAGGTGTTTGGAGGTTACAAAATCAAGTGGGAAAGGATTTTGGACGATTTGGAACGTTTTGGAGAAATGAAATTTTGTGATGAAAATGGCTTGTGGCCGCAGCCACTGAGTTTCCCTGGCCACGGCCTAGGGGATAGAGGCCAGTGGCTATAGCCACTGATAGTCCTGGCCGCGGCCACTGAGGCTGACAGACAATTTGTTTTTTTAGTTTTTTCCAATTTTAATGGTTCTATCATCCCAAGTAACTCTCAAATCTCCATTTTAATTTCATAAACATCCAATTATACATTTGTAATAGTCATGGGGGTTGGTAGAATTTAAAATTCAAAGGGTATCTCAAAACACTATAAATAGAAGTCTAATGCTCACTTGTAAGACAACTCTATTTCTATCCACCGGAGCACTAGGATAGAAATACACCAAACTTGATTATTCCAAAGAGATATTTCCAATATTGAGATAATCCCTTAGTGCTTGAGATAGGGGAAATCTGTTTTTGGGCAAAGATTGTAAACCTTATTCAAGTTGGTGATCCCCAATGCTCTTCACTTTGGTTGTGTGAGTGAGGGTGTTTTACTTTCTTGTTCTTGTTATTTCTTCTACCATTTCTTTTATCCTCTATTCTTCTATTTATCTTTACATATTTATTTGTGCCTTTTGTTTTAGAGTCGCAGTCCTTATCATTCTCTTCATCTATTTCTTTTATATATCTATTTGTATTTTGAGTATTGAGTTGTAATCTTATTTAATCAATCATGGTGTCTTTGTTTTTATTTTTCAGAGTTGTAATAGTATTTCTTATTTTTCATTGAGACAATACGAATATCCCTAACATAACTTTCACGTAGAGTCAAGTGAGGACACTTGACTGTCCTGCAACCCCGAGTTCCAACGACTCAAGCTTTAGGAGGTCCTGTACCTTAGTGTTCTTCCTTAGTGCTTGACACTTAAGAAGTTTAGTGTTCGCTTCCAGGCTCAAAGTAAATTTAATGTCTTCCCGTGTCCCCAAGTACCGATGACTTGGGGCTTTGGGGGGTCATTCACACTAAGTTATCTGCCCCCGGGAACGTGGTCACCGGCAGGCAAACATGGGATTTTTTATTTTCCTCCCGAGTACCCAGCTCGGGACCTAATCATTTGGAAGTTGTGGAATCATTATCCTAGGCCTAGGAGGCTAAGTTCACGCCCTTTGACTAGGTTTGGCCCCGAGTTCCAACGACTCAGGCCTCTGTTCGCATCTCGAGATCATATGACTAAGCTACTGCTTCTCGGGCACAGTGTCCTCGGGAGGTAATATCAATCCATACTCGTGTTACTTTACGTTTTATTTAATCTTAGGGTCAATATCCCACAGAGCATTATGCTCAAGTCTTAAGGTGACTTATGCTAGTGCCCGAGTCCCGACGACTCGGGCTTACATTCACATATCGAGGAATGGGATTTGTTTACTACTCCCCAGGCGCGTGTCGTCCTCGAGAGAATATGCTAAATTCAATCTTGCATTACTTGGATCTTTTCGACACTGCGTTTCTGTCAGGCCATTTAGCTATGGGATCCCGTGACACTAGACATACTTCACTAGTCGACTAGCCAAGCTTCCCATGTCATGGAATTCCCGACGCTATATGCTTGAGAACATATGGAGGACTTGGGAAGAATTCCTCGGGCGCAATGTCCACGGGAGGCATCCCAAGTCTATCATGGGACCAAGTACAGAGTACTTGTTCTTTTGTTCGCATCTCGAGATTTAACGGACTTGATCAGAGCTCCTCGGGCATAATGTCCACGGGAGGTAATGCAGGTTCGTTCTCATGCTACTAAGAATCTTTGTCTAGTCTCTAGATGCTAAGCCCCATTCCTCTTGGAACAAGCTTAGCCTTTTAGGCCGGACTCGACTAGTTTCCTAGCTTTTTCTATTCTCGGGGTACTTACACTAGGCTTACTCCGCTTTTGACAAGCTTAGTTTCCTAGGTTGTTCCCCGCTAGGCGTGATGCTGCCCAACTCCATGCCCACCAAGTGATTGGAGACTAGTCTACGTTTAGTTGTCCAGGCGACCGAGCGGGTGCTCTTATACATAACATTAACAGAATAAATCAAACAAACAAATTTATTTTGACCGTGTTTTATATACATAGTTTCAATTAAATGTGCTCGGAGGCTACAAGGGAGATTACAAAATTTAAGAAAGATCACTGCTCATAGTACTGGTAATACCGGCGAAGATGCTTAGCATTCCAGGCATAGGTTATCAACTACCCATTTAGTCGGGTCAGCTTGTTTGTCTCCGGACATACAACGCTCTTGACTTGGTATGGGCCTTCCTAGTTAGGTCCCAACACTCTTGCACGGGGGTCTAGGGTGGCTAAGAAGATTCTTAGCAACACCAGATCTCTGACCCCAAAAGTAATATCCTTCACTTTAGAGTTTAAATACCTGGCCATCTTTTGCTAGTAGGACACTATTTAAAGTTGAGTAGCTTCACGGAGCTCCTCCACTAGGACCAAGGATTCTCTGAGTAAAGTGTGGTTTGTGGTCGGGTCATACATGTCCCATCGGTGCGTGGAGATTGCTGCTTCAACTGGGAGCATGGCTTCATACCCATAGGCCATTGAGAATGGTGTGTGGCCGGTGGAGATCCTGGTCGCGGTGCGATAGTTCCACAATGCCCTAGGCAGCTCCTTGGGCCAAGCACCTTTCGCCTGCTCAAGCCTTCTCTTTAAGGTGTCTTTAAGCATCTTGTTGACTGCTTCCACCTGCCCGTTTGCTTGTGGGTGGGCAACGGAAGAAAAGCATTTCATGACTCCGTGTCTGTGACAGAAATCTGTGAACACCTCTCTGTCGAACTGCAGACATTATCGGAGACTATATTCCTCGAAAACCCATAAGTTCAAATATTTTTCTTGATGACAAAATCCAGAGCCTTCTTGGACTTCTTTGAAGTGATAGTAGCGAGTGGAGCCTCGACTCACTTCATGAAGTAGTCGACTACCACTATCGCATACTTCACTCCTCCCTTTCCCGTGGGTAGTGACCTGATAAGGTTAATGCCTTAGATCGCGAAGAGCCAAGGACTCATCATTTGAGTAAGCTCATTCAGAGGAGCTCGATGTATGTTGGCAAAACGTTGGCACTTGTCACATTTCTTGACGTAGTCCATTGCATCCTCATTAATGGTGGGCCAGAATTATCTCTGCCTCAAGATTTTCTTGGCGAGGCTCTGCCCCCAGCGTGGTCCCGCAAAAGCCCTCATGCACTTCTCAAAGTATCATGTTGGCTCCTTTCTTTGACACGCACCGTAACAGAGGCAATGAATATCCCCACTTGTACAACTTGTTATCCATGATAATATACCGAGGTGCCTGGTAAAGTAGCTTTCGAGCTAATTTCTCGTCCTGCGGCAACTCTCCCAAGGCAAGATATTTCACTATGGGCTCCATCCAACCGTCCTAGGGCTAGATGGCCTCCACCTCCTTGGAGCTGAAATGATTGGGGACTACATTGATTAGTTCAGCGTCCTTGGTGGTTGCGAGCTTTGCCAGGGCATCAGCATTAGAGCTTTGTTCCCGTGGCACTTGTCGAATTATGAACTTTCTAAAACCATGCAACATCTCTTGGGTCTTTACTAGGTAAGCGGCCATTTTTGTTCCTCTAGCCTGGTTCTCCCCGAGTACCTAATTAACTACTAGCCGCGAGTCACTGAAAATCTCAAGGCCCTCGGCTCTAAGCTTGAGCATAACTTGAAGCCCAGCTATAATTGCCCCATACTCGTTTTCATTGTTGGAAGCGTCGAACCCAAATCATAAGGCAGTGTGGACCCTGTGCCCTTCAAGGGATACAAAAAGGAGACCTGCCTCGGTGCAATTTCCATTCGACAACCCATCGACATACAACTTCCACGTGGGCCCTTATATCTAAGTGTCCATAGGTCCCTCATGATTTCCTATGAACTCAACGATGAAATCTGTCAGTGTCTATCCCTTGATGACTGTCCTAGGGAGATAAGCAATGTCAAACTGACTGAATTCGACAACCCACTTTAGGAGTCTTCCAGATGACTCCGACTTTTGGAGGACTTGCCGCAATGGGTGGTTCGTGAGGACTTTGATGAGATGCGCCTAGAAGTAGGGCCTTAGCTTCCAAGAATCCACCATGAGAGGGTATTTGGACTCTGCTCCAAGGAGCCTCTTGCTCACATAGTACACGAGATGCTGGACATGACCCTCCTCACGGACTAAGGTAGTGTTGATGGCATTTTCAGAGACAGCCATGTAGAGTAACAGAGGTTCCTTGTCCACGAGCTTTGATAGGATGGGAGGGTCTACCATATGAGCCTTCACTTGCTGGAAAAATTGCTCACATTCCTCTATCCATTCAAACCTATGTCCCCTCAAGAGGATGTTAAAGAACGGGATGCACTTGTCTGTCGCCTTGGAAACAAAACGACTCAGTGCAGCGATCCTTCCAGTGAGGCTCTGGAAATCCTTATGCCTTTCAGGGGATGGCATGTAGATTAGGGCTATAATATTTTTGTGGTTTGCCTCTATTCCTGGAGCACTGACGATGAAGCCCAGGAATTTTCCTGAAGCAACACCAAAAGTGCACTTTTGGGGATTTAGCTTCATTCTGAACTTGCGAAGCACTGATAACACCTCCGAGAGGTCCCTCACATGGTCGGGGGTTGTTCGGGACTTCACTAGCATGTCGTCAACGTACACCACCTCCATATTCTGTCCCAATTGCTCTTTGAACATTCAGTTCACGAGTCTTTGGTAGGTGGCCCCAAAATTCTTTAGCCCGAAGGGCATCACTTTATAACAGTAAACACCTTTGTCCGTTCGAAAGTTGGTGTGCTCTTGGTTTGCGACATGCATGGGAATCTGGTTATACCCCGATCACGCGTCAATGAAGAACAAAAGCTCGTACCCAGAGGTGGCATCAACCATCTGATTGATCTTTGGCAGTGGGAAGCAGTCCTTAGGGCAGGCCTTATTCTGGTTGGAGAAGTCTATGCAGGTCCTCCAGTTGTCGTTTGGCTTAGGCACGAGGATTGGATTGGATACCCACTTAGAATATCGTTCACAAGCAGTTTGTCCACCTCCGCCTTTAGGGCTTTCGATCTAGTCTGGTCAAACGTCCTCCACTTCTATTGGATTGGAGCAACATTTGGATCGACATTCAAAGCATGGAAAATCATATTCGGGTCAATGCCTGTCATGTCAAAGTGAGATTAGGCGAAGACATCCTGGTTTTTCCAAATAAAGGCTAGGAGCGAGTTTCTGAGTTTCTCCTCCAAATTCTTCCCAATTTTGGTTCTCCTATCAAGAGTGGCCGCATTGAGAGCCAACTCTTTGATTTCCTCCATCGGCTCGACCGCCCTCTCTTCTTGAACTCACGGGTCCAACTCATCTGCCTCTTCTGCCTACACTGCAAGTACTTCTGCATTCTCGGGAAGAAGTTGTCCTTGGACCACCTCCTCGACTACCATAATTGGCAATTTAAGGGAAACATTGTAGTATTTCCCCTCCTTCTTTTGGTCGCCTCGGACTTTGTCGATTCCCAAGTCCATGGGAAATTTCATGCACATATGTCAAATGGAGGTCACTGCACCAAACTCCACCAAGGTCGGACATCCTAATATGGCGTTATACACAGAGGGGCAATCAATCACCATGAAATTGCAATATTTGAAGGACTGGCAAGGCTCTTCCCCAGTGTCACAAGCAACTTGATTTGGCCCGTTAGTATTAGACCCTCTCTCGAGAATCCGTAAAGGGTCGAGGTGAATGGAGACAAGTCACTTGTGGATAGGTCGATCTTCTCAAAAGCGGACTTAAATAGGAGGTTTACTGAACTCCCATTGTCCATCAGGATCCTAGCCACCATGTTGTTGGATACCTATCTCTCGATCACTAAAGGATCACAGTGTGAAAAGTGAACTCTCCGAGTATCATCCTCGAAGAATGTGATAACTTGGTCAGTCATCTATGACATCTAGGTAGGCAACTACTCTAAGGCCAACAACTCATCATCATGGTTAAGGCCCGCACATACCTATTTTGCGAGCCCTTAGATGTGCCCCCAAGTGGAGCCCTCCCGAAATAGTCCCCACTCTATCGTTCACTGGAGGGAGCCTATTTTCAATCGGTTGCAGCAGATCCATAGGCACCAGGCTCGAAGATATAGGAGAAGCGGGTTGCGCAAGTACTCCTGCTGTTGAGGTCAAAGATTGGCGGGGCCCCCTTCGAGCGTATTGGTGGAGGTGTCCCAACTTGATGAGTTTCTCAATCTCATCCTTTAGTAGGTGACACTCATTGGTGCGGTGCCCTATATCGTTATGAACAAAAAATTGCCAGGGTCTCGTCTCTTCCTATCCCTCCAGCTGGGTTGTGGCTTTTGGTAATTAACATGTTGTTCTGTAGCCACAAAGATATTCTCACGGGAGTCCACCAAGTCACTGTACTAAGAATACTACGAGACATACTTCTTGCCACGAGTAGTCCATTGCCCTTGCCCTCGCGTCTATTGCTGTTGGGGGTCTGACTAGTTGCGTCAGACTGGAATGGAGCAACAACTCCAGCACTGAATGCATGCTGAAAAGCACTGTGCCCAGTGGAGGCCGCTTCGTATCCCAACGGAGCCACACTCAAACCAGCGGTCGGCATGGCACTAAATCCAATTGGCGGGACACTCAGACTGGAGTGGACTCCCCCAAACTTGGTTGGACAAGAGCATAAGGCAGATACTAGATCCCCGATGCGACGGGGCCAGGCACTATTGAAGCAGGAAAGGTGATGAGCCCCCCAAATGCTCCAATATGGGCATACTCCCAGCTGAGATATTCTTGTGTTCGGCAGATGAAGCCATCGAGCCGTCGGAATCCTCTCCGCTAAAGGTCATCCCACGAAGAGGATCCCGCGCAGATGCTGGTCTGCAATTCCATCAGTGGTTTCCCATCGTCAACCATTTTGGTACTCGTAGCTTCCTCTTTGAAGCACTTGATATACGCCTTAAGGGTCTTGAAGGGTCCTTTCTTTATATTGTCCAAAGCATTGACCTCGAAGCTCACCATCCGAGCTGCTATAAATTGTCTTCAGAAGGAAGACGACAGGTTGTGCCATGACTGAATGGATTCCGGCTTGTGTTTCTTGAACCACTCATCACACATGACACTTAGCATCCTCGGAGACGAGGTGCACCAACATCAGCTTGTTCAACATTGAGAGGTGGTCGGTCGGGTCCTAACCGCCATCATAAGACGGGATGGTCAGCATCTTGAAGCCCTGCAAAAGAAAGGGCTTCCACTATGTGAGGAGCGCACGGCTCCCCATCTTCCTCATCTGAGTCGAAGTCTTGGCCTTGTCGTCGGGTCATTCTGAGCATGATCCTCTTCAAGCTTTCTAACTCCGCACGTTGCGAGTCGTGGTCTTGGTTGGCGCTTTGCGCCAGGTTGTCTCTCCTTTGGGTGTTGAGATTGTCTTTAAGGTCTGATGGACCCTTATTTGCGGGTTCGCACCCGTGGGTCTTATTGCACAAATGAACATTAAGTTTTTCCCGGAGGTCAGCCTAACCTCATAACGCACCATCTTCCTCTGGACAAGCCACCAAAATTTCCTCATCAGACTCAACATTCTTGTTGTTAACTAAAATGTTGAGGTCGCGCTCTCTACAGACAGGGAAATTTCGCATGCTGCCCCCTCAGTCATTGTTCCTGTGGTGATGTCGAGGTGTCTAGGGGACACCACCTTCAAGCGTCGCGCGATCCGTATTAGCGCACCTGGTCGGAACACCCCAGGCTCCACGGGCGATGACGACCTGGCGGTGTCCTCAGACTCCTAGGCCTTCACATATGCTAGTTGGCCTCAGGACCTAGTTGTCTTTAAGGTTCCAATGAGCCTTCTTTGTTTTGGGAGCAGAGTTATCATCAACCTTACCTTTGCCATGGTCTTGTGGCACAGGTGGGGTTCCATCTCCAGCTGGGTGCATGGGAGGCACACCAACTGGCGGATCTCGCGCCATCCCAGCTGGGTGCCCTAGAGGCATACCAATTGGTGCGACAGGTGGCATTCCAGCTAGGGGCACAAGGGGCTCGCTAGCTGGCTGCCCAGACGGTACTTCACCATGGGGGTCAAATCACAGCCCTAGGGCCGCCAGAGTAGCCCTCATGGCGTTAACCATCTCCTGCAAGACGACGATGTTAACCTTTTTGGTGTCGATCTTCTGTTGTTGAGTGGCCACCTGGCCATGAAGCACCACCACTTCTGGTGTCTTCTCCGCATCCATGGGGTGAGGATAGTTCTCCTAATAGTATTCTTTGTCACCCCTGTCATCCATGTCGTTATCCATGCCCTCGTACTCGGCATTTTCCTCGTAGTCCTCCACCATGTCAGGGTGGTCTTGCAGCGGCATGAAACTGGTTTCTCCTCCCTCAGCTGCAACGTGAGGGGCGGTATTTTCTGGTGCACTCCTTTGAGTGGTCACCATGACTGTTTTCCAAGCCTCCTTCAAGCTCTTAATGAAATCAACAAAATGTTGATTGCCTTTTTCGCTGTCAACTTAATTTGAGAGATTAAAGAAAAAACAAGGAAAAAACATAGGGTTTTACGTAGTTCAGGCTACAAAAGAGCCCTAGTCCACAAGTCTTTTATTATTTAGTGAGCTTGAAGCTTGTAGTAGCAAGCTTCAATGGTGATTCTCAGGCAGTGTATATATTGCACTGAGTACAGAGTTTCTCCTTTTAAAAAATTGAACCCCTTACAAGGAGATACCCCAACCCTATTTATAGGGGCTGGGGTCATTAATGTTAATATCTCCCATTAATATCAGGGTATTAATATTTAGTTAGTGCATAAAGGATTGTGTTAAAATAAAGACTAAGGCCCACGCGGATTCTATAGGGCCCATTGCAGAAAGTCACACACCAACTTTATGGGGAACATATCTGTGATTGTCAGGGTGTGACGCATGTTTGCCCTTGTCAGATAGTGTTGTGGAAATTTTTTATTGTCGAATAAACGAACTCCACACAACTAATCGAGGATCACCAAAAGCTATCAGACAATCCTATCGAGGCCCACACCTACAATGATTGATACCTGGGATTAATTCTATGCCCGAGGACTAGAGCCCTGGACTTGGAGAATGACCGAGTGAGAAAGGCCCTCGGGGCGTGACCTCACCTGGACACATCCTCTCCCTGAGGGGAATTCCTTAGGGCATTGCCTCACCTGGAGGTATCCGTGCTTTGAAGACTAGCTCGGGTCTCACTTGGAGGCATTCTCGCTTGAGAGAAGACCTTGGGGCGTGGCCTCACCTCGAGACATCTCTGACTCGGTCGAACTGCACTACATCGAGAAAATAGCACCCCGAGGACTTCAAGGCCTGTCTCTAATTACTCCTAATTGCCATGTGTCAGATGACCAAAACACGGACAACATGTTTGAATTAATCTCAATGAGGAGATTATTTTAAGCTAAAGCATGAGAAATCAAAGTGTCAAAATAAATCAATGAGGGTTTATTTTCTTTGATTTAAAATTTTTACATTTTTACATCTTCAATTTGATTTTGATGAGAAAATCAATGGATGTCAAAATGGTTTTTTCAAAAGAATCTCAAAAAGTCTCTTAGAAAATTCACAAAAGTTGTTTAAGTGATGTTGAGATTATTTAGACAACTAAAAGTGAAAATTAGTGATTAATTTTCACATGGTATTTGTGTTTACTTATTTTATCTTGTGAATTATATAAAAGAAAGCAAATCAAGTGAAGGTTACTTTCAAAGAAGTGTGTCTTGATTTAGCTAGTAACTAAATAAAAATAAACTAACATTGAGTTTTGTTTATTTTGATCTATTGAAGATTTTATTATGTGGCTTAAAGGACTCATGATGAACATTGGGGATTATAAGTCTAGATTTATCTTGGAGGATAAATGAGTTAATAGAAATAAAGAAATTTCTATTTAAAAGTGATATTTTCACTTTATGAGGAAAATGTGGGGATGATGCTCCAAAGTTTAATCAATTTGTTTTGTTGATAATAATTTATTAATTTGGTCATCCTATCAAATAGGTGATTTGGAATTCCACAATCTAAATTAGTTTGGCTATATGCGTATAGAATGAATAAATCTAGATATGCTTGATGCCTAAAGTTGTTGTTTGTAAAGTATTTGATTCAAGAAGGAATCAATTTAAAACATAAAGGAGAATTTTAGAAACAAAGATGTCTCTAGAATTAATATTCAAGAATAATGTTTATCTTGGATATTGAAGTATAAAATAGTGGGGGTGTTGACTATGGTCAAACTCACTATTTTAATAATGTAATTATTTTAATCAAACTATAGCTACCAACAAGGTTTGAATAAAATAATGAGAGAATGATTAAGTATGCATACATGAGTAAAGAAATTACTAAAATGGAATCATTTCTACATCTCAGAGGATGAGACTTAGACTCCCTAAAGAGATTCACGGTTGATGGTAACCTATCTTAATACTAGTAACTAAACTAGTATTAGGTTCAATAGGTAATAACAATTCAATCAAGTGAATAGTAGTAGTACTCAAAATTTTGTCACATCTGAGATATGAATATTAGTGTGTTACCAAGGTGAGGGTTAAAACTGAAAGGTTTTTTAATAGAAGTCGGTCTTGAAAAGACAATTAATTTAGGGTAACAAAATAATGTAAGAGTTCTACCTATATAGAACTAGGGGTGGTGCCGCCTCACATGAGAATTAGGAGTCATTTTCATGAAAAGTTGATGAATGAAATGTGCACATGGCCAATAACGGTGCAAAAGTGAGACATTGAGGTCTCAAGTGAACATAGCAAATGTGTTTGTGTTATCACTGCTTTGTTATCGAGGAATAGTGGCTCAATGCTTCGGTTGTGATAATTACAATAAAGTAAAATTCAAGTCGAAAGACATTTTATTTTTTGCACCAATGCAAATGTTTCTATAGAGAGTGATTATTTAATCAACTGAGGGAATATTATATTTTAATATAATGTTTGATTGATTAAATAAGTGTTACACAAAATTTTTGTTTAATCTAAATAGGAGAATGTTATATTATTTTAAATAATATAATGTTAGATTAAAAAATATGAAAAATTGTGATTTGTCACACATTGTAACATATTATTAAGAGTGACAAAATTGGACACATGTGTGTGCCCAAATGTGACATATTTTGGAGTTACAATGTTAGTTACAAATTTATAACTCTCAAATATTGCCCAATAATGTGTAGGTTGTATGTTACACATTTGAGTTTGGATTTCACAAAGCCATTATGTAATATGGTTGTTGGAGATATGTTTTTAACTCTCATTAGGCGTATGGAGATTACAAAATCATGTGGGAAGAGATTCGGACGTTTTTTTTTGCAAAACTCAAATTTGGAGGCTGAAATTTATCCCTGGCCACGACCTAGGGGACGGAGGCCAGTGGCCGCGGCCAATGATACTTCTGGCTGCGGCGAGGGGTATTGACAATCAATTTCTTTTTTCAGTTTTTTCCAATTTGAGTTGTTCTAACACCCCCAAGTAACTTTCAAATATTCATTTAATTCCATAGACATTAAATTAAACATTTGTAACAACCATTGGGGTTTGTAGAATTTGAAAATCAAAGGGTAAATAGGAGTCTAATGTTTACTTGTAAGACACACAATTTTCTATCCACAAAGCACTTGGCTAGAAAATACACTTTAGAGGCTTGATAATTCCATAGAGTTATTTCCTTGTGAGATCCCTTAGTGCCTAGAGAATAAGGGAAAATAAGCTTTTGGACAAAGGTTTTGAACTTGTTCAGGTTGTTGTGTGAGAGTTTGTGTTCATTATTTTGTTCTTCTTGTTCTTATTTACTTGTATTGTTATCGTTTTGAGTTTTTGATCTTCCTCTTCTAAATCTTTCTATTTACTTGTGTTTGAGCAATTTAATTGTAACATTACTTTTATGAAATACATTGTCTATTGTATTTTTGCATAGAGTTGTATTTGATTTTTTTCATATTTCCATTGAATACAATATATTCTCTAACACATAGTAGGTGTCAGGTCGCCTTGTCCTACAGGAGTGTTGACCTCGTCATCACAAGGGTTCTCTGGTGGAGCATCTTCTATGTGCGGGGGATGTAGTTCTCTCTCTGTGGTAGAGAGTTATGTATCATCCAAGAGGATCTCTACATCCTAGAGGTTTTGAAGTCCTCCTACGTCTTGGATTCGGGATCATTTTCTCACTATGGTCGAACCTAGGTTCTTTTTCTTCGAAGGACGTTGTTGTTGTTGTTGTTGTTTTTCTCAAGAAACCCTTCTAAAAAATCTCCGCATTGATGGTGTCAAAATGTTAATGGGCTGGGTGATGACTTAATGAGTAGAAATGGTAAGAAGTGAAACAATAGGGAAATAGTAGTAGAGAAGAAGGAGAGTATCAAGGAAGATATTGAGAGTAACTTGTGTACTACTTTGGAATTCTTGGGTCCTCACCCCTACAAATTAGATTGTTCTCTTATTTTTATAGGGTATAATTTACAAGTTAATTTACATAAATTTCCTTAGGAATAAATGTAAAGGGAACAATTTACTACACGTGTCCAATGACTATTGCAAACTCGTTGAGTTGTGATGATACTGATTATCAAGGTGCGGTCAGGTGCGTTCCTGCACTTGCAATAGAGGTAGCTAGTAGCCATATTCTGGGAGATTATGTCAGTAGTCAGGGGATCATTGCTTGTTTAGTAAAGTTATTTTGTGTTTGTTATCTCATTGGGGAATTTTCCTATTCCCTTTAAGTCCTACTGGTAGGGCTTTCAGTGTTTCTCGACCCGTGAACAGTTTTCGGCGCGATTTTTTTTTATGACCGTGTATATTGTAGCTATTTAGAGCATCCTGCAAATTTTCAGAAAATTCCGAATAGTTTACAGTACCGAAAACTAGGTTCAAACATGTTGTTGCACGCGTGGCTAATTTTTTTTATGTGCGTGGAATACAACATGTTTGAACCTAGTTTTCAGTACTGTAAACTATTCGGAATTTTCTGAAAATTTCCAGGATGCTCTAAATAGCTACAATATACACGGTCATAAAAAAAAATCGCGCCGAAAACTGTTCACGGGTCGAGAAACACTGAAAACCCTACTGGTAGGGCTTAAAGTGAAGCCCCCATAGAAGAATGATCCTTATCTCATTACCTTCTTCCCGCGATTTGCTATTATATGGACTCGTTGAAAACATGATTTTGCGAGTTCTTTTTATAGACATGTGGCAAACCAATCTATCTTTGAGATAATTCTACCCATTAATTATATAAAGCGAGAAACCTACTTCGACATCGCCACACAAACAAACATCAAGAAGGCAAAAGGCAAGAAAAAGCATAATAGTAATCTCATCATTGACACCTCACAGAACAAGATAGCAACCCTACTAGATATATGAGGATTATTACTTGCAAAGTAAAGTCCAGACTAGTTTTCTTATTTGCTAAGTAAAAGTTAGCAAATAAGAGTGTTTGAATGTATCAGTTTTCTTACTCCTGTAAATGTTAACCTAAAAATGACATTTTAAGAGTGTTTGAATGTTTACAGTGTGTAAAGTTTTTCTTTAAAGTAAATATATTCATACTTGTTCAGTTCTTTTAATAAATAAGGAGTATATTTTTCTAGTTTTAATAAAAAATATATATTTCCTATTTTATTTATATTCTAGTAATAGAATTTATATTTTATTTTAATTGTAATTACTAAAAATAAATAAATATATTAAAAAAATTGAAACTATAAAAAAAACATACATTTTTTGTTTTTCTTTTACTTTCTATGAATAAAAGCAAAAATAATGTCAAACCAGCAATATATTTGATTCAATCTATTTGATTCTTGAACCAAGTATTAGTAACTGTTATTTAATAGCCTTAGGGACTCAACGCATGTACATATTGTTTCTCTTATATAGACTTTGTCTATCACCCAATAATGATATATGACAATTACCCAAATTAGTCTGGTAATAATTGCCCCTTTTTATATGGGACAGGTTCTATAAACATCAATTTCTACATTAATTTTTACACTAATTTACAACCATTAGATTAATTAAGATCCTATAGTCTAGATTGTTTGGTTTATTTAATACCCTTTAGTAATTAATAAAAAATTACTATTATATTTGTTTTTAAAAAAAAATGGTAATTGGTATATTTAATAGCCTATAATATACATAAAAATATAATTTATTTAGTAGTTTTATATAAAAATCTAAGGAGTGAGTACAACGCATTTACTTTTTTGACAACATCGATGCATCATTTTTCTATTTTTGGCACCTGGATAGATATAATTCCAAATTTTTTTATATGACAATATATATTGTAGTTATTTAGAACATCCCGCAAATTTTTAAAAAATTCTAAATAGTTTACGAAGCCGAAAACATGGTTCAAACTGTCAAATTTTACATGCACACAAAAAAAAAATGGCATGCATGTAACAGACAATCTAACCTCTGTTTTCAGTACATAATTTAGTCAGAATTTCAGTAAAATTTGTAAGATGTTCTAGATAGCTACAATATATACCCTTAAATAAAAAAAATTTAGATTATATCTATTCAAATGCCGAAAATAAAAAAAAAAATACACTGATATTATCAAAAAAAGTAAAAGCTTTGTACCTGCTCCCTAAAAATCTAACATTGATTGAAAAGACTCTTCGTTATTTTGAATTTTAATTAAAAAAAATCAATATATTTTAATAAAAGTTTTATTCTATAATAAAAAAAATAATAAAATATATATAACTTAAATGTTCATTTGTAACCAAAAAAATATAAAAAAAAAAACTATCACATATTTTTATTTATAGAACCTATTCTTTAATTTTACTATCCAAATGAAATTATTTTACAGTGGCCAATAAAAAAACAAAATTTATTTACAAATCATTGAAAAAATATTAGTGTCCTCCTATTTTATTTTTAAGAAAACTAAAAAAAGAGCATAATACTTTTTAATGTCTCTCATAATTCATAAATTTCTCACAATAACGTACACTTAAAAAAATTTCAATAATATAAAAGAGATTTTATATTTTATAATAATAAAAACTATTATAATCCCTATATATTGGAAGTGTTTTTTTATTTTATTTAAGATATATATATTTTGCACTTTGAATTTTTTTAGAAGCTTCTTGGATTATATTTTTATAGTAAATTTAAATTAAATAACTTAAAATATGTTTATTGATTTGCTTGTTATTTTTTGTAATAAATACTATTAGATTTTTCTTTAATGATCAAAGAATATTAAATAATCAGGTAATATAGACCATCAAATCTAAAATATTCTAATGATTGACATTATAGTAAAAGCTGATGTAGAAACATATAGTTTAAAATTGAAGTTAATCATTACAAAGACTCCCATATAAGTGATTAGATTTGCAATTATTACCAGTCAATATTAGAATTAATGAGTAATAATTTTAATTATTAGAAAATATCGACAATTTCAACCAAATTGAATAAAATGGTGTACACAAAAGTGGATTAAACAGGTAAAGTAGTATCGAATGAGAGCGTGTTTACTCTATTTTTTTTAAATATATTACAAAAATATATATATTTTTTTTAATTTTAACTTTTACATTATATTCTATATCAATTTTTTTATTTCTTTTTTTATCTATATCATTTAAATATTATATTTTTATTCATTTTAAATATTTTCTCCCACTTTCAATAATTCTTTTATATCGTACAATAATATTTATATATATATATAATGTCAAATATAATTATACTATGTTTTTAACTAATCTAAATTTATAAATAAAATATATTTTTCTAACAATATTTAAATATTAAATTTTTTTATTTATTTTAAATATTTATCTAACTATCCGTTCATAATTAAAAATATTGCCAAAAAAAAAATTAATAATTACAATTTAAATAAATTAAGCATAAGTAACTTAGAAAGACATTTAAATAAATAAAAAAACTAGAAATGTAACTTGAAGAGAGAGAGAGAGGGGATGAGAAATACATAAAAAAAAAATAGTATATAGTATGAAGAGTATATTATAAATATAGCTTGGTCGAGTAACAAACATAAACAATTTATATATAATACAGCAACAATTATTGGAGCACCTTTTTTAATCATTTCTTTAAAAATTTGATATGAATGCTCCGAGAAGTACTAATTAAAACTGTTATATATTTAGTGCAAGAATCGAGAGTTGACTAAATTACTTTTGTGAAGTCAAATATATATATATATATATATCTCATGCGTGTGTACCATATTGGTGGGGTTTTGGTGGTAAACATATACAATCACCAAAGAAACGTCACCACACTCGTTGGGTGCATGAACAAGCACAACTTTATGACATATCTTTGACACAAACAATACAGTAAAATTCCACCATGTTTGCTTTATTTGATTTCCTTTTACATATACATTATTTTTCTATATATAGATCGATTATGTACCATTTGAATCCAATATGCATTTCTCTATATATATATATAAATACATATCTGTACACGACCTTGGATTATATTCCGGTTCAGGAAAAAAAAAAGTCAAAGTGGCCCAATTACTAATACTATTTGGCTGACATAGAAATACTATTTTTTTTATAAAAAGGAAGGGTAAATAGTTAAGTTTGTCCAATAGCAAAGTAGTAATTACTTTTCAAGCCACCAGGTATAACTAGTTTTATATTATTTTATGTGAATAGTTATATATTGTAGCTGGTTTTTTTGGTAATTATACATCTTTAATTCTTGTCTGTATTTTCTCTTCCGACATGTGGCAACTCACAATGACTAGCTCGGACGGTCTTGGACATCTTTGGAGTATGTTACTCCCCGAGGGCTCTATTTGAGGCTAGGTGAGGTCGCCTGTCTCGACCAGGGGGTAAGGTAGATTACTCTCCGAAGCTTGCCCTCAAAGCCAAAGGTTCTCCAGCTCAGGCAATTAAAACGAAGACTCTCCTCCCCCCAGTTGCCTCCCAGGTCCGAGGTTCTAATTCTCAGACCTAAGATAAGGCGCCAGGTGTCAACCAGTGCGGGTTTACAGCATCAGACGAGCACCTGACAACCTTTTAGGCGACCCGCCTACAATGTTATCGATTGTAGGACTCGAAAATTCGCATTCCCACTACGCTGTCTGACATGGAAATACATAGATCATACCCTGACAGCACCATGGGCATGTTCCCCATGAAGTAGGTACCTTTCTGCAATAGGCCCCATGGATCTTGCTTGGGCTGTGATCTCTATTCAATGCATCCCAATAGATTGAATTGGCATTAATCCCCCAATAACGTGAAGAATGTATATTAATTACAAATGATTAGTATTAATTACCCTAGCCTCTATAAATAGAGTTGGGAGTCTCATTCTAAAGGGTTTTATTTTTTAGAGGAAAAGCACATTATACTTAGAGCAATCTAAACGCTGCCTAAGAAAAGACCATAAAAACTTGCCATAACAAGTTTCCAATCCTCTCAATACCAGAGACTCGTGGACTAGGGTTCTTTTATAACCTGAACCATGTAAAAATCTTGTGTTTGTGTTACTTGTTACTTTAATCTCTCGTTGAAAGGTTGATAGCGAAAATGATAGTCAATATTTTTGTGTTTTCATTGAGAGCTTGAAGAAAGCATTTGGAACACTTAAAACTATGGTGAATGCTCGAAGAAACGTTACAGATGATGTATTCCCTCCTACTGGAACCGAAGGAGGTGAGCACAGTTGGCAGCCACCCCAAGACGTACCTGAGATGGTAGAGGATTACGACAAAGACGCTGAGTACGGCGGCGAAGATGACGGCGTCGACCAGGGGTACTATGGGGAAGAATAACCTTAGCCCATGGATGCGGAGGGGACGTCGGAGGCGGTGATGCTTCGTGAGCAGGTGGCCACCCAACAACAAAAAATTGATGTGCAAGAGAGTAACATCGCCGCCCTGTAGGAGATGGTGCTTTCCATGAAGGCCACTCTAGCAGCCCAGGGGCTGCAAGTGGACCCCAATGGTAATGCACTAACTGGGCACCCAACTGGCATGCCACCTGCGCACCTCGTTGGTGTGCTACCTGTCAACGTAGCTGGAGTGCCTCCCAAGCAACCAGTTACAGATGTGCGAGGTATGCCAGCTGTGGTGCCCGTCGAGCAACCAGTAAGAGTTGGAGCCTTGATGCCACCGCAGGATCGTGGTGAGGGAAAGGCTGACGATAATCCTTCTCCAAAGCAGAAGAGGGCTCGTCAAGAACTCGAAGGTGACCAGGTTACCCAATAGGCTGGTAAAGGTAATGGCCTAGGGGCCCGAAGACAACGCCAGGCAGTCAGCGCCCATGGAGCTCGGGGTGTTCTGCCCCAACGCGCCCATACAAACCTCGCGAGCCCTGGAGCTGGTGTCCCATCGAGACCCAACATGCTTCATAGGAATAACGGTCCAGAGATCTACCCGAAGAATTCCCCACAAAACTGAGAACGCGATGTCAGTGTCTCGGTAAACAAAAATGTTGAGTCCGAAGGAGAGACCGTAGTGGATCGTCTCGAGGATAACGGTGTGTTTCGAGGACAGGCTGACTTGAGAGACAACCTCAACGCCCGAAGATGTAAGAAGGCAGGAGGTCGCGATCCCACTGGGAGAGGTCTGTCAGACCTTCAGGATAATCTCAACGCTCGGAGAAGAGATAACCCAGCTTAGAGCATCAATTGAAACTGTGACCCACTCAGTGTGGAGTTAGAAAGTCTGAAGCGGATAGTGTTGAGAATGGCTAGGCGACAAGACCACAAGTCTGACTCGGAAGATGAAGAAGTAGAGTCGTGAGCTTGTAACGCCCTGGATAGCCAAGACCGTTACACTGTGTGTTTACAAATGTGCAAGACTTGCTAATCAAGTCATTTAGTTAGAAACATGTTACAGAAACTACAGTTGAACTAGGGTTAAAAGATTTTGGTCTCAAAAGTTTCATTTCTTATAATTAAACATTTTTACTTGAGATCCCCAAAGTAGTAGCGTTAAAACACACTTACAAAATTTCAGGATAAAAGTATAGTTACTAGCCACTCTAAGCGCAAAACAGACATTTAGGCTTCTCCCGTCCTGTACTGCTCCTCGGCCATGGCGGCTGATCAGCTGACTATGTACATTCAGCCTCAAAGCTCTCCATCTCAGGACTGGTCCACTTTGCCCTTGCCTTTACCTGCACCACGTAGCACCTGTGAGCCAAGGCTCAGCAAGAAAACACATTAACAGAACTTAATCATCAAACAAACAACCATATAACTCATACAGTATAATCATACGCTCAACTTTCCAACTATTCACATTAATCAAGTATTCAGCATACCAAGTGTTAGAAAAAAGCTTATACAGGATCTTTATTTATTTTCATGTATATCTAATATTAAACAAATTAATACGAGATAGCCTAAAACATGTTTCTAAAATTGAATTCAAAGAGAAACAAAAAATAGAATACTTACAGTATACGCAGCGGAATTAAAGAGTCACTCATTCAGTTTCTCTAACTCTTGTATCCTCTCTGTCGCAGAGTATTATCAAGAAACTGAACCGATCTTCTATTTTCTTCACGATCTTCCAATATATCTTTAGAACCACCTAGACTCGTGTGGGCAATTCTCAACACATGAGATAGATATAGAGAGAAGAAGAGAAAATAACAAAGTGGCTTAGAAAAGGACTTGTGTTTAGAGAGAATATAAAACTATCAGAAAATCTGACTTGTGACTTATTTGTCGTCTCTAAAATCTTCTCTCTAAGCACTCCTTTTATAGACTCAATTAGGCCATTTAATTTAATTAAAAAATCAATAAAATAACAGCCATTTTGAAGCCCTAGGTCGAAATTATCATGGGCTATAGGCCCGTGAAATTTCCCATTTGATTATAAGCCCATTGGACTTAAAATCAAGGTCTGTATTATTTTCTATTGATTTAATTAATTAAATAATTATTTAAATCATTTATCAAATTAATTATTTATAATTTGAACCTTGATTTAAATTTATTTATTAATTTAGATACAAATTTATCTTAATTAATAAATCTGCCATAATTTCTCTTTTCTTCTCAAAATTACACAACTCCGTGAAACTATCCAAAATTGACCTGGTCAACTTTGATAATTCTAATTGATAATTAAATCAATTAATTGAGACTATCTAGATGATTTTATCCAAGGTACAATGGGGACCATGGGCCTATGAAATCAAGCTCCAATAAGTTATTATAAATCTAAAAAATAAATTTACTAACTTATTAATTCCTCGTGACTCCACTATAGACTCGGAATTGCACTCTTGAATTCATAGAACGCTCTATAACAAATATAGACACGCTATTAATTATCCATTGTTACAACCATAATTGTCACTCAATCCTCTATAGACGTTCTACAATGAGACAGGACTAAAATACCGTTTTACCCCTCATTGTATTTTATCCTTAAAACACTTAGTTCCTTGTAAATGATATTTCAGTAAACTAATTTAATTACTGAAATGAGATCTCTATCATTTAACACCTTGAACCAAACTAAAAGGAAACCATCGTTTCACTTCTTCATCAGAAGCTATAGATGTTCATATCTATGATTAACACTCCCACTCAATTATACTACCGAGTTCCCAAGATGTAAGTATGGGCTAGTCCGTAGGGTAAGCTGGTAACGAACAAGTCAAAGAACTCAAATAATACAATCAGTTAGAATACTAACCACTCAGAATTGAGATTGAATTGACCTATGGTCAACTATATGATATGACTAGAATAGATAATAACGGCATGTTTACTTATCTTATCAACTGTCAATATCGGTCCTGTCCGATGTAACAAATACATCCGATCTTATCTACTTTGCTAATGTTCTGGAAAGAACATAACACTGTAATGTGTAAGTAGATCATATCGTAGATTGGCAAGTCAGTGTAAATCCGGTGCACTGCCTAATCTTAGGACTAACTTATTTTTGAACATATAATCATATTTATATTCCACTGTGATTACGTCACTATAAATAAGATTAGCTATATGCTCGGGATTTAATATAATTTTATATTAAACAAATAATCATGAAAATAAAACAAGTGAGCAAAGTGATTGACCAAGTCAAAAAATGATTTCTATTCTTTTATTGATAATAAAATAAGATTACAAAGAATTTGAGTTTTAATTAGGGCATAATACCATCTATGACATCATACAGATATAGGGAGTTGATGGACCCAAAACATGTATGTTTTAAATATTTATATCGCAAGCGCATGAATCGTTCATATAGAATAGTGATTGTGTAAGCAAGGATGTCGAACCCAAAGGAGTTGTCTAAAATCGAAAAGAAAACTATTTTAAATCAAAATTAACAAATTATAACCTAGCTCCAAAGATTGATGAGAGTTTTGTATAATGAAAATAAAATAAAAGACAATAATAAAGATATTAAAGACAAATATATAAACATAGATTAAAAGTAAAAATTAAGATGGTAAAAGAAAGATTATTAAGATAATAGAATCCACAAAAATATAAGTTCAATAATATTTAAAAGTACATTGATTCCCAAGTTTTAGTAATAGTAGAAATTAATCAAACTAGATATTCTATTTAAGCACAAGTTTTCATAAAAATATAGGATTTATCTTCACTTTTAAAATTTATAATTTCAAAGCATTTAGTGTAAATCAATCTAATGAAATAACAAATAAATCAATGAACATTATTTATAAGGCAAAACATAATATTTTTGTTCTAAGCATGGATGTGTACAATTTAATGACACATCTTACACAAAGAATATTATGTTTTTGCACTAATGAAGAACAAAGTGTAAATATGTGCTAACAATCTAAAATACATGATATTTAAGATGAAAGAAGATATTTGAAGAAGAAAATTCCATAAACTTTGTTGCACAAAATGGGAAATCAACATACAAAATAAACACTATCTAGTTACATCTTGTTTCATCATCACCTTAATAATCTTAAAAAGATTAGAAACACATAACTAAAATAGCAAATACAAACTAAAAATTACAAACATAAATAGGAAAATTTGGAGGATGAACCCCCAATTTTTTCCTCTAAAAATACATAAAAAATAACCAAAAAGAAGAAGAAGATGAAGAGAATAGAGAGGTTTTGAAATGTGTAGAATTTTTGGTATGGTAACCTCCTCTAAAAAATGGACACTAAACTCCATTATTTATAGCCAAAAAAATGTATTAAAATAATCAATTTAAATTAATTAAATTGATTCAATTAATTTAATTAATTTTAATATGCAAATTATAGGGTGTAATAATAATGTTTTGGGGTAAAATATGTAGAAAGTGGGGTAAAAATGTTGTATTTTTAACAAATGGGACAAGGGGACAAATTGCTTTTGTTGGGCTCAAAATTAAAAATGGTAGCTTTGCAAAGGGGTTGTTGGGCTGGAGGCAGGCGTGGTGTACGACTGGCTAGCTGATGGCTGGGAAGAAGAAACCGTGGGTGCATCAGTGTGGGCCTTTGGCTGCGTGGCTTGTGATTGGCTGAAGAGGGAAGCACCTCTTGGCTTGCTGAAGGAGTCAGGCGAAGGCTTTGTTGATGAGGTGAGCCGAAGGAGTATGCTGAAGGCTTTGTTGATGTTTTTGTTGCTGAATTGATGGAAGGAGATGGCCCACTGGAGACTTGGGCCTGATGAGGCAGAAGCTGGAGGCATGGGCCTTGTGGCTAAAAGTGTTTCAAAAATACCATTTTCCACTTCTTTTTCAGCTTTTTATCATTTTTTCCAAATACAAAAATACAATAAAATCCCTACAAAATAAACATAAAATAAATCATAATAAAATATTTTCAATTATAAAATAAATCAATTTAATTCTTTGAAAATATTAATTATAATTTAATTTATATTTAAAAGTTAAATTCAATAATACAACATTTTTTTTACCTCAAATTAAACAACAATAATTCAAATAATATTTTACAACAAAATAACTATAAAAACACGCAAAAGTATATAAAATCATGATAAGACTAATAAATTCAAAATTACTTTAAAACTTAATAAATTAATTAAAAACTCAAGAATTAAGCAACAATTAGCACATAAAAAGTGGTAAAATAACTCTATTTTGTAGAGTTATCAGGAGCTCCTAGTCCCAACACAATCACATAACCAGGTGCAGTTTTCTTACCTTTAGATTCTGATAGCTTTGTTCAATTCAACCCTCAAGCACGATCCCGTCCGAGCCCTAGCGTACACCTAGTCATAGTCACAAGTTAGAACCATACCAAACTTCAATTCCAAAACCTAGCCTTGGGACCAATCCCGAGCCCTCGGGAAGCCCTAATTTCACCAAACAGGGTGGTGTAATCAAACCCCGAGCCCCCGGGCAAAAACCCTAAGAAATAACCCAAAAACCCCCTTCTGGAAACAGGGTAGTGCTACAGCGCCATAAAGAAGGTGCTATAGCACTACAAACAGAGCCAATAGGCTTCCAGACACCCAAGCCTAGCGCTGTAGCGCCCTAAGGCTAGCGCTACCGCGCTAGTCACAGCCAGACAACACTCAGGTTTTTCCCCTTTGAACTTCCTCAAGCCAAAACCCTATAACACCTTTCCAAACCTCAACCAAACACCAAAGCAAGCCCACCATCATCTATAGCTCACCCCACATGACCCAACCATATGAAACTTAAGCACATGCACCCCAAAACAAGGAAATCACCGTGGCTTAGTTTGAAGCTCAAAAACTCAACAGAAAACAACAGAAATCTCAGAATTCAAGTGACCAAGTTCAGAGCTTCTTACCCTCAACAGATAAATTCGACCTTAGGCTATCCTCCACACTTCCTTAGCTTTCACTCCTAAAAAATTCAGCCTTAATTCCCTAGAATTTCCATCAAAACTTAGCTCAAAATCCATTTTAACACCAAGAACCAGAAACTAAGTAACAACCTTAATTGGATGCCTAATCCTTGCTGAACTCTCAAACTTGATCAAGGTCTCAGGTGCAAAGCCTTAGCCAAGTGCTTCTCTGAATTTTAGCTCCAAAAGACCCCAAGAATTGAAGAAGGAATCCCAAACCGTGAGAGAGAGGAGACTTCTATTTCTTTTTCTTTCTTTCCTTTCTTTTCTTCAGACTTCCACTACTTTCTACACATCCCACTAAGGCAATAATGCCAAAAATAGCACTTATCTCTAATTTTAAACCGCAAAAGGCCAAACTGCCCTCCCAATTAAAACTAAGCTTTTAAACCTCCTAAGGGCATTTTAGCCATTACTCCCAATTCCCGCTAATTCCTCGAGTGTCTCTAATATTTATCGCTTACTTCCCGACACCTAACTAATCACCAATTATATTCCTCAATATCAAAATAGACTCCAATATATTTCCTAAATTCCCAGAAATACCCCCAGGCTCGCCCCGAGCCGGGTATAAATCCCTACCATGACTTTTTCGCTAAACTGCTCACTAGGATTGCCTCGAGCCACAAGTTACAAATATATCCACATAATAATGTGGTCTCAACAATTTATCACATATATTTACATTTATGCCCTCAACGGGCCAAAATTACGGATATGCCCTTTTAACCTAATCAGGGCCTACATGCATACTAATACACATAGTCATGCAACACAGATATCCAAATAGTCATATAAACATGCTTTTAATCATTTAAATCACATATAATCCAGTTATGCCCTCTCGGCACACTAATCAAGGCCCTTAAGCCTTATTAGTAAATTTGGGTCGTTACAATTATCCCCTCCTAATGAGAATTTCGTCCTCAAAATTTACCTGAATAATTCGGGATAGTGATCCCGCATCGCTGACTCAAGCCCCCAGGTCGCCTCCTCAACTCTACTATTCCTCCACAACACCTTAACAAGAGGAATCATCTTATTCCATAGTACTTTATCCTTCCAATCCAAAATCTGAATCGGTTGCTCCTCATAAACTAAATCTATCTGCAATTCCAAGTCTTCATACCTCAACACATGTATCTGAGACGTATTTCCACATAGAAACATGGAATACGTCATGGACTCCTGACAATGATGGTGGCAAGGCTAACCTGTAAGCCACCTGACCGATCCTTTCCAGGATCTCAAAAGGTTCGATGAACCTAGGGCTTAGCTTGCCCTTCTTTCCAAATCTCCTCACCCCTCACAGTGGTGATACTCGGAGAAACACGTGGTCCCCAACCTGGAACTGCATGTCCCTACGCTTGGGATCCGCATAGCTCTTCTGCCTGCTCTGTGAGGCGAGCATCCTAGCTCGGATCTTCTCTATAGCTTCAGTCGTCTTCTGAACCATATCCGGCCCCAAATACTTCCTCTCACCCATCTCATCCCAATGAATGGGTGACCTACATTTCCTCCCATATAACATCTCGTAGGGAGCCACTCCAATCGTTGATTGGTAACTATTGTTATATGAAATCTCAATCAACGGAAGATACTTACTCCATGATCCCTCAAAGTCGATCACACATGCCCTGAGCATATCCTCCAATACCTGAATCATTCTCTCAGACTGTCCATCAGTCTGAGGATGAAAGGTTATGCTGAACTTCAACTGAGTTCCCATAGCCTTCTACAAACTACCCCAAAACATGGAGGTAAAGATAGGATCCCGGTCTGACACTATAGACTTAGGAACCCCATGGAGACGTACGATCTCCCTCACATACAACTCTGCATACTAATCCACAGTATATGTCAACCTCATTGGAAAAAAATGGGCTGACTTGGTGTATCTGTCCACTATCACCCACACTGAGTCATGAAGCCCTACTGTTCTGGGTAAACCTCCCACAAAATCCATCGTAATATCCTCCCATTTCCATTTGGGAATACCCAAAGGCTGAAGCAACCCTGCTGGTCGCTGGTGCTCAGCTTTCGCCTGCTGACAGGTTAAACATCTGGCTACGTACTCTACCACATCCTTCTTCATCCCGGGCCACTAATATAACGTTCGTAGATCCTGGTATATCATTGTGGTACCCGGATGAAGTGAGTACGACGTCGTATGTGACTCATCCAATATCTCTCATCTGATCCCCTCATCAGCTGGAATACAAATCCGTCCCTGATACCGAAGCAAACCAACCTCAGAAATAGAATAGTCCTTAGCTACTCCCGCTAAGACATTCTCTCTAACATCCTATAATTGAGCGTCTACCACTTGACCTTCTTTAATCCGCTCTAGCAGGGTTGACTGTAGAGTAATATTGACCAACCAGCCCACTACCAATTCTATCCCCGCTCTGACCATCTCATCAGCTAACTCTCTCGAGATCTGGGTGGAACTATACAACTGACTTGGGCCTCTCCGACTCAATGCATCTGCCACTACATTGGCTTTCTCCGGATGGTAAAGAATATCACAATCGTAGTCTTTCACCAACTCTAGCCAACGTCTCTGCCTCATGTTCAAGTCCTTCTGTGTGAAGAAGTACTTCAAGCTCTTCTGATTAGTGTATATCTTGCACTTCTCCCCATACAGATAATGCCGCCAAACCTTCAGTGCAAATACCACCACTGCTAACTCCAAATCATGGGTAGGATATCGCTGCTCATATTCCTTTAGTTGTCGTGACGCATAAGCAATGACTTTCTCGTTCTGCATCAACACACAACCTAAACCCAACCTCGACGCATCGCAGTAGACAACAAACTTCCCTTCTCCCGAAGGAAGACTCAACACAAGCGCAGTAATAAGTGATCGCTTCAACTCTTGGAAACTGTTCTCACACTTGTCCGACTACATAAACTTCAAATTCTTCCGTGTTAATTCTGTCATTGGTGCCGCTATCTTCGAGAAGCCCTCCACAAACCACCTGTAGTAACCCGCTAGACCAAGAAAACTCCGCACCTCCGAGGCGTTCCTTGGCCTCGGCCAATCCCTAACTGCCTCCACCTTAGATGGATCCACCTTAATCCCATCTGAACCAACAATATGTCCAAGGAATGTCACTTCCGGTAGCCAAAATTCACATTTCTTAAACTTGGCGTACAACTGGTGCCCCTCAACCTCTGTAGAACCTGTCGAAGATGAAACTCATGCTCTACCTCTGAATTGGAGTACACTAAGATGTCGTCGATGAAGACAATAACGAACTGATCTAGAAATTCCTTGAACACCCTGTTCATTAGATCCATAAAGGCTGCTGGGGCATTGGTCAAACCAAACGACATGACCAGAAACTCATAGTGTCAATACCTCATCCGAAAGGCCATCTTCGATATGTCCCCGTCCTTGATCCTCAGCTGGTGATAACTAGATCATCAATCTTTGAGAACACCGTCTTACCCTGCAGCTGATCAAACAAGTCGTCAATCCTTGGTAGGGGATACTTATTCTTGATAGTCAACTTGTTCAATTCCCGGTAATCTATACACATCCTCAATGTCTCGCCCTTCTTTTTCACAAACAAAACTGGAGCACCCTATGGTGAGTAACTAGGCCTGATGAACCCCAAATCCAGAAGCTCCTGTAGCTATATCTTCAATTCCTTCAGTTCTACCAGTGCCATTCTATATGGTGCCCTCGACACTGGCTCTGTCCCTGGCGCCAACTCAATAATAAACTAGATCTCCCTACGCGGCGACAACCCAGGAAAGTCCTCGGGAAACACATCCAAGAACTCGCAAACCAATCTGGTCTCCTCTGGTCTTGTTGGCAAAACCCTAGTGGTATCCACCACACTAGCCAGAAAACCTATACATCCTTCTTGTAACAGATCTTTGGCTCTCAGCACTGATATCATGGGTATGCGGGGTCCATGCACCGCTCCCACAAAAACAAAGGGATCCTCGCCCTCCAGCTCAAAGGTCACCATCTTTTTCCTGGAGTCAATAGTAGCTCCATATCTAACCAGCCAATCCATGCCTAAAATCATATCAAAGTCCTCCATACCCAACTCAATTAAGTCTACTGAAAACTCCTAGAAACTACCTGTTCACCTGTAGGAAAAATAGTCCCAAATCCCGAAGTATAATACTCATTAGTTCTACACAGTCTATCAATTACCTTACTAGAAACAAATGAATGTGTAGCACCAGAGTTAATCAATACAGTAAAAGGAGAGCCAATGCTACAAAGTTGACCTGTCACTATCGAGGGACTAGCCTCGGCCTCCGCCTGCGTCAGGGTGAACACTCGAGCTGGAGTCAAGCTGTCCACCTTCCTTGCATCTCCCTTTTTCACTGTCGGGCAGTCTTTCTTGAGGTGTCCCACCACCCCGCACACATAACAGGACTTAGCCCGACATTCACCTGGATGATGCCTTCTGCACCTCGCGCACTCAGGATAGGTCCTCCATGAATCACCGCCTCCCTGACGGCCACCCTGAGTACCCCGACCTCTCCTATTAGGACCAGGAGCGGTCGAAGCATCAGGGGTCTTTCTCTTCAGTTCACTGGGGCCTCCGAACCTACCAGAACTAGAATATGGAAGCACTGCCCTGTGGCCCTCCCGCCTTGCTGCACTCTCCCTCCATATCTTATTCTCTTCTTCCTCAGCGGTAAGAGCTTTCTCTACAGCCTGGGCATAAGTTATCCCCCTAGGAACTGTTGTAATCCTCATATCTCAGGCTATCATAGCAGTAAGCCCTCTAATAAATCTGTCTTGCCTAGCCGCATCAGTAGGCACAAGATCTGGTGCGAACTTCACAAGTCTGTCAAACTTCAGGGCATATTCTGTAACTATCTTGCTTTCCTGAACCAACCCCATCAACTCATTTACTTTCGCTGCCCTGATGGCAACATTAGAGTACTTCTGATTGGATAGGTCCTTGAATCCTTCCCAACTCAATGTAGTAACATCTCTGGTCTGTGATGCCACTTCCCACCAGAGACGGGCATCCTCTCTCAGCATATATGTGGCACAGACAACTCTATCATGTCCCTCTACCCTCATGAAATCCAAGATAGTAGTAATCATGGTCATCCACTGTTCGACCTTCAGTGGATCAAGTCCTCCCTCAAAGATCGGGGGTTGCTGTTTCCTAAACCGTTCATACAACGGCTCCCATCTGTTACCAGCCTCTGCTGGCTGTACAATTGGTACAACTGCAGGTGGCACAATAGGGGCAACACTCCCTGATGGAGCCTGCTATCGCAGAATGAGGATCTGCTCAGCCTGGCTCTGTAGCCGTGCTCGTATGTCTGCCATAAGCTACTGCCAGTTCTCAAGGACTGATAGAGGGGTCTGGCCCTGGTCATCATCTCTAGTCTCAGACCTGGTGCCGGCTAGTCGCGTAGATTTTCTTAGACGCATAGTTATCCATGTTAATCTGCAATCAACGACTCAGCGGTCAGACTATGATGACATGGTATTAATCCTTTCATGATCCACCACTGGGACTCAAACATTCATAAACAATCAAGATATAACAGTTTATCCAAGTATTCAAATATTTTCACTCACATGCATAGCAATGCTAATAAGCATGCCTCAATATCATCATGCAATAGTCAAGGGCCAGGCCTTATTAGTATCTCATGCTCCCTATTAATCAAGCAAATATCAACAGTCATATTCCATTATAATCATTTAAGCATATAATCATGTATACACAATTACCGAACCCTAAGTCGAGCTTGTCTTTAACGATGAATGTACATGTCCAGCCAGTCTTCAAGAACCCTTAAACGTAGGATGCTCTGATACCAAGTTGTAATGCCCTAGCTATCTAGGGCGTTACAGAGCTCCTCATATTGTTGAGGCCCCTCTACAACAAGGCTTCAAGATACCAACCATACCACCTTATGATGGTGGCTGTGACCCCATAAACCACCCATCTAAGTTAAACAGGTTGATGTTGGTGCATCGCGTCTTCGATGACGCTAAGTACTATGTCTTCCCGATCACCCTGACATAGCAGGCAGACGAATGGTTCAAAAAGCTCTGACCAGGATCCATTAAATCATGGCATCCATTATCATCTGCCTTCCAAAGGAAATTCATAGGAGTTCGGAAGGTACGTTTTGAGGTCAATGACTTGGCAAATATAAAGCAAGGGCCCTTCCAGACTCTTAAGGAATATATAAAATGCTTCAAGGAGGAAGCAACGAGAACCAAAAGGGTTGATGATGACCAGCAATTGATGGCATTAGAAGCTGACATCAGTGCGGGATCCCCGCTCTTGGATGACCTCAAACGGAGTGGATGTCAATGACTCGACGACTTCATTCGTCGAGGGCAATAATATATCAGCTGAGAGGATGCTCAGATTGGAGCATTCGAGGCATCAGCCATTTTCCCTACTTCAGCCACGCCTAGTCCCACGGCTACGGGAATCCAGTATTCCCCTTTCGCTCCCATCCAACCAGTTTCAGGGGGAGTCCAACCCAGCCAAAGTGCTCTACCTTCTGGTTATAACGCCGTACCCGCTCCTGGATTTAGTATGGCTCTGGCAGGGTACAGGGCAGCACCCACTAGATACAGTGCTTTTCAGCCTGTATTCAGTGCTGGAGTTGTTGCCCCCTTCTAGCCTGCCAAATCCTGTCGATCTCCCAACAGTAGTAGGCGCGAAGGGAAAGGTAAGGGTCGGAAGCCTAAGGGAAGCAGAATTGCACAAGCCGAGCAAGGATTCACTTCTAGCGAGAAGTATGTCTCGCAGTATTTTGAGTACACTGACTTGATAAACTCTCGAGAGAATATCTTCGTCGCCACGACACAACAATTCACTACAGGTAGCTGCAGCCCATCCGAAAAGACAAGGATACACGGGACCTTAGCAAATTTTGTCGTTTCCCCAACAACATAGGGCACCACACCAATGAGTGTCGCCAACTCAAGGATGAGATTGAGAATCTCATCAAGCTGGGACACTTCAATCAATATGCTAAGGGTGGAGCGCGTCAAGCACAACCTCTAGTGGCAGGATCAGTGGTCACACCTGTTGCACCATAGGTCCCAGCAGTAGCTTCTATAGTTCCCCAATATCCACTGGCCCAAGGACCTCCTCCGATGAATGGGCGTGTAGGAACCATCTCAGAAGGGGCTCACTTGGGGTGCACTTCACGAAGCTCGAGAGAAAGTATGCGCAAGCTTTGAATCACGATGATGACGTAATGGCTTTGGCCCAGCTGCTTGCCAAAATGCCACGAATGGCTGACCATGTCATAACATTCTCCAAAGATGATGATCGGAGAGTGCGTTTCTCGCATCACGACCAGTTGGTGATTGAGAGAAAAATTTTCAACAAAATGGTGGTGTGGATTCTAGTAGAAAACGGGAGTTCGGTGAACATCCTGTTTAATTCATCCTTCGAGAAGATAGGGCTAACCATGGAAGACTTGTCCCCATGCGCTCCGAAACTCTAGGGATTCTCGGGGGAGGCCCCCATCTCGGTGGGACAGATAAAGCTCCCAGTGATGCTTGGAGAGGTGCCTCGCCAGGCCTTCAAATTCTGCACCTTTGTGGTGGTGGACTGTTCCTCAGCATACAACGCCATCTTGGGTCAACCTGCGCTGGTGGAGTTTGGAGCCGTCACCTCCATTTTCCATATGTGCATGAAGTTCCCCACGGATGGAGGAATTGGCACGCTCTGTGGAGAACAGAAAGAGGAAAGACAGGGTTACAATGTCTCCCTTAAGGCTCTCGTGATGATGGTTGGGGAAGAAGGCCCCGAGGAGTCCTAGGCCTCGGAGGTACAAGTTGTCCAGGAGACTGGGCCCAACGAGTTAGACCCAAGGGTTCTAGAGTAGAGGTTCATCGAACCGATAGGGGAGGTGGAGGAGATAGTTCTTGATATCTCCACCCTTGACAGAAAAATAAAAGTTCGGAGGAGCTTAAAAACGGAAGTTTGAGAGGCATTGGTGGGCTTCCTCCGAGAAAACAGAGATGTGTTCACATGGTCACATTCTAACATGACTGGTATTGATCCAAATATCATATGCCACGGCTTGAATATCGATCCTAGCTTTGCTTCTGTCCAACAGAAGCAACAGACATTTGATCAAACTCAGAAAGAGGCTCTCAAGGCTGAAGTGGACAAGCTCCTCTCCAACGGGTTTATTCGAGAAGACCAATACCCTAGGTGGCTATCCAATCCTATTCTCATGCCCAATTTGAATGGCACTTGGAGGACATGTATTGATTTCTTGATCCTTGACAAGGCTTGTCTGAAGGACTACTTTCCGCTCCCCAAGACAGACCAGATGGTTGACGCCACCTATGGTTACAAGTTATTGTCATTCATGGATGCATACTTGGGATATAACCAGATATCCATGCATGTCACAAATCAGGAGCACACTAGCTTTTTAACCGATAATGATTTCTATTGCTACGTCGTTATGCCTTTTGGGCTGAAAAATGTTGGCGCCACCTACTAGAGGCTAGTTAACAAGATGTTCAAAAACCAGTTGGGGCGGAACATAAAGGTCTATGTGTACGACATGTTGATCATGTACAGGACCACCCCTTACCATGCGGGCGACTTGACTGAGGTTTTCACCGTGCTCTGACAGTTCGAAATGAAATTAAATCCCCAAAAGTGCACATTTGGGGTCGCCTCTGGTAAGTTCCTAGGCTTCATTGTCAGTGATCGTGGAATTGAGGTGAACCCCGAGAAGATCAAGGCCCTAATCAAGATGACATCTCCTGGGAAACATAAAGACATTTATAGCCTTACAGGGAGGATTGCAGCTCTGAGTCATTTTGTCTCCAAGGCAACGGATAAGTGCATCCCTTTCTTCAATGTCCTCTGTTGAAGTCAGAGGTTTGAATGGACGGAAGAATGCAAACAGACATTCCAATAGCTCAAGGGGCACATGGAAAACCCTCCAATTCTGTCCAAGCCAGTAGACAGAGAGCATCTCCTGCTCTATATGGTTGTCTCGGAGGATGCCATCAGTGGTAGATTGTTAAGGGAAGAAAGTCGTGTTCAGAACCCCATCTATTATATTATCAAAAGACTCCTCTGGGAAGAGTCTAGGTACCCGTTGATGGAGAAGTAAACGTTTTTGCTTAGTGGTGGCCTCTCGAAAGCTAAGACCCAACTTCCAGGCGCATCTAATTAAGGTCCTCACAAAAGATCCCCTCAAACAAGTCCTTCAGAAAACTGAGTCGTCGGGAAGACTCTCGAAGTGGTCGGTGGAGTTAAGTCAATTTGAAATCACCTACCATCTGCGGGCTGCCATAAAAGGTCATCCACTCACTAATTTCATCACCAAGTGCATGGGAAATCAGGAGAACGCTGAGAGTACCCCAATGGTCGGACCTGCCTAGAAGTTGTTCGTTGATGGGTCTTCGAACGAAAATGGTATCGAGGTGAGACTTATTTTGGTTTCCCCCGAGGGGCATAGGAGAATAGTGCCCTTCACTTTGGGTTTTGCGCCTCTAACAATGAAGCAGAGTATGAAGCCTTAATCTCTGGGCTCCGTGTAGCTCTGGAACTCAAGGCTGAGGCTCTCGAGATCTTTAGTGATTCCCAAATCCTTGTGAACCAAGTTCTCGGAGAGTACCAGGCATGGGGAACAAAAATGGCAGCATACCTGGCAAAGGCTGAAGAAATGTTGCATAACTTCTGAAGATTCACTATTCAGCAGGTGGCGCGAGAGCGGAATTTCAATGCTAACATCCTGGCTAGGTTGGCCACAACCAAAGATGTTGAGTTGATCAATGTGGTACCCAATTATTACTTGGATTCCTCGAGTATCTCAGCTCCAGATGAGGTGGAGTCTGTACAACCCTGAGATGGGTGGATGGAGCCAATAGTTAAATATCTCATCTCCGGGGTAGTTGCCCCAAGATAAGAAGGCAACTCGGAAGCTGCTTTATCAAGTACCGAGATACATAGTCATGGACAATAGGCTTTATCGGCAAGGTTATTCTTTGCCTTTGCTTTGGTGTGTTTCTAAGCAAGAAGCCAATTCAATACTCCGAGAGGTACACAAAGGTTTCTGCGGAGCCACGCTGGGGGGCAGAGCCTTTCCAAGAAGATCTTAAGGCAAGGATATTTTTTGCCCACCATGAATGGAGACATGATGGATTATGTCAAGAAATGTGACAAGTGTCAGCGCTTCGCCAACATCCCCCGAGCACCTCCAGATGACCAGCCCATGGACTTTTGTTGTCTAGAGCATCAACCTTATCGGGTCCCTGCCTACAGTGAAGGGAGGAGTGAAATATGCCATAGTGACCGTCGACTACTTCATGAAATTGGTCGAGGCCAAGCCATTCACTACAATCACTTCCAAAAAGGTTTTGGATTCGTCATTAAACACATCGTTTGCCAGAATGGGCTTCCGGGGAAGACAGCCTCTGACAACAGATTGCAGTTTGACAGTGAAGTGTTCACGAACTTCTATCAACGGCATGGTGTCATCAAGAGATTATCTTCCGTGGCCAATCCGCAGGCCAGTGGCCAAGTGGAAGCAGTTAACAAGACACTAAAGTCCACTTTGAAGAAGAGGCTGGAGCATGCAAAATGAGCTTGGCCCGAGGAGCTGCCTAAGGCATTGTGGAGCTACCGAACCGTTGCTAGGACTTCCACCGACCATTCTCCTTTCTCGATGGCCTATGGGTACGAGGATATGCTCCCAGTTGAAGCAAAAATCTCCACACATCGACGGGACACATATGACCCGACCACGAACCATGCTTTACTACGAGAATCATTGGACCTTGTGAAAGAGTTATGTGAAGCTTCTCAACTTCGAGTAGCGTCCTACTAGCAGAATATAGCAAGTATTTTAACTCCAAAGTAAAAGATATAAAATTTATGGTCGGAGATCTGGTGTTGCGAAGAGTTTTCTTAGCCACCCGAGACCCCGGTGTAGGAGTGCTAGGACCTAACTGGGAAGGCCATACCAAGTCAAGAGCATTGTGTGTCTGGGAACATACAAGTTAGCTCGAATGAGTGAGGAGCTGATTCCTCACACCTGGAATGCCGAGCGTCTTCACTGGTATTACCAATGATATGAGCACAAAACATTGTTTATTTCTGTAATACCCCCTTTAGCCTTCAGGCACATGTAATGGAAACCATGTATGTAAAACATGGTAAGAAATTCATTGTCTGCTTATATCTTTGGTTTCCTTTATATTCTATTAATGCTATGTGAAAGCACCCACTATCCAGTACAAGTGATCACAGACTAGTCTCCGATTGCTTGGGGGACATGGGGTTAGGGCAGCAATACGCCTCACAAGGAACGACCTAGGAAACTAAGTGTCAAGGAGTAAGCCTAGCGTCAACATCCCAAGGAGGGATGAGATCCTAGGAGACGAGGCTAGCCTAGAAGACTAAGCTTGCTCCACGTAGAACAAAACTTAGCACCTAGGAGCTAGATTACCTTAGTAGTGCGAGAACAGACTTTTGTCACCTCCCATGGACACCGAGCCCGAGAAGCTCTGACCAAGTCTCTTGATCTCTAGATGTGAACGGAAGGCCAAGTACCCTGTACTTGGCCCCGAGAAATTTGTGATATGTAGAGCTTGGCTAGTCGATGAGCGGATCACCCCTAGTGTCACCATATCCCATAGCTAGAAAACCTAGAAAAAACCCAGTACACCGCGAACTTGGAGATTCAAGTTACCTCCCGAGGACAACGCGTGTCCAAGGAGTAATAAGCAAATCCTAATCCTCGAGATGTGAATGGATGCCCAAGTCAATTGTGCTTGGACACCTTATTAACACGACCTCTCGAGGACATCGAGCCTGAGGAGTGGTGAGATCTAAAATGGCAAGTGGAATCTCTTAAAGTCCCTGACCAACTACTCAGAGGGCAGGCGGTTCCACATGCAAGGCCCCCTAAAAGCCTGAATCTTTGGATTACAGGGAAGTAGGGCGTCGAGTTAAGACTAATAATAAATTCCATGTTAAAGTTAACTCTTGGACTATGAGCCTATAAGAGACACTAAACGCTGGAATCACCTTTAAAACAGTTTGAGTTATTATTCTCGTGACAATCATGTTACGTTGAATTTTTAGAACCAGATGTTTAAAGAGGTTTGATTTCTTGTTCTTGTAGCAATCATGTGACATTGAATTTATAGAACCAAATGTTTAAAGATGTTTCAATTCTTGTTCTCGTAGTAGTCATGTTACGATGAATTTATAGAACCATATGTTCAAAATGGTTTGAGTTCTTATTTTCATGACAATCATGTTAAGTTGAATTTATAGAACCAGATTTTTAAAACGATTTGAGTTCTTGTTCTCATGGTAGATGTGTTACGTTGAATTTATAGAACCAAATGTTGAAAGTGGTTTGAGTGCTTATACTCATGGCAGGTAGGTTATGTTGAATTCATCGAACCAAACCAAAATAAAAAGCAAGGCAAGCGGCATAATTCATAAAATGGGAAAGTAATTACAACTATGCTTGGGGGCTTGAGCGTTGTTTGTCTATACCCCAATAAGTTATGGCACGCGGGCCTAAGTATGAAAATTATGAACAATCCTCCAGGACCCTCTCCACAAGTACAGTGATTGGGTATGCACTCAAGGCACCCTCTGCCTGGGTCGTTTCAATAGCCGGAGTCGCCTCAGTTGGTTGAGTGGCCTCGGTGGACGGGGTCGCCTCGGCCATTCGAGCCATTTGGATCACCTCGGTAGCTGGAGCAACTTTCGCAGCCGAATTCCGCCAGAGACGCTCTTCGAAGAGGAGTCTATAATTATCGGGCTCTCAAGTGAAATCCAAGCTCATGTCTTGGTTGTGATACCATGGCACATAGAAGGCATCCTCGAAAATTGTCTCGATTTCTCTTTCCACCTTCTCCACCTGAAACCGAGAGAACCTATTCATATCCATTGCTTGGAGGGCTTTTCTCTCCCCTAGCTCAGCTCAGTTGATGGCCTCCTTAACTTGCTCCTGAAGTTGGGAGTTTTCAAGGACCACTCAGGCGACCTCAGTTGTGGCCTTCTTAGCCTCCTAGGCTCACTGCATACTCTCAACGCTCATTTTTGTCTCCTTTTTGGCCCACTGCATGTCCCCGGTGGCCTTCTGTACGGCTTCCTCAAGCTCCCGAGAGCGTTTTTGCTTGTCTTCGAGGGCAGCCTTGGCCCGGGCAAGCTCTTCCAAAGGGCCTTGGATTTTCTCCTTGAGGGAGGCTATTTTTTCCTGGAACCTCTGGAGTTTATACAACTTCTCCATCATGATGTCTCCCAAGCGTTGGAAGGCCAAGGTAGACTGCAAAAAGAAAAAGTGAAAAGAGGGAAAATGTTAGCCTAATAAAGCCTTGCTGAATTGAATTCAAGCACGAGAATGAATAAACTTACCCGGACAGAAGCGTATCGACACGAGGCCACGTGAGAAGCATCGTTACTGTCGCTTAGTTGAGAGAAGCTTCCGGTGGTCAACTCGCACATGGTGAAGCTATCCCCCTGAAGGAGCTCGGTGGGGAGAGGAGCAACGATATCCCCTAGCTTAGCAGGGAACAAAGTCTCCAGCCCAGCCCAACCTATTGGAGGAACGATTGGCCTCTCTCGAGGTGTATTAAGTTGGCAAAGGGCCTCGGTTGTCTCGTGCAGGGCCTTGTTACCTTCCTCTAGCCTTGCTTCAAAATGTTGAAGCATCTTCTCGTATTGCTCCAGTAAGGCCCCCTCATATTTCTCGGGATATACCAAAATATGGATCTTGGGTGACACCGCCTCTTACTCCGAGTCGTCAACCGTCTCGTGGAGGGGCTCTTGGACTGCCTCTTGCCCTTGCTCTTAGATCGCCTCTTCTAACCCGGGTGAGGAAGGAATCTCCATGATCTAGGGCGAGTCAACCGCAGGAATTTCCGCAGGGGAGTAGGGACTCTCTGCCTCTTGGCCGGAGGAGAGAGTTCTAGTTGGACGTGACAACCCCTCTCTCACTGAAGAGTTTGGGGGATTTTTGAGCCTCAGGGTGGGCTGATGAGTCTTTTGAAATTTTTAACGCATTGGTATACAGATGCCACACACATAACCGATGTGTTGCACTTGGGAAGTACTTGAAGACAACATTTTTGATAGCTTCATCTCCATCTATTACCACAAATTTTTGTGTTGCATGATTGTGGCATTCGATAAATTTTTCAAGCAACCAAAAGTAAGTTAACTCATCCTTAAGGTTAAGCAGCGCCATTCCAAATATGCAGGTCTTGAAGTGATGATTGTCGATCAAAATAATTGTCAAGGGTATATTATATTTGTTTTTCATACATGTTGTGTCAAATCTAATAACCTCACCGAATGCGATGAAGTCCCATCGTGAATATTCGTCCACCTAGAATAGGTTCCCCAATCTATTCTCCACGTCACATTGATATTGAGTGACGAAATTTGGATCCCTCTTTGACAAACAATCCAAATATCCCAAAGCACTATCAAAATCAGTACATTTTTTCTCTTTCCTTTTGACGTGAGGGACCTTGTTGTAAATGTCTCATAGCTGGCAAGGCATCCTTTCATGTCCACCATACTACATTACCAAGTGGGAGATGATGTGTGAAGTTCTTATCCCAAATTTTTTCATTGACCTCACTTGAGCTACTAGGGATGCTCACACAGAACAATTTGATCTTAGAAATCGCAACTCATCTAATGCGGCTGTGTCATGGTTGTGCAAAGTTTGGAATTCCTTGAAAATCCACGAACCATCATCTCCCATCATTACCACTCGAAAACTGGCTTGGAAACCTGTCCTAGTAATTGTTTTTTTCGTTTGCTCCCACTGGCCTTGTCAATTTTCGTGTCTTTGCAAGAACCTTATTTTGAACATACCCATTTTCTCATGGTGATGTTCCCATTTTTTTCCCTACATCTGCTTTGCGGACAGTGAAACCTACCCACAAAGAATATGTGTAATAAAATTCCTCCCACTCTTCAAGGGATTCAAAAACCTTTCCCTCGACATCCTCCGTCTCAATATCATTTGCGAGTTTCTCAATCCCCAAAAATTGTAGTATATTTTCCCAATTTGATGTTTTGTGCAAACTTCAAACCTCATCCATATTTCAGTTTAATATGGAAAGAAAACATGCTTTAGGAAATATATTATGGATAGAGTTATTGTATGATTTTCATAGCCCATTATACATACAATTTGACCTCTAAACTAAGTCGTTATTAATGACAAGCTTGACATTGCAAAGGTGTGTAAAAACATGGCACAAATGTGAAATTGCATTTTCAAAATATGGTAAATTCCTATAGGCCTTATTTTCTCAGCCTCCTCTCTTCATACAACTTAACCTTAAGAGTAGTGCAATTTAAATAATTAACACACTTAATAACAACACTTTTAGATTTAGTTGAGATTGATGAAGCCTTCTTCCTTGACGATCCTAGGCTACTGCAATGCATTAGGCATGCACTATTTTGAGTACCACATTGTTCAGATGACGTAATTAATTTTAGGGGGAAAAGTAGTCTTCTTGGTGGCTTGTGCATAAATCTCTAACCAATTAATGCACTAGACCAACCACCCATTAAATAGGTCTTCATTTCATGGACATTGATTTCTACTAGTTACCAAGTATTATTCACATAAGATTTGACCAATATTTTCAATAGTAAATTGTGTTCAAGCCATGCCACATGGACCCACAAAATCTAAGGTCATGTCATACCAAGTATTGTTCCCATACTATTCTACCAATACTTTCAATAGTAAATTAGGTGGCATCAACCCATACCACATTCACTTTTGTGGACCCACAAAATCTAAGAACCACCATACTTTGTATAGTGTAAAAGATTTTGTGTTAATTCGTTGACACGACAATGTGAAGGTACATTTTCTTTTTAGATACATTCAGAACAATTGATTATGAGATGAATAATGATAACAACTTATGATAGCTTAACTTGATAAAACATTGATATATATTAACCATGCAACATAATATGAGTTATATTTAGTGATAAATACAAATATTTCAATTTTCTTGCTTAAAATAGTAATTTGTAATAATTGTCCAATGTGGCCAACGACATGCTGACATGGCTCTTTGCTTGCTTATGTGTCTTGGCCACGTTAGAGTCACATAGGGGTTTTAAAAATATAAAAGAAAAATTAATAAAAATGAATAAATTTAAAATAAATCATTACACTATAAATAGTTTAAATCAGATCTTACAGAATTAACTCTTTTTTTTATATATAAACTATGATTTATGTTATCCAGTAAATTAGCATTTGTGACGTGGCGAATAATTTCTTGACACGTGGCTGATACCTGAAAGCATCTGCTAGAGTATCGACCAGGAGACACACCAGAAGCAGGACAAGCCTATCTTTGCCACGACCAGTCTGGTCGATGGTTCCGCTGGCAAAGCAACATTTATGGGAAGATCTTTGTGAATCCCGAATTTATCTCATGCAGTCTTATGAATATCCCACTATTCAGGGGATAATATCTGTAACAATATTCTGTAACCCTCCTTGAGCCTATAAATAGCAAGATATAGCTCAAGGGAAGGGGACTTTTTGGCTGAAAAATCATAGAGAGATAGAATTTCTCCTAGAAAACTTGTATTGCTTTAGGTGAAGTGCTGAAACTCATTGAACCCAAGTTCTCTGATCACACTTCTGATTTCATATCAATATAATTCTAAGTGGACGTAGGTCATTACCAGATCCTGGGGCCGAACCACTATAAATTGCTGTGTTTTCTTTACTTTCGTCATTACATTATTCTCTTTATATTCGTCCATATCATTCATATTTTGACTCCGTGTCAGTTGGCCAAATCGTGGGTCAACAATTTATTTTAAATTTATTAAGTTATATATATATATTTTAGTTTTTATTGATGAATGATTTCATAGGGATTTAAATTTAGCTACTACTGTTGTATTAATATTTCGAAAGGTTCAGTTATGAAGATGTTATCAATTGATTATTTATGAGTAATGAATTATTTGTGAATATATGAATATGTTGATAATGTTTTTTTTGGCAAAGAATGACAGTTTTTTGGTAACGTTTACTAAAAACTTCCAAAAATGACGGGCGATATTTTTTCTTTAATGGTGGAAAAAATATTTGTCCTGAAATTACACCAATTTTAGACAAGCATAACGAATACCAATACTAACAGTACATTTTAAAATTTAACATAATATCACTAATTTTTTGAAATGATGAATCCACACATAATAAATACTTTGTTCAATCTTCGTACATATCACCATTTTTACAAAAAAATAGTTAACACAGTTGGGATAACTCATACTTTTTGGGAATGTTATTATTTATGGTACAACCCCACAACTGGTACCCCTTAGAAGTACATATAACATATTTGGTACAACCCCACAATAACTTTTCATTCAATTATTTTTTAAGTAATTTAATAAGTGTCCATTGTACATGTGCATTTTTTTCACATAAATTAAATTATATACAAAATTCTTAATATTATTTTAATTTTTTAGCTCCATTAATTGGATTGCTTCATGGAACTATCATACACTCTAAAAATGTCAAATAGTAGCATCATATTAAATTCCAATCATTGGAAATTAATAAAACTAAATATCATTAAAAAAATGTCTTCCAAATATTAGCTACTACAGTACCATCTAAAATAATACTTAATATTTTATAAATTATCTAATAGTGTGTTTAGTGATTGTCACACACTTTCATAGTACAAACTTTTTTAACATAATATTTTATAATTAATCATAACGACACTATTAAATGTGGTGTAACACCAACTTAAAATTATAGTAGAGTAAGATTAATAAATCTTTGTTGTACGTAAATAGAGTCTCCAATTTATGATTGGACCTAATTAAGAGTGTAATAATAAAAATTCATTTCAAGGCATTACACGTTGCCTTCGTGGCACTCCTCTCAGCCACTTTCTTTAAACACTCTTCCACTCCTTCAAATATTCTACCTTCTATCTCCACACATGAAATAAATGTAGGACAATGATCTAGCCCAATTGTTTTTTTTTTGTATAATATCTTGGTAAGCTCCGATTATTTTTTTGAAGACGTTCTTGCAAGATATTTTTCCACGACACGTCTTCTTCAAAAGGTATGTAAGTGGACCTACTACCATGGAATTTATACATTAGGGTTCATGAGTAAATATATGAAAAACCTAATAAGTCTTAAAAGAAAAAATATATTTGACGCTTTATATATATAAAATTTATTACCTACAGTCTTTCATGATGACTCAAAGTTTTCTTTCTCACCAGAGAGAAAGCCATATGCAATCCTCGCTACATTGTTCATAAATTCCTTCTTCATGTTAAATATTGTTGGGGTACGAAATACTTGACTATTGATTGTCACCGAGGCAGCAAACATGGCTTTCTCAATGGACCCATGATTTTTGCATATGTATAAGGGGGATGGTAAGTGTTTTTTTTTTTTTGGAAAAAATCATTCAAGTGTGTCTTATATGACATTATGAATGAAGCGAATGTGTTTATTTAGAATGAGCTACTACTTTTTAGACACTTCAGCAGTCTCTTATAAAATATTATTTTCCACATGCATAACTCAACTCTTCGGTGAAAGTAAACAAAAAATATTTTATTAGTGTCTTCGAAATACTATCCATAAATACCTAGGAAAAAATTATTAAAATATCACCAATATTCTAGGCACCTTTCAAGTAAAAGTTGACCAATGGTAACTACTATTGTCTTGTCCACTTTTTTAAGGACAACAGTTTTTCAAACATGTGACTTGGTCACATCTCCCTAATTGCATCATATAGTTTACAACTTCCAATGTCACTATTTTCTTAAATAAAGGCCAAATACCCATGTACTGTTTTATCAATCTACATCACTGGATTCTAAAATTATCATATACAAAATTATTACATTTCTACACTACTAAAAAACCTGGGTTTCCTAATTGTTAACTGCACATTAATTGTGTTAATTATTTAATATTTTCCACATTTTTTGTAACACTGCAACTTCTTAACTATATATGAAATAAAATCATGTAGAACAACTTGTAATTTTGTCACTATCTTGAAATTCCAATAAACAAAACTAAAAACAAGTTTAACAAGGTCATACAATGCAAGAGTGCATTACCAAAAAAAAAAAAAACAAAGTTTACAAAATATAAATAAAACTTAAAACATCAAAAATTTAAAAGGCTAAAATATATTATATAAACAACTAGACTTAAAGACCTAATCATTGGGTAATTTATCCCCTAAATAGTTATGATAGTAATTCCACCAAAGTGTGGATATTTGTCTCCATGTCAGAGAGCCTTTTCTCTAGCTTCTTCACAATTAACTTAACGCCTTTGTATTGGGCCTCCATCTCTACATCGTAGGTCGAGACTGTGATTGCTAAGATGGATATTGTATCATTACGCATGAGAACCTCCTCAAATTACTTGGACACTTGTTGAGATACTCCACATAGAGGGAAAATCTGGGAAGGGTTGGGTAGGGCATGGTAGTGTGGCTCTTTTGGACAATTTTCATTGCAATAATGGTCCATTGGTTCAATATTAAAAGACTTGTCATCTCGATTTTTTTGAGAGATTTCTCTACACTCTTGGACAATATGACTTCTAATTAGTTAGTCAACGTTCCATGTATAGACTCTACCTCATTTGGGAAGGAAAAGAAAGATTACAGATTACCAAAGTTTTGGAGTAGGTAAAATTTTCAAGAAAATAAAAATAATTCACAACACATGTCAACTCATTGTAATTTTCTCCAACTTTGTTATAAAATGGAAGTAAAGACAAGGCATGCCTACATTGAGACTCGACCACTCATACATGTACATAACCACATTTAAAATTTTGACATGCAATCATCTTCCCCCTCCCCACCATCTTTTTAAACATAATACAAGACTCATTTATACAAGGAAATTTAAAGTGTGAGATTTTATTATTTTAATTCATCCATATTTAAAAACAAGTTACTTTCTATGTCAGCATATATAATATCAAGTTATAAAAATCATCAAGTTCGCTTCCCAACTCATTCACGTGTACCCTCCCTAAAAAAAATATATAAAAAATATAAACATGCCCACTTTAAAATGCCACGCCGAACCCCACCCTATAAAGAACAAATAAGTATACAACTACCCTCCTTGAATTGTCTTTTCAAGTGTAAGAAACCTTATTCCAAAAGTAAATTACTTTAAATTATGACACTATTAGTAGAAATGTCACTTCAAATGTAACATTGGGTTACCCACTTTCGTCTTAACTTATGGGTCTATGTACCTTTTTCTCTATAAATTTAATTACTTGTTATGTTAAATAGTCAAATTATTCACCTACTTATGGTTAAGTTTAATATTAGTTTTAGGTTTCAAACACCTAATTAAATATTGATTAACACACTGCCTGTAATGTCTCAAAAATTAGTGCCTTGATTAGTGTGCCGGGAGGACATAATTGGATATATGTTTGAAATTAATTGATTAAATGTGTGGCTATGTGGCATACATGATTTATATGATAATATGAATATATGTGCATGTTTATGAGTATTAAATATGCATGTGGGCCCCTTCTTGTTAAATAGGGCATATTTGTGATTTTGGCTCGTTGAGGGCATAAATGTGATTATATATGTGTAAAAGATTGAGACAACATTATTATGTGGATATATTTGTAGTATTCGGCTTGAGGCGATCCTGGTGAGGATGAGCAGAATAGTCACAACAAGGTCTAATACCCAGCTCGGGTGAGCCTAGGTGATTGTATTGCTATGAGTATACTATTGAGGTGTAGAGGCCCAATTATGGATTTGGTGCATGTCATGTTGGATTTTGATTAATTAGACTGAGGAAAAACGTAGTGAAAATATGCAGATGTTTTTGGGTTTTGGGCTCGAGTCGCAGCAATCTTCTTCAGGCGCCGCGACCCGTGTGTGTGAAGAGGATAGGAGCCTCTGAATTTTGCCCAGGCGTCGCGGCCCAGGTTGAGGCACACCGCGGTCTGCGTCCCTCAAAAGAGAGCCTTGAGGCTCTCTGACTTGTAGTGCTCCACGGCCCTAGGGGGCAGACCATAACACTAATTGGGAGAAATAGCCAATCAGATTTTTGGGCTCGGGAACTCACACCTAAGTGCTCGGGAAGGATTCTACTACCTGGTTTAGTAGAATTCGAGATTCTGGAGGATAATATGTTATTCTTAAACTTTTAATTGGAATAGGTTTTAATAGTTATCCATTATCACTTTGTGACTATGGTTACCATTAAGGCTCGAGATTGAGGATCGGGCTCGGGACCGCTATATGCCTTTAGCTCGGACTTGAGGTAAGAAAACTGCACCTGGGTTGTGAATGGGGATTAGACCCCCCTGTAAATGAATATATGTGAGATTGCGAATATATCTGTGTCTAAGGATATCTGGATAGGTATGTTTGTTTGTGATGCTTTCCATTGCGTGTTTCCCAATCAATCTATCTATTATATCTGATCTGAAAGTCTGGCCTAAGGGAGTAGGGGTTGATGTTAAGCGTGCGTAATGCAGCGCGGCCTAAGCGAGACATGGTCATCTAAATAATTAAAGGGCTTGAGATAATGGCGCCGACACTTAACTAACTGCACTGAATGCTGAGATTGCATTACATGCTGGATTAAACTATTTATTATTGCCTAGCTTATTGCTTATGTTATTCTATTATTGACTTGATTAGTCTGAATTTAATGTATGCATAATGTTTTTCATTTGTGAATATGATTAAGTTTTCTTGTTGAGCCTTGGCTCACAGGGGCTATATGGTGCTGGTAAGGGTAATGGAAAGCTGGACCAGCCGTGAGTTGGAGAGCTTTAGGGCGGTGTGTACATCAGGAGCTGCTCAACTGCCACTGCCAAGGGATTGACAGGGACTAGAGCCAAAATTGTGTTTCGACACTTAGGCTTGCTTCAGTTATAATTATTTTGTGGGTTGTAATTGCCTTGTAAGCACCATTTTTGGGATCCCGTGTACAAACTCTTACTTTTAATGAAAAATAACTATTTTATGATCAAAATCTTTAACCCTAATCTGTTTGTTGACTTTAGTAACACGTTTATGTCCAAATGACGTGATTACCAAGTCTTGCACCATTTTAAATACACAGTGTAATGGTCTTGGCTATCCAGGGCGTTACAACTTGGTATCAGAGCGGTCTAGGTTTAAGGGTTCCTGAAGACTGCCTAGGCATGTACAATTGCCGCTAAGGACAAGCTCGACTCAGGGTTTTGTAACCATATATGTGATTACATGTTTTATTGTTTAAATGAAATATAAATGTCTTATCTTCATGTTTATTTGGAAGCATGAGATAGATTGATAGGGCCTGGCCCTTGACTGCTATGTGAATATGATAAGGCATGCTTATTAGCATTGCTATTGTATGTGAATGACTGTTAAAATGCCTATTTGCATTATAATTGTATATTGTTGCTTTAGTTTCTACACTACATCATGCGGTGATTTTAAACGTGTTATCATCACTTGATCAGCCGAGTCGTTGATTGTAGATAAACTTGGAGAGTTATGCCTCTAAGGCGATCAATTCGACTAGCCGACATCGGGATTGAGGGTAGAGATGATGACCAGGGCCAGAACCCTCTGCCAGTCCCTGAGAACTGGCAGCAGTTGCTTGTTGACATGCAAGCTAGACTTTAGAGTCAAGAGGAAGAGATTTGTCTTCTGAGGCAGCAGGCTCTGCCAAGGAGTGCTACACCTGACTTGCCACCTGTTATGGCACCAGTGGTACAACCGCCTGAGAATGGGAACATGTGGGAGCCATTGTATGAAAGGTTTAGGAAGCAACATCCTTCAATCTTCAAGGGAGGATCAGATCCACTTAAGTCTGAACAGTGGATGAGTTTGATCACCTCCATCATAGACTTCATGAGGGTTGTGGGTAATGATAGGGTGGTCTGTGCCACTTACATTTTTCGAGATGATGCCCGTATTTGGTGAGAGGTGGCATCCTAGACTCGAGATGTTTCCACTATGAGTTGGGACGAGTTTAAAGATATGTTTAACCAAAAATACTATAGCATTGTCGTCAAGGCGGCAATGGTGAATGTGTTCATCGGTCCGGTACAGGGCAGCATGATAGTTACTGAGTATGCCCTCAAATTTGACAGACTAGCAAGGATTAAACCTGATTTAGTGCCTACAGAAGCAACGAGGCAAGACAGGTTTGTTCGGTGGCTAAATGCTATAATAGCCCGGGATGTGCGGTCACATCAGTACCTGGGGAGACAACTTATGCCCAGGTGATTGAGAAGGCCCTCACAGTTGAGGAGGCAGAGAACAAGATATATAGGGAGAGCGCTGCAAGAAGGGATGTGGTAAGGGCGGAGGCCCTAGTGATCAGAAGAGGAAGACCCCTGACACCTTGAGCACTGCTTGTCCTGATAGGAGGGGTGGGGGTGTCCAGGGTAGCCGCCAGGGCAGTGGTGAGACATGGAGGAGCTACCCAGAATGTGCTAGATGCAGGAAGTGCCATCTGGGCGAATGTTTGGCGAAAGCCTGTTACTTGTGCGGGGTGATTGGGCATCTCAAGAAAGACTGTCTGAGTTTGAAGAAAGAAGAACCAAGGAAGGCGAACAGCTTGACTCCAGCGCGAGTGTTCGCCTTGACTTAGGCAGAGGCTGATGCTAGTCCATCAGTGGTGACAGGTCAACTTTGTAGCGCTAACACTTCATATACTGTATTGATTGACTCTGGTGCTACACATTCATTTGTTTCTAGTAAAGTGATTGATAGATTGTGCAGGCCTAGTGAGTATTGTACTATGGGGTTTGGGACTATACTACCTAGAGGGGAACTGGTAGTTTCTAGGAGATGGATTGGAGCACTGCCAGTGCTGGTGGACAGCAGGGAACTATCAATAGACCTGATTGAGTTGGGTATGGATGACGTCGACATGATTTTGGGGATGGATTGGGTAGTCAGATATGGGGCAACTATAGATTGCCGGAAAAAGATGCTGACTTTTGACCCTTTCATTTTCGTTGGTACTTTGCATGGACCTCGCATTCCCATGATATAAGCATTGAGGGCCATAGACATATTACGAGGAGGTTGTATAGGTTTTCTAGCCAGTGTGGTGGATACCACTAGGATCATACCAGTGCGGCTAGGGGAGACTAGATTGGTATGTGAGTTCTTGGATGTGTTCCCTGAGGACTTACCAGGATTGCCACTGCACCGAGAGATTGAGATCGTCATTGAGTTATCATTGGGTACAGAACCAGTGTCGATGACACCATAAAGAATTGCTCCGTCAGAGTTGAAGGAGTTGAAGATACAATTACAGGAGCTACTAGACTTGGGATTTATTAGACCTAGCTTCTCTCCATGGGGTGCTCTGATTTTTTTTGTGAAGTAGAAGGATGGGATCCTGAGGATGTGCATAGACTACAGGAAGTTGAACACATTGACTATCAAGAACAAGTACCCATTACCGAGGATAGACTACCTGTTCGATCAGTTGCAGGGTAAGACTGTATTCTCGAATATTGATCTTTGATCGGGTTATCACTAGCTGAGGATCAAGGACGAGGATATCCCAAAGTCGACCTTCCGCATGAGTTAAAGGCATTATGAGTTCTTGGTCATGTCATTTGGATTGACCAATACCCCAGCAGCATTAATGGATCTGATGAACAAGGTGTTCAAGGATTACTTAGATCATTTCGTGATTATCTTAATTGATGATATCCTGGTTTATTCTCATTTAGAGGCAGAGCATGTGTAGCATCTCCGATTAGTATTGCAGAGGTTAAGAGAACACTGGTTGTATGCTAAATTTAAGAAGTGTGAGTTCTGGCTACCGGAGGTAACATTCATTGGACATATTTTTAGTGGAGATGGGATTAAGGTGGATTCGGCCAAGGTAGAAGCAGTTAGGGATTGGCCAAGGGCAAGGAACGCTTCAGAGGTTAGGAGTTTCCTTGGGTTGTGGAATATTACATACAGTTTGTAGAAGCTTTTTCAAAGATTGCCACACCATTGACTGAGTTGACACAGAAGATGGGAACGCGAGAAAATTTTCCTTGAGACATCCGACGGTGCATATGGGTGTAAGTGTAGAAGGGGGGAAGGCCTTGCTATGTGAGGCCTTGCTAGGCTTGGACGTGCGCATACACCCATGTTACACTTAGCAAACCCCTCAAAAAGTAAGGCCCTCGCATAGTGAGGCCCAAATCAGTGATATGGCTTTCATGAGCGCCTCAACATCGAGACCCATGCGCTTGTGGCTTAGAGTCTCGGTCGGCTTGGTGTGAGGCGCATGGAACCAAGGGCGCCTCGACTGAGTGAGGCACGCGAAGTCAGGGATGCCTCACTGCGTGAGGTCATGCGGAGCCGAAGACGCCTCATTGTGCGAGGTTGAATGAATGGAGGCAGAGAAGCCTCGCTGCGCGAGGCCGTGTAGAGCCGAGGATGCCTCGCTGAGCGAGGCTGAATGAACGGGGGCAAGGAATGTGTGGAGCCAAGGATGCCTCGCTGCGCGAGGCCGTATGGAACCGACGATGCCTCATTGGGTGAGGCTGAATGGACGAGGAGGGGCTGCGCGCTAAGGGAGGTACGCCCACGCGGAGCGCCTCGCGACGTCCTAGGCCCCTTGATGTCATGATCCATGAAAGGCTTCACAAAGCGAGGCCCGACACCATGTAGAAGGCATTCTTGGTGAAGGCTTCGAAGAAGGTTCGCGCACCCCCGGACACCAGGCGAAGTCCCAGCACCTCGTCATGCTGCTCCAACATGGTGACACCGCCTATGAGCCAAAGACACTTTGCCAATATGAAAATTATGCAAGGTCCTCGTTGCTATGATGTCAGGGTGTAAGGGAGAACCACACATAGTGAGGGCGTCTATGCCCCATCACGTACCATATATCTCGAGCCTCCTAAGTATGCAAGGAGAACTAGTAAATATGTTCAACACTTAGCAAAATATTAGAAGGCAATGAGAGAATATATATTTTGGAGGCGTGAAAAGGACCTTCAGGTATGAGGCTCCTGAATAAGTACGAGACGTATGACCCTGGGAGAGGCAAAGGAGTAGTTTTGATATCAGCGCCTAACAAGTAGTGGTGCTACGACTCAGTGCAGGAAGTGGTGGCATAACTTGCATGCCTCTGGCCATGTACCTACGACCGACACCACGATCCTCTGCTCCTCAATGCCACGCAACACTACTTTGACAAAGTACAAACGTACGATCTTGTCCCTTGGGACCACCTTGTACCAGAGGCCACTTGAGCCCATCTCTAAATAGGCTTCAACCCCTCAAATAAGGGGGTTGGAAAATTCTTTGTATGTTCAGACAATTAAGAAATATACGATTTTTTCTCCATGGTAGTTCTGCATTTTTTTCTCCTTCAAGTTCTTTCCATCTTCTTCCTACGTATCTTTTGCAATACAGTTTGAGTTTTCTGACCTTATATCGTTGACGAGTTCTCACCGTCAACAGTTTGGCGCTGTCTGTGGGAAGGACAAGCATCAAGACAATGTTAATTCATCACTTCCAAAGAAAAATGCTAAGGCGTTCAAAATGCTTGCGGCAATTACAAGATGTTGAGGTTCACCTGGACGGGGAGCAACTGAGGGCCTCCTAGAAATGACCTCCTCTGCCTATGCATGGGGATACGCCGGAGGAATGTCCTCCCCCAAGGGAGGAGAAGGAAGCATCATCCCTGGCTATCTGGCCCGATGGAGGTCATCCAGAGCCACCAGCGCAACCACATCCCCGGCCCCCAGTGGCACCATGCTCTGGCCACCAAGACCCAGGTCCCTTGACGCGGAGGCCAGGCAAGAGTTCCTAAGTACACTCGGTGAGTTCCAGCTCAAGGATGAGATTTGCGAGTTACAGAAGAAGAACCGAAGGCTGGAAGCCACCCTAGAGAACATGCAGGAGGTTTTAAACATCCTTCTGCAAGGAAAGTCGAGCATACCCCTTGCAAAGCATAAAGAGAAAGAGCGAGAAAGAGGGGAAACCACTGTCCCCGTGGACGATGGGAGAACCCAAATTTTCACCAGCAACAATCCCCAGATGTGGTACCATGAGGGACCTAGGTCGGCGAAATACCCCCGGGAGCAAAGGCGGGGGGACAACAAGGGACATAAGAACGAAGCCAAGGTTACCTCTAAGGAGGCGCTGCCTGACCTAAGAGAAAAGCTCAATGGGAGGAGGTCAGAAGTAAGGATGACACCTCCTATGGCCCCTCCGAAGGGCAGAGAAAAGATAAAGGTCAATCCAACCGAGATGAGGGACTCCTTGCATAGAAGGCGACAAGAGCTAGACACCGAGATGAGGAGCCTTCGGAGCAAGATTGTCACGACGTCTGGGGGGCACATTAACGATGAAGATTTCGACTACGAGTCACCTTTCACGCGAGAAATCCAATTGGAACGACTTCTGGCCAACTTTAAAGAACCCCATATGACCCCATACGAGGGCACCTCGAACCCCAAATACCAGCTGGACACCATCAATGATTTAATGAAGCTGAGAGGGATCAATAGCAGAGCAAGGTGTCACTGTTTCGCGGTCACGCTGAAAGGGCTTGCATACAAATGGTTTAAGAGGCTAAGGTTAGGGAACATTAGGTCATGACAGTAATTTTTTGACGAGTTTCTCCAACAACATCATGCCATGCGCGATTACACCATGCCGGACACAAGTGTCGATAACATAAAGCAAGGTGAAGGAGAAAGCGTAAAAAGCTATATTCATAGGTTCAACATGGAGGTAGCCAAATTGGAAAGCCTGACTAGGGGAGAACTCAAGATGGCAATCATGGCTGGAGTGCGCCCACGTAGCAAGCTTTTGTATAATATTCTCAAAAAGGAAGTCACCGACTTAGATGACTTCTATGAAAGGGCACAAAAGTACATTTGTGTCGAGGATGGCCATGAGAACTTAAATGCAGGAAAAAACAAATCCCATGTCAAGCCTTCAACCCATGAAGGATTGAATGGGGAAAAAAAGAAGAGGGTGTACAGGGGCCGAGAGATGACCCCCAGAGAAGGCCCAAACACGGAAACGACCCCAGGCAAATGACTTACACCTTCTATACAAACCTGACGGACACCAGAGAACATATTCACCCCACGAATGAAGGTTGGGTTCCCTTTAAGAAGCCCCCACCGATGAGAAAAGACCAGTCCAAGAGGGACCCTAGAAAATACTGCCAGTACCACAAGGACATCGGCCATACCACGGCAGAATGCACCCATTTGAAGGAAGAGATTGAAGAGCTCATACGCAACAGGCATCTAGGCAGATATGTCAGAAGGGAAAATCAGAAATATGAGGACGAGCTGGCGTTACCTCAGGCCCGAGAAAGAGCCCTGGAGATACAAGGAGAAGTGAGAACGATCTTCAGAGGTCCGAGGTTTAGAGGAGAGTTCAGGAAGGGTCGAGACATGTACGCTAGAGAAGCTAGACAGAGTCCACAACTGTGTTTCATGAGCCTGGAGCAATGACCCTTGAAGAGCTTTCAGGGAGAAAATGACTCAATCACTTTCACGGAGGAGGATACACAAGGGGTGCACTTTCCCCACAATGATCCTTTGGTGTTGACAGTCTAATTGGCCAATATGCAGGTGCATGAGGTCCTCATAGACAACGGAAGTTTTGTGGATATCTTGTATCTCCCCGCCTTGGAGAAGATGGGTTTGGGCGTCAGACACTTGAAACCTTGCCAATCCTCCCTATACGGATTCACAGGGGACTCGATACAACCCTTAGGGGTGATCGAATTGGCACTCATCATGGGAGAACAACCCAGACAGACCACTCTCATGGAAAACTTCATTATGGTAGACTGTGCTTCAGCTTTCAATGCAGTATTAGGGAGACCATCCCTAAGAGAATTGAAAGTGATAACTTCAATATATCACCTAGCTGTCAAGTTCCCAACTCCTGGAGGAATAGCGAGTATGAAAGTGGAATAGAGAGAAGCGAAGGAGTGTTATAATACCTCCCTCCGCACCTCTGTAAAACTACGAGAAGCAATGGTGATGCTAGTACATGGAGGCACAAACCTGCAAGAACTAGATCCCAAAGTCACAGTGGAGCTAGGGGTTGAACCTATCGAGGAGTTAGAGGAAATCGTGATGATGTAGCCTTGAAGGAGGAGGTTGAAAAATTGAAGGTGAAGTGGTTTATCCTTGAATCATTCTATCCCGTATGGGTATCGAACCCCATCCTAGTCCCAAAACCGAATGGAAAATGGAGGACTTGTGTGGATTTCTCTAACCTCAATAAGGCTTGTCCTAAGGACAAATTTCCGCTTCCGAGAATAGATCAAGTCAGTCGGCCATGAGTTACTTAGCTTCATGGATGCTTACTCAGGATACAACCAAATACCCATGAACCTAGCCGATGAAGAACATACTTCATTCATAACGAATAAAGGACTCTACTGCTACAAAGTGATGTCTTTTGGATTGAAAAACGCAGGTGCCACCCATCAAAGATTTGTGAACAAAATGTTTGCTAACCAGATAGGGAGGAACATGGAGGTATACGTTGATGATATGTTGGTGAAGACCAAAAGTGTTGAAGAACTCAACAAGGATCTAAGTGAGATGTTCGACACACTCCGGAGGTACCGAATGAAACTGAATCCACTCAAGTGCACTTTCGGAGTCTCCTCGGGAAAGTTCTTGGGTTTCATGGTCAACTCCAGAGGCATTGAAGCTAATCTTGATAAGATAAAGGCCTTAGTAGAAATGAGCCCACCCAAGAACAAGAAAGAGGTGCAATGTCTAACGGGACGGGTAGCAGCCCTTAACAGATTCATTTCAAGGTCTACGGACAAGTGCCTCCCCTTCTTCAACATCCTAAAAGGGAGCAAAAGGTTCGCTTAGGATGGATATTGTGAGGACGCTTTTACCAAATTGAAGGAACACCTAGGGAATCCGCCCTTCCTGGCTAAACCTAAAAAGGGCGAAAGGCTATACTTGTACTTGGCGTTATCTGAGCATGCCATAAGTGGTGCTCTAGTTAAAGGAGAGAAGAAGAATCAATAACCCGTGTACTATGTCAATAAACGGTTGGTAGATGCGAAAAACTGATACCCAGAGATAGAGAAGTTAGCATACACATTAGTCATGGCCTTAAGAAAGTTAAGGCCCTACTTCCACACCCATGCAATCGAGGTACTCACTGATAGCCCTTTAAGATAGGTCTTGCACAAATCTAAAACCTCAGGAAGATGGATGAAATGGTCGATTGAGTTAAGTCAATTTTACATCACATATACCCCAAGGACCTCCATCAATGGGAAGTGCTTGCAGACTTTGTAGTGGAGTTCACCTATCGACCAACTGAAGAAGGAGATACAGGAGAGGGTCAGTCGGTCGGGAAAGGAGAGGAAAGGAAGTTTGAGGAATGGAGCCTCCATGTGGATGGAGCATCCAATGAAGGAGGAGCTAGAGCAGGTATCGTGATGACTGGACTTGAAGGACACAAGATGTATTGCGCGATACGATTTGGGTTTGAAGCCTTTAACAACGAGGCAGAGTACGAAGCGCTCCTAGCTGGATTGCGTTTGGCCCAGGGGCTAAAGGTAACACATTTACACATTTTTAACGACTCACAGTTGGTTGTATTCCAAGTGAAGGGCGAGTATCAGGCAAGGGGTCCTAAGATGGCCGCATACTTAGAAAGGGTAAGAGGTTATCTGGGGAAATTGGATGGGTATAGCATAGAGAAAATTCCAAGAGAGAGGAATACCCATGCCGATGCCCTCCCAAAGCTTTCTTCCACTAAGGATGGAGATACCCTCGAATCCGTACCTGTAATTTACTTACCCAGGCCAAGCATCATTGAATCAGACGTTCATATGATCAGTATCCTAAAGGAGTCGTGGGCTAACCCAATTATAAACTACCTGAAGGATGGATCTCTACCAATAGACAGGAGGGAGGCTCAGAGACTGGTGTATAAGGCCGCCCGGTACACCTTAGTAGACGGAGCCTTGTACAAGAGAGGGTTTTCTGTTCCACTCTTGCGGTGTGTTGTTGAGGAGGAGGCGATGAAAGTTCTTTACGAAATACATGAGGGCGAATGCGGCAACCATGCGAGTGGACCATCCACGGCCAAGAAAGCCATGAGGCAAGGGTACTACTGGCCCTCCATGGAGAAGAATGGAAGGGACTTCATGAGAAAATGTGACAAATGTCAGAGACACTTAAACTACTCCTGGAAGCCCCCAAATGAGCTAACTAGCCTGACCAGCCCTTGGCCTTTTGCTATCTGGGGGATAGACCTGATTGGTGCCCTTCTCGTAGGAAGGGGTGGAGTGAAGTACACAGTCGTAGGGGTAGATTACTTCACCAAGTGGGTTGAAGCAGAATCTCTAGTAAAAATAACGGCCAAGCAGGTCATAGCTTTTGTCAACAAATTCATTGTCTGCAGGTACAGAGTGCCCTACAAAATCATCTCTGACAACGACATCCAGTTTGAGGGGAAAACATTCGAGGAGTATTGTAAGGAGAATACCCCATTCGAAAAATTATTGGAGACCTGACTGAAAAAAAAATCAGCATGAATACCCAAAATATGTCATTTACTAAGTATATATTATGTGTTTTATCATGTAGTCAGTAGATCAAAAATATCAAATTAAGTGCATATATAATTGACATTTAATCACTCAAGAAACACTGGAAAATTAACTTTTTCAAACCCAAAATTTATCAACTTAATTGAAAACAGAAAATATTTTACATTTAATCACACAACAACACTTACTTCAATAATATCATAATTGAAACATCATCAATAGTTCTAGAATCAATAATATTATGCACCATTTAATTAAATTTCTAAGGTCACTTGAGTATAGATAGTTGTAGTAATGTGTCTAATATAATAACTTGTTTATTATTCAAACTCACTTATTGTAAATTTGGTTATGTGTCATGATATTATTGACTATTTTAGATGAATGATATGATATTTCATGACCTCATTAGTTTTTCTTTTATGTTTTATTTACCAGATTAAACAAGTGAAGTGCAAAAGAAAATCTGATTTGGAAGGCTTTGGTGTGCTAACATTTGGAAGATCATGAATTCCTACCTTTACTTTTGAATATGCAACTATTTAAGACTATTTTGTTGACTATTGTGAGAATATTTTGTTTATGTTAATTAGGCAGTGTTGAATATCTTAAGACTTTTGGATTGTTTTTAAGATAATCTTGAATGTATTTTGACACAATTATTTGGTTATATGTGTTATGAACCATATAATTGGTACTCAAAAATATATTTGCACAATGTTAAGGGTGTCTTAAGTATATTAAATGAAGCGGGTTTGAATTGAAGCAATAAGAAATGATTATAATGTATAGATTTATATAATAATAATTCAAGCTTATCCAAATATTAGAATAATACAAAAAAAATGTGTTATTGTATCTTTTACAATAACACTGGTTTATAAGCATAAAATTATGTTATGCAAACTATTTTCTATAATGCAGAAAGTGTGTTATTATAAAGTATATCATAACACTACTTTATAAGTACAAAAAAGTGTTATATAATCTATTTATAAATAGCATAATGAAATACTTATCTAACTATTAAAATAACACAACAAAAGTGTTATCGTAGGCTATACCATAACACATGTCTATAACTATGGAAAAGTGTTATGCAAAGTGCTCTGAACTACTATAACACCGCTTTCCTTAACACATCAAAAAGTGTTATGGTGTATATTTGATAATACTTTTTCGGTCTTATTGAAAGTATTTTTTCTTGTAGTTCATGGGTGCTCTACTCTATCATTCAACTAAAACCTTACTATTTCAATTTTAGGTCAGCAAATGTTGACAAAGTTGTAGGTATAGTGTTAATAATGTTATAATACAAATGAATTTTGTCTAAAACATAATATTTTAACAAAATAAATCAGATAATAAATAATTGAAGAAATCTGTATATTCGTTGAGTTTATTAATATAGAATATTTTTTTGATGTTTGAACATACAATAATTATACAACTATCAATATTTTAAAAAAGATTAAACTTTTCAGTTGTTAGTTTTGGAATTAAATAATAGATTAATTGTGAGTCCATAGTAATCGCAAAAACACGGAATTTTAGTTCAAAAGACATGGTTAATTTTTCATGGTCCTAAAAAATAAAAAACAAAACTTCAATTCTATTTTTATATAAAGCAAATACATTTTACTTTTTTGAAGTTGACCATTTCTAAAATATTATTTTATACACTGTCGTGGTAGGTCTTGTTCCATTTCACAAATGTGCAACATGTGCCTACTTGGTCACATCTGCCAACCAGTTATGGTCATTGCCAGGTTTGGTTACATTTATTTACTATTTTTGTAAATTTTTCCTAGCATTAAAGTGCAAGCTTTCCTCCAACATAGACTAGTCAAATTAGTAATATAGAACACGTGATCATGTCCAACTTCATTTAAAACACCAAAATGATTGTGTTCTATAATTAACAAGAATAGAAACTTCATTTATTACATTACAGGGGGTCGGTCCAAAAAACCAACTATAAAAATCTATTTCGCAAGAATTTTCATAAGATTCCATTTTTTCCAACTGAGTGGTCTATACATTTATTGTATGTTTAAAGTTTGGAAAGAAAATAATATAAATTTTTTCCCCTCGTACTACTAATTTAATATAAATTATATTTTCTTTGTTCAAACTTTTTTATTTACACAAATTAAACTCGGGCAATGAAAGCCACAATTAAAAATTTACACAAATAATCATGAGTTACAATAACTTATAATTTTAACTGCGAAACTCATACAAGTCATGCCACGTTCACAATGAAACAAGCTGCTAAATAATATAATACCTAACAAATTTGTTAGAACAACTGCTCCAACTTATAGTAAGACAAGTTTACATGTAAGTTGGCATAATGTTCTAACTTAATCACAACACATTTTAGGTGAACCATTACAAAATATTGTAGGTGAATTGTTACAAAGAGAAGGTTACTAATAAAATGGCTATACTCTCAAAAGGGCTTGGGGGATTCGTAGCAGGATTTCAAAGCTGGAACTCAGTCTACAGGAGTAATACTCTTGACAAAGGATGATGGATTATTTAGTAGGTCTTTAATCTTCTCAACAACTGCATCAACACCCCTCATCTGTTCTCTTGCCAAGCTGGACGTCTTCAATAGTTTGAAAATAATTTCACTCAAGTCAAACAAAAGGTCCCTAACTTCAACACATTGTCAGTTAGCCTTTCACCTTAGTCACATCTCCTCCTCCAACTCATCTTCCAAAATGGGGCATCTCCTACACTTGACAATTTTATGAGCCACCTTCTAGCCTCGACTCAAAATTGATGAACCCTTTTTCCTTGACGATCGAGGAGTCTCGAAAAGTAGCTCACCAAATTTTTATTTTATTTTATTTTATTAATTTTGTGCTTTGTTTATTTAATAATTGTTAAGTGTTAGCAATTATTTTAAATTGTTTGACTTGTTTGGTAGGAATTATGTGAACTTAATTGTTAGTTGTTTTATTTATTAATTAATTTAATTAGTAAGAAAATGAGTTTTGGTTGAATGCACCAAGTTACATGGTAGATAGTGATGCACCTTAGCACTTGGGTGTGTGCATGTGCATGGTTGCATGGTGAGCATGAAATAGTTTTTTTTTCCTACACATTATCTTCTTTTATTTGATTTATTTATTTAATTATAAGAATCATAAAGAAAGGAAAATGAGAAAGTGATAGGCGTGTGAATGGGAAAGGAAGAAGAGGTTTTACCTTTTTAATCCTATGTTAATTCCTTTTATTATTTCTACAATTTATAATAATTGATTTATGTTAGGATAGAAGGGATTTGATTGGGAAACTTACCTATTTCCACTAGGCTAGTTATTTATCTAGGGTTAAATAAAAAGGGAAGAAATAAAGAAAGAAAGAAAGAAAGAAAAGAGCCATTTTGGTTCTTGGTGCCGTTGGCTAGGAGAAAGAGAGAAGAGGCAGCGTGTGGAGCTAGAGAGAGAAGGAGAGAACAGGAAGAAGAGAGAGAGAGAGAGAGAGAGAGAGAGAGAGAGAGAGAGATCAAGGAAGAAGAAGTAGGAAGAAATCTTGGCTCAAAGGTTGTAGGTAATGGTTGTTTCCCATGTGTTTTGATTCTTTGAAAAATAGATCTCGTTCTTCTCAAAATCTAGTAACAATTTTCTCTTATCTTGTTCTTGTGGGATTTGAAAATCATAGATGCTAAGAAAAAGGGAGAACCAACTTTGTGAGTTATTCTCTATCAAGAAGGTAGTGAACCTAGCATTTGTTATTGATGTAATGTGATTCTAGGTTATGGTTATTGACCATTGATGATTGATGTTTTGGGTTTTGTTTCTCACAATAGATGGTGTTTGGCAATAATGTTTGGTTTTGTTTTGCTTGGTCATTGAAGGTTGTTTTCTTTGCTTTGAGCATGTATGTTTCGGCTAGGGTATGCCTTAACAACCATGATCTTGTTGTAAGCTCTTGTTATAGACCTAATGTTTTATTTTGTTAAACAACATGAAAATTTGGTGATATATTTTGTAAAGGGTACTATGGATGTTTCGGCATTGTGTGTATGATTTAAGATGGTTTGAAGATTTATTTCATGTTGATGGTAAGGTTAAAATACTTAAAAGATGTGTAGAAACATGATAGGGTTCATGTGGATGTGAATGAGATTATTGGTACTTTATGTGTATGTTCATGTGGGTTTCGGCCTATAGGTATTGATGCATGTTGGTCATTTTTTATTTTCTTTGATGTCACATACACTCATTAGAAATATGTTATGTTATTTGGTTAAATTGGGAATTTTTCTTAAGTCTCTTATAAGTGATGATTTGATGATACATGAAGGTTTTGGTTTGGGTAATTGTTTAAGCATGATTTAAAAGTTGGTTTCATGTTATTTATGCTTGTTGTTTTCTTATTATAATTTGTGAATTAGCATTATTCTTTTATGATTTTATGTGAAAATATGTAAGTTTGGAATTATTGGGCAACTTGTACCACGTGTACATGGGTATATGTGTTGGGCATGAGTATTGTTAGGTCATTCTAAGAGACGACGTTAGATTATAATTATGGGTTCGTTGTGAAGTTTTTCTCATTTTTTCTTTGCTCGGACCTGAGGTAAGGAAGTTAGATAGAATTTCTATGTTTATGCTATGAAATGGTAAGATTTGTATGTTACAAGAAACAATGTACTATGTAAATGATGATGCTATGTTTTGATGATAAACCAAGTGATATGAAAAAGTAGAATTCTATTTTGATATGTTATGACAAGTATGATGCAACATGTATATATTTTTTTTATGTGAGCTAGAATTCATGTGTTTGTATGATGAATGAAAAGAGAAGGTTGCTAGCGTGCTGAACGTGTTGGTATTAAATGATCAATCAAAGGTACGCAGCGGAATATATGGACTCATTTTAATAAATATTAATGCCAGTCAAGATCATAAATATATATAAATATTAAATCACATATAAATAGATCAGAGATTATCTCTTGTAGCCTATCAAGTGTCATTGAGTCTTTTTGTATAAATCAACGATCTTCCTATCCAGTGATCTAAGATCTCACACCTTGATCTTCAACACTAATCCTCAAACACGCAAGAACGTGTGTGGGAACGTACCATTCAAAATGTTGATTTATATGACTCCCTAGATGTACTCAACACATGAGATCTAGAGAGTTTTGACAGAGATAAGGTTTTGAATAGTTTTTAGGTTTAGAGAAAACTATCGCCTTTTAGAGAGAAAGCCTATTTATCCATCCTTTTTTGATATGACGTATATCATATGTGTAAAGATATTTAATCTAACTAAATAATCTTTATTTAATTAAAATATAATTCAAATGAAAACTGATTAGACATTTTCATTTAATTATCTATTTAAATCATATTTAAAAAGAATAATTAAATAACTAATTAAACAAATTTATTTGAAATTAAAAAATTCAAATCACAACGATAAACCCCTGATGCTAGGCACCACACACTGTACTGTTCAATGTGTGTCACCCAGTCCTATTAGGGTTGCCATAATTTTCTCATTTGTTTATTTAATCAACTTTTAAGACAAAATATTTATTCCAACGTAAATATCAGTTAATTCAAAATTAACTTTATCTTAATCCAAACAAGATTAATATTAATTTTAACCTATACTTTTAAAAAATAAAAATAATATAGTTAAATAATTAATTAATTCACAATTAATCAATTACCCATAATTATCAAATAATTATTTCCTTACCCTAGAAATTTAATTCCTTTGCAATTTAGTCATTTCTCTTAACAAATCTTTCTTTTGACATCCTTACCCTTGACAGTGTGGGACAGAGGTGATCTAGGGTCCGTGGACTTATATTACGAAGCTTTAATAAACTAGATTATTAATTAAACTCTTTAATCTAATAATCTTATTTATTAGTTCCATGATTACTCCACTAAAAATATGGAATTGCACTCTAAGTATTTATAGAATTATATTTACAGAGTTTTCTCTAGTAGTCCATTGATATAATCAATATATGTAGTTTTGTCCTCCATTATTGGTTCTTTAATTAGAGCTGGTCAAAATTACCATTTTACCCTTCTAATTACCTTTTGATCCTTAAGTACTATTAATTCACTAGCGAATAATTAATCTATAATCTAATTATAGATTTGAGCTCAATAACTATTCAGTTCCAGAATCAACCCCTAAGGGAACCAATATTCGATCCGTTAGGAAAGCATGGATTCCAATATTGTAATTCATGTTCTCAGCCATCCATGATATTGAATCTCCAAAACAAAAGTCATTAGTCTCATTATTCTAAGAGACATTAACGAGTGAATCAAAAGATCCATTAAACATAAACAGGAGTTCATGAATACTCATGATTTAGACTGATCTACAAATGCTCATCTATTATGACAAGAATTAAATCTTTACGTCAAACAGCAAGTTTATAAAGATAATTAATTATCATCGGTCCTGTCATATATATTCTCTATTAAATACAACACCTTTACTAAGATGTCTATCCACATCAGTAATCTGAATCTAGATTACTTGCATCTCGTATGCTTAGCAAACTGTACTAGTAAGCATTCATTAAATATTCATTACTTTAATATGTTACTGACTATTTTATTCATAATATATGATCTTAATTCTCTCGTACTAATACAAGATCATATTCTCATGAATGAATCAAGAATTTTCTTAATATTATTATATAATTAATTCAAACAATAATTATAACATTCAAATATAATAAAGTTGTACTTTTATTTAAAACCAATAAAATGTCTTTACTTGCTTTCAGGGAATTAATTCTAACAGAACATAACACAACAACGGAGTTACTAAGGATATGACGTAACTCAAAGGACAAACGCGTCGAGGTTATTCAAGGAACTAAGATCTTTTTTTCCTCATAGATGAGATTTTACCAGCCCAGTTATACTGGTTACCTCAAGGTGTGACATGGACAATAGAGGTGTCATGATCACAAAGAGTATGCTTATGTTGAATAAATGTTATGTATAATTAAGTTTTATTTTTATTATGAGATATGATATATGAGTATGATGATGTTATGAATTAATCTGTTATGTTATACATGTCTTTCTGGCCTTATATTTGATTTTGTTGTACTTTTTTAATGAGCTTTTAGCTCACCCCCTTACTTTCCTCCCTTCAGGTAACAAATAGGGTTTTCTCTCTGACACGTGTTGTGATGTGGGGAGTTCCGATGTCTGAGTGTGTATGGTGTGGGGGTTTCCAATGAACGAATAAGCGATCATCATAAGCGTTGAGTTTTAAAGAATTATGTTATGGACCTTAGTTTTAAATTTACCAATGGGACTTAAATTTTTATTTTCATTAAACATTACATAAGAACACTTTATTTTTATTTTAAACTATTGGGCCCAACTTGCATGTTTTATCAAGGCCCCACTGAATTTCATATGTTAAGTGGTATTTTCAAATTATTTATGAGATTAGAGATGTTTTTACAAAGTAATAGAATATGGCGCTTTACACAAAAACAATGGGGGAAGAAATTTTTGGGTACCATATTCTCTGGAAGACATTGTGTTACACTTTTTTTTAATTTCTTTGGTCTATGAATGTTTCCAAAAGTTTCTATTTTGTGGACTATATTCTTTCAACATTAATTAAACCAAATGCCTTTTAAATAGGTGTGGTTTAAGATATATGAATAACACTTGTACCCCAAACACATAAAAATAATAGACTGCACGTGTATTTTGTTTGTTGCTGAGTGTCAACATGCCATAATAATGAATATTTACTGACCATACGTGACATGACATCACATTGACAGTATAATCTTAATAGAATTGAGACCAACAATTTTTAACAACCTTCTAAATCATTTTCACTATTGTAATTTTTAATATATATATATATATATATTCGTATTCTTATTGTTGTGTTGAGTTGTTTTATAATTGTTAATATATTAAGCTAAAACTATGTTTATTATATAAAAAAAATTATATGGATAAGACAAAACTTAATAAAATAAACAATGAAAAAAATTTTAAAATAAGAAAATTGGGACTCTTGAAAAATTTCTTGCAAATAATAAGAACAATTTTCATAACCCACGTGAATGAGAACACTATTCACAAATTTAGGAAAAACTATATCCGCAACAAAAATTAAATAAATTAATTATATTATCTTTTGAAATTTTTTGACTAAACATATTTCAATGTGAATTTTTTTTTTTTAATTTGTCTCTTTAAATATATATAAATTTGTTGGACATCGTTGAAGATTCCCTAATATTGGTGTTCAATTATTATAATAGGTGAGACAAAAGTACAATAATATTCTCCAATTTTTTATTAAATACCACTTATAACTTGAAAGTAGGTTATTCTCTCTGCAATTACAAGACACTTGCCTAAAGATTCCAACAAATACTAAATATTCCAACACCATAAATCCACCAACGGAACAAAAGTTTTGTTGTTTTTTAATAAATTACTCATTCTATAATTGGAATATGCATAGGGAACATCAAATAAACTATAGCTTGAAATAGTAATACTGTGAGAATATCCAATAACAATTGATTAATTAACATTGCACAAAAATGAATAAATAAATTCCTCAATTAATTGAAGGTTCACTTTTATAATTTATTAAATTATAATAGTCCATTATTCGACAAATTTAACACATTAATAGTAATTATAAATCAATTTTGTCCTCAAAAGTATAAATTTTAAATTATTACTTATTATATTAGAGAAATAATATAATAATCAAACCAATTCGACAATAAGCAAACATAAAATTCTAATGCAATTAAATAACTCAATTAAAATATTACCTGAGTATTATTTTTTATTTTATTTTGGTTTGAATGAAGTTATGTTTTACTTTATAGTCATTGAAATTAAATTATAACTAATTCAAATTATTAAATGAGTACCCATCGCATTGTTTCATATATTGTAACATTTTTTGTTATAATTAAAATTTGTTATCATTGATGTATATATATTGGAAATCTAAGAAAAATGGATATTTAATTAATCTGTTTTTAGGTCCGAGAAGTGGTTCTTAATTATTGCCCATGCTCATTTGTGTCCACTATTCACATGATTGCCACAATTTAAATAATATATCAGCAACAAACTAGTGAATGGCCATTCACGTGCACTATTGCAATAGTATATTGGTCATTCACGTGCACTATTTCAATAGTAAATGGTCATTCGTATGCACTATTTAACAAAGTTGTCTTCCTTGTCTTTTCTTCTCAGTCATTGCTAAGATTTTCTACTATTTACCTTCTGATAACCAATCATTGTCACCATGCTGAGTAAAAATAAGTGGTATTTCTCCTCCTCTATCATCAATATCAGTAATTTTGATAAATAATTAATATATTTTAGGTTCTAATAAAATGAATGGAAAAATATTACATACACTTATCAAGATCAATGCAGTATTTTTATGTTAAAAATAAATGATAGATTATTTAATAATTTATCTCACATTATTTAATTATTTATTATATAACACTATTCACGACATTGCCACAATTTTAATGAAAAATGAGCGACAAAGTAGTGGACAAGCCAAGTGCAAGAAAATTATATTAGTCATTCACGTGGACTATTGCAATAGTAAATGGTCATTCAGGTGCACTATTTAACGAAGTGATCTCTCTTGTCTTTTATTGTCTTTCATTCCCCAGATTTTCTACTATTATTGTGATATCGTATCATTGTCTTGATGCCAAGTAGGATAGTAGTGTTTGTCCTATTTTATCATCAATATTAGTAGGATTCTATGCTATTTAACTTGTACAATTGTGTCATTCTCACCATGCCAATTAGGTAAGTGGTCTTTGTCCTCTTCTATCTCATCAATATCACTATGATTTTATACTATTTAACTTGTACAATGGTGTCATTCTCACCATGCCGAGTAGATAAGGTTCTACTACTTACCCATATGAGTTGTGAATTGTCAAAATAATCTACATAATAAAAAGTTAAAAAACTATTACCCATGAGTCATTTTGTGCAATGCATAAAAGAATTATATTAATTTTTTTTTGGCAATATCCTTGGGAATAAAGTTAGAAATGAGTGAAAAACTAGCACAAAAACTTTGTCCACATTTATAATATGTTAAAAATATTTCAAATTTTAGTAAATCATTTTAACATTAAATAAATTTTCTTTACAACATTCAAAAACCATAAAACATAATATTAGTTGGGAGGAAATTTAATAAAACATGAATGTCAATTTAACCCAGGTTACGGGATATGATCCATAGGGAACATTTGCATTAATATGATACTAAAACTTCAATTTGTAGAGTTATAAGACTTAATATGATAGTAAAATAATGATTTAGGGAGGTGTCAAAAAATAAAATTATTGAATAATAGATGTTCTTCTATATTTGTAATTTGATTTTTTTTTTAATATTAATCACCACAAAAAATACACTATCATTTTTTATAGGTAAGATTACATGAAATCATGTTGTCTTCGTAATTACTTTTTAATAATTTATTTAATTATTTTGAACAACACACATTCATTGCTAATTTAGAAATTATATGTAATACCTAAAAGTAAATCAATCAACAAACACTTTTATAAAGCTAATACAAAATAAGGTTAACAAAGAATAACTCTAGGCTAATATTTTCATATTACTACAACATAACAAAGAAAAAATAGAGAATAAAGATTTTCCAAGAAAAAAACATTGATTAACAAATCACAAAAATATTCAAAACAAACTGAAACAATTGAAATACATCTTTAAATATAGAGCTCATTTATCAAACCACGAAAAGCGAACATTATTTGAAATTAGAAGACCAACCGCTAAAGTTGGCTTATTAACTGGTTTAGGGTGACAACATCTCACCCCATAGAGTCCATCAGCTTCTCTAGATGATTTGCATGACCTTTTAACCAGCCGAAATGCCATTTCATCTCATTGAAATGGACATTAAGTTGTTTGACAACAACTTCAACTTCTTCGTGCTTCAATTAAAGTTGGTCAAATACAAACTGTACTTCTTTGGCGGCACCACAAACACATCTTCCATCATCAACATTGTAGCGTCCCAGAATTTTACTTAGTTAGCTAGATAGTAGTAGTTGTAGTATTTTAGATTCCGTGGATTTTGGTCAAACCGACACTTAGTTGGAAACTCATAGCAATAATTATGAATTTTATAAGTTTAACCTATAGTTTAAGAATATTAATTATAACATAAGGTTTGATTAATATTGCTGGTTATTAATATAATAATTATTATAACCTAAGTTTAAGATACAGCCAATAAGAATATAACACTTGTCATGAGCATGGTTATTCCTAAGGTTTAGATAGAGCCAATAGGATTATGACACTTGTCATATGCATGATTATTAAGGAATTATTATTTTAATGATAAAATAAGGGAAATATAAGACTTAGTCTTCACCAGAATCAGTTAGGAGCATGACATTTGTCACAATTTTATTTATTTGTAGATTAGGTTGATATTTAGATAATTAAATAGATTTTTCGTAACTTTAGGGTACTGTAAATTCCTACCTATTTTTGACCTAGTTATATTATGAATTTTGAAAAATAGTATTTCTAAAAAGTTGTAGATAATTGAATTATCTTTCTAACGGTATAAAGAAAGTCTAAATCACACTACAATAAATTCATCTTTTACCTACCAATATTTATGGGTAGATAAATTATTATTTACCTACAATTATATTTTTGTAGCAAATATTCGTAGGAAATTCTCGGTTAAAGTAGGTGGGGTTATAAATTTTATTTTTACCTACCATTACTAATCGTATGTAAAGGCTTTACCTACCATTATGTTTGGAGGGAAATTTTATGTTGATTCCCGCCAATATTTCCCTCCAATAAAGCTGATGTGGACGTTGACCAGACCGCTGACTCACCCCTTAATTAACATGTGGACCACTTATTGTGTCACACGTGTATCATTTTTTTTATTTATATTTTTTTAATTTTTTTAAATAAAGGATTTATAAAATCCTTTTTTATATCCTTCACCCTTACCCTAATATAACCTAACCCTAATTCTCTTCCTCACACCCGATCGAGTTCCTCTCTTCTCTTCCCTCGACCGCCTCTTTGCTTCTCTTTACCCCGACCGACTCGCTGCTTCTCTCCTCTTCTTCTTTACCCCGAGCATCTCTCTGTTTATCTCCTCTTCGTTCGACCGATTGGTTATACGAGCCCCCGCCCTCTGTAATCGATGAGCCGCCGCCCCTCTGTAATCGAAGAGCCGCCACCCCTCTGTATTTGACGAGCCGCCGACCTCTGTTTGAACCGTGGCCTCCCTTTCTAAACTGTGGCCTTCCTTTCTGAAGTCATTTGATTGTTTAGGTATTGGGTTTTATTTTGTGATAATTTTTTCTGTGAGTTATTTTTGTTGGTTTTTTTGTGATATTCCTGGCTTATGGTTTTTGCTATGTTAGTGGGTTTGTGGGTTTTGGGTCGATCATCAGATTAAGGGCTTTGGATGTTTGAGATTCAAAGAGGCTTGGTGGCTTTGAGATTCACACGGCTTGGGTTACGGCTTTGAGGTATAACATTGTGATTTATTTTGGTTAAATCCCCACTAATCTGAAAGATTGATGATGATCATTATTCTGAGGCCTTCAATATTTTTTTGTGATGTATATTTAATATAATGTGTTTAGTATAATCTGTGATGTATATTTTATAGAATATGTTCACTGTGGTTTGTCTTACCGATTATGATTCTATACTGTTTTGGGGTTTTTGTTCATGTTTAGTTTTAATCTTGGTTTGGGTTTTAATCTTTTTGGGGTTTTAATATGTTCATGTTCATTGAAATTTGGTTTGGGTTTTAATCTTGTTGGGGTTTTACTGATTTTGTTCACTGTTATAATTTGGTTGTCACTAGTTTGGGGTTTTAATCTTGGTTTAGGTTTTAATCTTGTTGGGGTTTTAATATGTTTATGTTCATTGAAATTTGGTTTGAGTTTTAATCTTGTTGGGGTTTTACTGATTTTGTTCACTGTTATAATTTGGTTGTCACTGGTTTGGGGTTATAATCTTGGTTTAGGTTTTAATCTTGTTGGGGTTTTAATATGTTCATGTTCATTGAAATTTGGTTTGAGTATTAATCTTGTTGGGGTTTTATTGATTTTGTTCACTGTTATAATATGGTTGTCATTGGTTTGGGGTTTTGTTCTATATAGAAAAGGGACATTTTGGTTGTCACATATAATATGTTTTGTCTTAGTTTTATATATATTTTTTAGTTTCTTGATTTATATATATATAGTTGTTATTTGTCTTGTTTTATATATTTTTTTGGCCTATGATGTTCACAAATGATTATGATTGTTATGTTTGGTGATTATGTGGCTTCTTGTGCCCATATGTATTTGTTGGTATACCTAGTCATATAAATGCCCATAATAATTCATATTCTATAAATTTCTGAAATCTTTATGATGATTAAAGTGGGGATATCTTATTTGTAATCTTCATGCAATATTGTATCAAGTTTGAACAATGACAAGTTTAAATAGGAATTTTTTGTATATTATATTTAGTTTATCATTGTATTAAGTTTGAACAATGAAAAAAAAATTCAATTATTAAGGATAATTTGTGCCACCAACATTATGTATATATATATTTTTTGCTTTTATAGATTTAATTGAGAAAAATATCAATAATCAACTTTTTTCTTTTCAATGAGTATTTTTTTTTATCAATAATCAACTTAAAAATGATTTTTTTTAATAATGACATTTTATGAATAAATTTAACCAAAAATAGTTTGCCTATAAGAGTAAATTTTAAATAAAGAGATTATACAATAAAATTTTGAAATTGATAGTATTCATAAATTAATTTGGTGATAAAATTTAGAAATTAACAAAAAATAAAATAATGACATTTTATGAATAAATTTAACCAAAAATAGTTTGCCTACAAGAGTAAATTTTAAATAAAGAGATTATACAATAAAATTTTGAAATTGACAGTATTCATAAATTAATTTGGTGATAAAATTTAGAAATTAACAAAAAATAAAATAATGACATTTTATGAATAAATTTAACCAAAAATAGTTTGCCTATAAGAGTAAATTTTAAATAAAGAGATTATACGATGAATTAATTTGGTCATAAAATTTAGAAATTAATAGTTGTCAAATCATTAATTAATTTTAAATTAAAATTAATTTATGATAAAATTTGAATCTATTCATAAGATTTACAAAACTTCATAATTAGTTTACGAATTAGTTTAATTCGTAAGATTAACAAAATTTCATAATTAGTTTATGAAAAAGTGTAATTCATAAGATTAAGAAATTTTTATAATTTCTTAAATAAAACACAAATCATAAATTTGTACTAATTATATAAATTTTTCATAAAATTTAAACTTAGTAATTTTTTTGTTTCTTGCTAGTTTTTGTTACTAGGAGGAGTGTCAAAATACCAGCAGAGGTTGATTTCTTATGGATCGTAGGTGGATTCACATACTTGATAAGTTATCACCAGAATACGCTGTTGGTATAAACAATTTCATAAGTGTTGCAAGTGAGTTCAGAAACTCTAGTGGAATGGTATTATGCCCGTGTCGGCGATGCATGAATAAACAATCACAATCTTTGAATGTGATCAAGTTACACTTGCTCACTCATGGATTTCTTAGTACTTATACTACTTGGACCCACCATGGTGAGGAAATAGAGGGTGTTGAAGATGAAGTGCTAGCCGATGTTGAGGATGCTGAAGCAACCGATGATTTGTCTGCAGGCTTACAAGATGCTTTTGGTGGTCCATATTTTGATATCGGTCCAACGAGTGATTTCATTGACAATGAATTCCCTCGCAATTCTAATGACAAGTATGATGCCTTGTTAGATTCGGTTCATAATCCTTTGTATGAGAATTGTACAAAGTTTTCTGTCCTAAGTGCTGTCGTAAAGTTAATGAATTTAAAGGTGATTAACAAATGGACAGATAAAGGCTTTGATGACCTTTTGAAGTGTCTTAAAGAAATGTTACCCGATGGTAATCATTGCCCGATAAGTTATTATCAAACGAGGAGGCTTCTATCTAAAGTTGGCTTGGGGTACGAGCAAATTGACGTGTGCCAATATGATTGTGCATTGTCTTATGGTGAGAATGCAAATGCTACAATGTGCCCTATATGCAAATCTAGTCGTTATGTGTGAAATAAAATTCCACTTAAACGACTTAGATGGTTTCCAATCAAGGCTCGACTGAAACGCTTGTTTAGCTCAAAGCATACTGCCAAGGTTATGCGATGGCATAAAGAGGTGTGCAAAGATGAACCCGGTATATTACGTCATCCAGCTGATGGGGATGCTTGGAAGCATTTTGACAAGACATACCCTGAATTTGTAGTGGATTCGAGGAGTGTGCGAATGGGACTAGCGTCAGATGGGTTTAACCCTTTCTCAAACATGACATCCACGTACAGCTTATGACCTGTGATATTAATTCCATATAACATGCCACCTTGGGCTTCTCCGAATGGAACAAATTATCTCATGTCATTATTAATACCAGGGCCTAAATCTCCTGGAAAGGATTATGATGTGTTTTTGAGACCACTGATTGAAGAACTTAAGGAGTTATGGGAGGGAATTGAGGTGTATGATTCATATGAAGGGTGTATGTTTAAACTTCGAGCCGCTATCTTATGGACAATCAGTGATTTTCCAGCTTATGCCTACTTATCGGGATGGAGCACTGTTGGGAAATTAGCATGCCCTGTTTGTTTGGAAGATACAAGATCTAAAAGAATAACTGACAAACAATGTTTCATGGGGCATCGATGTTATTTGAGAAACAACCATTCTTGGAGAAAGAGTAGAGAGTATGATGGGGCTACTGAGTTTCGTCCCCCACCTAGAACTTTTACTGGTGCTGAAATTTTAAAACAACTTGAACAAGTTCCAACTCGTACAACTGGTAAGGCCCCAAGTAATTCTTCAAGCAAGCGTAAGCGTGGAGAGAATGAATTGAATTGGTGTAAAAAAAGTACTTTATTTGAATTGTCGTATTGGTCACAACTCTTATTGCGTCATAATCTTGATGTGATGAATATAGAGAAAAATGTGTGTGATAACATTATTGGAACCCTTTTAGATATTGAGGGTAAATCAAAAGACACGTTGAAGGCTCGTAAAGATTTAGAAAATTTGAATATTCACTCTGATCTTTGGTTGAAGAAGTCATCCAACAATAAGATTGAAAAACCCCATGCAAGCTATACTTTGACTAAAGAAGAATGCAAGGAATTTTGTAAATTCATTCGAAGTGTTAGATTATCGGATGGATATGCTTCGAATATAAGTTGATGTGTAACTGATAATGACAAACTAGGAGGCATGAAAAGCCATGATTGTCATATATTACTTCAAAAAATATTACCAGTTGCCCTATTACCTTTTCTGACAAAGGAAATTCGACAACAAGAAGTCCGTATCACTCGCTCCACTGTTCATGTTCTACCACCTCGACCAAATTCTCGCACCACCCGCTTTACTATTCATAGAGATCCACCTTTACCACCTGAAGTTAGCATCCCCCCCATTGTTCAGAGTCAACAAGCTGCATCCGCTGTTGACTCTGATGTTGAACATAATGTATCTCAAACACCATTTGGTATGTCTAATGCAGTTTAAATTTTGTAGTTTTGAAAATATGATGAATTTAAACTTACATTTTTTTTTATAGAATCAAGTGGTCCTAGTATTAGAAAAACGCGTGGTGCTACTCGTGGATACAAAACTGCTAGTGCTGCGAAGGCAACTCAAATTGGGAAGTTGCCTGTTGTATTTGAAGCTGAGTGTTGTCAGCCTATTTGTGGAAATGCTAAGAAATTTAATAACGAAATTGGATTTATTGTTCGCAACCACGGAACATTTCATTACAAGGATTGGAGATTTTTTCCCGAGGATGTGAGAGCTCCATTACGACACTTTCTTCTGGTAAGCTTTATATTCAAAATTTTATGTTATAAATTAGAATAATATAAAAATTATATTAATTTATTTTACATAATTGTAGGATTCATTTGATATAGACTTGCATGATGAGACCACTATAAAATGCATTGACGATCAAATGAGAAAAGCTTGGAAGAATTTCAAGTACAAGTTGCATGGATATTTCAAAGATATTGGAGGAGAAGAAGAATTGGAAATGGCAAAAAGGGCACGACACCCTGATTTGAAGGATGATCGCCAACAAGATTGGGAGATGTTGTGTGATCGTGGGTTTTCCGACGAATTTAAGGTAATTATTTATTTTCTTGTAATTATAATTTTATTTGTCTTACTAACTTTTCTTATTCTCTTTTTCAGGAAAGATCATTAAAGAATACTGTTAATCGTTCAAAGAGAAGGTGGGAGTCTAGAAATGGATCAGTTTCAACACCGCGACATCACATTAGAAGGGGAATGGTGTTAACATCTTCCACGGGCCAAATCGAGACTTGGCGTCTAAAACACTATGATGAGAAGAAGGGAACATGGACTGGACCAGATTTAGCAGAAATATATGTAAGTATGAGTCTTTAATTTTTTTTACAACTTATTTATAATTATCATTATACTAATGATACCCTAAAATGAATATATAAGATAAAATGATGGAGTTAAGGGCTCAACACACTCCAGAAGAAATGACTGATAAAGATATTATGGAGTGCATTCTTGGACGCTCTTCTGCACACTTGAAAGGTTGGGGTCGATCTAGTTCAAGTACAACTACTTCCCAACCCAATCAAACTCAGTCAACTCAGCCAACATACGAAGAGCTAGCCCAACGCCTTAATGAAGCAAATAATCGACTTGATTCTACAAATGACCAACTAAGTGTTGTTGTGGAAATATTAAGAAAAAACAATATGATGCCACCGCCTCCGTCAGATCAATGTTCCGATGCACATGTCCAAAATTCTCCCGTCCCTTCAATTCAAGATGAACAAGATGATTCGTAGTTTTTTTTTAATGTTTGTAATATTATAATTAATATGACCAATGCACTTTGATGAGCGATATTATCTTTTATGTTTATTTGTATGAAATTTTGGTTATATATGTATTTTCTTCTATAAAAGTTGTGTGTTTTTTAATTAATTTATCATTTATAAATAATAAATTCAGCCTAATTTCTAAAATAATATTTCAATATATACATACTAATAAATTACATTATTGCCTACATATAATTAAGTGTAGGTAAAAGTAATACCTACCAATAACATAAACTATTACCTACACATGTATAAGTGTGGGTAAATATCATAGCCACGTGGCCCAATCATAAGCCAAATTTATATGTTTTTACCTACTAATATATTATGTTTTTACCTACATATGAAAAAGTGTAGGTAAATGTCAATGCCACGTGGCCCAATATTAAATTGCCACGTCATCTGCCACCGTGGCTGCCACATCATTAAATAATTGCCACATCATGTGGCATGTGGAATGCCATGTCACTTGACACGTAGGATGCCACGTCAAATAGTTGGTAAATGCCGCTGACTCATTTTTTGTGGGGTCCACACGATTTTTACCTACCAATATGCTAATCGTAGGTAATAGTACCTTTCTCGACTAACTTTTACCTACCAATATGCTATTGGTCAACATTGGTAGGTAAAGGGTTTTACCTACATATGCACGACTTTTACCCACAAATAATATAGGTAGGTAAAGGCCTAATTTCTTGTAGTGTCAGAGTCATACAGCTCCAGTTATGTTAATTTTACTATAGGTGATTTTAGAGTAACGAGATTTGGGAAGTTAGAAGTTAGGTTTCTATTATTTTTTTTATTTTTTATTTTAAAAGCCAACTTTGACTTCTTAGACCAACCTTTGATAGTTTTGATCGAGTCTTCAGCCTATGATTGAAGAATATTCAAATATCTTCAATAAAATTCATTATTTTTACTCAAGCCAAAAAGAAGATTTTTATTCCTAGAACTCTATAAATAGGACTTAGGACCCAACCCTTTCACTTACTCTACAGCTGTGATCAGACTCCAAGGTGCTAGTAAGACTATAAGAGTGATAAACACTTGGGTTGGGAAAAAGCTTTTCTATTCTTAAGCTTTATAAAAACACTTTGGGATGTGAGGTTAGAGTGTTTCGGTATTGGAGTTAGACTAATCCATAAGGTCAACTGAGGTACTCTTATTCTTAAGTTTCATTCCGTTTGATTCCTTAGTTTCTTTAGTTTTCATTCAGGTTCTAACTTTTGTTATGGTTTTGTGGTTAGGATTTTAAGTTCTTTGAACTTAAGGTGTCTTTTCGGTAAGTTTCCTATTGGTGGTTTAGTTCTATTCCTTTCATCTCTGTCCTTTAGAAATACTCACTATTTTTATTGCTGGTTTTAGGAGTGTTCCAAGTTCCGCATTTGTTCTTAATTATCCCAGTGTTGGTAAGGAAAATTAGATAGTTTAGTGTTATGATCTAGTTTATGTATTGTATGATATAGTTTATGTTTGTATGACCTAACATTTCAGTTACAATAAAGGGGTAAGTGTGTCTGGACCTAAGGTGTTTAATGATGTATGACGGACTATGTCCAGTAGGCTCGGTTGCCAAAACTTTATGACGGACCTATGTCTGGTGTATGATGGACTTTTGTCTGGGGCTTAATTGCCACCCCTGTATAAGCACTTATCTTTTTATTATATCTGATTTGTTATTATTTTTAGTTATGATTATGATATATGATATATGACCTATAGTTATGATTTATGACCTATGATTTATGATCTATGATCTATGACTTATGACTTAGAGTATGATTTATGATTTATGTCTTAGATTATGATTTAGCATTATGACTTAAGATATGATATGATCTAGATGTTCTGTTTGTATGACTTTGTTGAATATATGTTATGTTTGATTATATGACTAACCATTGTTTGTATTTTCCTTACTGAGCTTAGAAGCTCACTCCTTATGATATTGTTATTTCAGGAAATTAAGGATATAAGGGTCGGTGGCGAGTGGGACCTAAGAGCTTCATGATGTATTCGTTGGGGACCATATAGTTGAGCAAGATCAAGCGGGCCAAATTATTTATTTATTTATTTTTAAATTTTATTTTAAAGTTTGTTTTATTTAAATGTTGCTCATTTTTATGTTAAAGACGAGTAGTTTATTTTTATAAAACCATAGATCCATGTATTTATTTTTATGTTTTTATTAAATAAAATAACAATATTTACGATTATGACCCAACGCTGTGTTCTCAGGAGTCTATGAGAAACTAGGGCGTTACAAGCATACCCATGACAATGGTGAATATTGGGGCAGTTCCCATTGCATTGGGTGTTGGTGGCGATAGATTATGTTTGGACAAAAGTACAAAAATTTGCATGCAAATGGTTGAATGTATAAATGGATGATTGTGCTTGAAAATGAGTTCAACATTTGTATTTATTGGAAAAGTCCTAACCATGTTCCCAAAAACTTGCCATGGTCTTATCAAGTCATGGCACATTTCTTAATAACATAAACCTCATGCACCCACCGAAATTAAAAGTACCATAATTAAATGTTCAGAGCATATAGTTTGGTGATACTACAACATTATTTTGAAATGATGTTTTATAGATTTTGTGATGATTAGTTATGCATGTAAAGTAATTTATATATTTGGCAATGGAATAATTACTTAAAATTGAAAAGAAAAAAAACACTTAAAATGATAGAGAGTGTCACCATAAGAGATTACATACATAATAATAAAAGTTCAAACTTTGAATACCAAAAGTCTGCAAACTTCAGAAAAAAAAACTAAAAATGATCGTAAAGAACATAATCATAGTATGATATATATCTTCCCTTCGCCATCACTTTCCTAGGACATTGTTCAAAGTGTTCACTCTACGCCGAAATCTTTATTGTTTTAACTCTTGTTTTGAAATAGCAGTCTTCAGATATGCCATCTCCTTCTCTGCCGCTGCATATTTCGCCATTATTTGTCTGGAAACATGCTCAATCTGCTCCTGAAAAGTGGACTGAAAAACTATATTTTCATACAACCTTGTGCAAGCATCACAACGAGTACTCACCATCGGATGAATATACTCGTCCCTACCACTTTGTTGATCAGTTCCATCGGTGGAAGCTCCGCTAGACTCTCCCACGATTTGCTTTCCGTTGTGGCGGTTCATATTGCGCAATTCAGAGTTTTCTCTAGTACTTGGTGATTCTCAGAAGTTGAAACTTTATACTGGAGTTGTGTTGAGGCCATTATTATTACTTCTTATATCCTACTTCGAAAAAATAAAAGATTCTGTCAAAATAATTTTAATTTATTTTAATAATTCAAAAAGTTGTCATAAATACAAACATGCAATGCTTTTTCGTTCATGTGCGACTATGGTGAAGTTTTAAAATATTATTACCCAAATGGTAATTACCAAGTTGGGAAGTGTGATAGCTATAGAACAAAATATGAAATATTCCTATACGACAATTCAATTGAGTTCTATGATACACATGGCTTACAAACTTCACCTTATTTTAAAAAGAGTGTTAATAAAAAATACATAACATTATATGTTGTGAAGTGACTAAAATAATTTAAGTGATATTAAAAAGAGGATGTCCAGAAGTAACTCAATCATTGTGGTCAACTAAATAAAGGGTAGATAGCTTGTTGTTAAGTGACAAAACTATTCAATTAAGTGTTATAAAACGAAGCTTAAAAGTGAAAAGTAATATTAATTTTATTTGTGAAATAGGTAATATTTTTCCACAATAATAATTTATTTTTTATTTTTCAAAATATGAAACAAACAGGAAGGAGTCACATGGTGATGTGTCTAGGCTCTAGCCTATACTGAAATTCTATAAATATAATTTTTGGTTTACTTTAAAAATAATTGCACATTGTGTAGTGGTAATTTCATTATTATTTGCAAGTGTGTGTTATGTAGGTAAATTAAATCGAAAACATAACACACACTTGAAAGTAATAATGAAATTATTCTAATTTTCCGAGTTAGTATATTCGTTCCACGGGTGTTCAATTAATGCATTTCCATGTTTGGTTTGTTTGATTTTACCTTTTAATGTATGTTTAAGTTTCTAATGTTTTAAGTTTGATTTTAAGTTTGTAATAATGTTTTATTGTATTTTGTTAACTAATTTCTAAACTTTATTAACATAAATAATATATATAAATATAAATATATTTAAACATTATAAAATATAATAAAATAATTTAATAAAATTAGCAGTAGCTACAGTGACACTGCATATATGGGCTACACTATAGCTACCACTGCATATATGCCAATCAAATGCTGCTCAGTTGGAGATAAAATAAGCACTGCATCACCATTTTTGTCACACGTTGGAGATGGTCTAACCCACAAATTGAGGAAGAAGACATGGCTCACTCAACCACTGAGCTAACACAATCAAATGTTTGAAAACAAAAACATTTAATTATTATTCATTCAAAAACATAAAATAATCAATAAAACCAATTATTTTAAAAAAAATCAATTACCAAGCCTTATTGAAAATAATGTCTAGCTCCATCACTGGAAACACAAGAAAAAAAATTAAAAAATATGTCCCAAATTTGAAAAATATATTTATAATCATTATTAATAAGAATGAAACATGTTAATCAAATTTGGTATAAAATTACTCATTACTAGATAATATTATTATCTAATTTGTTTCACATTTCATAATTTATTATCGACGTGAAATTAGAAAATATGTGAGACTCTCCTTTTAATACACTGATATTTTCAAATATACAACTAATCATAATTTTTAATTAAGAAGAAGAACATATAAAAATAAACATTATCAAAATTACAATCTCCTAAATAAAAAGTAGAAAAAAATTATATTTGATTACTTAATAATTATTCTAAAAATTATTAGTTGTGTTTGGAGTTGTTCTACAATTAACTTTGTACTATTAATTCATTTTAAAAGAAAAGTAAGTACGTCAAATTACAAATATCAAACATTTCTTGATATTTAATTAATGAGTAAAATGAGAGGTGCCAATGGAAACACCCTATTACATATATCGAGCCATGGAAAAAATATCACCACGAGTAGAAAATTAACATCATCATCGAAAAGCCTATAATTAATTATCTTACTATAAAATACTAATTTTCACAACCTTCGATGGTGAGTGGGGGCGTTTAAGACCTACTTAATGACTTAGTTGGCACTAGTGGAGTTCGAAGGTCAACAATGACACTAATTTGACTGCCACAAGTGTTGTTGCAATTGTAATAAGTGAATTAATGAAGATTGCTTTTCTTGATTTTTATTTGTGAAAATGAACCATCGATGTCTATCATCACAAAACAACCCAACATAGTAGTTTCTGACAAGCTTCGCTAATCATTGGGTATTTTGAACTTAATCAATGGAACCATTACCAACAACTATCTTCGAAGATCATGAATTGCATAACAATGAGATTGTTATAGTTGACTATTAGTCGTCCAAAGGTTGTGACCACAAGGGATGGTGGCCGATTTCACCCTGAGGTAATAAATTCGACAAGGACAATAAATTTTATTTTATCTTATCTTTATAATGTATTGAAAATAATGTTTAATTTCTTAAAAGAAAACTTTTTCTTTAATAATATTTTCTATATATTATTTGTTGAATTTTTGTATATTTTAATGTTTACAATATTTATTAAGTATATGTATTTTTAAGAACATGAAAAAGATGAAAAAAATAGAAAAATATGTGGGTACATAACGAAAATCAATGTCTATATTATTTATTAATAAAAATGGGATATCTTGATCCAATGTTGTTCCTTAGTAAAATGACAATGTTCAATTGAAGTGGTGTATTAGTTGTTTTGGAGTTTAGCTATAATTAAATATGTATTAATTATTAATATTTAAAGTGGACTTTTATGTCAATTACATATAATATGTATTGGGTAATAATTCAGAAACAATAAGACGTGTGAATGGAAAAAGTATCCTTAACCAATGCTAACACCCTGTTATATATACCGAGCTATTCTAAAAACATCAGTACGCGTATAAAAATAACATCAACATGGAAAATACTACCATTAATAATCTCATCTCATATTTATTAATCCCACAATACTCGTTGATAATTGAGAGGTATTTAACACCTAATTAATGAGTCACTTCCCATTGGTATGACACTAACGTAGAGTGTTCTTTTTTACTGCAAGTGGTCAAAAGGTTGCAATCAGTTTCTTTCATTGCCACTGGTCTCACCCTGATGTAGTAGATATATGGAAATCGTAGGTATTCATATGGTATTTCAAACCAAATCAACCAAATGATTGCCACATCTCATTAAGAAAAAGTAAAATTATAAGCCATATTTATTTTTACCCGTACCCTACCCTACCCAAAACCCTAATTTATTGGGTAATACCCTACCCATCAGGGTAGGGTACCCATGGATAAATAGGTTTTCGCGTAAAATTTCCATCTCTAATGACAAAAAATTGACAGAGAGTTAGAGAAAGATGAGAGAGAGAGAGGAGATTTGAGGGATGGAGGGGACCGAAGCAGGGATTGAGTTTGGAGATCGTACGTAGCTGAAGAAGAAAATGGGTCACTACTCTTTGTGTCCGAAATGTTGAAGGAAGTCTGAAAAAAAAATGCTAAGTGGCAGGCCCACTAAAAAAATTACCACCCTTTTTCATTAACTTTGCCCCATATAAAAATTTTTCATAATACTTTTTTATTAGTGTTATATTCATGTGTTATGGAAAGGGGTATTTGGTGTAGTGATTTCTTTTCTTTTCTTTTCATAATAAAAGGAAAAATGCTCAAAACTCACATTAGGTCTAGATTCATACTACCCTTTCCTTTTTCTATAATGGGAACAATAACTAAATAAATAAATAAAAGAAAAATAAAACACATTCACATACACACACACACATTTCGGCACACACTTAAAATTAAAAAAAAACCTATTTTAATCACATCAATTGTCACACTTATTTAAAATGTAACACTAATAGTAAAATAAAAAAGTTACACAATTATTCACATATTAAAAATAAATAATCAAACAAACAGTTAACAAATTTAAATTCAAAAAGATTATACCAAACAATTCTAACAATTTATTTAGATTACCAAACAACTAACTAAAGCAAACAACAACTAAATAAAATAAGCAACATTTAAATAAAACAATTCACCACACTTAACACTTAAATAAAATAAAACACAAAAATTTTAATAAACTAAAGAAAATTTTTGGTGCACTACAATATACCCTCCTTAAAAGGAATTTCGTCCCGAAATTCTTTCTTACCAAATAATTCAGGGTATCTTTCTTTCATGTCTTCCTCCAGCTCCCATGTTGCTTCTCGTTCCGTACTATTCTTCCACAGGACCTTAACTTGTGGAATCATTTTGGATCTCAATTCCTTGATTCCCTTTTCAATAGTGCGCTCAGGCTGTTCATCATAACTCAGGTTCTGCTTCATCTGTAACGACTCGTATCTCAACACATGAGAGGGGTCTGACACATACTTACGCAACATCGAGATATGAAAGACGTTATGCGTTTCAGCTAATACTAGGGGCAGTGCCAAACGGTACGCAACCTGCCCTACTCTATCCAAAATCTTAAATGGACCGATATATCTAGGGCTTAACTTCCCTTTCTTTCCAAAACGCATCACACCTTTCATCACATGAGACATTCAAGAAAACAAACTCGCCCACTGAAAACTCGATGTCCCTTCTCTTAAGGTCAGCGTAGCTCTTTTGCCTACTCTGCGCAGTAAGCATCCTTTGGCGAATCTTCTCAATCGCCTCACTGGCTTCCCTAAGTGCTTCAGGGCCTAAAATCTGTTTCTCCCCAACTTCATCCCACTGCAGAGGAGATCTACACTTACACCCATAAAGAATCTCATAGGGAGCCATCCCAATAGTAGATTGGTATCTGTTATTATACGAGAACTCCATTAGGGGTAAATATCGGTTCCAAGACTCTGAAAAGTCCAAAGCACAGCACCTCAACATGTCTTCTAAAATCTGAATGGTCTTCTCAGACTGGCCATCAATCTGAGGATGAAATGTGGTGCTAAACTTTAGTCTTGATCCCATAGCTCTCTGTAGCCCTTTCCAAAAGTTCGATGTGAAAACTGACCCACGATAAAAAATTATCGACTTTGGTACCCCATGAAGTCTCACTATCTCACTAGCATACAAGACAGCATATTGATCCGCCGAGTATGTGGTCTTGACTAACAGAAAATGGGCAGACTTAGTGAGCCTATCTACTATCACCCATACTGAGTCGTGTTGCTTGGTGGTTCGAGGCAACCCTACCACAAAATCCATTGTTATATCCTCCCATTTCCATTCAGGAATGTAGAGCAGTTGTAGCAACCCTGCTGGCCTCTGGTGTTCCGCTTTGACTTGTTGGCATGTCAAACATCTAGCAACAAACTCAGCAATGTCCCTCTTCATACCATGCCACCAATATAATGCCTTAAGGTCTTGGTACATTTTCGTGGACCCTGGGTGCAAGGAATAAGGCGTTGTGTGCGCTTCTTTCATAATACTTTCCTTAATTTCAGCATTGTCAGGCACGCAAATCCTATCCTTGTGTCTCTGCAATTCACCATTAGACATTGTGAAATCGCTCCTACCACCTTCTTGTACCAAAGCCTCTTGTTTCACTAAGGCTTCATCCAATTTCTGTCCTTCTTGAATTTGTTCCAATAGGGAGGATTGCAATGTGAGGTTCGCCAAACTTCCCGTCACAATTTCGATGCCGAAATTTATGATCTCTTTCTGAAGAGGCATCTTTATTGTATGTAGTGCTGAGACACTCCCATGTCCCCGCCTGCTCAAAGCATCTGCAAACACGTTGGCCTTGCCTGGGTGGTATAGAATCTCAGAGTCGTAGTCCTTTACTAATTCCAACCACCTTCGCTGCCTCATATTCAGTTCCTTTTGTGTGAAAAAGTATTTCAGACTTTTGTGGTCGGTGTATATCTCACACTTATCTCCGTACAGGTGATGTCTCCATATCTTTAGTGCGAACACTACTGTTGCCAATTCAAGGTCATGAGTGGGATACCGTTGCTCATAATCCTTGAATTGTCTAGAAGCATAAGCTACCACCTTCCCATCTTGCATCAACACGCATCCCAAGCCGTTCTTGGATGCATCACAATACACTACAAATTTCCCGCCCTCAGTGGGAAACACAAAGGATAGGCGCAGAAATCAGCTTATCCTTCATGGTCTAAAAACTCTCTTCACATTTTTCTGTCCACGCAAACATCCAATGTTTGCGGGTTAAGTTGGTCAATGGGGTGGCGATCTTCAAGAAACCCTCGACAAACTTCCTATAATAACTTGCCAACCCTAAGAAACTCTGAAATTCTGAGGCATTCTTTGGCTGGGGCCAGTCTCTAATGGCCTCGATCTTCGATGGGTCTACTGCTATCCCATTCTTGGACACTATGTGCCCTAAGAAAGTTACATGTTCCAACCAAAACTCGCATTTAGAGAACTTGGCGTACAACTGATGTTCCCATAATCTGTTCAGAGTCAATCTCAAATGCTCCTCGTGCTCCTCCTTGGTCTTCGAGTAAATGAGGATATCATCAATGAACACTACTACAAACTTGTCCAAGAAATCCTTAAATACCCTATTCATCATGTCCATAAAGGCTGCTAGGGCGTTGGTGAGTCCAAAAGCCATCACTAAGAATTCATAGTGCCCATAGCGAGTTCTGAAGGCCATTTTCAGAATGTCTCCCTCTTTCACCTTCAACTGATGGTACCCAGATCGCAGATCAATCTTTTGTTGGGGTTTTATGCCCTAATTAAAACCCAAATTCTTTGTAATCTCATTTTATTATCAATAAAAGAATAGAAATCAATTTTTGACTTGGTCGATCACTTTGCTCACATGTTTTATTTTCATGATTATTTGTTTAATATAAACTTCTATTAAATCCCGAGCATATAGCTAATCTTATTTATAGTGACGTAATCACAGTGGAATATAAATATGATTATATGTTCAAAATAAGTTAGTCCTAAGATTAGTCAGTGCACCGGATTTACACTGACTTGCCAATCTACGATATGATCTACTTACACATTACAGTGTTATGTTCTTTCCAGAACATTAGCAAAGTAGATAAGATCGGATGTATTTGTTACATCGGACAGGACCGATATTGACAGTTGATAAGATAAGTAAACATACCATTATTATCTATTCTAGTCATATCATATAGTTGACCATAGGTCAATGCATTCTCAATTCTGAGTGGTTAGTATTCTAACTGATTGTATTATTTGAGTTCTTTGACTTGTTCGTTACCAGCTTACCCTACGGACTAGCCCATACTTACATCTTGGGAACTCGGTAGTATAATTGAGTGGGAGTGTTAATCATAGATATGAACATCTATAGCTTCTGATGAAAAAGTGAAACGATGGTTTCCTTTTAGTTTGGTTCAAGGTGTTAAATGATAGAGATCTCATTTTAGTAATTAAATTAGTTTACTGAAATATCATTTACAAGGAACTAAGTGTTTTAAGGATAAAATACAATGAGGGGTAAAACGGTATTTTAGTCCCATCTCATTGTAGACCGTCTATAGAGGATTGAGTGACAATTACGGATGTAACAATGGATAATTTAAGTTAGTAAATTTATTTGTTAGATTTATGATAACTCATTGGAGCTTGATTTCATAGGCCCATGGTCCCCATTGTACCTTGGATAAAATCATCTAGATAGTCTCAATTAATTGATTTAATCATCAATTAGAATTATCAAAGTTGACCAGGTCAATTTTGGATAGTTTCACAGAGTTGTGTAATTTTGAGAAGAAAAGAGAAATTATGGCTGATTTATTAATTAAGATAAATTGGTATCTAAATTAATAAATAAATTTAAATGAAGGTTCAAATTATAAATAATTAATTTGATAAAGGATTTAAATAATTATTTAATTAATTAAATCAATAGAAAATAATACATGCCTTGATTTTTAGTCCAATGGGCTTATAATCAAATGGGAAATTTCACGGGCCTATAGCCCATGATAATTTCGACCTAGGGCTTCAAAATGGCTGTTATTTTATTGATTTTTTAATTAAATTAAATGGCCTAATTGAGTCTATAAAAGGAGTGCTTATAGAGAAGTCAAAAGAAGTGTTTTGATAAGTCTCAAGTCAGATTTTCTGATAGTTTTAGATTCTCTCTAAACACAAGTCATTTTCTAAGCCTCTTTGTTATTTTCTCTTCTTCTCTCTATATCTATCTCATGTGTTGAGAATTTCCCACACTAGTCTAGGTGGTTCTAAGGATACATTGGAATATCGTGAAGAAAATAGAAGATCAGTTCAGTTTCTTGATAATACTCTGCGACAGAAAGGATACAAGAGTTAGAGAAACTGAAGGAAGGACTCTTTAATTCCGCTGCGTATACTGTAAGTATTCTATTTTTGTTTCTCTTTGAATTCAATTTTAGAAACATGTTTTAGGCTATCTCGTATTAATTTGTTTAATATTAGATATACATGAAAATAAATAAAGATCCTGTATAAGCTTTCTCTAACATCTTTGAGAATACTAAAGCCCCTTGTAGTTGATCAAAAAGGTCGTTTATCCTAGGCAAATGATATTTATTCTTAATGGTGACCGTATTGAGTTCTCGGTAATCAATGCACATTCTCATACTCCCGTCCTTCTTCTTCACAAATAGGATTGGTGCTCCCCATGGCGAATGGCTAGGTCTTATGAACCCTTTATCCAACAACTCCTATAGCTGGTTCTTAAGTTCCTTTAACTCTGTTGGCGCCATTCGATAGAGTGCTTTAGAGATCAGTGCAGTTTCAGGTGCAAGTTCGATTACAAACTTGATTTCTCTGCCCGAGGGTAGTCCTGGTAATTCCTCAGGAAACACCTTCGGGAACTCACAAACAATATGTACATTTTCTGGCCTTAGATCTGACTCCTTGGACTTATCCACCACACTAGCAAGGAACGCCAAACATCCATGTTGGATCATATTCCATGCTTCCAGTGTAGATATTATGGGTGTTCGAAAGCCTGCTACTTCGCCTCTAAAGTAAAAGACCTCTCCTTCCTTTGGCCCGAACTCTACGGTCTTCTTTCGACAATCTATCATAGCCCCATGTTTGGATAACCAATCCATGCCGAGTATGACTTCATAATTTGGTATACTTAGTTCTATGAGATCTGCTAGGCACTCCTTGCCCTCTACTGTTACAGGTGTTGACGGTAACCACTTATTTGACAACATCATATCTCCCGGTGGCAACAATGTACTAAAGTTATGTTCAAACATCTTATAAGGCATATTCAGTCTATCAATCACATTCATGGAAACATAAGAATGAGTCACTCCAGAATCAATTAAGACTCTACATATTGTACCAGATATAGGGAGCTGACCTGTAACCATGGTGTTGCTATTGGCCGCTTCATTCTGGGTTAAGGCGAAAACTCTTGCTGGCACCAGATTGTTATTGTTATTCTGTCCCACCTTCCATTGTGGGCAATTCTTTCTCAAGTGTCCTGCCTGGCCACACTTGAAGCATTTGTTGGTACCGGCCTGACACTTGCCTTATTGTCTTTTCGAGCATCTAGGACAGATAGGATGCTCTACTCGGTTGCCTTGTTGGTTCCCACAGTTTCGGTCATTGAAGCGGTTGCTATTGTTCTGAGAGTTGTGAATGTTGCTATTCATGGTCGGAGGTCTAGGTCTTTTATCAACCCCACTAGTCTGCCCTTCGTGATCCTTTCTCTTGTTGCTCTCGTGGAAGCTCTTGTTGCAGTTGTTCTCTCTTCTAGCGGCATTATCCTTCCATATCTGTTCCTCCAAATATTCAGATTCAAGAGCTCTATCCAGTACCTCTGCATAACTGACCACTTCAGCATTGGTCATCCTAACATCCCTCACAGTCATCGGTTTGAGTCCCCTTACAAACCTCTGGACTCACAATGCATCAGTTGGCACCACTTCAGGGGCGAATTTGGCCAATCGATCGAACTTCTGTGCATAGTCAGTGACTGAAATATTCCCTTGTACCAGAGTTATAAATTCATCAACCTTAGTTGCTAGCACAGCTGGACTGTAATACTTCTTACTGAATGCATGCACAAACTCCACCCAAGTCATGGTATTTGGATCACGGGTCTGTTTAGTCACGTCCCACCAAATCCGTGCATCCATCCTAGGTAAATAAACTGCGCAGGAAACCCTTTGGCGATCATCGAACTCCATATGATCAAAAATAGCCTCAACCGACCTTAACCAATCTTCTGCCACCATTGGATCAGCTTTCCCCTCAAACGTCGGTGGGGCTTGTTTCTTGAAGCGTTCATATACTGGTTTGAACCCATAGGTTACTGGTAGTGGTGCAGGTGGTGGTACTGGCGTCTGAGGTTGCGGCACTAGTACTTGAGGTATTTGGTGTATTTGGGATGTTTGCGGTGCTTGTCTAGCTTGTGCTAATTCCTCATCTCTCAAGCTCAACTATTCTCTTAACCTTGCTACCTCTGCGACCAGGTCCACAGATGGTGCTGCTGGAGCTGCAGGTTGAACAGATGGCATTTCAACGTCAGGAGGCCGTAGTTTCAGACCTTGTAGAGACACCCTTTCCTCTGCCTCTTCCTCTTCCCTTTCCTCCTCTTCCTCTAGTCGACATGATGAGGTTCTAAGGCAATCAAACGAAAATCATAAGGAAGGAACATTGCATATTGGTTTGATAGATATTCCAAAATCATATATTTAAACCACATCATTTACAACAAAATATCCATAGCATCCAAAATGTTTAAATTATTCCAAAATTAAACAATCCTCAAAAAGTGTTTAATTAATCAAAACATAAACCCCTTAAAGTCTTAGAAAATTATTATTATTCCATCTTATTTATTAGCACCCCATGCGATGATTACGAACTGGACTCTAGTCCTCAACGGTGGACTCGTCCCCTGAATTATAATCACAAACGTTCTCCGGGATGTGGAAATAGCTGGGAGCGCTTGCCATAATCTCCATCCTCGCGGTCAGACGCGGTATGGCTCGAATTACTTCTTCAACTTCAAACTCTCCTTCCTCGTCATGCACCGACGCTCCTCTAGTTCCCCGTCATCCATCTTTACTAGCACCAACTCCAGACGACTAAACTCGTAGTAACCCAGAAATTCGCGAATTGCGTAATCCATGGTGCTAAACTCCAAGTCTTGTTCTTCAACAAGGTTCCATGATTGATCCCACTGAAGAAAGGCCTCCGAGTATATCGACAATGCTTCCCTCATGACCCAATGTTGCTCAATGGGCCATAGTAAGGCTCCCCTTTTATTCATCATCCCTTGGATGCGATCACAGACCTCCTTTGTTGTTTTCAAGACTACTATGCGCCAATTGTAAAGGTCCTCGTCAAGCTGGACTTTAGGAATCGTGCGGATCTCCTTAAGCAATTGTTTCTTAGTCGTTTTCAATACAGAAGGCATCTTACTACTGCAGTTACGAAACTATAAAATTAAGTGAAACAGAAACAAGTAATAGCACATAAACAAATACTTACGATGCGGTGAGGTGAGATTTTTCTGTCTTTAGCGTGTATGGGGAGGGTCCTTGGAAACATGAACGACCGTGTCTGATACCGTTTGTAAAATTCCCTAGACTAGTACTTAATAAGACATTCACATTTGCATTGGTTTATAAAAGGAAAGCCACTTATTATAAAGGTGTCAGTGGGGGCTTGCTTAAAACATGCAAGTTGGGCCCAATAGTTTTAAAAGAAAATATCAGTTTTTATGCAAAGTTCTAAAACAACCAATAATTCAAGTCCCACTGATAAGTTTAAAAAGTCTCATAAAACATAATAGTATTAAAAAAAATGGTGTTTTTAATTGATCGTTTTTCGTCCATAGGATGCCCCCACGCCATACACACCAGGACAACAGAACTCCCCACATCACCACGCGTGCCACAGAGATACCTATTTGCTACCTGGAAGGAAAAGTAAGGGGGTGAGCTAAAAGCCCAGTAAGGAAGTACAAACACAAGCAAGTAAGATACAACAAATTACAAACACTATCATTCATCTTTATACATCATAGCATCATCATAAAATTGGCATCAATATCATAAACGTGAACATATCCACGTTAACATAATGCCACCATCATATCATAAACTTCATAACATAATCATAAACATCACCAAACATCATAACATAATCATAAACAATTCCTTGTGAACATGGCCCACTAACTTGTTCATGCCACCCTTTGAGGTAAACAAGAGTCTCTGGTCCTTGAATAACCTCGGCGCGTCCACCCATGGAGTTACGTCTATATATCCTTAGTAACTCGGGTTACGTCTTCTTATCCTTAGCAACCCATTTTGATGTGTCGCATTCATCACGCTAACATCAATTCATATCATACAACGTTCATACAAGCCAACATATCATCACATTATGGCATTCATAATTCATAACATTTCATTCACACAACAATCTTACCATTCATAATATAACAATCATAAATTCTATCTAACTTCCTTACCTCAGGTCCAAGCTAAGTAAAACCACAACTTCTCAATGAGCCTGTACCATAATCAAAACGACATTCCTTAGCTTCACATAATTACTATTTTTCCCTTTCATATAACTCATGTGTGTATGGGCCATGCACACATGGTGAGAGTTACACACAACATACAAATATGCTTAGTTACACATAAGGTCATAAAAAGAATAATGCTCATTCTACCTATATTGCATGCATGATTTTTTTATAAAAACTACATGGTTGCATAATAGACATTATTTTGGACTTAAAAGTGAATTTGCATGTAACATGCATACGTGGGAACGTTGCGTAAATGTGGCGTTTGAAACGATAATTTCATGCGTCTTACTTCTATCGTTTTAAAAATAATAGACTTGTAGCATATTTTGTTTACCATTGTTTATCTTCTTAAAATTACTAGGTTGATTAAATCTCCCGAGACGTTCTTTTCATTTCATAAAAACAAATTTATTTAGCCATTAAATATATATAAAAGACCCATTTATTATTTTTAAATTACAAAGAAAAGCAAAGGCATTGGAAATTATTTTAAAAAGAAAAATACCTATGATTATCATGTCTCCATAGAAAATAACAATTTAATTTAAGTTAATAGAATTTCATGATGTGATAAAAATAATAATTTTAAGTGTGGGAAAAATATATTTTGTTTGAATTATTTATAATATTTAATTTTTTGTAACACGAATTCATATGTGAAAATTAAATAACTATTTAAACCTTTTTAAACTAAACTTTCAGCCATTATTTAAAAATCACAAGTGAATTAAATCCAAAATTTTTCTTAATCCAATTAAAGAAAAATCATAACTTGTAAAATAACCACTTAACTAGTGAAATACTGAAATCATGTACGAACAAATAATTTTCCAGATTAACATTTGAAATCTCTCATTAAATTTATATCAAATTGGAAAATAAAATTTCTCATTGTCAGAACAATCACCCCCTAATAATTTGCATGTTTTTTTGGATGAAACAAAAATTAGATTTTTAAATTTAATTGTCAATTCAAAAGAAAAATGCAATCTGCTCAGAAATTCGACTGACATCTGGATCCATCTAGTTTATCTAAAAGTTAAATGAAAGGTGAAATAACTTCTTCTCCACATTTCTAACTTGTAAGGATCTATTAATGAAATTATGAATCTACTTCAAGCTAGTCAGTTTAGAGCATACATCACAAACCAATAACTCCTAAGATTTTTTGTACTTTCAAGAGAACAAACCAATTGTCTAAAGTCAAGTGTGAGAGCATAAATTGCATTCTGCTGAAACAACATAGGGAAAATAAAGTATTTTCCCGCCTTGGATTGGTGAGTGTACTTTTGGTGATTTTTTTTAGGTTTAGTGTGAGTAGTTTTTATATATTTTTTTCCATTACTTTTTGTAATCAAATAATTTACTTTATTTATTTATTATTTTTTGACAAAAAGACCAATTGAATGGTCTAGTTTAGGGTCACAATTGTGGTGGCTTCTACTACTAAATTTAAATCTATAAATAAGAGATTTGAACAAATAGAGTACTTTCTATAGTACAGTTTTACTACCGGGTAAAAGAAGTAAAAAGTTAAAAAAAAGATGGTATTTGTATTTAGTTTGGTAACAAAAAGAAGCATCTTTGTACAAGTTTGACTAGAAAAAAAATTATTGGATATATAGTGTTATACCCAAAAATTGGAGAATGCATCCTAGGAGGCTAAGGAGAATGCATCTAGGAGAGTGCCTCCTAGGAGGGCTAAGAGGGTGGTCCTAGGAGACCCCAAGGAGGGTGTGGTCCTAGGAGACCCCAAGGGTGTGTAGGAGGCAAGCCTCCCAAGGTTTTCTAAGTGTTGGCTCGAACGTGTCCAAGGTAAATAGCTAAGGAGGAGGAGTCTCATGCAAGAGAATGGAGACTTAGACTTTCATAAGGAAAGTCTATACAATGTTCGATCGGACATGTTTGGGAGATGCTAAAGAAGGTTGCCTCAATGTTGTCCAAGGTGAGGTTCCCTCAATATTGTTCAAGGTGAGGTGCCAAGGAGGTTGCCTCGGACCACCTTAGTCCGAGGAGAAGCCAAGGAGATTGGTTCAAGGAGGAACATGGCATGCTAGAGGAGAGTGCATGTTAGAGGAGAGAAGTGCATCTCCTACCACCATGCACGTTCAACCTACCACCATGCACGTTCAACCTACCACCATGCACGTTCAACCAGCCCTTGCATGGGTAGCGAGTAGGAGGTGGACCAACTAGCTAGAGGAGACTAAGTCAGATACAACTTCAACAACATGTGCGGGAATCTCTCATTCTTCCCACAAATGGGGAGTTTGTTACATTTTGAATGTTGAATGTTTATTTGTAATATAAATATAATAAATATAGTAAAATATCCCTATTATAAGGGGATATCAGTTGAGGATCCCATCTCTATAAATAGAGAGCTTATGAGATGAGAGAGGGGCCCCTTCTGCTGATTCTTTCTAGAGAGATAAAATTGGGTCTGTCTATTCTAGAGAGAGAAAGTGCTGAAATTAGAGAGAATTCTTGTATTTTCACAATTTATACTGAAGAAACTCAGTTGGCATAGTCCATCTGATCTTGAGTATAGATTTATAAATCACAACTCTAAGTGGATTAGGCTATTACCGACAATCGGGGCTGAACCACTATAAAAATTCTGTGTTATTTACTTTTCTTGTTTATACCGTCTGTTGTCGTTTACATTCTCTTGAAGGTTCGTCGTATTTGACGTTCTCACGTCGTTGGCTAAAAACGCAGTCAACATTTTGGTGCTTTCGTTGAGAGCCTGAAGAGAAGAACAGACGGTCCCTGAAGAAAGATGGCGCCTAAGAACACCACTGCTGCTTCCAAGAGGACAAACTCCTCTAAAGAACCTGCTAGATCTGAAGGTCCTTGTCCACAAGACCTTGAGAATGAGCCTAGAGTCGTGCTCGAGGAAGTGACTCCAGAAGTTGAAGAGCTTCAGGAGACCATGGGGGCCTTCCAAGAGGAGATGGCACGATTCCACGCTAGGCAAGAGGCGTTTGCTGAAGAGATGGCTAGGCAGAGAGCTGCCTTAGAGCAGCAAAAACGCGATATGGAGGCCAGAAGTGAGGAGCTCAGACAACAACAGGAGGAGGTCAACCAGAAACATCGTGAAGCAGCGCTTGCTTTGGAGGCTGCTACCAAGTTGGCCCAGGCCAATGCCCAAGCTACAGCACGAGGGGCAACCACTCCAGGAGCAAGGACCACAGAAGCTGGTGGTAGGAGTAATGATAGACCAAGGAGGGGTGGTAATAACCCACCTAGTGAGGGAGATGGAGTTCGATCGCACACTACCTCAACCCAAGGGGAGCACTCTAGAACCCCCTCCAGAAGTCACCGATCGGGCAGTAAAAAGACTCCACCTGGGCAGGAGCAAAATAAATCTCCTAGAGAGAAGAGGACCTCTCAGTTCAAAGATGGGCATGGTGGGGATGAGGCTGATAGTCATCCAACCAGCCAATCCAAGGAAAAGGAGGGCCACAACCCACAAGGAGGAGAACACTGCCCAGAGCGTGCCAAGAAGCCTCCATTGCACCCCGACCAGCGGCGTAGCAGGAGAGATGAAGTCCCACGTAGTAAGCCCACTGGGAAATCGAAGAGTACGGTGTTTGATCGGGTAGGAGAGCATGCTTCTCAGAAGGATCTGAGGGACGTTATCACCAACAAGATGAGGACCGTCCCGGTCGAAGGGCAAAATCTGGACCGTCCTACCAGTCAATTAGAAATACTTGACGGTGGCGTGCCAGATGGTAATGCCCGACCAGGCGGTCAAAACCTTGGAACCTCATCAGTTGCACCAGCTATCCAAGCCCAGCTTGACATGCTAGCAGCTGCAGTGCAAGGTTTGTCGAAGCAACCTTCCGAGATAGATCCGATAGACTACCGGAGTGGCAGCCCGTTCTCTGCTCGAATAAGAGCAGCCCAACCACCAGCAAAGTACAAAGCACCGATACTGCCAATTTATACCAAAAAGGCGGACCCAATAAGACATGTTGGGAAGTTTGAGGACCAGATGGAACTACTCGGGGTGAGTGATGACTATCGGTGTAGAGTCTTCCCCACCACCTTGACGGACACTGCCCAAGAGTGGTATTGGAGGTTTAAACCAAACTCCATTACCTCTTGGGAGTCATTCAGGAAGGAGTTTTGTAGACAATTTAGCACTGCCCGGACTCCACCAGTTTATGCCAACGACTTGGCAGATATCAAACAAAGAAAAGATGAGTCTCTAAAGAGCTATATACAGAGGTTCATGAGAGAAGCCAATAGAGCAACTGCTGTAGGAGACGAAGGGAAGATGGTTGCCATATCTGCTGGGATAATTTATCGAAGTCCTCTATGGGATAGCATCCATCGCCATCCAATCTCAACACTTCAACAATTTCTTGACCGGGCGGAAAAATATATGAATTTGGATGATGCGATAGAGAAAGGGGAGAATGGCATAAACAACCCAAGCAGACCAACTGACTCTCCTAGTGATGGTGGAAAGAAACGTAGAAGTAATGGGTCTGACCACCATGAAGAAAAGAAGGCAAAGATGGATTCAAGTGAGAAGCCAACCAAGTATGAGCCTCAATTCACCAACTACACCACTCTCTCAACCAGTAGAGCAGAGATATATCTTGCTAGTCAAGAGGAGGTTCCTTACAAGAAGCCTCCACCCATCAGGAGAGAGATGAGGAAGAGAGACATGAACAAGTATTGTCGCTTCCATGAAGATTGTGGTCACGACACAAATGAATGCAACCACCTCAAGGACGAGATAGAATTTCTTCTCCGGTCGGGCAAGTTGAAGAAGTACCGAGCAGAGACACCCCAAGGAGAAGGAGGTAGAAGCAACTCCGGATTCAAGCGACAACAATCTCCACCCTTGCATCCTGGACCTGTGGACTTCACCGTAGACACTATATGTGGAGGTCCACCCTTAGTTGAGGAGAGCAACAAAGCAAGATGAGGAGTATGCTGAGGAGGAGTGCTAGGAGCAGGAATCACTGGAGTGGCGTGAACATAGAGCGTCGAAGGAGATATTATTTTTAAATACCGCTTTCAGAGTGGTAGCTTGGTTTCGAGTTTTTTAGACTTGTTATTTAAGTTTGGTGTATGAACTGGTTATTTGCTAACCAGTCATTTTATTTTGAACAATTTTCGTTGTTTAAGACTCGTTGTTAGACATGTTTTGTCATTTTTAATTTACGAGTAAAGAAAGAGACTACGCGCAGCGTGGTCGATTCTTGCTACAAATATGCATGTGTGTTAGTTATCCGAGCAGTGTTCAACTGGTCGATGTGTTCAAGCAGTGTTCAACTGCTTGAGTATTTTCCATATATTCTATGTGTTTCACGAGTAGTTAACTGCTCGAACAGATCCAGTCATGTAGCAAGTGACTAAGGGTCTTTCAACCTCCAACCACCTGGGGGGCAGATGGGGTATGCTGGTATATAAATTAACACAGGCAATAAGAGCACGAGGTAATATATCTGTTTTTAGGCTGACTTGTAAATTTTCGAAGTCCAAAAAGGCCATTAAGCTAACTTGCTTGGCAAAGCTTAAGTAACTTGGAATTTTTAAAAATTTCAAGTTAGGAGCAGATATTCGTGTGACCATAAACATCATGCTCATAAAATGTTAGAGCAATAAGAGTGTGAGAAAGTATACTTAGCATGGACTTATGAAATGTCTAGAATTTCTAAGTTAGAAAACTAAGTACTCATGCGAAAATCTAAGGCATACACCAGAGTGACTTTACTCTTCACAAAAAACTTATAACTTTTTAAGTCTAGAGGAGACTTAGAATGTTTTAAGTTAACAAGGAGAAGTAAAGTCTAAATGCCAACAGCTACAAGTTTAGCTCACCAGGTGCAAAGTTTTCTTGCTCAGGAGAGCAGATACAACTTCCCTGGTAGGCTAAGCATGTATCACCAATCGACTTCCCTGGAGTAAATCAAACAAATACGTGCAAAATAAATGCTACATGGTGAAAATTTCTCCTTGGGAGGAGAAGTCAAGTTTTCACCAAGATTTATTGAGAAAAATCAATCTCTCAAAATAATTTTGGGAGGCTCGAACAAAGGTGCTTCGATGGTCTTTCTTAAAAGGTCCTAAGAGTGCCTAAAGGTGAAATGTTTGGAAAAATTATAGCATGGAGTATGCCATGTTTGGTCCAAAAGGTGTGTCTAGTTCCAAGGAGAAGCATCCAAATGGGGATGCTGCCTATGTCCGATCGGATGTGCATGCTTAAAAGGCTGGTTACTGTTCCATGCATTGCATTGCATTCATGTCAACACGACTTATGCCTATTTGACCATGCTCACGATCAATACAGATGCTTAAAGTGTTTGAAAAATGTGATGTCAAAGCATACCTTGAGACGGCCGATCGGATGCATGTTGATCCAAGGAGCATCTCGCCTACGTCCAAGGATCTAGGCCCAGAAATATTGGTGCCTAAGGTGCTGCATCTGAGGAGGAGAAACACACTTGAGTGGTTGGAAGCTACATTATATCCGATCGGAATGGGGAGCATTTGTCCGAGGAGATGCATCTAGTCCGAGGAACCCAGCTGCGTCCAAGTAGATGGATCTTGGCCAAGGAGAGGCCACAAAGTACCCGATCGAACCTTGATGGAGGAGCCAAATGCTTGGCTCGGGCCATGTCCGAGAAGAAGCCAAGACATTGGCTTGGACCTTGGTTCAAGGAAAGGCCATGAGAACCGTGTTGCATATCTCCGATCGAACCATGTTGAATATCTCTGATCGGACTATGACCGAGGAGAGCCAAAGCGGATGCCATAAGTGTTCAGGTAGGCCCGTGTGCGTCTAAGTGTTGGTGTCCGAACAACTAGGCTGCATCCGATCGGAGATGGTGGGCTGTTGTTAAGGCTTGAGGCATGCATTTCTTTGAACGAGGCGAGTGATCACTTCCGATCGGGCATTGAAAACTTTAGGCAATTGTGTAGTCCAATCGGACCACACTTACCTATCTTTGCATTGAAATGCCCGACTTGGCAGCAGACTTTGAACCCCCTTAAACTCCCATGCCCGATCGGACATCCTGGGGGAATTCACGCTGGGCTCGCGTGAAGGAAGGCTGGACGTTTCCTTGGTCAAGCTTTGCCCGATCGAACCATGTCATGAAAGCTCCGATCGGACCATGTCCGAGAAGGCCATGCATGTGTGCCAAGGGTCCGATCGGACCTTAGTTTGGGCTTCCAAAAATATGTAGCTGGGACATGTCTGAAGAGAGCCAAAGTGATTGCCTTGGACCCATACCCGAGGAGAGTGCCTGCATTCGATCGGATCACATCCAAGGAGACCATGTTTTGCATGGTGCAGGCCGAGCATATCCAAGGAGCCTAATGCATGTGTCCGATCGGACAATGTCATGAAAGCTCAGTCCGAGGAGACCGTGCATCCGTTCCAAGATGGTTGGCTCGGACCAAGTCCAAGGAGAAGTCCCATGCATACCCAAAAGATGAACTTAGTTTTTGGCCAAGGGTATGCAATGTCCGATCGGACATAATCTGAGATGCCAAGAAGAGTGTTCTTCCGATCGGACGTGGTTGGAGATGCCAAGAAAAGTGTTCATCCGATCGGGCATGGTTGAAGATGCCAAGAGATTGGACTTAGATTTTGGCCAAGGAGAGGCCACACAAGCTTCGATCGGACCGTGTCCGAAGAGAAGCCAAGTCATTGGCTTAGATTTTAGATCGAGGAAAGGCCATGGAAGCTCCGATCGGACCATATCATGAAAGCTCCGATCGGACATAGTTGGAGGAGCCTAGTGCGTTTGGCTCGGACATGTCCGAGGTGAACTTCCAAGATGTGTGGCTCGGACCACCTTGGTCCGAGGAGATTGCAAAAATATGCCCGATCGGACCCTAGTCTGAGAAGCCAAGAAATTGCCTCGGGCGAGAAGACAAGGAATTCACCCATGGTCCGATCGGATTCACCTATGGTCCGATCGGATCACAATACTAAAAAAAAGGGAGCTTATGTTTTGCAACCAAATCGAGGATATTCAACGACCTATCTCTATGCCATGATGATTTTGCAACATATACAAAGGGAGCTTATGTTTTCATTACATCAAGAAATATAGAGTTTGAAGAAATCACAAGGCAAGTTCGAGACAAGTTCTGTCATGGGAGTTTGCGTGAAAGTTATCAACCGGATAGGAGCTTTGGGATGACCTCGAGAGCATTTTTCTAGAAGAAAAGTTTATCATACGAGGGAAATCGTATAATAAACTTGGGGGGCAAATGTTATACCCAAAAATTGGAGAATGCATCCTAGGAGGCTAAGGAGAATGCATCTAGGAGAGTGCCTCCTAGGAGGGCTAAGAGGGTGGTCCTAGGAGACCCCAAGGAGGGTGTGGTCCTAGGAGACCCCAAGGGTGTGTAGGAGGCAAGCCTCCCAAGGTTTTCTAAGTGTTGGCTCGAACGTGTCCAAGGTAAATAGCTAAGGAGGAGGAGTCTCATGCAAGAGAATGGAGACTTAGACTTTCATAAGGAAAGTCTATACAATGTTCGATCGGACATGTTTGGGAGATGCTAAAGAAGGTTGCCTCAATGTTGTCCAAGGTGAGGTTCCCTCAATATTGTTCAAGGTGAGGTGCCAAGGAGGTTGCCTCGGACCACCTTAGTCCGAGGAGAAGCCAAGGAGATTGGTTCAAGGAGGAACATGGCATGCTAGAGGAGAGTGCATGTTAGAGGAGAGAAGTGCATCTCCTACCACCATGCACGTTCAACCTACCACCATGCACGTTCAACCTACCACCATGCACGTTCAACCAGCCCTTGCATGGGTAGCGAGTAGGAGGTGGACCAACTAGCTAGAGGAGACTAAGTCAGATACAACTTCAACAACATGTGCGGGAATCTCTCATTCTTCCCACAAATGGGGAGTTTGTTACATTTTGAATGTTGAATGTTTATTTGTAATATAAATATAATAAATATAGTAAAATATCCCTATTATAAGGGGATATCAGTTGAGGATCCCATCTCTATAAATAGAGAGCTTATGAGATGAGAGAGGGGCCCCTTCTGCTGATTCTTTCTAGAGAGATAAAATTGGGTCTGTCTATTCTAGAGAGAGAAAGTGCTGAAATTAGAGAGAATTCTTGTATTTTCACAATTTATACTGAAGAAACTCAGTTGGCATAGTCCATCTGATCTTGAGTATAGATTTATAAATCACAACTCTAAGTGGATTAGGCTATTACCGACAATCGGGGCTGAACCACTATAAAAATTCTGTGTTATTTACTTTTCTTGTTTATACCGTCTGTTGTCGTTTACATTCTCTTGAAGGTTCGTCGTATTTGACGTTCTCACGTCGTTGGCTAAAAACGCAGTCAACATATAGTAATTTTGAATATTATATTGGAAATATAATTTTTTTAGACAACCTAATTTAATACTTAATTATTACACATTAAATAAGTATACAAACGTATCTACTTCGTACTAGCCAAATTTAGAGTTTACGATCTACAACGCCGATTGTAGACAAATGTATATGAACCTAATAAATAAAAATGCCAATTCAAAAACCAAAACCATTTCTCCTTTACAATTCCTCAAACCTCTTCTAACATGATATATGATAAGTATCAAATTTGTCTATTTTTAATTCATTATTCTTTTATGATTAGGTACTTGATTATTTTTTTATATATGTTTAATAGGTTTATTTTGTGCTTTTAGGATTTTCAAGACATTTGGAAGAAAAAGAATGAATTTGGGATGTTTTACAAGCAATGGTTAAGATTGAAATTACAAGTCTAAAACTGCACACTTGATTTTGATGATTTTATAATACTCTTTTTGAAATCTACCTGGAAATACATGTTTTAGATCATTTTCTTAGATTTCCATAGATTTTTTAATTGTCCAATTTCGAGCAATATTGATGATGCTATGGTTAAAATACCGTCAGTGTTGCAACTGAAGAAAAATGAAAATATGGAAAAAAAAAATGCTATGGATGCAGCCAGCCACATCCTAGGTCGCGATCAACAATGTCCCAGGTCGTGGCCATAGCCTGATTTTCTAGAAAATACATGTTCCACTGGCCGTAGCCGCCAAGAAATACTGGTCGCGGTCGGCGATCGATTTTTTCCTTAATTTTTGAATTTTAAATGTATTTTTGAAAGGGACATTAAAGGGGTTAGGGTTAACTTTTATAATAACTTTGGATTGCAAATTTTAGAGGCTAGAGCATCTGAGGAGGAGAAAAGACATCATCATCTACATTCTTCAATCTAGTTTTTCTTTCTTCTCAAAATTTCTTTATTGTCATTGAATATTTATGTTTGTGAATATAAATGTGATTATGGAGTAGTTTTTTTTTTTAGGTTAAGGGTTATTTCAAAACCCTAGATATGAGATCTTGAATGTATTGATGAATTTTATTCATTTTATTCCCTTATATTAAATTGCTTATGTTTTTCTATTTGAATGCTATGAATCTTGTAAAATCTTGTTTAGATGGCCACTAATTAGGGTTTTTCATTGTTCTACTATCATCTTAGGATTGCTATTCACCTAATAGTTCAGGATTCTAAGCAGAGTGATACATTACAATATACAATTAAGAATTGTGACGAGTATTTTGATTGTGATGAAAAATAGAACCTACGTTAAATGAATTGCATGCTTCATGAATTTGTTGCATAGATTAACCTGTTTCCATAGAGTGTAATGCTTTTACCAGGTTAAATAGATTGCATGCTTAATGGGTTTATTTCTGGGTAAAAAGGATTAATTAAGAGTGTAATGCTTTGATTGTTGAAGGTGCAGAATAATTCTTAACTGTTTTCTAAAATCATATTATCCATTGTTCTTTGTTTATTACTCTATTTTATGTTATTAAATCTTGAAAAAAACTCCCTATTTAATTCTTGTTATTATTTTGAATGATAAATTGAAAAATAGTCCTCGTGGGTTCGGCCCTTTCTACCACTTTACTAATTGTTGGTTGATATTTTAGTCAACTGATGCTGAGTCAAAATAATTGATTCTAGAACTTTCAATAGAACAGTCAATGAACAATAAATGAGCCAAAAACCTAATAATAATGAGCAATAAATAATAAAGAACACTGAGATTTATAGAGGTTCAGCCCCAAGAATTGGTAATGACCTACTTCCTCTTAGTTTTGTATTAATCTTGAAGGTTTACACAAGATCATAAAGGATTACAAGTGAATTTCTTTGTGTAAAAGACAATACAATAAGGTAGAATCACTGTTAGTTATAAAAATTGGTTGTCTGGTATATTTTCAAAACACTGGTCGGTAGGACAGTCCGTTAACCCCCTCCACTATGGTGGAGGGTTTGTATTTATACCAATTCAATGGCCCAGGGGTTGCGCCCGAGCGTAATTGATGGGAAAAAATCCCTATATTCTCGCAGGAAGTTGTTGCACTATTCTTTAGGAGCTCTGGCCGAGTTTTCAAGTTGTTAGGTTCGTGGTGAGCATAACTACTTTCCACCTACCACATTTATCTGTCTGTCATACTGACCAGCAGGTTTTCTGGTGGTCCTGCCGAATAGTAACTATTATATATTATGTGAGTATATGCCGACTAGCATGCCCAGCCTAACACCATGTGTCTAAAGCATAATGTCACGTGTTTAAGATTAGTGTCAAGTTAGATATGCCAATTTTTGGGATAACAATAATAATTTAGTGAGTAATAAGAAATAAATATATTTCAATTTAATACGGCATACGGCACCCATCAAATTTTGGGCGCCGTTGCTGGGGACTATTTTATTTAATTTGTTATTCATTTTTTTCTCTTATTACTAACATGGTCTATTAGTTGTAGTTGATGTTTTTAGGGCTTGCATTGAACTTGGTTTGTGATGTGGAAATATACTATCAACACTGCTATGATCCACACATGAATAGATATGACCCATATTCTAACAATTACAATTCACAATGGGAGGAATATTCTAATACTTTCTACAATGGAAATCAATATGTTAAGCTGAATTACTACTCCGTATCAGAATATAATGAGTTCGTACCACAATATTCAAATCCATCAATTAAAGATCTCATCAATGCATTGAATACCATCAATCTCCAACCTCAAAAGATGTCACAGCAAGCTTACATGCCTCTTCCTCAACAACCTCCTTTAGGAGTGCAACAAGATCAAGAATCATCAATTTCAGATATGTTAGCTCGGGCATTGTGAGCTCGAAAAGGATGATCTGAATAATGTTACTTGTTAAAAGTCAAGGCGAACCGAGGTAGCGAGCTCATGATGGTTGATCGGTCTCGAAGGCGTGTGAATTGAATGTTCAAGGTCGCGAGCTGAGTGTGAACATCTCTATTGTTATAAAATCTCTATATTTAAAGGATTGGTTGTAATTTGCTGTTAAATCCCAAATATCATGGGAATTATACGCGTACGTAGTAACTATATGCATTTAATTTCATCTATTTAATTGATTTGTATAATAGCTCCCCGAAATATGAGGGGAGATATTCGGTAAACCACTCTATAAATAGCTTGGAGCAATTCATTTGTAAGGACGGAGAAAATTGTATTGGGGAAGACTCGGTAAATTTGCTTCCAGAAAGCTTTGAGAAAAATTCCATAAAGTGAATAACACAGACTCGTGGACTAGGAAGATTTTCACTGCTGAACCACGAAAACATCGTGTCTATTATTGTTTGTTTCCTCTGGTAATTTGTTTAATTGCTCTTCATTTCTAAGTTGACGAAAAACGGCGTCAACAGTATATTTTTTATTGGATTGGTAGTTAGTAAATGATTTGGATTTTGGTGCTTTTAAATATATATTCATGATTTGTTGTTCTTAGGCATCATCTTTTCAATGTTTTTTATACATATATCTCAATTCCTTGCCTCTAAAAGGATACAGAGACATTCATTCTTTCTTCTCATGGTAAATAGCTTTTTTTTGCAAGGATTTGAAGTGTGGGCATGGCTTTTTGTTCTTTCTTCATCAGGGATCATATTATACTGGTTTTGAGTGCTTTGATTGTAACTAGCAACTACACATATTTATATTGGTTTTGAGTCCCTTGGTTGTAATGGAAATTCGAGAAATGAGTTTTATGTGAAAGTTTTTATGCTCATAATTTAGCTTCTTGGACTAACATTGTAACATTTCCTCCAATGGTTTTGTGTAAGTCTACTAATTAATGGTCACATATATTTATAAAAATTATTATCTTTTTAAATGTTTTATTTCTTTTCAACTTGCTGATCTATTGTTTTTTTTTTCTATTTCTTTTCTAATATTTTACTGACTGTGATATTTGACATATTTATATACCATTGATTCACCATATCCTCACAACCTCACTTCCTGGTACAATTATTATCTGAACATACCTATCTTTTTCAAAAATCATTTACAGAATCCAAAATGCTTATGAGCAGGGAAAGAGAGACTAATTTAGGTTAACATGAAATCAACTCCAAACTTTATACACTCCCTTGTGAATGAAACATTCCACAAACACAGAATATTCTTCCATTAAAATTACCTTTCTTTTCAACCACAAAGCTTATCCCAAGGTTAGTGCTTCTAATTTTATTAAGCATAATCACTACCAATGAGACAATGAACATCTACTCGGGTAAACAAAATCTAAATCCTCATATGCAAAATCTTTAAAATTCACGGTCAATATATTATGAAACTACTATTTAGCAGCAAAATCATCAAATTTCAATTTATAACCCAATTCTCATTCAAACAATCCCAATTCAATAAAGACAAAATGGTAGAATCCCATCCAACCAGATTTAAGCCACAAATCTAGATGACCTTCTACAATAATTGACTATAGAATCTAGAGAGTACATTACAAAAAATTAAAGAAATAGTGCGGACTAATAGTTGTGCTAGAAACTAGATGTATATAAAAGATGGTACAAACAACTTTTCCCTCACACACAATTCTCCATAGAAGAATACGATCAATTATAGAATTGTATATTCAACAAAAATGTATCACAAATTCTCAAATGCTTCCCTCAGCAATGTCCTAGATTAATCCTAAAAATGTATCACTCACAAAAAACAATCAATCATGACTATTGTTGACACGGTTCTTCGCCAACAGGTAATTAAGAAAAGAAGAGAAAGGGATTAGTGCTGATAATGAACCAAAATAGATATATGATCTTAGAAAATGGAAAGGTGACTCAAGACACGGTTTTTAAGTGGTTCAAAGGTTAAAATCCTTCTACTCCACTAGTCAATATTATTGCTCTATTCTGGGTATATGATTACAGGACATGTCTTACAAGAGATAATCCAACCCCTATGTACTCCCAGGGTCTCCATATTTATAGGAGAAGGCACCTGGGAGTTGGTAAGAAGTTCATCCCGTGACCTTCTTACCTATCATATCAACTCTGTGACATTCATGATTAATTCCTAAACTTGACACATAAGTGTGGTCAAATCAATAGGTAAGGAGATAATGGGCCGCACAGCCCAACCTAGTCGTGGGTGTCTGAAACGCACGTTCCTGCTGCGTGTCCGAGAAGTCAGGGGCATATCAGACACGTGCACTCTGATATATGCACGTTTACCTTGCGTGTGTTGACTTTACAAAGGGTCATAGCTCCATATCCAGCTCGTGCCACGAACTGGATACTTAACTCGACCTTCGGCCTCCAGAGTCCGAACTCAAGTCTCGGGCAATCTTGGCGAACCCTTGGGTATCCTCGAGCTAAGGAGGTACGACCTTATGACGGCAGCTCCGGTTTTGAGGGGTGTCCACGAGATAATCATGACTAGGCCGCAACCTAGCTCACTAATCAGCCCGTGGGAAAATCAGGGCGTACAACTATCACAAACAAAAATAGGAAACACTAAATCTTTACAATCAACCAATATTCAACAGCAGGCAGCATGCATTTCCCCCTTAATTTTTTTTTAAAAAAAATATATAAATAAAAGAGGTTTTCAAAACTAACTCTATTAATACATTAACTCAGCTACTCGATGCTCTCCTCTGCACTGTTTGAGACAACTTATTCTTTATGATCGATCATACATGTTGACCTGTGAAATTGGCCAACGGTCGTATGTACAGTATACGACACCTTTTGAACAAAATAAATAGAATATACAACAGAGTAAAAATATCTTAAACAAACATACACAAATTTTATAGTGGTTCAGCCCTGTTCTGACAAACAGTAATAACCTAATCTACTTAGTTTTTAGCATTGGATTACTTGATAGACAATTACATTGATGAACAGAAGTATTCACTAGTTGCCAATTTGCCCAGAGTTTCTTCCAAAGTGTAACGCCCTGGCTACCCCAGAACAGTTACGGTGAACCGGAAATTTGACCCGCTACCCGAGTCCTTTGGTTAAAAACGTGATCTAGGTGTCACTAACAGGTTAAGGTGTAAAACTAGTAAAAAAGAAAGGGCACTTTTCATTAAGTAAATAAACTGCTCATGAGCCTTTTAAAACGTTTACAAGTAGTTCAAGTTACAAAAGAGTTGCTACAGTTCCAAATATACAATCTCCGCCGGCCTAAGCGGCAAAAATAGGGAAAACCCCTAGTCCCTCTGAGAACTCCTTGACCGTGGCGGTCAAGCGGCCCTGTATGTACATCACATCGCCCAAGCTCTCCACTCATGGCTGGCCAAGCTTTTCCTTCCCTTTACCTGCACCACATAGCACCCATGAGCCGAGGCCCAGCAAGAAAACATAACAAAGCATGATATAATATCATCAACGATCATAATAACCATTTAGGACTATCAGTCCAACAAATAGGTGACAATAGCCAAAAGTCACAATAATGAGCATCGCTCCTTCTAGCCGTGTGACGTTAGGGCCACCAGGGCTTAACTGAATAGTGATTCATTTATAAATTCGTTTAGGACAGGTGCAAGGTGATTAGTCACCAACATAACCTTCCTCACAACTCTGGAGTCGAAACTATGGACAACGTCCCTTAGCCATGTGACAAACAGTCACCAGGGTCATATACCTTGGCTATATTCATCTGGTTGTAAGCCAGGCAAGCGCTTATAAGTTTCTCGACCCTAGGGTCGGTCTGGCATTAATGCTATAGAGCCATCCAATGCATGAATCTCGACTTTAGAGTCGGTCCCTGACTAGTCAGTGTCTCAAACAGGTAAACAACGTTCAATAGCATTTAATATGCAATCCATGTCCACATATATCAACCAACATGCCTTAATATCAAACCATGCATGTCATATACCTATACAGGGTGCAACTGTATTCATACACCGTTTTCTTACCTCTGGTTCGAGTGAGTATTATAATATGAACGACCCCTGAGAACGATCAATCTTTAAATTCCTTGACGGTCACCTGGTCATAACCAAAATATAGGATTCATCAATAAAAATGATAACCGGGGTTTCCCAAACCAAATCCCAGCCCCCGAGACCTCAAATACTACCCAACCGGGTACTAGGTCCAACCCCGAGGCCTATGGTTTGAATCCCTAAGCTAAAAACCACTTTTAGAAAATTTTGGCCTTATGGGCCGCGGCCCCAAAAAGCCGTGCCGCGGCACGCCCCCAAACCCTATCTGCCAGACGCGCGTGGGCCGCGGCACACAAAAGCTGTGCCGCGGCACCCAGCCCAGTTCAGCCTAAACCTCACACACGAACCAGACTTTCAACCCTGCATTTCCCTTCACAAACCAGACCTTCTAACCCTCTCTAAACCTCTTCCAAACATCCAATTCAACCCCTAAACCTTACCCATACACCTCCTCACCAAAACCCAATCAAATAACACCAAAAACCTCCTTTGATTCTCACTTCCCACATCAAAAACATGAATTGAAAACTATAAACAAAAACAGAGTACCAGCTGTGTTAATGGCCAAAACTCACCTTGAAACTTGTCTGGAACCTTCCACACAAGCTAACACAAGTCTCCAATCCAGCCCTTAAGTTTTCCCTTGGTTGAATCCACAACTAGAGCTCAAAACACCAAAGAAGGAAATGGAGGAATTTGTACGGGAGGAGAAAAGAAACTAACCCCTGTTTTACTCTGTTTTATTCTACAGCCTTCAGCCACTTAAGTTCATATATATCCACCCCTAAAAAGACCAAAATGCTCTTGTGTCATCTAAAGCCTTTCAAACTACTCTAGGGGTAAAATTGGTACTTCTAGCTTAACCCGTTAATCATAATTAACGCTTCCCAATTCCCGCTAATCTCAATATCCTCGAACACCAATATTTCATAACCCGTTACCCTAAAATCCCTGGTAACGCTATAACCTTTAATATCACCCCGAGCCCCGAGCTCAAACCTGTTATGACCAAACCGATAAATCATGTTTAACGATCGTCTCATGTCGGAATACTCGAACCAATCCACATTATAATGTGGTATCACAATATATCATTATCATACAAACAAGTATTCAATTATACCCTCAACGGGCCAAATTACTAGAATACCCCTGTAAACATATGTGGACTCACATGCATGCATTTAACATCATATGATAATATAATTCTCATAAACATGCGTAAACACATTTAACGGCATAATTAAACAGTTATGGCCCTCCCGGCCTACTAATCCAGCCATAAACCATAATAGGGAATCCGGGGCATTACACAAAGTCTTCATCAGATCCCCTTCAATGAAGCCCTAGGTCCTTTATTTATAGTACCCAGGGTTTGTTACATGATCAGTATGAGTGGGATCGTGAATTGGTACACGATCATTGGGAGTGGAGATACGTGTCTGCCTTCCCATGATTATGAGATTGTGGGTCTTCCTATTGTCTTCTCTGGATCACGGTCGACAATGCACGATTGAGACCTTCGAGAAAATGCTAAGTCTAGATTGGTCTATGAAACTTAGGTGCTAGGCTCGACAACCTTTTAGAGCTTGGGTGCTAGGCCCGTTGGTCCTCTGGGTGCTAGGCCAGTTGATCTCAATCTGAACCAGCGTGAGTTTTACCCATCTTTGGGAGTGTAGGTTGACCACCCTACGGAGGATAGGGTGGGCCGACCACCCTAAGGGGTTCTTGGGAATGCTTGGGCCGACCACTCCTAGGGGTTAGGACCAGGCTGACCCCCTAGGGGGTTTTGGCTTGGTTGAGTTCTTTATAGGTCCTAGACCTATCTTTTTTGCTCATCGATCTTTCTTCAATACTTCGTGGATTTTCACTGATTTGTGATGCCACATGCCACTTTCTCATTTGCCACATCATCCCTGGATTTTTGAGAGATAACATTTGCCCCCCCCAAGTTTATTGTAATTTGTTCAACATCACGGTAAACTTGATTTGGCCCAAGAAACATATCGTAGCAATACTTTAACAGCAAAGTCCCTCAGGACATTACATAGTACTTTTATCAATTATTGATAATTTGCTCAGCACTAATTTTTCAAGGATAATTTGTAATTCCTAAAAATAACAAGATTTTTTAAGGAAAATTAGTTTCCGAAAAATCTAGTATATTTTTCAAGGAATTTTGACGTCCTAAAAATATAATATATTTTTCAAGGAGTTTTGAAGTCCTAAAAATATGAAATATTTTTCAAGTAATTTAGAATTCCTAAAAATATAAGATATTTTTCATGGAATTTGAATTTTTAACCAAACTAGATATTTTTCAAGGATTTTGAGTCCTAAAAATATGGTTAGCCTGAGAGGCTATAAGTAGGGCATCACTCATCAAATTTTTGACCCATGCGCCTCCTTTAGAAGTTCTGATTTGTGGAATTCTCCAATTCTTCATCAACTCTACATATCTTCTCTTTGGTAAGTATTTTTTTTCCAAATTTTTATGTTTTTGATGAATCTGTTTGAATCTCCTTGTTTTTATTTCCCTATGATTTCCTTAGCTTGGACGATTTCTAGGGTTCCAAACCCTAGGCCGCCACTTCTTTTAGATTCACTAGCCTAACAATTTATTGGCTTTCATAACATAGGCATAGGCAATTTCCAGGGATGTGAATTCCCCCATGGGCCTAGTACCTCTAGGTCTTCCCTTGCATTTCCCTTGCCTTATGAAATTTCCAGGGATGTCCATTCCCTCATGGGCCAACCACCCCTAGGGTTTCCATCACGGGCTGAGTACCTCTAGGGATTCCCTTGCATTTCCCTTGCCTTATGCAATTTCCAGGGATGTCCATTCCCTCATGGGCCGACCACCCGTAGGGTTTCCATCATGGGTCGAGTACCTTCTAGGGATTCCCTTGCATTTCCCTTGCCTTATGCGATTTCTAGGCCTAGGGATTAGGGTTTAGGACGGCTACCCCTAAGGTTTCCTTATGCTCCTGGAGATTTCCAGGTTTACATACCCATAATAAGCCGAGCACCCTAGGGTTTACAGCATGGGCCGACCACCACACCCCTGGGTGACTTCTAGGGATCCAGGGTGGTCGGCCCAAGCATAAGCCGACCACCTGGGCCCTAAAAAAAAATTTTCACCTCCTTTACTGATATCTTTGGGGTATTCCTTGTACTGTACAATCTGCTGGAGACTTGAACTTTAGTCCTCTGGAATTTTTATAAGGTCTGCATCCCTAGGATGGTTGGTCTAAGGTGGTAGGCCGACCACCTATGCCCCTATTTTCATGTTTCGTTATCTTAGGGACTCAGGGTGGTCAGCCCAGGCTTAGTTCCACTAGCTCGACCCCCTATATAGATTTTTTCCCATGTTTTCTTCATTTTTTCTCCTTAGTTCATGGATATGCCCCCAGCTATTGGCTTCATTATGTTCACTTACTAACTTTACTCTTTATTTTTCCTTTGTTGCAGATGTCCAACTCCTATTCGTCAGACAAGTTTGTAAGCGAGTGTACTCCCCATTAGTTCTTGGAAATGGTGAAAAGGATTCTCCCTCACTCTGCTTTATATTTGTTTAGTGAGGAAGACTTCTTGAGAAAGGTATAGCCCAATGGCGAGAGTAAAATAGACAATTCAGCAACCTTCCGAAGATGATCCTCATATTGGCAGGCACATCACTTAAGGCTCTTTGCCTGGCTCTTCTCAGATCTCTTCTCAGAATAGTATGCCCTACGGCTCTCAAGGCACATCTCAGGGAAGTCATTCTTCTTAGTGAAATATGTCCGGTTAGCGAGACTCATTGCAACGCCCTTTGCATCAGGATACCAGCCGGGTTCCCCATCACACTTCTTCTCTTGTTAGCCTGTGTGCTGACATTTATCTAACACTTATATGTCTTTTGTAGGCACTGATGCTAGTCTTTCATGTCCTTGATAGGTCTGTGGAGTATACCTCTACGCTCTCCGACCTTCGTTCTGAGCTTGAAGCTGTCCGCCAAGAGGTGTTGGACCTTAGGAGCATTCTCAGCTCTAGGGATGCTGGCATTGCTTCGAAGGATGAAGAGATCAACACCCTCCAAAATACCGTGGAGCTCAAATAGTAGGAAGTGACCTAGTTGACTCTTAGGATAACCTAGATGGAGGGGAAACTTGTCGATCAGCTCCAACAGTCTGAAGCTGAGAAAGCGAAGCTGATTGCTGACATGGACCAATTGCGGAAGGATGCCCTTGTCGAGAAGGAGCAAGAAGTCAAAGCTGCCCGAACAAGTCTCGAGAAGAGTATTCAAAGACAACTTTTTCTTGCTTCTACTTGATCTGGAAGTCCAACAAAAATCTGAACTTGGATTTCCTTCCCGAGAAGACGCGAGCGAATGAGCTTAGGAACTGTCTTGCTCGTGAGGTTGCCGAGGCTCAGGGTGGTCTTTCAGATGATACTCCTCGCCCTAGTTAGTCTTCTCTTGGTCTTTTATTCTATCTTTTCCTTTCATGCCATTGGTGGGGCACCTTGTACTTGGCAGTTTTTTCATATGACATGTTATGCCTTTATGCGTTTTTTGTTATGGGTACTCAGTGTATTGATTGAAATTTTTTCTTTCCAATGCTTACTAAGTATATCAACTCACAACCCTCATTGGTTCATGTATCAGTATACTCTGAACACATGTATTTTATGTGTCATACTAACCTTTCTCCTTTACGTTTTTCATGCTAACAACCATGGTAATGTGAGTAGTATGATACTTTACCAAGTACCATGAATAAAACATCGATCACCCCATGGGTGATAGGACGACCACCTATAGGGTTGATAATCTAGTCGACCACCCTATAAGGGACTTGGCTAGGAGTCTCCCTACCAATGCCTTTTTTGTTTTTGTTTTTTGCATTTTCAGAACATATGTTGAACAAATGTCCTAGAAAAACTTGAGCTTGTTTAGTACTTAAGGTCATGCCCTCATTGCTCGTGTATACCTCGATCGGTATGTACTATATGCCCCCCAAGTTATCATGGGTTTAAAATCCTTGGTCACTTGCTACTTGACCATGCCTTGCTTCGAGCGTTTAAACACATAGTACTATGCTTTTCTCCCAATGATGCAAGCAACAAATGCTTATCCCTCATTTGTAGTCGGGTGACGGTTTCATACTCAGTAGCAATGATACCTATACATAGATGCAGATTATGTAGCAAGTGTCGATCCAATCTACGTAATCTCTCGTGTAATCGTTATAATTATCGTAGATAGAAATGTCTAAGTTGGACCAACCGGGTCTAGATGGGCTAATCGAGCCTGTAACGAGTCTTAGATCAAATTATCGATCGGTCCCTCAAGAACCAGATTCGATTATGATCTGATGATTATGATTGGCCTTCGATCCAGTCTCTTTTTTTATCGTATGGGTCGATAGGTTCCTCAAGAACCAGGATCGAACGTAATCGAATAATGGCGACTAGTCCTCGAACTACTCTCTTTTGTTGATCATATAGGTCAATAGATTCCTCAAGAACCAAGATCGAACATTATCAAATAAATTGGCGACAAGGTCCTCGGAGCAGTCTCTTCTTTGGTTTTTATGGGTTGATAGGCTCCTCAAGAACCAATATCGAACATGATCCATAATTTGACGACAAGGTCCTAGGACCTGTCTCGATTTTGGATCTTATGGGTCAATAGGCTCCTCAAGAACCAAGATCAAACATGATCCATTAATTTGGCGACAAGGTCCTAGGACCTGTTCTTTGTTGAATGTAATTTAAAGAATTAAGAGAAACTTAAGAAATTAAATTCATTTATTGAAGCACAGTGGCTGTTACATAGATAATTTGAAAAATACTACATTTGCATATTAAAACTTATGTCGCTGCTGAACAGCTTCACTGATAGTATTGGCGAAGGTGTTCGCCATTCTAGTAGTTTTTTATTAGTTGTCCATTCAGTTGAGCTATCTTGTACTTCCCTGGTGAGATCACTTCCTCCACAAGGTATGGCATTTCCTAGTTAGGTCCTACTATCCCTGCTGTAGTGTCCTTAGTGATTAGGAACACCCTCCTGAGTACTAAGTCCCCAACTTGGAATTTTTGATCTTTCACTTTGGAGTTGAAGTATCTGGAAACTTTTTGTTGATGTGCTGCTACTCTGAGACTTGCCTTTTCTCGTCTTTCTTCGATTAAATTGGGTGACTCTTCTATCAGTTGATGGTTCCTCCCCTGATCGTATGTCTCACATCTATGCGATTAGGGAGTGAGTTCAATTGGAAACATGGCTTCATACCCAAATGCCAAAGAGAATGGTGTATGCCCCATCGCTGTTCGTGCCGTCGTTCGATGTGGCCATAGGACCTCTGAAAATAAGTATGGCTAGGCTCATTTGGCTTGTTCAAGGCGCTTCTTCAGAGTGTCTTTGATAGTCTTGTTAACTGCTTCTACTGGACCATTAGCTTGGGGATGTGCTACCAAGGAAAAGCTCTTTGTAATTCCATGCCTCAGACAAAAGTCGGTGAACATATCGCTGTCGAATTTAGTCCCATTGTCCGAGACTATCTTCCTTGGTAGGCCAAATCGACATATGATATTCTTCACCACAAAGTCTAAGACTTTTGTAAATCCTAAAATTGGCATATTTTATAGAAATATCTTTTTAATTAAAAGATCAATTTATATTTCCCTTTATTGTGATTTTCGGAAATTTACTTTCCCTTTTTGTGAATTTCGGATTATATTAGCTTCCTTATTTAGCCTTATATTGTCTCAATTTGATTATAAAGGGAAGTTATATCTTGCAAATATTCAGTACTTACCCAAAGTCATTTCTGGAATATTTGATTGTATATTTTTGTGCAGCTCAACAATTGAAATTCAGGAAACTGAATATTTAATGTCATTAATTGTTCTTTCTATTTTGAGCATGTTTTTTATCCGACACAGGTCTGAGCTGTCCCCACCAAAATCGTATATGTCAGATCAGCATCTTCTAAAAAAGGCAACTCTTCATCAATCAAGAATATCTTCAATTATTCTTGCCTTTATTAAGAGATTCTTTCTCAGCCTTTATGATCACAAAAAAGGACTCTATAAATAGGGCTATGAAGGCAATGAGAAAGCGTGAACTCTTAGATGCATAATTTGTGAGTGTGTTGTAATATTTGTGAGAGTTCCTTATTTGTATTCAAGATCATAGTATTCACATGATCTTGTAGAAATATGAGTGTTTATATTTTGTGGTGAGTTTATACTACGTTCATGAGTGAATACACATTGTAATTTGAACACAACTTTTATAGTCTTCGGGAGAAGATTTTTACAAGCCTTGCGTCGAGAGGATGTAAGCACTCGCTGGCCATTGAAGGGAGTTCAAGTGGTTGAGCGTTTCAATCAAGATCAGATTAGTGAAGAGAAGTACAACAAAGTTGCGGCAAATCTCTAGAAGGAGTCTTGTTTTGTTTAAGTCAATATTTTGTACTTGTGATTCTTTATTAATTGGTTTTATTCTCTGGGCGTGGCCCCAAGGAGTAGGTTATCCGAAAGGGTTTCTGAACCTTGTAAAAATTCGTTGTGTTCTTTATTGTTTTGCACTGTCTTTTTATTGTGTTCAGTTTCTGTCGTAACAAGTTTGGATTCTGTCCCGACAGAACTGCAATATGTTTAAATAGTTAATTACCATTCCGCACTTTAATTAATTCACATGGTTTAATTAATTTGGTAATTATTAAAAATGGAATTTTAATTGGTATTAGAGCGGGTCACTCATTTCTGAGTGTGATCTTGGTTTATTCTGTTTGTTGTTCTTGTTCTTGCAATGTCTTTTTTCACAGAAGGAGGGTCCATAACTCGCCCCCCTTTACTCAATGATTCGAACTATCCATATTGGAAAGTTAGAATGAGAGCCTTCATCAAATCTCAAGATGAAAAAGCTTGGAGAGTTGTTTTAAGTGGTTGGACTCCTCTAGCAGAAAGCGATGATGTAACTAAGGTAAAATCTGAACTTGATTGGACTGATGCTGAAGATAAACTATCCAGTTACAATAATAAAGCATTACATGCTAATTTTAATGGTGTTGGTGAAGGTTACATTAAATTGATTTCTTCATGTGTTTCGGCCAAAGATGCTTGGCAAATCCTTCAAACTCAATTTGAAGGAACTACTGATGTCAAGCGCTCTAGGCTTGTTATGCTCACAACAAAATTTAAAAAAATGAAACCCTCACTGAATTTTATGAGAAATTTTCATATATTGCTAACGAATATTTTGCTCTTGGTGAAAAACTTGAAGAGAATTTTTTTGTTCGAAAAATTGTTAGAGTTCTCCCTGACAGGTTTCAGACAAAGCTAACTGTAATTGAAGAAGCAAAAGATCTAGACTAAATAAAAGTAGAAGAATTGATGGGTTCACTCCGAACTTTTGAACTAAACCAACAAATTAGTCAAAAAGGTAAGACAGAAGAAATGAAGGAGAAATCTATTGCCTTGAGATCTTTTTAAGAAAAGAAGGAAAGTTCGGATGATGAGATGGCTCTGTTAACACAAAATTTTCAAAAATACATAAAGAAATTAGGAAACAAAAAGGCCATATCCAAAAACCCAAAAGGTAATTTTTCTAAACCCTTTGAGACTAATAAAAAGGGTATTCAGTGCAGGGAATGTGAAGGATTTGGACACATTCAATCTGAGTGTGCAAATACTTTAGAGAAAAAGAAAGTCATGACAGCCACAGGGAGTGATCAAGACTCTGAACAGAGTGATGAGGAGGAAAATAGTGTTGCCTTAACCTCTGTTCACAAAGGTATGGTTTTCTCTTCAGTCGATTACAAGATGTGTTATGCCTTAATAATTCTGTTCAGAATAATGAGAATTCTGACATTGATTCTGATAATTCTAACTTGGATGAGGAGTCATTGAAAGAGTCTTATAAAATAATGTATGATCAATGGCTGAAAGTGTGCTATGAGAATCATCTAATGGCTAGCAATAATAAAAAATTTGTTGAAAAAATTGAAGAACTTGAGATGATTATTGCTTCCAAAAATGATGAAATTAATTATTTGAGTAAAGAAATTTATCTTTTGCAAAAAGGAGTCAAAATGCTTAATCCTAGATCTGGAATATTGGATGATATTCTTTCTGTAGGAAAAAAGGCTGGTGATTATAGTGGATTAGGATCTAATGGATCTGAATCCTCAAGACAAACGGTTTTTGTAAAATCTATGAATTATCCAACTGTTGTGCCAACTAACCGTTTTGCAGGAACAAGTCACTCTACTGAGACCACAAAGTTGTCATCTGTTCCAACAGATCTACAACTAAAGAAAATTGCTCCAAAAAGAAACATTGGACAATTTGTACTATTTTGTCATTTTTGTGGGATGAAAGGACACATAAGACCTAAGTGTTTTTCTCTATTAAATTTGCTTAAAAAGAATTATGTTAAACACTTTGGTAGTATGAATCAATTCTTGACCAAAAGAAATTCAAAATAAAAAACAATATGGGTCAAGAAAGTTAACTCTGTTTGCTTGGCTACCTTTACCTGCCATAAAATGCATGCATCTAGTTCATGGTACTTTGATAGCGGTTGTTGTAAGGCCCTACTACCTTAGATTCGTTACTAAGTGAGTTTAAAATGTGCAATTAACTCGCTAAACGAGGTTTTTAGAACAAAAGTGTGTTTAAACAAAAGTCAAGGCTGTAATCTTTGAAAATACTCTATTCTATTGAAAACTTCAAGTGTCTTACATTTGAGATCCCAAAATATGGTTTATAAAATATTTACAACTCCAAATAGATTTACAAATAATTAACCATCAAAATCACAGTTTAATACAACCATTTCTCAAAATGCCCCCAACCAAAGCAGTCGGGCAAGCCAAACATGTACGCGCCGCCTCACGCTCTCCGTACTCATGGCTGGTTGACTTTTCCTTTGCCCTTACCTGCAACACAGAGCATCCGTGAGCCGAAGCCCAGCAAGAAAACTCTCACAGCACATAACATATGCATATTATGTAACCATTATATCAGATAATCCATCAGACTAAACATATACGGCCATGCCGTCCCAGAAGCATTACCAAAGTCTGGGATCTCGGTCCTCACCGTAAGGATATCCCATGTATCCACTGGGGTCTCACCCTAGTGATATGCACTCCACGTGCCAAATGTTACTCTCGGCCCCACTGCCGTTCTCGGCCCTTTTCCGTTCATTCAACTATAACCACATATAGAATAACTCAAACAACATTCAAACATATAACAGTTCAATCAAGGGCTATGCCCTAACATATAATTCAATCTAGGGCCATGCCCTGCAACAACATTATGGGCCCATGCCCTGCTCTATGGGTACTACAGTTTTCTTACCTGTGTCTCGAGCTTCTCAATGCACCAAAGTCACGAGCATGGTCCTCTATCCCGAGCCTCTCCGAAAACCTAGTCACAACACATATAAAACACTCTTTAATACTAACCAATCCAAAACCACTTCCCGGGACCAATCCCATACTCTCGGGACCTCCAATTTCCCAAAGCAATGCAACGGAAACATCCCCCGAGCCCCCGGGACAAATGCCCAAAAAATGCAAAATTTCCCTGTCCTAAAAATAGCCTAGCGCTGCGGCACTACCCTTTGAGGGCCGCGGCGCCCAGAAAGTCCCCCAACTCCTGATGCAGCCTTGCGCCGCAGCACCAAAGAACACGACCGCGGCGCCCCTTCGCGAACCCAGATTTTTGGGTTTTCCCCTACATTTTCCCCAAGACAAAACACTTCCAATTCAACCCAAACACATACATAAACCCCAAAACCAATTTAAAACCACAAATGAACCATCTAACAACCTATAAACACCAACAACAAGCTCAATCACACAGTCAAACCCAAAATCTACACTTTGGTTTCAAATTTCAGAAACGTAAACCATAGCTTTTAAAACTTAAACCAAGGCTTGAAAAATGTAAACCATGCCTCAATATTCTTAAACCACACCAGAAACGAAAATTCAAAGATGCTTAGAACCATTACCTCAATCAATAATTCAACTTTGAACTCCCTCCAGTTCTAGCTTTAAGTCAATTCCTCTGGATTACCAAGCTAAATTCCCATACAAAACCAGCCACAATTCTCTTTCAATTTTCATTCTTACTTTCTAAAATCAAGCTTTAAACTTAGCAAAACAGGGGATAAACTCTTACCTCTGAACAAGTCTTAGCCTATACTTGATTTTAGTTACCTCAAGCCTCTTGATTCTCCTCCTAAGTTTCCCAATTTCAGCTCCCCTCTTTTCTTCTTCTTGCCCTTAGTTTTCCTTTTCCTTCTAGTTTCTCTTCCAATTTTGGCAAGAGAAAAATATGACCAAGTGTTAACACGTAAATCATCTTTTCCCTCAGCTGAAGGTTTCTATACCCTGCCAAAAGACTACTTTACCCCTCCAAGTAACTCATTTCCTAACTAAACCTCAAAGGCATTCTTGTCATTCACCTTTCTTACAAATCTACCATCTTTCTCATCTAAAATCTGTTACTCTTAATGGTCACCAATGGTCACTCAAGTTACTCAATTACCATTAACCAGCAACTCACAAACTCAAAGTATAAAATTTCCAAAATACCCCTAGGCTCCTCCCGAGCCGGGTATTTAATCTTGTTGTGACTTTTAAACTAATTAGCTCCCTAGGAGCGTCTCGGCACGTGAATCACAATATTATCACCACTCACACGTGGTATCAATAATATAATACATTTATTACATTTACGCCCTCAACGGCCTAAGATTACCAATTTAACCCTAACAAACAAATGGGGCCCACATGCATATTTATTCCACCTAAAGATGCATTCTAATCACATATTCATTTAAATTCATATATTATCATGTTAATTCATTTATTGCCCTCCAGGCACGCTAATCAAGGTCCTAAACCTTATTAGCAAATTGGGGATGTTACAACTATCCCCTCCTTACATAAATTTCGTCCTCGCAATTACCTGAATAACTCGGGATACCGCTCCCGCATATCCGATTCAAGTTCCCATGTCGCCTCTTCAACCTTGCTGTTTCTCCACAACACTTTAACCAAGGCGATGGTCTTGCTCCGAAAGACTTTGTCCTTTCTGTCAAGGATCTGAATGGGCTTCTATTCGTATGATAAATCCTGATCCAGCTCCAAATTCTGATAGCTCAACACGTGAGTAGTATCTGATACATATTTCCGGAGCATGGATACATGAAACACATCATGCACCCCTGATAGAGCTGGAGGCATCGCTAATATGTAAGCTACCTCTCCAACTCGTTTTAGAACCTCGAAGGGGCCAACAAACTTGGGGCTCAGCTTGCCTCGAACACCTAATCGTTTCACTCCTCTCAAGGGCGAAACTTTAAGGAACACATGATCACCGACCTAAAATTCCACGCTCCTGCGTCTCAGGTCTGAATAACTCTTCTGGCGACTCTGGGAGGCGAGCATACGAGCTCTAATCTTTTCAATTGCCTCATTGGTCCTCTGAACCATCTCTAGACCTAGATATCTTCTCTCACCTATCTCATCCTAGTGTATTGGTGATCTGCACTTTCTTCCATACAACATTTCATACGGAGCCACCCCGATAGTCACCTGATAACTATTGTTGTACGAGAACTCAATCAAAGGAAGATATTTACTCCAAGATCCCCCAAAATATAACACACAGGCTCGTAACATATCCTCCAGTATCTGAATTGTCCTCTCAAACTGCCCATATGTCTGAGGATAATAAGCGGTACTAAACTGTAACTGTGTGCCCATTGCCTTCTGCAGGCTCTCCCAAAACTTGGAGGTGAAGGTGGGGTCCCTGTCGGATACTATCGACCTCGGAGCCCCATGAAGTCGAACAATTTCCTTCACATATAGCTCAGCATACTGGTCCACAGTATAAGTTGCTCTCACAAGTAAAAAGTGGGCAGACTTAGTATACCTGTCCATAATCACCCACACTGAATCACGCTGACGCACAGTCTTCGGCAATCCAACCAAAAAGTCCATGGTAACATCTTCCCATTTCCACTTGGGAATCCCTAGAGGCTGCATTAGCCCTGCTGGCCTCTGATGTTCAGCCTTAATCTACTGACAAGTTAAGCACTTAGCCACATAGTCCACCACATCCCTCTTCATGCCTATCCACCAATACAAAAATCTCAAATCTTGGTACATCTTTGTAGTACCTGGGTGTAAAGAGTAGGGAGTGGTATGAGACTCATCCAGAATCTCTCGCCGAATATCTGAATCGATCGAAACACAAATCTGTCCCTTGTACTTCAATAAGCCCATCTCTGAGATAGAGAAGTCCTTAGTCGTTCCAGTTAGGAAATTCTCTCTACGTTCAACTAACTGGGGATCCCTTCCCTGTGCTTCCTTAATCCTCTCAAGGAGCGTTGACTGAAGAGTAATGTTGGCTAACCTACCCACCACTAACTCTATACCTGCTCTGGTCATCTCCTCAGCTAATCTGTCTGATACCTGCCTCGAACTAAACAACTATCCTGGGCCCTTCCGGCTCAATGCATCAGCCACTACATTAGCTTTCCCAGGATGGTATAGGATATCACAATCATAATCCTTTACCAATTCTAGCCATCGTCTTTGACGCATGTTCAAATCTTGCTGAGTAAAGAAATACTTTAAACTCTTGTGATCAGTGTATATCTCGCACCTTTCACCATACAGGTAATGTCTCCAAACCTTAAGTGTGAATACCATTGCAGCCAACTCCAAATCATGTGTGGGATATCTCTGCTCGTACTCCTTTAATTGTCTTGATGCATAAGCTATTACTTTCCCAGCTTGCATCAACACACATCCCAAACCCTGTCTGGAAGCGTCACAATAAACCCTGAACTTCTCATTATCTGTCGGCAGACTCAACACTGGTGCAGTAATCAATCGACGCTTCAATTCCCTGAAGTTGTTCTCACATCGATCTGTCCACACATACTTGGTATTCTTTCTTGTCAACTCTGTCAATGGAGTAGCAATTCTGGAGAACCCCTCTACAAATCGCCGGTAGTATCCTACCAACCCAAGAACACTTCTGACCTCAGGAATACTGCTCGGTCTAGGCCAATCACTCACTGCCTCTATCTTACTTGGGTCAACCAGTATCCCCTCCTTACTGACAATATGTCCCAGAAATGTAACTTGCGATAACCATAACTCGAACTTGGTGAACTTAGCATATAACTTATGCTCTCTCAATCGCTGCAATACCAGGCGCAGATGATGCTCATGCTCTGTCTCTGACTGGGAGTACACTAGTATATCATCGATAAGTACAATCACAAAATTATCTAGATAATATTTGAAAATCCTATTCATCATATCCATAAAAGCTGTTGGGGCATTGGTTAATCCAAAGGACATAACCAGAAATTCATAGTGTCCATACCTTGTTCGAAAAGTAGCCTTTGGTATGTCCTCCTCTTAAATCCTTAACTGATGATAACCTGACCGGAGATCAATCTTTGAAAACACCGTACTCCCCTGTAACTGATCAAATAAATCATTGATCCTAGACAGTGGATACTTATTCTTAATATTCAACTTGTTCAACTCCCTGTAGTCAATGCACATCCTAAGCGATCCATCCTTCTTCTTAACAAATAACACTGGAGCACCCCATGGCGAGAAACTCAGTCTGATGAACCCCAAATCCAGTAGCTCCTGTAACTGAATCTTCAAATCCTTTAACTCTGCTGGAGCCATTCTGTAGGGCGCTCTAGATACTGGCTCCGCTCCTGATGCCAAGTCTATGATAAACTCAATCTCCCTCTGTGGTGGCAATCCTGGCAGATCTGCTGGAAATAAGTCTGGGAACTCACAGACCAATCTGGTGTCATTCCGTCCCACCAATACAACTCTAGAGGTATCTACAACACTTGCTAGGATTCCTATGCAACCTTCCTGCATCAGGTCTCTAGCCTTCAATGCTGAGATCATAGGTACCCGCGGTCCATTCACCATCCCCACAAACACAAAAGGTACCTTGCCTTCTGGTTCAAAAGTCACCATCTATCGCTTGCAGTCAATCGTTGCTCCATACCTCGTTAACCAATCCATCCCTAGTATTATATCAAAATCATCCATGTCTAGTTCAACCAGATCAACAAACAATTCCCTACCATCTATCTCTACTGGTAATGCTCTAATCCATCTCCTAGAGACTACCAGTTCTCCTGTTGGTAACAAAGTCTGAAAACCCCTAGCATACACAATACTAGGTCTACAAAGCTGGTTTATCACCCTAGCAGAAACAAATGAATGGGTAGCCCCTGAATCAATCAATGTAGTATACAAAGAACCAGCGCTAGAGATCTGACCTGTCACAACTGAGGGACTAGCCTCTGCCTCAGTCTGAGTCAAAGCGAATACCCTGGCAAGAGCGAGACTGTCTCCCTGCTTTGGCTCCTATTTCTTAGCTTGTGGGCAGTCTTTCTTCAGAATTGTTGGCACTCCCACAAATAAAACATGCCCTAATCCGACACTCGCCCTGATGTCATCGTCTGCATCGAGGACACACTGGAAAACTCCTCCAGTTGTCACTTCCGCCCTGACGGCCACCAATAGAACCTCGTACCCTCCTATCAGAACTAGGAGGAACTAATGAATCTGGAACTCTTCTTTTCTGCTCACTGGGGCCATTGCCCCGACTAGACCCAGTAAAAGGAGGCTCTGTCCTCCTAGCTTCGTGCCTAACATCGTTGTCTCTCCATATCTGGTCCTCGGCCCTCTCTGCAGTAAGGGCCTTATCCACTGCTTGAGCATAGGTAGTACTCTCCGAATTTAAAGTAATACTAACATCACGGGCGATCATCACATTCAACCCCCGTATGAATCTATCTCTCCTCGCTGCATCCGTCGGCACTAAATCTGGCGCAAACTTTTCCAGTCTATCAAATCTCAGGGCATACTCAGTAACTGATAACCTGTTATGGGTCAGGTTAATAAACTCCTCAACCTTCGCAGCTCAAACTGCTACACTGTAGTATTTCTCATTAAAGATACTCTTAAATTCTTCCCAAGTCATAACTATAATATTCCTCCGCTGACTCACTAGATCCCACCAGATGTGGGCATCCTCTCTAAGCATGTAGCTAGCACAAGCTACCCTTTCATTTCCTTCGACCCCCATGAAATCTAAGATTAAGGAAATCATATTCATCCACTGCTCGGCCCGCAGTGGGTCTGATCCACCCTCAAAGGTGGGAGGTTGCTGCTTTCTAAATCTTTCATATAGAGGTTCCCACCTGTTCTCAACCACAGGCTGAACCGAAACTAGCGCTACACTTCGCTGAATTGGCAACCCAGTGACCTGTGAAGGGGCCTGCTGCCTCAAATGACGAAGTTCTTCTTCTGTTCTCTACAATCTAGCCTCCATTTCGGCTTATATCTGTTGCCAATTTTGTGGGGCAGGTGGAGGGTCCTGACCTTGACGGTCAACCTCAGCTCTACTGCCACGGAGTCGAGATGATTGCCGAGGCATTTCAACTATATGCCTACAACCAGCGACGCCACTCATCAGACAAGATAACAGAATTCAATTTCTTTCCCCCAATCACAACAGTTAACCATGACCAATAATCCAGATAACATACAGATAGCATATAACACACAACGGGCCTTGCCCTGGCATCACCCATATGTTAATTCATTTGTCATGCTCTTTATAAATTAAGCAGGCAAACAGGACATTCAAGCACATATTAAAGCATAACAATCAACCATACCAATCAACCCTGAGTCAAGCTTTTCAATGACAGCGAGCGTACATGTTCGGTCGATCTCCAAGAATCAATAAACCTTGGCTCGCTCTGATACCAAGTTGTAATGCCCTACTACCTTAGAGTCGTTACTAAGTGAGTTTAAAATGTGCAATTAACTCGCTAAACGAGGTTTTTAGAACAAAATTGTGTTTAAACAAAAGTCAAGGCTGTAATCTTTGAAAATACTCTATTCCGTTGAAAATTTCAAGTGTCTTACATTTGGGATCCCAAAATATGGTTTATAAAATATTTACAACTCAAAATAGATTTACAGATAATTAACCATCAAAATCACAGTTTAATACAGCCATTCCTCAAAATACCCCCAACCAAAGCAGTCAGGCAGGCCAAACATGTACGCGTCGCCTCACGCTCTCCGTACTCATGGCTGGTTGACTTTTCCTTTGCCCTTACCTCCAACACAGAGCACCCGTGAGCCGAAGCCCAGCAAGAAAACTCTCACAGCACATAACATATGCATATTATGTAACCATTATATCAGATAATCCACAGATAAAGAGATAATCCATCAAACTAAACATATACGGCCATGCCGTCCCAGAAGCATTACCAAAGTCTGGGATCTCGGTTTTCACCGTAAGGATATCCCATGTATCCACTGGGGTCTCACCCTAGTGATATGCACTCTGCGTGCCAAATGTTACTCTCGGCCCCACTGCCATTCTCGGCCTTCGTCACTCTCGACCCTTTGCCATTCATTCAACTATAACCACATATAGCATAACTCAAACAACAATTAAACATATAACAGTTAAATCAAGGGCTATGTCCTAACATATAATTCAATCTAGGGTCGTGCCCTGCAACAACATTATGGGTCCATGCCCTGCTCTACGGGTACTAAAGTTTTCTTACCTGTGTCTCGAGCTTCTCAATGAACCAAAGTAACGAGCACGGTCCTCTATCCCGAGCCTCTCCGAAAACCTAGTCACAACACATATAAAACACTCTTTAATACTAACCAATCCAAAACCACTTCCCGGGACCAATCCCATACTCTCGGGACCTCCAATTTCCCAAAGCAATACAACGGAAACATCCCCTGAGCCCCCGGGACAAATGCCCAAAAAATGCAAAATATCCCTGTCCCAAAAATAGCCTAGCTCCGCGGCACTACCCTTTGAGGGCCGCGGTGCCCAGAAAGTCCCCCAGCTCCTGATGCAGCCTTGCGCCCCAGCACCAAAGAACAAGGCCGCGGCGCCCCTTCGTGAACCCAGATTTCTGGGTTTTCCCCTACATTTTCCCCGAGCCAAAACACTTCCAATTCAACCCAAACACATACCTAAACCCCAAACCAATTTAAAACCACAAATGAACCATCTAACAACCTATAAACACCAACAACAAGCTCAATCACACCCAAAATCCACACTTTGGTTTCAAATTTCATAAACTTAAACCAAGGCTTGTAAAATGTAAACCATGCCTCAATATTCTTAAACCACACCAGAAACGAAAATTCAAAGCTGCTTAGAACCCTTACCTCAATCAATAATTCTACTTTGAACTCCCTCCAGTTCCAGCTTTAAGTCAATTCCTTTGGATTACCAAGCTGAATTCCCATACAAAACCAGCCACAACTCTCTTTCAATTTTCATTCTTACTTTCTAAAATCAAGCTTGAAACTTAGCAAAACAGGGGATAAACTCTTACCTCTGAACAAGTCTTAGCCTATACTTGATTTTAGTTACCTCTAGCCTCTTGATTCTCCTCCTAAGTTTCCCAATTTCAGCTCCCCTCTTTTCTTCTTCTTGCCCTTAGTTTTCCTTTTCCTTCTAGTTTCTCTTCCGATTTCGGCAAGAGAAAAATATGACCAAGTGTTAACACATAAATCATCTTTTCCCTCAGCTGAAGGTTTCTATACCCTGCCAAAAGACTACTTTACCCCTCCAAGTAACTCATTTCATAACTAAACCTCAAAGGCATTCTTGTCATTCACCTTTCTTACAAATCTACCATCTTTCTCATCTAAAATCTGTTACTCTTAATGGTCACCAATGGTCACTCAAGTTACTCAATTACCATTAACCAGTAACTCACAAACTCAAAATATAAAATTCCCAAAATACCCCTAGGCTCATCCCGAGCCGGGTATTTAATCCCATTGTGACTTTAAACTAATTAGCTCCATGGGACCGTCTCGGCATGTGCATCACAATATTATCACCACTCACACGTCGTATCAATCATATAATACATTTATTACATTTACGCCCTCAACGGGCTAAGATTACCAATTTACCCCTAACAAACAAACGGGGCCCACATGCATATTTATTCCACCTAAACATGCATTCTAATCACATATTCATTTAAATTCATATATTATCATGTTAATTCGTTTATTGCCCTCTAGGCACGCTAATCAAGGTCCTAAACCTTAATAGCAAATTGGGGATGTTACAGTTGTTCAAGACATATGACAGGTAATGCCAACATTCTTACCAACTTCAAATCCTTGAAGTGTGGAGTAGTAACATTTGGGGATGGAATGACAAGAAATATTTTAGGTAAAGGTACTGTAAACATTGAAGGGTTACCGAAACTAAAAAATGTGCTTCTTGTTGATGGGCTGAAAGCCAACTTAATTAGCATAAATCAAATTTGTGACCAAGGTTTTCTTGTTAATTTTTCGCATGATGAGTGTAATGTTATAAATCAAAGTGGTGATATTGTTCTCAAAGGTTCTCGTTCTTTGGATAATTGTTACACACTCACACAAAAATTCACATGTCATGCATCTTCATCAAGTTTTAATATTACTGACTTGTGGCATGAAAAACTTGGGCATATAAATTTCAAAAACTTGAAAAAGATTGCTAATGCAGGTCTCATCCGTGGTATACCCAAGCTGGGTAAAGAATCGCTTGGTAAGTGTGAATCATGTCAATTGGGAAAACAGTTGAAAATTTCCCATAAAGCATTATCTGATATTAATACTTCAAATGTGTTAGAATTATTGCATATGGATCTCATGGGTCCTATACAAATTGAAAGTATTAATGGTAAGAGATACATTTTTGTATGTGTGGATGATTTTTCTAGATTTACTTGGGTAGATTTCTTAAGAGAAAAATTAGATACATTTGAAGCTTTTCAAACACTATGTACAAGACTTAAAGTTGAAAAAAATTGTAACATTGGAAAGATTGTAAGAATACGAAGTGATCATGGTAAGGAGTTTGAAAATTCAGTTTATGATGAATGTTGTAAATCTTTTGAAATTTTACATGAATTTTCTGCTCCCAAAACCCCTGAACAAAATGGGGTAGTGGAATGGAAAAATCGTACTTTGTAGGAAATGGCCAGAGTTATGCTAAATAGCAAAATACTCACAAAGAAATTGTGGGCTGAAGCAATTAATACAACTTGTTGCAAAATTAATCGTGTTTTCTACATCCAGGTACAAATAAAACTCCTTATGAAATCTGGAAAGGTAGAAAACCCAATGTCAATTATTTTCATGTATTTGGTTGTCTGTGTTATATTCTTAGAGATCGTGAGAATCTGGGAAAATTTGATGCAAAAAGCGATGTGGGAGTTTTTCTTGGATATTCCACCAATAGTAGGACTTATCGTGTTTATAACATGAGAACCCAAACTATTATGGAATCAGCTAATGTGGTTGTCGATGATTTAAAATATTTTTCTGAGTACTCCCATGAGGAGGAAATTGACAGGCTCATTGATGTTCAACATCATAAAGAAATGGCAGATCTGACAGCACAACCTTCGGAGGCGACAACAGCCACTGCTGATGTATCAAACGCTAATTCTGTCGAAACAACAACTGGGCAAATAGAGAAGGAAAATCCAGTTATTTCCTCTGACTTTATTCAAAGAGAACCATCAACTAGAGTAAAAAAGAATCATCCTTCTGATCTTATTTTGGGAAACCTTGAAGAGAGTATGGTCACTCGAAAGCGGTATGTAAATTTGGTTAAATTGTTTGTTTTACTTCTACTTTGGAACCAAAAAATGTGAAGGAAGCCTTAAATGATGAATCATGGATCAATGCTATGCAAGAAGAGCTAGATCAATTCACAAGGAATGAGGTATGGATCCTTGTCCCTAGACAGAGTCATACTAATGTTATAGGTACAAAGTGGATATTTAAAAAGAAAACTAATGAATTTGGGACCATAATAAGAAATAAAGCTAAACTAGTTGCACAAAGGTACACTCAAGTTGAAGGAATTGATTTTGATGAGATCTTTGCCCCTGTTGCAAGACTTGAATCCATAAGATTATTACTAGCTATTTCATGTGTTCTTGGTTTTAAATTGTTCCAAATGGATGTAAAATCCCCCTTTTTAAATGTATTTTTGAATGAAGAAGCTTATGTGGAACAACCCAAAGTGTTTGAGGATCCATACAATCCTAATCATGTTTTTAAATTGCAAAAAGCTTTGTATGGGCTGAAACAAGCCCCACGGGCTTGGTATGAGAGACTAACTCATTTTTTGGTCTCAAAGGGGTACTGTAACGACCTAAATTTGCTAATAAGGCTTGGAGCCTTGATTAGTGTGCCTGGAGGGCAATAATTGTTATATTGCATTAATTTATGTGAATTTAATGAATATGTGGTTAGTATGCATGTTTAGGTGAAATAAATATGCATGTGGACCCCGTTTGTATGATAGGGGTAAATTGGTAATTTTAGCCCGCTGAGGGCATATATGTGATAATTGTATTATGTGATTTGTACCACGTGTGAGTGGTGTTATTATTGTGATGCACGTGCCGAGACGGTTCTGGAGAGCTAGTTAACTCAAAAGTCACAACGAGATTTTATACCCGGCTCGGGAGGAGCCTAGGGGTATTTTGGGGAATTTTGTGAGTTGAGTTGAGAACTAGTTGTTATAGTTATTGGTGATTGAGTAACCTAGGTAACCATTTGTAACTGCTGTGAGTAACAAGTTTAGATGGAAAATGGTAGTAGAATTGAAATAGAAGTGAATGCACTAGTGTGCCCTTGAAGGTGTAGTTAGGAAGGATTATTAGGAGGGGTAATATGGTCATTTGGCAGGGGGTTTAGACAAAGTTCAGCTGGGATAAAGGGGTACACGGTTTAGGCTTGGTCATATTTTTGTTTTGTTAAAAATAGAGAGAAGAAAAGCTAGAAGGAAAAGCTAGGGCAAGAAGAAGAAGAAGAGGTGTAGAAGGAGCTGAAATTTTGAGACTTAGGAGAAGAACCAAGGGAGCTTAGGGTTGGATTCTTCATTCAAGGTAAGGATTCTATGTAAATTTAAGGCTTGTTTCTGTTTTGATTTGAGAAATTTAAATGCATGAGTTAAGTTTTTAAGTTTTGGTTGAGGTTGCTGAAATTAGAAATCAAAGGATGGATTTTGGGTGTGATTGTGTTTTGATCTTGATACTAGTGTTTATGAGTTGTTAGATGGTTCATTTGAGGCTTTAAATTGATCTTGGGGTTTAGGTAATTGTTCGGGATGATTTGGAGGGGTTTTAGCTCGGGAAAAATGCAAGAGAAAACCCAGAAATCTGGGTTCGCGATGGAGCGCCGCGGCCCTATTCTTGGGCGCCGTGGCGCGAGGATGTTTCCAGGAAGGGGAGGCTCTCTAACTTGCTGGGCGCCGCGGCGCTAGGCCATTTTCAGGACATGAAATTTTGCAATTTTGAGCTTTTGCTCCGAGGGTTCGGGGGATGTTTCCAATGAATTGTTTTAGGAATTTGGGAGTCCCGAGGGTACGGGATTGGTACCAAAAAGTGGTTTTGGAATTGGTTAGTAATAAAGAGTGTTTTGTATGTGTTTTGACTAGGATTTCGGCGAGGCTCAAGTTAGAGGACCGTGCTCGTGACTTTTGTGCACTGTGAAGCTCAGGATACAGGTAAGAAAACTGTAGCACCCATATGACAGGGCATGGACCCATAGTGTTAATGCAGGGCATGGCCCTAAATTGTATTACATGATTATGGTATAGTTTTGATTGAATTGTTATATGTTTGAATGTTATTTGAATTATACTGTATGTGATTATAGTAGCGAGAACGGCGAAAGGCCGAGGACGGCAATGGGGCCGAGAACGGTGAAAGGCCGAGAACGATAGCTGGGCTGGAAGTAAGACTTAGCACGTGAAGTGCTTGTAGTCAAGGTGGGACCCCAATGGATACATGTGATATCCTTACGGTGAGGACTGAGGCCCCAGGCTCTGGTAATGCCTCTGGGACGGCATGGCCGTGTTTGTTTAGTCTGATGGAACATTTGGTTATCTGTGGATTATATGATATGTTAACTATATAATTCGCATATGTTATATACTGTATGAGTTTTCTGTTGGGGTTTTATGCCCTAATTAAAACCCAAATTCTTTGTAATCTCATTTTATTATCAATAAAAGAATAGAAATCATTTTTTGACTTGGTCAATCACTTTGCTCACATGTTTTACTTTCATGATTATTTGTTTAATATAAACTTCTATTAAATCCCGAGCATATAGCTAATCTTATTTATAGTGATATAATCACAGTGGAATATAAATATGATTATATGTTCAAAAATAAGTTAGTCCTAAGATTAGTCAGTGCACCGGATTTACACTGACTTGCCAATCTACGATATGATCTACTTACACATTACAGTGTTATGTTCTTTCCAGAACATTAGCAAAGTAGATAAGATCGGATGTATTTGTTACATCGGACAGGACTGATATTGACAGTTGATAAGATAAGTAAACATACCGTTATTATCTATTCTAGTCATATCATATAGTTGACCATAGGTCAATTCAATCTCAATTCTGAGTGGTTAGCATTCTAACTGATTGTATTATTTGAGTTCTTTGACTTGTTCGTTACCAGCTTACCCTACGGACTAGCCCATACTTACATCTTGGGAACTCGGTAGTATAATTGAGTGGGAGTGTTAATCATAGATATGAACATCTATAGCTTCTGATGAAGAAGTGAAATGATGGTTTCCTTTTAGTTTGGTTCAAGGTGATAAATGATAGAGATCTCATTTCAGTAATTAAATTAGTTTACTGAAATATCATTTACAAGGAACTAAGTGCTTTGAGGATAAAATACAATAAGGGGTAAAACGGTATTTTAGTCATATCTCATTGTAGACCGTCTATAGAGGATTGAGTGACAATTATGGTTGTAACAATGGATAATTAATAGTGTATCTATATTTGTTATAGAGCGTTCTATGAATTCAAGAGTGCAATTCCAAGTCTATAGTGGAGTCACGAGGAATTAATAAGTTAGTAAATTTATTTGTTAGATTTATGATAACTTATTGGAGCTTGATTTCATAGGCCCATGGTCCCCATTGTACCTTGGATAAAATCATCTAGATAGTCTCAATTAATTGATTTAATCATCAATTAGAATTATCAAAGTTGACCAGGTCAATTTTGGATAGTTTTACAGAGTTGTGTAATTTTGAGAAGAAAAGAGAAATTATGGCTGATTTATTAATTAAGATAAATTGGTATCTAAATTAATAAATAAATTTAAATCAAGGTTCAAATTATAAATAATTAATTTGATAAAGGATTTAAATAATTATTTAATTAATTAAATCAATAGAAAATAATACAGGCCTTGATTTTAAGTCCAATGGGCTTATAATCAAATGGGAAATTTCACGGGCCTATAGCCCATGATAATTTCGACCTAGGGCTTCAAAATGGCTGTTATTTTATTGATTTTTTTTAATTAAATTAAATGGCCTAATTGAGTCTATAAAAGGAGTGCTTAGAGAGAAGATTTCAGAGACGACAGACAAGTCAGATTTTCTGATAGTTTTATATTCTCTCTAAACACAAGTCCTTTTCTAAGACACTTTGTTATTTTCTCTTCTTCTCTCTATATCTATCTCATGTGTTGAGAATTTCCCACACTAGTCTAGGTGGTTCTAAGGATACATTGGAAGATCGTGAAGAAAATAGAAGACCGGTTCAGTTTCTTGATAATACTCTGCGACAGAGAGGATACAAGAGTTAGAGAAACTGAAAGAAGGACTCTTAATTCCGCTGCGTATATTGTAAGTATTATATTATTTGTTTCTCTTTGAATTCAATTTTAGAAACATGTTTTAGGCTATCTCGTATTAATTTGTTTAATATTAGATATACATGAAAATAAATAAAGATCCTGTATAAGCTAATCCAACATTTTCTTGCTGGGCTTCGGCTCACGGGTGCTCTGTGTTGCAGGTAAGGGCAAAGATTGAGTCAACCAGCCATGAGTATGGAGAGCGTGAAGCGACGCGTACACGTTTGGCCTGCCCGACTACTTTGGTTGGGGGCATTTTCTAAATGGCTGTATTAACCTGTAATTTGATAGTCAATCAACTGTAAACTTATTTTAAGTTGTAAAACATTTTGCAAACCTTATTTTGGGATCCCAAATAATAGATACTTGACGTTTTCAATAAAGTAAACCATTTTCAAAAGATTGCAACCTTAACTTTTGCTTAGTCACACTTTTGTTTTAAAAACCTCGGTTAGTGAGTTAATTGCACAAAGTTTTCTTTTAAAACTCACTTAGTAACGGCTCTAAGGAAGTAGGGCGTTACAGGTACAAGAGAGGGGGAGTAGACAAAACACTTTTTATAAAAAATGTTGATGAAAATATTATGATAGCACAAATCTATGTTGATGATAAAGTGTTTGGTTCTACTAATGATTCTCTAGTGCAGGAATTTGTGAAACAAATGCAGGAAGAGTTAGAGATTAGCATGGTAGGAGAACTCAATTTTTTCTTAGGATTTCAAGTGAAGTAGTCAGATGAGGGAATTTTCATTTCACAAAGCAAGTATGCAAGAATTCTAGTGAAAAGATTTGGACTCGATGCATCTAAACCCGCTAAAACTCCAATGGGTACTACGGTCAAATTATCTAAAGATGAGAATGGGAAGAAAGTTGATCCAACTCTTTACAGGAGTATGATTGGGAGTCTTCTATACTTAACTGCAAGTCGCCCTGACATCAGTTACAGTGTTGGAGTGTGTGCTCATTTCCAAGGGAACCCCATGGAGTCTCAAGTGACTGTTGTAAAAAGAATTATTCATTACATTAATAATACTCTTGATTTAGGCATTTGGTATTCCAAAGAAACAAATTCTAACCTTGTGTGTTATAGTGATGCAAATTGGGCAGGAAACATGGATGATCGCAAAAGCACAAGTGGTGGTTGTTTTTACTTAGGAAACAATTTGGTCTCCTAGCATAGTGAAAAACAAAACACCATCTCCTTGTCAACAACCGAAGCTGAGTACATTGCTGCTGGAAGCTATTGTACTCAACTTTTGTGGATGAAACAAATGTTGGCAGACTATGGGTTTGATATTAAAACTTTAACCATTTTTTGTTATAATACAAGTGCTATTAATATCTCCAAAAATCCTGTTCAGCACTCTCGCACCAAACATATTGACATTCGTCATCATTTTATTAGGGAACTTGTTGAAAATTGCAGATATTTTTACTAAAGCTTTAGACACGATCAGATTTGATTCCCTTAGGAAGTCCTTGGGGTTTTTTTTTATTTGAAATTGCCAATAAATTGATTATCTTGCCTTGCATATGTGTTTGTGTAAATCTCTTGTCCTGTTTGGAAGAAATTTGATGAGCATATTTTTTGTATTTTTGAAAATGATCGTTATAATCCCTATACTTTGTTTGGAATAAAAAACCATATTTGAAAAATTATAGACCATCCAATTTATATTTGATAAAATCATTATGTTTGTATGAGCATTCCTTAATCCAGTTTCTTTTTCAGGCTCCATTTTGGAAAAGAGCTACATATACTGATGTGTGAAAGCCGACACTGAGTAAGTCGGTACCAGGTAATTAGCAATTATATTCGAGGATACTCTACCAGTGTAAAGGGCTACCATCATTATAAGAGTTATAGCCTCCATTATGGTTACAATTGAAAAAGGCTACAATCGCCAAATATGGGCAATGGCCCTAGCTTTAAAAGGCCAAAAAGAAATGCCAAATTGATTACACATGCACACACACATGCCTGTTGACTAGACTGTGTAAGATAGTTGTAAGACTCATACATATAATGAATTGATTCAAATATGTTTTGTGATTGGTATATTTTTTGAATTATGGTCACCTAGTATTTGAATTATAATTCATTTTTGTAATTTGTGAAAAATATGGTTATCTTGTTTCTTTTGAACAAGACTTGGCATTTACAAGGACACATATGGTATGACAATTTACATTCTATTTTCGGCAATTTTTTAATAAAATAAAAAAAATTAATGTTAAAATAAAATCTGTTTTGGACCGTGTACTTGAAAAAAAAAGTTTGAAAAATTAATTGATGCAATTTATTTGTTTTATCTCAATATATTCTCAAATTTTCAAAAAGTTTCCAATTTTGGCATTTATCACATAAAATCCAGTTACCCATTTTTGGCTACCCATTTTCGAACTTGCCTCATTTGTGCACCGAATACTCAGTGTTTCATATTCGGATTCACTTTGGTTGTTTCATACTCAGTGTTTTCTTGTTTGTCCCTCTCACTTATAACCAAAGTGTTTAGGTTTTTTCTTTGTGTGTTTCACTTGTTTCATTCTTAGCAACCATGAAGACTCGAGGTTGTGGTTCATCTTCCAAATCTGTGAAGTCTCAGCAGGAGACAGTTCCTGAGTCAGTTCCCACTACCACTCCTCCCGTCCCAGCATCAATCCCTGCTGTCTCACCTCCTACAGGCCGTCGACCTAAAACCACAGCAAGAAAGAAGGTTCTTGCTCTTTCGGGTCCTATAGGATCTACCATTCTTGGAGCTTCAAGTAAAGGAGTTACTTTTCCCAACCTGGATGCTCAGCCAATCCAAGCCTCGGCGGTTCCACTCGCCTCTTTCGAAGGTCAAATAAAAGCCAAACTTGCCTTGGCTACAAGTCATTCCCAATCAATCTCCACTAAAGTTGTGTCTGATCCATCTGATCATGACTCTGAATCGTCGCTATCTCCTGATGTTTTGACCCCCAAGGGAAAGGGAAAACGTAAGACCAAAGCTGCTAGAACAAAGAAAGGCAAGAAGGCCAAAGTGGCTCCAACAAAAGGTACCAGCTCCATCTCGGATTCATCTCCTTTATCCCCATTTAAATTGAAGGAAAAAATCAACCCACCTCCTTGCACCTCATCGGAGGATGTTTCTCCTGAAATGGAAGACTCTCAACCTGAGTTTGACCCTTCCTTGACCGAGCCAAATCCTAATGTTCCTCTTGATGATTTGGCAGAGGAGACTGAATCTGAAGACGACCCCTCTGAAGCCTCTCCTATTGCATCTGACCCAAAAAGCACCACACTATTGGCATTTCCCGTATTGACTTCCAAACTCCCTAAACAAAAAGATGCTCCTGTTCGTGCCTCAGGTTCTTTCAAAGCTCATTCTCTTACTTTCTGTTTTAATGATAGTGAGAAAACACATGCAATTTTATGAGCATCGTCACTTTATTAGTGAGCGTAATTTCCTTTTTGGCTCCTCATCGTGTTTTTGGGGTCTTACTTACTTTAGAGGAAAGGGGTTAGTTTCGATTTTGTCTGGGTTTGAAAGGTTTGTGCCTCGGGTTGTTAAAGAATTTTATGCAAATTTGATTGATGAGTTATTAGACCAGTCTTCTTTTATGTTTCATAAAGTGTATGTTAGGGGACATTGGTATAAGTTTAGTCCTACTGAAATTGGTAAGGCCCTCAATCTCGTTTCTGTTGAGATTGATGATTCTATTGAGTTTTCAAAGGATCAAGTTTTGTCTGAGTTGGTTGGTCAAGCTATGGTGTGGGAACCAAGAACCTCTCTACGAGTCTCGGATCTTACTAACTATTATGGTGATTTTTTCAAATTCGCAATGTTTAATTGGATGTCTACCACTCATTCATGTACCATCACTCAAGACATGGCTTTTCTATTGTTCAAAATTGGGACTGGAGTCACCATTGATCTTGCTGCTGTTATTTTTGATCAAATCATGTCCTTGAGTGGTGCCAAATGCAAGGGTCAACACTTGATGTTTCCGCAAGTCATTTACAAACTTTTGGACTCTCAGCGTCCTTTGTAGAAGTCCCATGAGACCTTGACTTCTCCTTTGGTTGGTCCTACCTACACTGTCAATGATGACCCCACTCCATCCACAACTCGAAAGGTCAAAGGCATTAATCTGGCTGGTTCTGGTTCTGGCACTGTTGTGACTGACACTCCTGCTATCTTGACTGATCTCACTTCTGTCCAGACAGGAATTACACGCCTCTTTGACCAATTCACTCTCATGGAAGATACTCAGTGCCAAATTCTTTCTTCGTTGGCCATTATCAGTGCATCCACCTCTCCTACTCCATGATGGTTACAGTTCCTTTCACTCTATTTTTATTTTCTTTTGATAAATGTAAAAGAACACTAGATGTGTCTTTCTTTTGGTTTCGTTTCCTTTGTTCTTTGGCATTTTCTTAGACAATGAGGGGGAGAGAGAGTAACTCTATTTTTGGTACTTCGATTATGTTGATTGACCTGCTGATTCTCATTGGTTATTGTTAACAATTTTATCTCTTGTGATTTTAAGCACTTACTTGTGTTTTGCAGGGATCTTTTAAAAATAGATATGCTTTGTCTATTAAATTGCCAAAGGGGGAGATTGTAAATCCTAAAATTGGCATATTTTATAGAAATATCTTTTTAATTAAAAGATCAATTTCTATTTCCCTTTATTATGATTTTCAGAAATTCACTTTCCCTTTTTGTGAATTTCGAATTATATTAGCTTCCTTATTTAGCCTTATATTGTCTCAATTTGATTATAAAGGGAAGTTATATCTTGCAAATATTCAGTACTTACACAAAGTCATTTCTGGAATATTTGATTGTATATTTTTCGTTCAGCTCAAGAATTGAAATTCAGGAAACTGAATATTTAATGTCAATAATTGTTCTTTCTATTTTGAGCATGTTTTTTATCTGACACAGGTCTGAGTTGTCCCCACCAAAATCGTATCTGTCAGATCAGCATCTTCTAAAAAAGGCAACTCTTCATCAATCAAGAATATCTTCAATTATTCTTGTCTTTATTAGGAGATTCTTTCTCAGCCTTTATGAGCACGAAAAAGGACTCTATAAATAGGGCTATGAAGGCAATGAGAAAGCGTGAACTCTTAGATGCATAATTTGTGAGTGTGTTGTAATATTTGTGAGAGTTCCTTATTTGTATTCAAGATCATAGTATTCACATGATCTTGTAGAAATATGAGTGTTTATATTTTGTGGTGAGTTTATACTACGTTCATGAGTGAATACACATTGCAATTTGAACACAACTTTTATAGTCTTCGGGAGAAGATTTTTACAAGCCTTGTGTCGGGATGATGCAAGCACTCGCTGGTCATTGAAGGGAGTTTAAGTGGTTGAGCGTTTCAATCAAGATCAGATTAGTGAAGAGAAGTACAACAAAGTTGCGGCAAATCTCAAGAGGGGGTCTTGTTTTGTTTAAGTCAATATTTTGTACTTGTGATTCTTTATTAATTGGTTTTATTCTCTGGGCGTGGCCCCAAGGATTAGGTTATCCGAAAGGGTTTCTGAACCTTGTAAAAATTCGTTGTGTTCTTTATTATTTTGCACTGTCTTTTTATTGTGTTCAGTTTCTGTCGTAACAAGTTTGGATTCTGTCCCGACATAACTGCAATCTGTTTAAATAGTTAATTACCATTCCGCACTTTAATTAATTCACATGGTATAATTAATTTGGTAATTACTAAAAATGGAATTTCAACTTTCTTCGAGGTTATGGTGGCGAGCGGTTCTGCTTCAGTCCATTTGGTGAAGTAGTCCACGACTACAACAACAAATTGGACTCATCCCCTTCCCATAGGTAGCTTTTCGATCAGGTCGATCCCCCATACAATGAAGGGCAAAGGGCTTTGCATTTGTGTTAATTCGTTAGGTGCTTCCCGGGGTATCTTGGAGAACATTTGACACTTGTGGCATCTTCTGACATACTCCATTGAGTCTTCATTCATCGTCAGCCAAAAGTAACCTTGCCTTAGGATTTTCTTTGATAGGCTCTGCCCCTCAGCGTGAATTCCACAAAACCCCTCGTGTACCTTGATCATTAACAACTTTGACTGGTCGGGTATAATGCACCTTAGCAATGGTAGATAGTACCCTCATGGGTACTAGGCCACTTCGACTATCATATATCGTTCAACCTGTCTCACCAACTTCCTTGCTTTGTTCTGATCACTGGGTACTACTCCTTGGTTGAGATAATTAATAATAGGGGTCATCCGTGTATCTCTTAACTCAATAGGTAGTGCCTCCAGCTCGGTTATGCTTAATTCCGCCAAGTATTAGACAGGAATGACATTCAGGGTGTCTGCATCTTTGGCACTGGCAAGCTTGGCTAAGGCATCAACATTGGCATTTTGCTCCCTTGGGACTTGTGTAATTGAGTATTTCTTGAACTTTGTCAATAAGTCCTTCACCTTGTTCAGGTACTACACCATCCTAAGTCCCTTGGCTTGGTACTTCCCCAGTACCTGGTACACCACTAGCTGGGAATCGTTGAATATCTCCAGGGATTGTGCATGCGCATCCTGAGACAAGCGTAATCGTGCTAATAATGCTTCGTACTCAGCCTCATTGTTTGAAGCGTTGAATCCAAATCTGAGAGCATAATGGCTTCGGTGATTCTACCAAGTGATTAGTATGATTCATGTGCCTGATTTGTGTTCATTGGATGATCCATCAACATATAGCTTCCATACAGGAGTATCTCCTTCCTTGTCGGTATCTCCATTCTCTGATTGGTAGGAAGGGTCTTCAAGGTTGGTGCCTTCGACTATGAAGTCTGCCAATGCTTGTCCTTTTATTGCCGTCCTCGAATGATAAGTGATATCTAACTTTCCTAGTTCCACTGCCCACTTGAGTAGTCATCCTGAGGCCTCTAGTTTATAAATAAATTGTCTCAGCGGTTGATCGGTTATGACTCAGATCGAGTGAGCTTGGAAATATGGACGCATCTTTTGAGAGGCAATTAGTAAACAGTAGGCTAGCTTTTCAAGAGGGGGATACCTAGACTCTGCACCTACAAGCCTTTTATTGATATAGTACACAGGGTGTTCTATCCTATTCTCTTCTTTTACCAAAGCATCGTTGATTACAGCTCAGGGATTGCCAAATAGATGAATAGTACTTCAGCATCTATTGGCTTCACTAGGACGGGAGGTTGAGCGAGATGCTCCTTCAAGGCTTGGAAAGGTTCCTCACATTCCTAGGTCCATTGGATCTTCTTGTTGCCCCTCAGTAAGTTAAAGAAAGGAATACACCTGTCCATAGATTTTGATATGAACCTACTGAGGGCAGCTACTCTTCCGGTTAAGCTTTGCACTTCTTTGATTATGGTATGTGACTTCATGTCAATCAATGCTTTGATCTTCTTGGGGTTAGCCTCGAATCCATGTGAATTGACTATGTATCCAAGAAACTTACCAGAACCAACTCCAAATGAGCAGTTAAGAGGGTTTAACTTCATGCTATACTTTCTAAGTATTGCAAAGCATTCCTCAAAGTCTCGAACATGCCTTCCAGCTTCTTTGGACTTGACCAACATGTCATCGACGTATACCTCCATATTTTTGCCGATCAAGTCTCGGAACATGCCATTCACTAAACGCTGGTAGGTGGCTCTTGCGTTCTTTAAGTAGAACGACATCACCTTATAATAGTACAATCCCTTGTCTGTTTGGAAGCTGGTATGTTCCTCGTCGGGAGGGCGCATACTTATTTTATTATACCCAGAATACGCATCCATGAATGAGAGTATTACATGTCATGCTGCATCAATAAATTGGTCTATTCTGAGTAGTGGGAAGCAGTCTTTGGGGCAGGCCTTGCTTAGATCTTTAAATTCCACGCATGTTCTCCACTTCCCGTTTGGCTTTGGGACTAGCACGGTGTTTGATACCCAATCTGGGTAGTTGGCCTCCCTTATAAAATTGTTTTCCTTGAGTCGCTCGACCTCCTCCTTTAGGACTTGAGATCGGTCTTTGTCAAGCAGTCTCCTCTTTTGTTGCATTGGTGGGTAGTTCTTGTCCACATTGAGGACATGGCTTATCATGGACGGAGAAATTCCAACCATGTCCTTATGTGACCAGGCAAAGACGTCCTGGTTCTTCTTCAAAAATTCTACCAACCATGCCTTAATTTCCACCTTTAGGTCCTTCTCAACTTTAATTACTCTAGCCGGGTCCTCCTCATCTAGTAGGACTTCGTCAAGATCTTCGACTGGTCCTACCCTGATGACTTCATCCCCAAAGCGAGGATCGATGTCATTTCCCTTGCTTTGGGAAACTTGCTATAATAATAAATCTTCGTTAAAAGGAGCCCTCGGCTCTAGTAGAGTGTTTCTTTCAACATCAACTTCCAGGTTGACAACCCCATCGGTTCCTTCTAATTGGTTACCCTGTACGCATCCTTGCCCTGCACTTGTGGGGAACTTCAAAGATAGATGCCAGATAGACACTGTTGCGTGTAATGACATAAGGAGGGGTCACCCAAGCACTACTTTGTAAGCCGGTGAGAAATCTACCACCAGGAACTCTGTCATCACAATCTCGAGCCTCGGGGCATCCCCCACTGTGACCGGTAGTCTGATAGTTCCTGCTAGTGCTTGGCATTCTCTCGTGAACCCATATATCACTTGAGAACACAGTGTCACGTCCTTGATCGTGAGCTTCATCTTCTCAAGGGATGTTTTGTAGATGATATCTACTGAGCTTCCCGTATCCACCATGCATCTCTTGACTCGGGCATTGGCGATTTGAATGGTAAGGACTAGAGGGTCATTGTGGGGGTACCTCACGTGCCTGGCGTCATCCTCCATAAAAGTGAGAGTTTCACTTTCATACTTTGGATTCTTTAGAGACCGCTCCTCGACTGCCATGCACTGGGAAGACTCCACTACTTAATGTCTTAGGGTCCTTGCATATCGCTCATGAGCATTGTTACTGTTTTCTGCTATGTGGGGCCTCCCATATATGGTATCCAATGTGAAGTCTATGGCCGCTGGCTCCAATGGTGGACTCCTCTGCCTTAGAATTCTGGATTCCTGCTCAGGGTTTCTGTTGCAGAGTATTACCGAGAAACTAAACCGATCTTCAATTTTCTTCACTGCCTTCCAATGTATCCTTGGAATCACCTCGACTAGAGTGGGCAATTCTCAAAACATGAGATAGATAAAGAGAGAAGAAGAATAGAAGAGAAAAATTGAGGCTTAGAAAGGACTTATGTTTGGAGAATCTAAAACCAATCAGAAACTTGTGTTTATGAAATTTGAACTAGTGTTTGACTTATGTTTTCAACTCTCTCTTAGCATTCCTTTTATATACTCAATTAGGTCATTTATTTAATTAAAAATGAATAAAATAATAGCCAATTAACAGCCCTAGTTCGAAGTTATCATGGGCTTTGATAATTCTAATTGATAATTAAATCAATTAATTGAGACTATCAAGATAATTTTATCCAAGGTACAGTAGGGACCATGGGCCTATAAAATCAAGCCCCAATAAGTTATCATAAATCTAACAAATAAATTTACTAACTTATTAATTCCTCGTGACTCCACTAAAGACTCAGAATTGCACTCTTGAATTCATAGAACGCTCTATAACAAATATAGATACACTATTAATTATCCATTATTACAACCATAAGTGTCACTCAATCCTCTATAGACGGCCTACAATGAGATGGGACTAAAATACCATTTTACCCCTCATTGTATTTTATCCTTAAAACACTTAGTTCCTTGTAAATGATATTTCAGTAAACTAATATTAATTACTGAAATGGGATCTCTATCATTTAGCACCTCGAACCAAACTAAAAGGAAACCATCGTTTCACTTCTTCATCGGAAGTTATAGATGTTCATATCTATGATTAATACTCCCACTCAATTATACTACCGAGTTCCCAAGATGTAAGTATGGGCTAGTCCGTAGGGTAAGTGGGTAACGAACAAGTCAAGGAACTCAAATAATACAATCAGTTAGACTACTAACCACTCAGAATTGAGATTGAATTGACCTATGGTCAACTATATGATATGACTAGAATAGATAATAACGGTATGTTACTTATCCTATCTACTGTCAATATCGATCCAGTCTGATGTAACAAATACATCCAATCTTATCTACTTTGCTAATGTTCTTGAAAGAACATAACACTACAATGTGTAAGCAGAGCATATCATAGATTGGCAAGTTAGTGTAAATCTTGTGCACTGACTAAGCTTAGGCCTAACTTAATTTGAACATATAATCATATTTATATTCCATTTTCACTACAAGAAAAAATGCTTTTAATAACACCAAAAATGTATTATCAAAACATACCATACCACTTTTTGATGTGTAAAGACCGACTATGTTATCGTAGGTCAGGGTACTTTACATAACACTTTATCATACAGATGTGTTGTTATACTGTCAACGATAACACACTTTCTGTGCTATTTTAATAAATAGATAAGTGTTTAATTATATTATTTATAATCGATTATATAACATTTCAATACTTATAAATTTGTGTTATACTACACTTTAGTATAACACATTTTTTGTGTTATATAATGAAGTTTGCATAACAAAATTATTTACATAAAAAGTGTTATTGTAATAGATATTATAACACAATTTTCGTATTATTTTAATATTTAGATAAGTTTAAATTCTCATTATATATTTATTTATATAACACTAATTTATTCTATTGTACTTTAATTTATTATATATATAATTTAAATTAGCTTTCTAATATATACTAGCATCATCAAGTGAACTTGATTTTCAAATAACAAAAAGTAAAAACAATCAACATTGTATTAACAATCCACAAATTAGTTTAAAACATTCAACACTGTCATCAACAACAAAATGTTCTTTAAGTATTCAAGTAGTCTTAAATATTCAACATATTGAAAAGTTACTACTTTCAACACAAAATATTCTACAGCTACCCAACACAAAGCCTTCAAAATTAAGTATCATTTTCTCCTCCAATTGATGGAGAAAGAGACATTTTTCTCCTGCAATAGCAGATAAAAGGTAAGGTATATGCTTAAAAAAAAATTAAATAATATGAATCAAATAATAAAACTATATACAATATAAGACCTAAGCAAGCAATACCAGGTGAACATACTTCAAAATTCAAAATACTGCTATCACACAGTGAATAGATACATATTACAGTAAATAAACATTAACATTTTTAGGTTAAAGGGGCCTCAATTTCACCCTAAAGATATCTCTGGTTCAGGTGCTTAATTACTGAGACAGCATGTTAAAAGTTTGGGAGATTTGAGTTACAAAAGCATTTAGAATGATACTATTATTTCTAGGGTAGATCCATCGAATCTCATATCTCATTTAAAGGAGAGGTGTAATAGAATATGGAGCTCAAACAGGTACTAAACTCTAGACCTTAAGTTATTTGGGCACTAACAAGTAATTAGAAAACAGTGATACATATTCGCAGTCAATTACGCTGATATAGTACAGTGTAGTGTTTACAAACGTACAGAAATTACTGTAGAATCCTCAACCCAATGCAAAGAAATATGAAAAGACTTTCAGTTACTACAAACTATGAGTTTCATTCGTATTAAAAGCCATGATTGATACCAAAAAAATAGATACACACTAAAGATATGCCAAGGTCCAATATAAATGTTTTCTGTGGAAGAAATCACTTCATCGTGTCTCTTTGGGTTTCCTCAACCAAAGAATTTAGGGACTGCCCCTTCTTTTTGTATCTACCATTACTGGATAGTGTGCTTCAATATATATTTCCTTCCTTTAGCTAGGCGGAGGAAGCCTAGTTCTATTTTCTTCCTCTTAAATAAATAATCTTAGCTTATTTATTAATATATACATATACATATATACATATATACATATACATATATACAATTTACATGCACAATCCACAAAATGTTGGTGATGAACGAATGTGTGAGTCTAAAATGAGAAAATCAGAAGACCAAAAAGGAAAAAGAACACGAACAAAGTAAAAGAATCTTTAAGTGCTGTTGTTGAATACATAACAGGCAGAGAAGTTCCTCAAATAAGAGGAAACAACATAATTTGAAAAAGGTTTTCAGTTCAATCATCGAGAGAATCCTTACAGTATTGCGAAAATAAGATACCAAGGAGACAACAGCAAATAATTGCATGAATTTTTTTATATTTTTTTTAAAGAAACGAAATTTTATATTACTTGTTAAAATAAAATACAAAGTAAAAGAAAAATGTTAACATCAGTTGGATATGAAATAGAAATATTATGAAATCAAAACCAAAGAGATCGCTAGAAAAAGCTAATAAAGAAACTTACACACATTCTGCTGGCCAAGTTCCTTCAGATAGGGATGATAAGAGGCGAATAAGTTCCACAGTCCTGAAGGGAAATTCACCTCCTAGGCTACAAAGAAGACACCGAATAGGACCATCAACAAAACTTTCTTTGTCCAAAAACTGACTGCAAAGTGATTCTTGAAAAATTTAAAGCAATAAATCCAATCAAAAACTACGAAGGAAAATAAAAATGTCAACTTTAATAGAACCATCAATGAAAATTCAAAAAAATTATCAATAAATGACCCTGAAAGACAATCATTATGCAGCCAAACCTCTCCCCAATAAACTTTGCAAAGAATATCCAATATCAAATTAAGGGTACTGTCTTCCAGCTGCAACACAGACAAAACAAAAAATATTAATATAAATAAAAACAAACAACTTGAGGTCATTCAAGATACTTAATCTAATTACCTGAATATTGATCTCATAAGATTCAATAAATGCATAAATAAAAGTTCTCAATACACTTCGATAACCAGCAACAGGACCCTAAGGAAACAAACAAATTGAAAAAAGATCACGGACTTGAAACTAATATTAAACTAATAAAGTGAGGGAAAAAAAAGAATTTGCATATTAGGTAACTAACATAGTTCAACTTATTACATAGGAACCTAGATAAACTAAAATAACTTACATCTTACTCGTTTAATAAGTCACTCTCGAGGATCTCAAGAAAAAATCTCAAAGATACAACTTCAAAAGCTTGACGAACATAGCTAATATGATCAATCTCTTGCATATAAAACGTTAATTAAATACTGTAACAGTATAGTGTAGGGGGGAAAAGAAAAGGGCAAACTGAAATGCATACCATTAAAACATTGTTTTCTTCTTTTCCCGGAAGTGATGAAATCCGACAAAGAAACACTGCCCATGTTAGAATTATTTTGTGTTAAAAATCAGTCTTTTTGACCCTATATAGGATAGACCAGACCCTAGCTCCTTAAAATTTGTTCTAATCAAGTTTAAAAATCTATAAGTGATGATCTCCAATGAAGAACATCTCATTTAGTCAAAGACATGCCTAAGATATAAGTTTGAACCTTGTCTTTTTAAAGTATAGGAGATAAATAAAGCTAGAATAGTTTAATTCTCTTATACCATATTATGAAAGAAAATGAAATTGTATTGAATTGAATGAATACAGAATACAAGTGGCACCAACATATACATGCCACAAAGAAGAATCAAGAAAAGTAAGATACAGTTCTATACTTAAATAAACTATCCGTTTCAACTAATTTAGGCATATAAGGTCCAGTACTAAGCTCAAAATTACTCTCAATAACTTAACTAAACTAACTGATTTAACTAAATTATATATATAAGGTCTAGTGCTAAGATTAAAGTATGTGCTATACTTACTAATGGTGACTTTGTACTGTACAGGCATTACAGTCTCAAACCCCAAATGCAACTCTAAAAGCTCCAAGCCAGAGTATAAACAGTTAACTAGAAAAAATTGAAGAAAGACATTTTCCCAAGTTAACAGTTAGAAAAAGAATATTATTACATACCAGCCAGTTATCCATGAAGCAAATGGTGACCATTTTGGGCCAACAAGCTTGGTACTCCAATAGTAGAGACCCCCAGAAGTAAGGTAAGAAGAACAAATCTCAGCCATGGACAAAGCAACCAACATGGAGAAAGAAAGCACACCAGAAAGCACTGATATGATCGAGAATGAAAATGCAAAGGAAAGACAATATTTGAGTGGGTCTATTAATAGTTTCTTAAATCCCTCAGCATCTGGGTTAATGATTCCAGCAACTGATGGTGTCTCCCTCAGCATCTGACTTTCTGAAATCCCAACTCTTTTCTGTTTTCACCATGGTTTTTTAAGATGTATACATTCGAGAAATCTAGCTTGAAATCATAGTCAGTGTAGCTAGTATAAGAGGATGATATTGAAAGTGATTGAACCCTTTAATAACCTGCCAAGAACACCAACAAAACGAACCAGAAAAAAGAACAAACAAAAACAAGAAATAATGCCAAAAATAGAAACAAATCACAAACTTTAATGAATGATAGAAACAGTAGTCAAAAGAACACCACAATATACATGGTTCAGTGGAATTGGCTTACGTGAGTTTTCACTATAATCAATCTAGAATAATTACAAGGCTTCATTACAAAGAGAAAAGTTCTCAGTTTTAGCTTTCTTTACCAAAAAAGAGTTTTTGAAATCCATCAGCATCTGGGTTAATGATTCCAGCAACTGATGGTGTCTCCCTCCCTATGTACACAAGAATATAAAAAAATATATTACTACTAGAGCTAAAACATAATTAATTCTAAGAAAACAAACTAGCACAATTATCGTGTACATGTTATTTTCAAAATTGGGTTGTCAAATTTCATGGCTAGCAAAGCAAGTTCTATCCGCTAAAAATCTCACTAACAAATACAAACCCTATTCAAAAATTTGGTAAAGTAACAAATAATACACAATAATAATAGAATCCAAAACAAAAATAACAATCTTTATTCATTTTTATCAAAAGTGTGCAAGTCCAATAAATATTAAAAACTAAATGAGTGATCCTTTGGTCAGAAATTACCATAAACCAATTTTAGTTTTCTAGATCCATTAATAATGGTATAAGTGGCTTAGTATTGATCACCAAAGGCATGCCTTCTAATGCATGTTGGTTTGTTCTGCAACCAATTCAACAAACCCAAATTTGAGACTAAGTGGCATGGAAGAGAAGATGTAGAAAGATCATGTAAAATCTTGCTATAGAACCAGTGAAGTTCTTTTATTTTTCTGAGTTCAATATAAGGAAAGCATTTATAATCAAATAATAAAACTAAACACTATAAATGAGGGAAAATATGGCCTAATATAAGACAAGCACTTTCAACTTACAAGCATCTTAAATCTAGGCTTCCTTGGCAATATTTTTATCATATAAAGTATATTTCAGCCACTAGTTAAACCTCTGTTTCGAAAACAAAAATATTGAGCATAACAATACATTTTGGATATTTTGATTAACAAAAAATCACTTTTTCACAGAATAGTTGCAGCTGTGAAATTTGAATTTTTTTTGCATGAACTCAACAAATGTAACCAGTCCAGGACAGAGAAAAAAGAGATAAACTGAGTGTAATGGGATGAGACAAAAACACACTAAAACAAAAACTATTGCATGATCATAATTATTATGGTAACCTAATAAAGTTCATTCATATATCATAGCTACAAATAAAAATATATCTAATTTATTAAATATAATTAATTCAACAACACAGTTATAAATGCAACTAGCTACACAGAGAACAGAGGACAAAAGATACAATAAGAAAGTGGAGATAAAAAGGCTAATGAAAGCAAAAGACAGATTCAAGCCCAAAATTCAAGCCTTATCATTGTTAATAATATAAGTTTTATTATTATGAAAGGGTAGTTTAGTCTTTTAGCCTCTCATTATTTTGGCTATATATTTCGTTGCTCTTGTACTCTTATTTTCATCTCTTTTGACATAATGAAAACCTAGCCTCCCTTTTGATTCTCTCTAAAATCTCCTTTGTCTATTTTGCAAAATTATCATGGTATCATAGCAATGTTTTTTTTTTTAGGAATTTGGCTCTGTCTTTGGCTTTGATTTTGAGGTTTTCGCACCAATCTTGGGGATTTCGCACTTTGTTCTATTTATTTGGATTTCGATTGTTCGTCATGGCTGGCACAAAAGATGATTCGCTTCAGTCCATCAATGCGCAATTGAATGGGTAGAATTATTCGTATTGACATTATGTTATGAAAAAATTTCTGAAAGGGAAACGTATGTGGGGTTATGTTTCTGGAACTTCCACGAAACCGAAAAACGATAAGGATGAGAGCTTTGCAGAACAGTTGGATCTTTGGGATGCCAACAATTTGAAAATCATCACTTGGATCAACAACTCGATTCAACAATCAATCGGTATCCAATTGGCGAAATATGAGACGGCGAAGGAAGTTTGGGAGCACTTGGAAAGGCTGTATACATAGTCTAATTTCGCAAAGTAATATCAGTTGGAGATTGACATTCGGGCCCTTCAACAGAATAGCATGAACGTTCAGGAATTTTATTCTGCTATGTCTAATCTGTGGGATCAGCTTGCTTTGACTGAATCAGCAGAGTTACGGGCATTTGCCCCTTACATTGCTCGGAGAGACGCACAACGTCTGGTTCAGTTTTTGATGGCTCTTCGAGATGAGTTTGAAGGTCTTCATGGAACAATCCTGCATCGCAGTCCTCTTCCATCAGTTGATTCGGTGATTAATGAGTTGTTAGCAAAAGAGATTCGCTTGAAGTCTCGTGTTGATAAAGGGGGGGTGGAAAAGGGGATTCTTCCTTCTCCGAATCCCTCTATCTTTGCAGTTCCTCATCGGCCAGCCTCCAACAATCGACACAAGACTCAAGCCAAGGTTGGCTACGACGAATGCAGTTTTTGCAAGCAAAAGGGACACTGGAAGGCTCAATGTCCCAAACTGTTGAACAGGGCGCAATCACCGAATCAGTCTCCTCACTAGAAATCTGGAAACCAACCTCATTGACCTCTTCACTCTATGTCTTCGAACATGGCAGATATTGTTCCACCTGCAGATTCTGGAAGCACTCCTAGTACCTCTATTGCTACACTCACAAAGCAGTTTCAAAAGTTCATTGCCTCGCAGCCACACGCCATGTCAGCCTCCTCACACATAGGTTTGCCTTCTAGTAGTAGACCAGGTATATCTTCTTCTATATGGGTCCTTGATTCTGGAGCTTCACATCATATGTCACCTAATTCCAATTCCTTCTTGTCCATTAAATCAGCACCCTTTGTATCTGTCATGACCGCTGATGGCACTCCCATGCCATTAGCAGGGATTGGCTCGATTTGCACTCCAAAAATGTCATTCTCTGATGTATATCATATTCCAAATCTTACTTTGAATCTTGTCTCTGTTGGTCAATTATGTGACTCTGGTTTCTCAGTTATTTTCTCTAATTCTTGTTGTTATGTGCAGGATCCTCATTCCAAGAAGCTGATTGGGACAGGTCGTAGGCAGGGGGGCTTTACATTTTAGATGAGCTGAGAGTTCTTGATGTTGCAGCTTCTAGTGTCGATTTGTCTTCATTTCGTTTAAGTTCGTCTTCGTCTAGTTTTTATTTATGGCATTCTCGTCTTGGACATGTATCTGGTTCACGTTTAAAGTACTTAGCTTCCACATGAGCATTAGGAAAGTTACAAACCCATGATATTTCAGATTGTTGTGGTTGCAAATTGGCAAAATTTTCTGCTTTACCTTTTTATAAGAGTGTTTCTGTTTCTCTTGCACCTTTTGATTTGATTCACTCTAATGTGTGGGGGCCATCACCTATTCTAACAAAAGGTGGATCACGTTACTATGTCTCTTTTATTGATGATTATACTCGTTTTTGTTAGGTCTATCTTATGAAACATCGTTCTGATTTCCTCGCAATTTATCATATGTTTCGTGCTTTTGTTAAAACTCAACATAATGTTGTTATCAAATGTTTTCGATGTGATCTGGGTGGTGAATATACCTCCAATCGTTTCTCTAAATTGCTTGCTTTAGATGGTACCTTACATCAAACCTCTTGTACCGATACACCAGAGAAAAATGGGGTTGCCAAAAGAAAACACAGACACATTGTTGAAACTTCTCGTTCTCTCTTATTGTCTGCTTATGTTCCTAGTGAGTTCTGGGGGGAAGCCATTCTGACTGCAGTTCATTCAATCAATAGAATTCTATCATCTGTCACTTCAGGTCTGTCTCCCTTTGAAAAAATTTATGGTCACGCTCCTGATTATTCTTCATTGAGAGTCTTTGGTTCCACATGTTTTATTCTCCGTCCTCATGTTGAACGTAGTAAGCTTACTTCTCGTTCTGCTCTTTGTGTATTTCTTGGTTATGGTGAAGGTCAAAAAGGATATCGATGTTATGATCCTGTTAGTCAAAAACTCTATGTTTCTCGTCATGTTGTGTTTCTTGAGCATATACCTTTCTACTCTATTCCATCGGACACCCCCAATCTACAGAAATCTGATCTCACTCGTATTGATCCATTTGATTCTTGTACTGTTGATACTCTTAACTCTGCAAATGTCGGTTCTCAGCCTGTCGAAGTCCCTTCTGTCCCTACTACTGCCCAAGATGCTTCTGAGATTGTGGATCCTGCTCCTCCTCCTCACTACCCTCAAAGAATTCGTAAGTCCACACAGTTAACTGATTTTTTCTACTCCACTTATTATGATTCTTTCTCTTCTTTTTTGACTTCTATTCACCAACTCTCTAAGCCCTCTTCCTATAAAGAGGCTATTCTTGACCCACTTTGGCAGCAGGCAATGACTGAAGAACTCTCTGCGTTGTACAAGACAGGTACTTGGGATATTGTTCCTCTTCCTGTGGGGAAGCGTGCTATTGGTTCCCATTGGGTTTACAAGATCAAGACTAAGTCTGATGGGTCAGTAGAGCAGTACAAAGCTCGTTTGGTTGCTAAAGGCTTTGCTCAGGAGTATGGGATGGATTATGAGGAAACTTTCGCTCTAGTTTCCAAACATACCACTATTCGTACTCTCATTGCTGTTGCGTCTACTCAACAGTGGTCCATTTCTCAAATGGATGTTAAAAAAGCCTTCTTGAACAGGACTCTTCAAGAAGAAGTTTACATGGTTCCTCCACCAGGTGTTCCTCATAATTCAGGAGAAGTTTGCAGATTGAAGAAGGCTCTTTATGGGCTTAAACAAGATCCCCGAGCTTGGTTTGAAAAATTTTCCATCGTGATTACTTCTCTCGGCTTCCACCCCAGTGCACATGATTCAGCTCTCTTTGTTAGGTGTACTTCTTCTGGCCGCACTTTACTCTCTTTATATGTTGATGATATGTATCACCGATGATGATGTGAATGGGATAACGGAGTTGAAAACGCACTTGACTCGTGAATTTGAGATGAAAGATTTGGGTTCCCTACGGTACTTTTTAGGGATAGAAGTAGCTTACTCTCCTCGTGGCTATCTTCTTTCTCAATCTAAGTACATTGCTGATATTCTCGATCAGGCTCGTCTCTCCGATGCTCGCACTGTTGATACCCCTCTTGAGCTTAATGCCAGGTATTCTTCATCTGATGGTGTTGCCTTGTCAAATCCCTCTCTATATCGCACTCTGGTTGGTAGCTTAGAGTACCTTACTATCACCAGGCCAGACATCGCTTATGCAGTTCACATTGTCAGTCAGTTTGTGTCGTCTCCCACTATCGTTCATTGGGCAGCTGTGCTTCGTATTCTTCGATATCTTTGGGGAACTCAATTTCAGAGTCTGCTTTTTCCATCTACGTCAACTTTAGAGTTATGTGCCTACTCATATGCAGATTGGGGTGGTGATTGTACTGATCGCAAATCTACCACTGGTTTTTGTATATTTTTGGGAGATTCTCTTATTTCTTAGAATAATAAAAAACAGACTGTTGTCTCTCGATCATCTACAGAAGCAGAATATCATGCCATGGCCTCCACTACCGCTGAAATTGTTTGGTTGCGTTGGTTACTTGCTGATATGGGTGTTATTCTCTCAGATCCCACTCCGATGCATTTTGACAATGTTAGTGCTATTCAGATTACTCGCAACTCCGTTTTTCATGAGCGCACGAAACATATTGAGATAGATTGTCATCTTACTCGTCACCACTATCAGAATGGGATCATCACTTTACCATTTGTCACTTCCGCTATGCAAATTGTCGACTTGTTTACGAAGGCTCATACTATTTCTCGTTTTCGTTTTTTAGTTAGCAAACTCTCGATGCTTCCCGCAAATGCATCGTGAGTTTGAGGGGGGATGTTAATAATATAAGTTTTATTATTACGTAAGGGTAGTTTAGTCTTTTAGCCTCTCATTATTTTGGCTATATATTTTTTTGCTCTTGTACTCTTATTTTCATCTCTTTTGACATAATGAAAACCTAGCCTCCCATTTGATTCTCTCTAAAATCTCCTTTGTCTATTTTACAAAATTAGCAATCATACTAAACCATTCACAACCCCTTAATGAAAGTTTATAGTCCCTAAACACATATTAAAACTATATAAAATGCCCCACAAATTCATAGCCATCCTAAGAAATGAAAACGAAAAATTGGAACTGTAAACTACTAAGGAAATCTATGAATTTGTACCTCTTACTGTGGTTGGTTCTTGGTGGTTCCTTCTTCTCCTCAACTTAGTCCACAAGGCTATGAAGAAACACTTTTTCCTTACAAACATATAGAAACCAAGTTAAACTTGAAGAAAAACAAGATAATATAAATATTTTTTATTAGTTTCATGAATAGAATTACAATAATTAGTCTTTTTATCTTAAAAATTATAATACTAAATACATTCCACTCATTTAGAATTCTATTATCACTAAATATGTAACAAGTGTACAAAGTTAGAGAAATAAATTATATAATTCTTTTTTATAATGGCTAGCTATTGGGCTTTTTCATTTTTGTTGGTTTATGTATATACATATATATATGCACACACATTTATGTTAATATATATTTATATGATAGTTTTATTACTTGATCTGAAATGATCGACTATTACTGATAATGAAAAATGTTGAAGGATGTTGAAGGATTAAAAATGCGGAAGGTTGACAAATATATTGAAGATACAGGCTTAAACATAAAATACAATTTATATTATGTTTTAACCAATAAGCTTTTGGCTCATAATTTACTTCATAAAACATTAATCTAAGCCACTTATATTGAAAACACGAACCAAGACATAACTGCTCATATTGATCAACCCAAACCTTCAATTATATTGAAACATACTATACAGGGCATTAATTAGTATTATTCATCGACAATTAAAATGACAATAATATGAGATTAATTATTATGAATGCTTTGAGCAACCTGTAGTGATCTAATCTCATCTAGTTGGAGAGCATTGATAATAAACAAATATTGATAATTAAAGAGTATCTGAAACTAAAGAATAAAAAACTTAAAAGTAAATAATAACACTAATCAATATCCTTATAAGAATGTGAAATAGAATCTCGCCTATAATGGTAGAACCTTTAAGGTTGGCCACACTTTGAAATTGCAACACCATTTCTTTTAGTAATTTAATCCAGTCCTGAAACCACATCAATTTATCATAAAACAATGATAAATAAACTGAGAACTTTTGATATTGAAAAACACAAATAAAATTTTACAGCTTTACAAGACTTACTGATCATTTCATGACAATCTGTTTTAATACTTATCTATATATATACACATGTAAGACATGAATTATACTAAGGAAAAAATAAAGATAAAGGTAATAACCACTCAATGACGATAAGGCAACCACTACACCACATCTGCCTATTCACCATAGAACCAAAACATTATGCAAGGAACAAGAAGTGCATAAACAACTTATAGAACTGAGGTAAAGCAATTACACTCACATGCATAGTCACATTGTGAAGCTGACAAATTAACTGTGGTGGCAAGTTGGGGTAATTGGGTATATGAGCATCGACTTCCTTGTTTGTGAAGCAGCAACCTGCAACCTGTCTAGAAGACCTTAATTAATAGCAGTTACTCACAACATCAAGGAATAGGGAGATGAAAAGTACAATATACCCAAGGAAAATAAGCACCACTTTTTAAGAAACTAAAACAGGAGATCTTATATACAACAAAAGAAGGCATCAATAATTTTTGAAGAAACTAATTAGAAAAGATAGTTTAATTTCAATTAATTAGTAAGAATATATAATTAGGTATACAAGTAACAAAGAGCAATAGAGAATAAATACATAATAATTTAATGATCATTAGGATCTGCATTTTTCCTAACTTGTGAAGATGAAAGAAATAACAAGAATGCATATTCTTCATCTTGATTATGTATTATACAGGTAGGGTAGGGCAGGGCATACACGTATATAATTTAGATATCTTACACCTCTATTGCTACATAAATGGCTATTGAAGGTAATGCATAGAGGCAGAGGTACATGATTAGAGTGGGCAGAAGGGAACATACATCATCTTGATAATCTATACACACCCCATAAAAAAAGCTGATTAAAAAAAAAAGCTATAATAATAACTCAATTTACTCATATGTCTCATTGAAGCATTCCATCAAATAGTTATTATGCATAGGTTAAGCAAAGCTTAGTTTTATATAATAAAACTAGTTTAAGCAGTGAAACAAAACAAAACTTACAGATAAATTGACTCAAACATCAATTAACATAAATACACTCTATACATACGAGTTTAGCCTACATACAAACATTCATTTATATTCCCAAAACACACCACATTTGAACATAGAAACAGAGATCACTATTATCATGGTTGCAATAATAAAATTAACAAAGAGAACATTAATGATGAATCATTGATCAGTGATGAAAAAGCAGCAGTGTTCTTCTTCCTCAAACTGATAATAAAAATTTATCACTTTTCGGCTATTGGATAAAATCCTCACATGTTTCAAGAACCCAATAAACAACCCAGTAACTCAACCACCCACAATTTCCATTAAATTAAGCCAAAAATTGAAATAAATAAAGGAAAGGAATAGCCAGATGAAAGAAAAGAAAGAAAAGGTAAAAATTTGACCTTCTTAATCTGCTCCTTGAGTGAAAGCAGAGGCCCATGAACAAACCCTGAAAGTAGTACTCACACTTAATCTTCTTCTTCTGTTCCAAGCTAACAACCACGCTTGGTTTTTCACTCATTTCCTTTTGAATTTCTTTGTTTCCAGTAGCTTGAGTTGAAGAGCTCCCCACTGATGGGGTGTGGCCATGGAAGTCAAAGATCGAGCACAAACAAAGGAGAATGTCATCCTCTCAAAGGTTAGGTTTGGGTGTTTCAGAGTTGAGGAAGAAGAACTGGGTTTGGAATGAGATTGGAAATGAGGAGGTTTTTTCACTTTTGGAAAAGTGACTGAAACTATTCTAAAGTTAGATAAAAAAAAATAACGTGTTTTACTTTGAGCGGGCTTTCCCTGAAAAGATGTCGCCTTTTTATTTCATTTCCCTCTTTTTCATTACCGATTTTTTTACTTTACTTATTAGTTATTATAATACTTTTTCAATAAAGTTATATTCTTGTGTTGTAGAAAGGGTTATTTGTTGTAGTATGTGATTACGTCACTTTATATACGATTAGCTATATTCTCATGATTTAATTGAATTTTATATTAAACAAATAATCATGAAAATAAAACATGTGAGCAAAGTGATTGACCAAGTCAAAAAATGATTTCTATTCTTTTATTGATAATAAATGAGATTACAAAGAAATTGGGTTTTAATTAGGGCATAAAACCCTATCAAACTCCCACTGGCACTAATTGAAACTAATGCCTTAATTCTACTAATCTCATTTCCTTGATATGCTTATCAATTGTAGCTTCTGGTAGTGTCTTTGTAAACAGATCTGGAAGATTGTCTTCAAATGCAATCTTCATAACCTCACATCTTCCCTGCCACATATTCTCGAATAATGTGATAATTCCTTTCTATATGCTTACTCCTCTTGTGACTACGAGGTTCTTTCAAGTTGGCTATAATTCATTTATTGTCACAAAACAACACAAGTGGTTTATCCATTTCTGGAATGACACCATGATCCGAATAGAACTTCTTTAGCCAGACTATTTCCTTAGCTGCTTCTAACACGGCTATGTACTCAGCCTGCATGGTGGAATCTGAGATTGCAGACTGCTTTATGCTTCTCCATATCACAGCTCCACCCCCAAGAGTAAACACCATTCTAGAAGTATACTTCCTGTCATCGATATCAGTCTAAAAATCTGAATTGGTGTAGCCTACAGGGTTTAGAACACCACCCTTGTAGACTAACATACAATCCCTAGTCAGCCTTAAATACTTCAGGATAAGCTTAACTGCTATTCAATGTTCTGGTCCTGGGTTTGACTGATACCTGCTCACTACTCCCACTGCGTAGCAGATATCTGGTCTAGTACACAACATAGCATACATTAGACTTCCAACTATAGATGCGTAAGGAACTTTTCTCATTGTATCTTCCTCTTTAGGAGTCTAGGGAGATTGCTTTTTTGAAAGATGAATTCCATGGCGGGACGGTAAACGTCCTTTCTTGGAATTTGTCATTGAGAAGCGTTCAAGCACTTTATCTATGTAAGCTGCTTGAGATAGAGCTAAAAGTTTGTTCTTTCTATCCCTAATAATCTGGATACCTAGAACATAACTCGCTTCACCCAAATCCTTTATCTGGAATTGAGTGCTCAACCAATTCTTCATATCTCACAATTTCTTAACATTGTTTCCAATGAGTAAGATATCATCTACATAAAGAACCAGGAATACCAATATTAGATTTTCCTTCAGTTGGTAAACACAAGGCCCATCAATAGTTTGTTCAAAGCCATAGGTTTTGATTATTTCATCAAACCTAAGGTTTCAAGAACGAGAAGCTTGCTTAAGTCCATATATAGACCAATTCATCTTGCAAACTTTTCTTTCTTGTCCAGCTACTCTAAATCCTTATGGTTGATCCATATAAATGACTTCGTAAAGCTTTCCATTAAGAAAAGTTGTTTTGACGTCCATTTGCCAAATCTCATAGTCGAGAGCAGCTGCTATGGATAGGAGGGTGCGAATGGATTTTAGCATGGCTACTAGATTAAAAGTTTCCTCATAGTCCACACCTTCTCTTTGGGTATAACCCTTTGCCACTAATCAAGCTTTATAAGTCTCGATAAATCCATCAACACCTCATTTCTTCTTGTAGATCAACTTGCACCCAATGGCCCTAAAGTCACTAGGTGCTTCCACAAGATCCCAGACGGAATTTGAGTACATGGATTCCATTTCCTATTTCATGGCTTTGAGCCATAGTTCCTTTTCAGGGATAGACATTGCCTGTTTGAAAGACAACAGATCATCATCACTAGTGTCACCAACAACCATATTGATTTCACCATCCAAACCATAGCGAATTGGGTTCCTAGAAACCCTCCCACTACGACGAGGCTTCGTGACTGTTTGCTCAGGAACAGTGGTACTTTCTTCATTTAAATCGACTTGCATCGGTTATACATGAAGAGTGGGAATTTCATCATCAACTCACGTTGATGACAATGGAACATTGGTTGGAGTCAATTCTTTAACCATCTTCTCTAAAACTACTTTGCTACGTGGTTTGAAGTTTTGGACATAGTCATTTTCCATAAAAGTAGTATTCGAAGAAGTAAATACTTTCTTTTCTGAATGACTATAGAAAATTGCACCCTGAGTACCTTTAGGAAAGCCAACAAACATGCAAACTTCAGTTCGCGATTCTAGTTTTCCTTCATTTTCCCTCAAGACGTGGGCGGGACACCCCAGATTTTATAATGGCATAAACAAGGTTCACGTCCATTCCAACATTCTAAAGGTGTTTCGGGGATTGATTTAGACGACACAACATTGAGAATGTCGTTCACGGTCTCAATTGCATGTCCCCATAATAGAGTTGGTAACTAAGCATGCATCTAACCATTTCCAATAAAGTTTTGTTCCGGCGCTCCACTACACCATTTTGTTACGGAGTACCTGGGGCAGTAAGTTAAATGACCTTGGAACTGTATATCAAAATATTCTCCACCCCTATCAGATCGCAAGATTTTTAACGTTTTACCTAATTGGTTATGAGCCATCGCTAAGAATTCCTGAAACTTTTAAAATGTTTCTGATTTCCTATGCACTAGGTAAAGACATGAGTATCTAGAGTAATCATCAATGAAAGTAACGAAATACTCAAAACCACCCCTGGCTTTTACATTCAAAGGCCCACAAACATCTGAATGCACAAGTCCAAGTGGTTCTTTGGCCCTATCACACTTTGTAGAGAATGGACGCTTGGTCAGTTTGCCGTCTAGACATGATTCACAGACAGGTAATTCACATAAGGTGAGTGCCCTCAAAGGCCCATCCTTTGTAAGTATTTGAATCCTATCATAGCAAATGTGACCTAGTCTCAAGTGCCATAAATACATCATATTATCGTTATCGGTCTTTTGACGTTTATTGGTCCTAGGTTTAGCTACTTTAAATAAATCATTGTTAATAGCGAGGGGTTCGTTAGGTCACAGAATATAAAGCCCGTTTTCCAAACATGCAATACACAATTGTGATCCATTGAAAGAAATAGATATATTAGTACTTGTGAAAGTCATACCAAATTGTTCTAATTGCAGCATGGAAACTGAAATTAAATTTCTACTAAAATCTAGAATGAAAAATACATCATTTAAAATTAAGCATTTATTTCTGAACTTCAGACGAGCTATTCCCTTAGCTTGGACTGCAACGAACGCTCCATTTCCAACTCTAAGCTTTAAGCCGCTTTTGTCCACTTCCTCCCAAGATTCAAGAAGCTGTAAAGACTTGGAAACATGGTTGGTAGATCCAGAATCAACAATCCAAACAGATTTATCATTCTCTAAAACACATGGTTTTAAGATAAATGAACTATAATCATTACCTTTGTTTTTTGCTGCTAGAAACTTGGGACAATCTCCTTTCCAATGCCCCTTCTCTTTGCAGTGAAAGCACTTATCTTTACTTTTCCTTTTTTTCTTGTTCTTCCCCTTAGGCATCTGTGCATTTGGCTGTGCGCTCATCTTTGCAGCATTTGCAGGCTTGGGGTTGTTGTTTTGTCCACCTTTCCTCTTGTTTCTAGCTTTTGAAGACAATGCTTGGTTAGTTTTAGCCTTAGTTAGATCAACAACAATAGTAGTAGTTCTCTTTTCTCCTCTTTCACTAGGTCCACCCATGATACGCTCAAAAATCTGAAGGTCATTCATGAGCTGCGTCAGACCATAGTTGAGTTGATCACAACCGTTCAGACACGGTGCCATCCAAGCATTTACGGTGCCATCACGTACGTACGGTCCTCTAGGTGCTAGGCCTATGATCTACTGGGTGCTAGGCCTGTTGATCTTCTTAGTGCTAGGCCTGTTGATCTCAGTCTGAACAAGCGTGAGCTTTACCCGTCTTTGGGAGTGTAGGCCGACCACCCTTAGGGTTTGGGGTCAGGCCGACCACCCCTAGGGGTTAGGGCCAGGCCGACCACCCCTAGGGGGTTTTGGCCTGGTCGACTTCTTTATAGGTCCTGGACCTATCTTTTTTGCTCATCGATCTTTTTTCAATACTTCATCGTTTTTCCCTGATTAGTGATGCCACGTGCCGCTTTCTCATTTGCCACATCATCCCTGGATTTTTTAGGGATAACAATACCTTTGAAATTTGCAGTGGATCTCCTAGATTTCAGCTACAAAGTGTGCTTCTTGTTTTGAGCTTCAATGAGGAGAGAATGAGTGACTGAGTTAACACGGATTTGAGTTTTGAAGAAGCCAAAAATATTACAGGAACTGATCAAGATAAATAAGTATACCCGCTCAACCTTGCAACCGACAAACCATGATCTAGAGCTTCTTTACAAACATGTGATCCAACAAATTTGTTTCCACCTAACACAAGTAAATGCAGCAAAATGACAAATCATAATGCATAAAAGTGGAGGAATCCATTAAACCATATCCAAAAAATGAATTACCAAAGAATTTTGTACTGAGTTTTCGCTTCAATAGATTAGGAAATCATGGACTGAGGTTTGAGTGTTTTTCTTGAGAGAGAGAGAGAGAGAGAGGCTGAGTTTTTTTTTTTAAGAAATGGTGAGTTTTTCTTGAAGAAAGAGGCTGAGTTTTCCTTGAGAAAGGCTGAGAGGAGAGAGTGAGAGTGAGAGATTGGGTGACCGGTTCTTCAATACATAGTGAACGGTGAAACCACTATTTACCCTTGCTAACAAAAGGCTGCAAATGTGAGCCAAATTTTTTTAAGCCGAATTGAACCCCAGCCCTTAGATCTGATCCAATGGCTATGTGCTTTTCACGGAATGGTTCTATGCACGGGATAGAATCGGTACTCACTTTTGCTCCTCCTGAAGCCTTGTTCGGTGAAGTAGTTGTCGATCCTGTTGTACCAGGCTCTTGGAGCTTGCTTTAGGCCATATAAAGAATTTTTTAACTTCAGAACTTTATCTTCTTGTCCTTGCACCACGAACCCTTGAGGTGGCTCCACATAGATTTTTTCTTCGAGATAGCCATTGAGAAATGTTGACTTCACGTCTAGTTGGAAAATCTTCCATTTCTTTTGTGCAGCTAGAGCAATCAAAGTCTTGATTGTGTCGAGGCGTGTAACTAGAGAAAATGTTTCATTGTAGTCAACTCAATGTTGTTGTGAGTATCCCTTGGCAACTAACCTTGCTTTATGCTTTTGAATTGAGCCATCTAAATTGAGCTTTATCTTGTAAACCCACTTGACTCCTATAATGTCTTTGTCTTGTGAACGTTCTACAAGCTCCCAAGTCTCATTCTTCTCGATCATCTTTATCTATTCTTCCATATATTTTCTCCATACTTCTTGCTTTTTAGCAGCTTCAAATCTTTCTGGCTCCATAAGCATTAAGTTGCAAGTCTCGTAGATATCTACTAAGGGTCTCATTCGCCTTGGTGGTGATTCTGGAGGAGATTTTGTGTCTTGTACTGGTTCTTGCATAGTTGGTTGAGTTAAAGACCTGATTTGATCATGGTCTTCGTTAATTTCTTGTCTTTGCAATAGAGGAATGTTGATAGTCTTCCTTTCTATTTCTTCTGTCTCCCAATTGTATGCAGCATCTTCGTCGAATCTTACATCTCGACTAATTATGAATTTCTTCGTTCCTAAGCTATAGACTCGATATCCTTTTGATTGAGTGCTATAGCCTAAGAACATTTCTTTCTCAGTCTTCTCATCTAGTTTGCCTCTATTATTTTTTGGAATATGTGAGTATCATATGCAGCTGAATACTTTGAGATGCTTTGCGGATGGCTTTCATCCACTCCAAGCTTCAATTTGTGTCTTATCTTGTAGTGCTTACTACCTATGCCCAAAATCTTTTTGGAAGACCCTTCTCCATGAGCATAGCTTTTACTATCTCCATAACAGTTATGTTTCTTCTCTCAGACACACCATTTTGTTCTGGTGTGTATCCAACTGTGAGTTGATGCTCCATGCCTTCATCTTCGCAGAACTTGTTGAACTCATTAGAAGTGTATTCTTTGCATCTGTCACTTCTTATTGTTTTGATGTTGCGACCACTTTGCTTTTCGACACGGGTTTTGAATTTCTTCAAAATATCGTAAACTTGCGATTTTTGCGCAAAAAATAAAGCCACGTCATTCTAGTAAAGTCGTCGATAAAGAAAATGAAGTACCTGTTTTTATCATTTGACGGAGTACGCATAGGCCTGCAAATGTCAGTGTGGATTAACTCCAGTGGCACTTTGTCTCTCAAAGCTTTATCAGATGGAAAAGGTTGTCAATGTTGCTTTTCGAGCATGCACCCTTTGCAGACAGTGTTGAGCTCCTTGATTGCTGGGAGGTCTCGCATCATATTATTTTGCTGGAGGATCTTTAGCTCGTGAAAATTGAAATGTCCGAACCTTTTATGCCATAGCCACGATTCATCTGCTTGCGCTTGCATTGCGACATTGCTTGTGTATCTCCATTGTAAAGGATAGCATCTGTTTTCTTTCATTTTTATTTTTGCAATTTCAAAGGATTTGTCTTGCTTGTCATAGATTGTGCAAGAGTTTCCTTTAAAATGCAAAGAGTGCCATTTTTCAATCATTTGTCCTACACTGAGTAGGTTCTGATCGATGTTGGGTACCAAGAGTACATCATTGATGTATCTCTTGCCTTTTTTAGTGTCAATGACAATGGTGCCTTTTCCAACTGCTTCCATGAAGTCACCATTACCAATTTTGACTTTAGTCTTGGATTTACAAGACTACAAAAGATGCTTTCATTTTTTGTCATGTGGTTACTACAACCACTGTCTAGATACCAAGTATCTTTTTCTTCTGATGCAGCTTGGCAGACATAGAAGAGATTATTTTCATCATTTTTCTTTTCTAAAAAATTATCTTGATGGGATTTCTTAAAACGACAAGTTTTTCCAGTGTGGCCAAATTGTTTACATTTTTGGCATTGAGGTTTTCCTTTAAACCAACAGTCTTTCTCCAGGTGGCTTTTTCTTTTACAAATGCCACATGGAGAATACTTGTCGTTATTTTCTTTTTCTTTTTCTTGATAACTCTTGCTTTTAAATTTTCTAGTGATTTTCTCCCATCAGCTTTAGATTTTTGAGACCACAAATTAATTTTAGACTGAAAGACATTTTCAGTCGAATTTTCACTATGCTTTTCTCGCCTACTTTCATATGCTTCAAGAAAGCCCATTAATTCAGTTGGTGGTAGAGTATCTAAATCTTTTGTTTCTTCTATTACAAAGATTATTGCATCATATTTTTCTGTACAAGAATTTAGTATTTTTTCTACTATTTTCTTGTGAGAAATTATTTCTCCATAGGCTCCCATTTTATTTACTATTTCTCTAATTCTAGAATAGTAATCATTTGCGGTCTCATTATCCTTCATTTTATGATTTTCAAAATCTCTTCTAAGCTTCTGTAATTTAACTGTGTGTACCTTGACAATTCCTTGGAACTCCTCCTGCAACGTATCCCCTGCTTCTTCTGCTGTTGATGCGCCCATAATCCGCGGAAAAATGGCGTCTGCCATAGCTTGCTGGAAGTAGAATAATGCTTGAGAATCCTTTTGTTGATTCTCCTCCAGGGCCTTCTTCTAAGTCCCCGTAAGTGAAGACTTGTCTTCCGGAATACTAAATCCATCTTCAACAATTTTCCATAGATTTTGTGAACGATAATAGGTCTTCATATTGATAGACCAAAAATCATAGTTTTCTCCATGGAAAATTGGAAGAGGTAGAGATGAACGGCTGGATTCGGTACTCGTGATGAGTAGAAAAGATTACGCCCAGTGTTGAGATCAAACGAGGCTCTGGTACCACTGATGGTTTGTGAATTCGGGATAGAGAAAATAGTGATGATTTGTTGTAGTTTAGAATATTTGATGAGTAGTAGTAGTGGCTAGAGTAATGATGGGTTATGATATTATAGTTGATGTTGTTGAGTGGACAAGTGAAGAAATTTGGGTTTGGAGGAGTAAGGTTTATGTTTCAGAGAGTATAGGATAGTAGAAAGTGGTAGAGTTTTATTGATGGTTTGTTGTTTGTAGTTACTTCATTTGCTATCCATGATGGGGTATTTATAGTAACTAGCCTACTTTACATTTCTAGATATAATTATTTGTTCTAGATTTTTCTAGTGTATTTGATTTACAAATACAACTTCTAGACTAATTTACACAATAAAGAGTCTAAACTATTTAATCATATAGCCTCTAGGATGTTCTAGACTATAGAGTATTCTAGAAAATGTCTTTGAAGTTCTTCTATTCTACAAATATCTATAAAATTTTTGAGTAAATTATTCTACAAATGTTTAGAATATTTAAAAAAATGTGTAGCAACTTCTAATAATCACTAACATATACAACTCCATTAGTGAGAAGATAAGCTAAGCCTATACTATGAATTAATGCTGAGAAAAAGATTAAGATTCTCTGTAGATTACTTAGCACTGTACTTTTGAGATTTTTCAATAATATTGATTTCCCAACTTAAATTCTTGTCGGCAACTTATAATTTTTTTAACTTTATCACACTACAAGAAAAATAGTTTTTAGAGGCGGAAATATTACCGGCGGACTAACTCCGCCGGTAATGTGCAGTCTATTAGCGGCGGAGTACTGGGTCCACCGCTAATAATAAGGAAATCAAAATAAAAAAATAATTTTTTTTATTAGCGGCGGACTTCTTCATTATTAGAGGCGGAATATCCGCCGCTAATACAAATGCCCGGAGACTGATTTCAAATTTAATACCGGCGGGTTAATACCGGCGGACCCGCCGGTGATGTATGTATTACCGACGGGGTAATACCGGCGGATCCGCCGGTGATGTTGTATTACCGGCGGAACCCGCCGGTAATACTATTATATAATTTCTGTTAACATTTTCCCCCACCCCATTTGTCTCCCACACCCGTTTTCTCTCCCTCATTCAAACATATTTTTTGATCATAACGTTTCAATCCCACGAGCCGCCACAACTCACTCACCGGACGCCCCACTCTATCTGCAACCGACATTTTCCTCTATCTGCAACCTTACAAAGTCCAGGCGAACACCCCACTCTACAGCCCCGTGACTCATTACGACCTAGATTTAATTTGAGTGAGCATCTCTAATTTTCTTTCTGAATCTCAGTTATCAATTTGGTTCCATGGGTGCAATTTCTTAGTGATTTAATTTTGATGTTGGTCTATTATTTGTTGCTACAAATTTTCTTTCTGAATATAGCTGCAACGTTGTGCAATCCAAGGTTAAATTTATTCTTGGTATCTCTATTATTTTGACAAGCAGGTGAAGTTCTAATTGAGTATGAATCATCAATTTAGGGGTTGTCTTTGTGGTTGAATTTCTTTGGAATCGATTCTGGGTCTGTTGAGTGATGAACTATGTTGATATGTATGTTTGTTTTGATTATCGTTTTGTTGATTGAACTAGGCAGTTTGAGAGCTAATTTGTGCAAGTTAAATTTGGATTTAAGCTCTGAATATAGTATTGAAAATTGGTTATTCTTCATTGGTTGCGTTGTTGCTTGATGAGATTATATTTCATATGGTAATTGAACTTTGGAAGGGGTACACTATTACTGCTTGTGTTGAGTTTGGAATTGACAAATTAATGATTTTTTTAATAAACAAAAAACTGTTGTTCGGTGAATGTATTTTTTTTTAATTTTAATAAAATTTATTAAATTCTTAAACAGTTTTTTCGTCACTTCTATAATTTTTTTTAACACCCTATTCGAAATTTTCTTTTTTGATTGTGCTAGGGATTTAAGTCTGTGCTGCTTTTAGGGCTATATTGTGCTCAGAAGAACTATCTTTGTTGCTTTATACAACCAGGTGACTCTTTCATTTTTCTTTTTCAAACCTTGGTTGATTTATCAATTTTATTTATGGATTTATCAAAATTGATTGTGTGTATGTATTTTTATTTCAGACTTGGATCGTTTACAGTATTGGGGTTTGAAGTTTGAAGGTTCTTTGGGGTTTTTCTCAAGTATGTATCTTTGTTTACTCTGTTTGGATAAATAGTTTTTTGTCTGTTTTCTATTTACTCTTTTTGTTTACTCTGTTTTTTATAAAATAAATTATTTTATAGTATTTGACTGGGATTTTTATAAAAAAAAAAAGCATTGATAATATGTTTTTTATACAAAGTTCCTGCTTTGCCACTGTTTATTCTGTTAAGCTTGATTATGACATGAATATATTAATGGTTAATTATTATGAATGAAAGAGAAACTTGATAATGATGTTTTAGTCTTTTAGATTTGCATATATAAGCTAGATAATATTCTCAGACACTCAACCATTTGAGATAGCCTAACTTGTAGAATAAAACTCTTTTTTAATAATGTACAAATAATTTAAAATTTTGTAGGAAATAACTCAAAATTGATATCAACAAAAAATAAAACTAAAATTCTCGAAGTTAACAACACACAATTTTGAAAAAGGTGGTATATAAAATTTTCTTTAAATTTACAATTAATAATGATTAATTAAATAGTTAATATTATTAATTATTTAATTTAATAGTTAATGTTATCTAATTAATAATATTAAATATTATTAAATTATTTTAATATAGAAATTGAAAATTTTATAGTAATAAATTTTTTTACAATTAATAATGATTAATTAAAAATGACTACATATCTTATAAAAATTTATTTTTTAATTTTTTAATTAATTAAATAATAAAATTTTGATTCAACATAATTTAATTTAATAAGTCTTTAAAATTAATAATGATTAATTAAATAAATAATAAATTATTATAAGAAATTATTTTAATATATTTATTAAATATTATTATCTAATATTAACTATTATTAAATTATTTGAATATAGAAATTGAAAATTTTATTTAATAAAAGTTTTTACAATTAATAATGATTAATTAAAAATTACTACATATCTTATAATAATTTATTTTTTATTAAATAACATTATCTAATTGAATAATTTAATTTAATTTAATTTAATACAAATCTTAAAAATTAATAATGATTAATTAAATAGTTAATATTATTAATTATTTAATTTAATAATTAATGTTACATAATTAATAATATTAACTATTATTAAATTATTTTAATCTAGAAATTGAAAATTTTATAGTAATAATTTTTTTTACAATTAATAATGATTAATTAAAAATTACTACATATCTTATAAAAATTTATTTTTTATTAAATAACATTATCTAATTGAATAATTTAATTTAATACAAATCTTAAAAATTAATAATGATTAATTAAATAGTTAATATTATTAATTATTTAATTTAATAATTAATGTTACATAATTAATAATATTAACTATTATTAAATTATTTTAATATAGAAATTGAAAATTTTATTTAATAAAAGTTTTTACAATTAATAATGATTAATTAAAAATTACTATATCTTATAATAATTTATTTTTTATTAAATAACATTATCTAATTGAATAATTTAATTTAATTTAATACAAATCTTAAAAATTAATAATGATTAATTAAATAGTTAATATTATTAATTATTTAATTTAATAATTAAGGCTACATAATTAATAATATTAACTATTATTAAATTATATTAATATAGAAATTGAAAATTTTATTTAATAAAAGTTTTTACAATTAATAATGATTAATTAAAAATTACTATATCTTATAATAATTTACTATATCTTTCACTGGTGCATATTCAGTTGCATTGTTTAGGTGTAAATGGTTTAACACTGATCCAAGCAAGAAGAAAACAATCACTGAAAATAATATCACCAGTATAAACGTCAGTAGCGAATGGTACAAAGATGAGCCTTATATACTTGCTAGCCAAGCTAAGCAAGTATTCTATCTCGATGATCTACTTAGAGGCCGACACTGGAAAATTGTTGAGGATGTCAATCACCGTCAAATTTGGGACATCAAGGACGATGAAGCTGATGCAGATGTTGATGTTGTACATGACATAAACTCATCAAATTTTGTGTTGACCATGGATCTCGGTCAGTTGGTTATGGAATCTCATGAACCTGCAACATATATTGGCACTATACAAAATTCACCTGCTGATCAATTAGATGAAAATTTCATAAATGACGACTTAGGCGAAGAAGAAGTCGATGAAGAAGATGAATTGCTAGTTGATATTTGTGAAGATGATGTTAATCATGTGTCTCCGATTGATGTTAATTTAATTAATGATGAAAGTGATAGTGATTATTCTTCTTAGTTTTTATATTTTTGTAATAATGACAATTGTTTAAAATATAATATATGAGACTTGTAATCATGATGTTCATTTCCATTGGTGATATTTGATACTAACTAATCATTTTTGTTCCTAAGTACAATGTCAGCAGATATAGCCACCTCTCACGGCGGAGATGGTGGAGGTCTAGACCCGCCAGATCCTAGTAGAGTACCATCTTCCTACGAGTTAGGTTAATAATAATTTTCAAATTTTGCTCATAGCTTGAAAGTCAAGCTCAACGAATGTTTAAATATAATATTAATATTTCAAATTTTGGTTATTCTTGAAAATGTGGATAGCTGAAGTGCCGAGAAGAAAGGGCCATGGCCTGGCTAATTCGAAGCCACTTGAAATTCGACGGCGAAATGCCGGGAAACCACTAGATCTTCAGCTTGATCCTAGGACGGACAAAGTGGTTGGCTTGGAGGACCAAGCTTTTGTCCGCGAGATAGGCCTCCAAGTCACTTTGTTGTTGCCAGGACATTACTTGGATTTCGCTGATGTACCTCAACAATTTAAGGAACAAGTCGTACAAAGGATGAAGGTACAAATTTAGAACAAGTCTTGTGGTATAATTTTTTTATTAAAATCATTTACAAACTAAACTAACATGTTATTTTTAATGTAGTATTTTTATAATGTTGATGGTCATCCAGAACACAGAGATGCACAAAAGATATTCTGAGAGAAAGAACATCAGACATACTCACTTTAAAAAATATTACTCTAATCCGGAAGATTTGCAGAGTGTTTTAGTTGCCCCACCTGACCATTGCTCCAAGGAAAGTTGGAAAGATATTGTTCAGTTGTTTTTGAGCCCAAAATTTATCGCGCGATCCAACCAAAACAAGAAAAACAGAAAAGAAATGAAGTATACATCGACGCAAGGCACAAAATCGATGGCGGCTAAGCGTCACCAATTTGTAAGTAAAAATATTAATTTAATTTAACAAAATTTTACATTCTAACTTCCTATCTCTAAATTTGTATAGGTGAACCCTGATGAACATGTTATTGATACTTGGAAAGATAGCCATTTGAGAAAATCGACAAAAGTTTTTGTCAACAACACAGCTCGAGAAACTTTTGTAAGTTTAAACTTTTGTGTTATTATTTTCATTAAACTATGTTACTGATGTGTTTCTAACACTTTTTATGAACAGGAAAAAATGACGGAAGAGCTTGAGAGGGCACGACTTCAAAGCCAGTCTCAAGGACCGACGGAGGGATGTGAAACTGGATCTGCTGCTAAATCCTCGTCGATCGATCAGTACGAGATTATGAGTAAAGTACTTGGGGAGAGGTCTGACTTTCAAAGAGGAGTAGGTTACAGCAAAGGCAAAGGGAAAAAATCAGCTTCCAGCTCCACAAGTCAAAGTCAGTCACAGGCCCAACCTCAGGAAGACATTGCTACTATGGCAGAAATAATTAAGTCAATGCGTGAAGAGATCCGGATGTTGAAATCTCAACAAGGTCCATCTGGTAATCCTCAGCATACCAGTACAGAAACTGAGTCGCGGTTTGAAAGCCTTCTCCAACGATATTTGCCATCACAACCTGAAGGTGGTATATCTTCTCAAAGTCCACCTCCTTGGTCGATGCCACAACAACAACAACATGTGTATCCACCTCAACAGAATTATCCAAACACGTATGGACGCTCCTCCCAGTCCCCTCCTTTTTATTACCCCGACCTCCCTACAGGATCTTAGACGTCACATCCTAGGCAGCAGCATCCACAGTAGATGTATGGTCAATTTGTGAGTTCGTCGCAGCAGTAGAGGTATGGTCAGTTTGAGAGTTTTTTGCATCAGTCTCCCTCGCCGCGACCACATGCTCGACAATTTAGATCATCTTCGCAACATCACTCTACACAAGAACCACAGTTTGCTTCACCACCGTTGTCGCGCCCTAATACTAGTGATCAATATATTGATCTTAATGAATATTTTACACCAAGTTGGCCTGATCAAAACAATAATAATTAGATTATGTTTTTTATTTATATTAAGACAATTGAAATTTTATAATTAGTTTATATGTAATTAAAATGAGACAATTTGTATTTTATTAAGTTAATTTTATGATTAATTACAATGTTATTTTTGTTTGATGAATATTAATTGTGTTATTAATTATAATATATGTTAAATATTATTATTTTTAAATAAGTATTATATGTATATTTATTAAGAAATAAAATAAAATTAATTGTTTTATTTTAATATTAGTAATTTAATACCAGCGGATTATTAGAGGCGGAACCCGCCGGTAATAAACGGGTCAAACAGGGCTCAGCGTTGCCATCACCGGCGGAGTCCCGCCTCTATTAATCCGCCGGTAATAATACAATACCGGCTGGTGGTGTCAGTCGGTCGGTAATAGTGATAATACCGACCGATTATTAACGGCGGGGTTTTACCAGCGGACCTCCGCCGGTAATAGAAACTGATTCACCATGTATTACCGGCGGGATCCTCCGCCAGTAATAGTAATTTTTGTTGTTGTGTCATGATATAATTGAAACAAGACTTCAGAATGTAACTTAAAAAAGTATTTATAAAGTCGAATAAATCAGAACAAAATTTAATAATTAGCTGTTCAGTTGAATTACTAAAAATATTTTATTTCTCTAGACTCTTTATATATTATATTTGCATACTTTGATAGAGTATATATAAATTGATTATTTCAATTACATTAATATTGAGTAGATAGACTTCAGCAAACATAATATTGGCTAATGGGCACTACATGAGGCCCTTAGGACAAAATGACCATTAGTACTAGAAATTGTAGCACTTTTTTCCAAACCATCAGCTACTGCATTGTCTATGCGCTTAATAAAATGAAAATTACATAGCTCAAATCCTTTGTAAAGGACTACAACTTCCGAAAACAGGTGCCATATTTTCGAATCCGGAGGATGCTTCTGATTGTTAAGAGCTTGGACTGCTATCTTAGAATCTGATAGTATAGCCACCTTTGTCAATCCATTCTCCATCGCCCGTTTCATGGCCATCCTAATTGTCAATTCACTTTGCAAAGCAGAAAGAAGCCTTGCATTTATCATCTAGGTTACCTGTCATTCATTAATACTCAATAATCCTTTTTAGGCATTTATCAAATTAATCACATGTATTCAATAATAATCAAACATTAAAATTAATGTAACTTTCCAGGGTAAATGTAACCATTGAGTACATATCCACACACACATATATATATAATTATAACATTATTTATTTTGACTTTCTTTCCTATCCTTTTCCCCACCTTCTTGCTAACCAACTATTTTCAGCATTGTTGTTTTTAGTGTGCTAGGTTTCTAGCTCAGCACTCTTCCTACGTCCATATATAATGTCTCCCTATATATATATTAAAAAGAAAAAGAAAAGAAAGATGCTGCCATTATACGTACGCCACTTAGAAAATAAAAATATATTTTGGGATCAACTTTACGACCTTTTTGTGTGGTAGCCAAACAAGCTATTCCATTCCATATCTGAGAAATTAGAAGTCTATATCACAAGGTTTCCAAAGCTTAAATAACTCAGTACCATAACTCTTAATAAGAAGATCTAGCGCGTTGTTCAGAGTTGAATGAGCTAGAGGCCAAAGTTTTATTAAATAACACATACACTAACTATATATCATATATCTATGATTAGAACAATGGTTCAAAGGGTACGTGAGGTGCTGATACTCGTGTTCTTGGCCTTGATCTCGAAAACAAACGGCGAATGGAAGCCGAACCACTGGGGGAGATCGAATTGTGGTCGGCACCCACCGCCCCTGCCACCACAAGAGGAAAATGGGGGTTACTGCCTTAGCTGGAGGCTGGCGGTTGAGGCAAACAATATGCGGGCATGGCGGACTGTGCCAGTGCAGTGCCTTCGTTATGTCGAAACGTACATGATCGGCGGCCAGTACGAGAAGGACGTGGCCTTTATCGTCGACCAAATATTGGGTTACGCTCGTGGGATTACTCTCAGCGCCGATGGCATGGATGCTTGGGTGTTCGACGTTGATGATACTTGCATATCAAATGTGTTTTACTACAAGGGAAAGAGATATGGGTAAGTCGGATGAATAATATCTTAATTTAGAGCCACATGTCCGACTAATTAAGTGATCTCGATCTTCATAATAAATCTATTCTTAATTAATACATGTCTAGTTAAAATTATTTAAATCTAATTAATCATTTCACCGATGCATCATTTAATCTTTTTTTTTTTGGTAATTGATTATGAGTAATTAAATCTCTCTAATATTAAATATATATTTTGTCACTTTATTAGCTCATTAACAGCCAAAAATATCATCGCATCTTTCAAGTTATTTGAACTGTTCCTCTCATCATGACTGTACCAAAACTATTATAAAATTGTTTAAAAATATATATTTTTATTATACATATTTATCCTTAGATAAAGACGAAGATATACTATTTTAAATTTTAATTCTATTTATAAAATTTTAAGTTGGGTAATTAAGTATATCTCAACTCTAACAAATTTGAGTTTTTTGCTCTTCTTTTAAATTAGGTCTTTCTAATTTTTTTTATAATTATATTCATCATTTAATACAACAAGATAAAAAAAAAATCATTGCAATAATATTATTATATAAAAGTAATATCTAATCATACATTTATATTTTATACTATATTATTAAATATTTATATTTTTTAATTATTTATTTTATTAATGAAAAATCAAATTTGTATTTAAAAAACTTTAATTCTAAAATGTTAATAAATGAGAAAGATAGTTTTATATTATTTTTTGTAAAAGGGATGACTAATATAAGAAATTATTTATAAGGTGTAACTATTATAATAAATACATCTTTTTAGATTTTTTTTTCAGGACATACATATTTTAGTTTATTGAATGGTGTGTATATATATAAATTTATGGCCTGTATATTTAACAAGAATAAAGTATGTTTCTATGATTATATTTTCACCAATAAATATATATGTATATATATATAAATTTATATTCAAGGAAAGAGAGGCATATGTATATACAATAAAAATATTGTTGAGAAGGTACATATAAGAACGGATATATAATATAATAAATATATGTAGGTGCGACCCATATGATCCATCAGGATTCAAGGAATGGGCAATGAGAGGGGGGTGTCCAGCAGTTCCTGGTATGCTGGCATTATTTAACAAATTGGTAAACATGGGATTTAAGATATTTCTTCTAACAGGCAGAGATGAAGAAACTCTTGGCCAACCTACCATTGATAACTTGCACACTCAGGGATTTCAGAATTACCAACAGCTCATTATGAGGTAATATATATATAATATTACAAGAAAATATGGGTCACACATTTACTGACCATACACATATATATACCAAAATTTTCCAAAATTTTGATCTCTCTTTCTTCATCTTTTCCAAAATTTTCGCTTTCTTTAATGAAATATGCTATGATGGCGCACTATATATGATGATGATTCACTTTGTCTCATATATTGTTATCTGATGGTGGAATTATTCCCAAGATTTGTTATGTGACAACATTTAAAAGTGACCACCAATTATGTGATATATATTTATATATATAGAGAGAGAGGGGGGGGGGGGGGGGGGGGGGGGGATAAATATGTGTTTAATTGTTAGCACAAGTTTTTGTTTTTTTTTTTTTGTATTTTTTAGTCCCATTTTATGTTTTGATTTTTTTTTTTTAAAATTCCATTGGTTGTTCTAAGAAGTTGTCCGCTTTGTTATGATGAATCAATTGACTTAACCATCATGTATGCTGTTCTTTCAATAGGGCAAACTTTTGTCCTTTGTCCATATAATTTTTAAATAGAAACTAAGCGAATGATTAATGTTAAGTGGCATTAATGGTACCTAATACTAACATATTATTATTAGTACAATTTAGTATTATAACCTACATATTTTAATTTATAATAAAATGTGTAAACCTCACTCTTAAATTGCACCAATCAACTAAAAATGGTGTTGTGCACCATAATAAGTACCCATAAAAACAATGGTCTAAGTAAATACATAACAGTACTTGCCTTAGGCGTCTCTTCTTCCTAATATAAAGCAAGATTGAACGGTGGTAAGTATTTTTTGCTAAATGAACAGTAAGTATTAGAATCAAAATTGTACATGTTAGATGATTATGCTAGTTAGAAAATCAAGTCCCAAATAGTGTGTCGAAGTGAGTAGAGATTTGCCTACGCAAGCCCAAGTTCGTCTATAGAAATGCTGCTAGACCTTAGACCTGTCCGAGTCAACATCCATGCAAAGAGAATATATATTATTTTTACTAAGTGGGTATGGTAGGAGAGGGAAAGAGACCCTGAAATTTTAAGCAGAGTGGAAAGACCACCAATATTTTTAGACAATTTATATTCTAAAGGTACAAGTCAAAAAGTGAAGCCGACTAATGATAACCTCGTAAATATATAGTTCCGACATAGATACATAGTGATAAATAATTTTAGGGTGTTCATATTAACCTTTTTTTTTTCTTTCTCTTTCCACCATTTTCTAAATAAATCCCTCATAAATATTATTTTTAAAAATCACACACATTCTAAAAAAATTTAGTACCAAATTGTCTTTATAAGTATATGCTGAAAATAAATTAAATGATTTCTGACACTCTCAATTAAAGAATAATATTTTTTTAGAATAAAAAATAATAAGTGGGGTGTTTGTTATATACAATTTATGTGTTTTAAAAGAGATCATAATATTAATTAATTGAATTATTATGTGTTCTAAATGAGAAAGGACTGTGGCATACAAAGGGCAGAATGCAGTGACTTACAAATCTGATATTCGGAGTCAACTGATGAAAGAAGGGTACAGAATTTGGGGGAACGTGGGAGACCAGTGGAGTGATCTTCAAGGAGAATGTTTGGGCAATCGAACCTTCAAGCTTCCCAATCCCATGTACTTTGTTCCTTAATTTTTCACTTTCAAATTCATACCTCTCCCTCTCCAACTCCAACTCCAACTCCAAGCAAAGAGGTCTTATGATGTAGGAGAATGATTATGTGATGTTGGGATCATCTGTCCCATACTCTGTGTCCTTTAATTTGAAGTATTATAAGACTTTGTTTGGTTAGAGTAAAATTGAAAAAACAAACAATAATAAACCAACCTTATGGAAGAAAAAAAAACTAAACTATAAGGAAGTATTAATGTACTGGAATAAATGTATAAACAATACAAAATCATAAAACCATTACATCTTTTTTCTTTTTCTTTTTTTTTTTTTTTTGGTAATTATATCTTTTTTCTGAATTATGATATATTACATTAGTTTTATATCAATTTTTGTATATATTCTTTATTATTTTACTTATATTTGTTTTGGATGAATAATGATAAATATTTTTTTTAAAATAAATAAATAAATTTACACCAATTTTTTATGTGGAAATTACATTTTATATGGACATTTTAGTGAAGTTTTTAAAAATATGGCTTTTTTTTCAACAATTTTTTTTATGGCTTTTTATACTTTCTTTTATCATTTTTATGGTTTTTTTTTTCATATTTTTGTCAAAATTTCTGATTATGACATATCTTTATTCCTATTGAACTTTTTTTTCAAGTATAATGGTAGTTTTTGTAATTTCATTTTATTTACTTTTTTTAACTTTTATATACTATTTTTTCATTGAAAAAAACTTACCTTTCCCGTTATTATAAATGGTAGTTTTTATATTTTTATATTATTTTATTTTAACTTTTTTATATTCCTTTGTATATTATTTTAGGTGTCATCAACAACACAAACTGTTAAAATCAAGAATTTTTGTTATCTACACATTTTTTTATATAAAAAAGATATATAAGTTTAGATTAAAATTTATTCTACTAGTGAATGTACCAGATTTTTTTTTTAAATTTATGATGCATTTGTTATGTATTATTTTGATTAAATATATATATATCATTATATTAGTGTTTTGAAAATATTAAAAACTAACCGATTTTTCTTCTTAACCAATCTAAACTAATATATATCTATAAAAATCATAAATAAGATTTCAATTCAGAACGACAAAAATCGCTTACTTTACTCTTTTACCATCTCACATATTAATCGAGGCTTCATTTTCAGGTGACAATGAACATAAAATGGGAAAGAAATAATGCTTTTTTATGACCAGATATAGATGAAAGACTATGACCATGCAAGTCCAAAAATGGAAATCAACAAATCTAATGGCACACTGGCTTATAAAGATCATTTTGAACATAAAATCTTGTGAAACGTTACGAGCTATTAGCTCTCAAATATTCAAAACACAACCATAGCAAATATTCCCGAAACAAAAATGTCATTTGAAAAATAATTAGATTTGTTTTTAGGTGCCATCAAACCAACTAAATAAGCATGAAGCAAGAACTTCCATTGGTATTTTAAAATCATTTTCAAAAATATCTTGAAAACTTCCTCCTGCCCTCTAAAATCAACCAGTTCTTATAATGATGTGAACTCCAATGTCGGTATCCACAATATCGCTAATCTCCCCAACCTTAAGAGCAAAGGTCGCCTCTTCGAAAGGCTTCTGCATTTGACCACGGCTAAATAGACCTGCATGGATAATTTACACTTGGTTAGAACTAGTTTGCTTTTTTTTATATTATTTTTATATAACTAATTTTATATTAAATTTTTCTTTGGTTGTTTTGCAAAATTCTTTTTTTTTATTGTGATATGAATTGTATTTATTATTTTTTTTTATTATAAACATTTTTTGCTTATTTTTATATTGTATGTTTCTTTTTTTCAAATCCTGGGTAAGGTAACGAGTTACTTGATTGATTTTAGACAATTATGTAAAAAAAAATCCTAGAGCTAGGTTAAATAACATGTATCAGGAAGAGTAACCAGTTACCCTAAAAGGAGTAACCTTCTGTCATAAGAGGGGTAACTAGTTACCATAAGAGGGGTGACAGGTTACTCTTATTAAATATGAAAAGAAACATCAAATCTGAATGAAAAAGAGGAAGAACACTTCATTATAAAAAGGAAGAAATAACTATGAATTTAGTAATATAAGTAACCAATTACCATAAAGAACCCAGAAATATATACACACATCATAACGTGATGGTAACCAGTTACCCATAGAAATATACACACAAAGAACGTGAATGTAACCAGTTACCCCAGAAATATACACAAAAATAACGGGAAGGTAACCAGTTTCCACAAATTTGAAGATAGAGAAAAAAAAAATCAGATCCACCCCCTTTCCCTTCTCTCCCATCTTCTTCATATAATTTTTTTTTCTTGATTTGAATGTTCCCATCAAGGTAACTGGTTATTCATTCACGTTTGCATTTTTTTATTAGTTTTCTTTCCAAATTTTGTGTTCCTATAAGGGTTACGGTAAAAAGAAAATGCTGAAAAATTTTGTTTGAATTTATTTACATATAGTGGAAAAAACCATAAAAAAAATTGCAATAATAAAAGATAATAAATAAAAAAAAATAGTAAAATAATTATGTAATGTTAAAATATGTGTGAAAAAAGGGAAAAAAGAAAATGGAATGAGAAAAAGAATAAGTACAAAAAAAGAAAAAGAAAAAAACTTAAGAAAGAAAACTAAAAAAAATATGAAAAAATAAAACAAAACAAAAGAAATGATGAAGGAAAAAAAATAGATGAATGAATAAAAATACAAAGAAGAAGAAGAAAACTAATGGGAAAATGGAAAGAAAAAATTGGTTGAAAATTTTGAAAAAATAAATTTTGTAAAGAAGAAAAAATACAAAAATAATAATTTTGATAAATATAAAAACATGCCAATAGAATGATAATAATTAATAATAAAATGAAGAAAGTGTAAGAGAAGAGATAAGTTCCACCATTTCTTTATTCTTTGTGGATGTTAATCATGCAAGAATATGAAACAGAAGAAACATTCATTAATAATATATTTAATGAGTTTGGTTCTTCTAACATAAACATTCTCACTCTCCTCATAACTCAATCAATACATTCATTTCTTTTAAATATTAGGTTATTTTTTACAAAATGAGCTGTGTCTCGTCATTACACATTAATTATATAATACATTTAAAAAATCATTACTATATATATATATTATTAAATGATATGGAATCTCACTCCGAATTAGAGCTCGAATTTCAATTTAAAAAAAATGGGAGAAGAAAATAATAAATACAAAATTGAATAAAAAAATAGAAAGAAAAAAGGAGAAAAAAGGGGGGGAAAAGAAAGAAAACTGAAAAAATATGAAAAAAAACAAAATATTACAAATGAAATAAAAAATTTGATAAATTAATAAAGGGGAAGAAGAAGAAGAAGAATGGAAAAATAGAAAGAAAAAAAATAAAGAAAAAAATTAGTAGAAAAAAAAAAGAAAAAATAAGTAAGGAAAAAATAAAAAAAAAATAACTGAAAAAATAATTAAAAAATGAAGAAAAAAAATAAAAAATTGAAAAAAAAAATCACCTTCAAAATCAAAGAAAATGTAACTATGATAAAAAAATGTGCCATTTCCATATTTTAGTTAGCTACTAATTGTGTTTCACATATTTTAATTTTGTCATTAATAAATTTTTCATACAAATTAAGAAAAATATAATTCTCATATTTTTGCACATTGATGGTATAAAAGCCATATTTTTTAAAAATCCCCATTTTTTATATTAAAATTATCTTAAACTCTGGTATTTAAAGGGAAAAAAACTTACTGTTGTCATTTATTTCAAATAAAAAATGTTACTATTAATTCTATGCAATGGTAACAAGGACATTGTTGATTACAAGTGGAACATATAATGTTCTTAAAATAAATGACCAAGTTAGGCACACAAGCAATGAATAAGATCAAAAACTCCAAAAAGAATAATAGTACTAACACTCCAACTAAAAACCTATTGATATTGAAGCAAGATTGGATGTAGAAGAATCTTTGTATTCCTTCACATAAGAACTTTGACAGACTATACTAATAAATGGTAGCAAACAAAAAATCCATCAAAGAATCGCAGGTGAATAAAACACTATTATTGATACTAACATACAAATTAAACACCAAAAAATAAAATAAAAAAGATCCACAACTACAAGCAAAGTGAAGTAAGAAAACAACATAAGAAGTTCATCGAAATGGAATATACAAACCCGTAATCCATCACCATCACCGATCACTGTCGATCCTCCAGCTATGTGTGTCTTCACCACTCCCCTCAACCTATTCATCATTTCACAACCTCTAAACAACCAACACCACCAAACGTCGACATAAAAACCAAAGATCTGAGGCACCCCCACCACACCATCGAACACGAGCAACACCAAAAGGATGAGGTGCAATGGTGGAGCTTTGCTTTGTGGCTAGGATAGGGTGTAAAAGCTAGAAAGTCGGCAGCTAGGAAAAAAAAGATTTTAGAGAGAATTATCATTTACCTAAAATGCATAAGAAAAATAAAAAAAGATTCTCATGTTTAATATATTAATTAGGTGTATTTGCAGCACAAATACCTAATGTTTTGAGTTGGTTAATGATATGTACCCAATCCATAATTTTGGAGGCAAAACTGTTGTTTTTTTTTAATTCATATAAGTGAGTGCAACGAAAGAATATATCTCATATGAAAATATTTATTATAAATATTATATAAATTTCCACGAGAAAGTGTTAGGAAAACTTATACATGATCTTATTTATTTTCAAATAAATCTTATATTAAACAAATTAATATAAGAAAACCTAGAACATGTATCTAAAATTGAATTCAAACAGATATAATGATAAGAACACTTACATTATACTCAGCGGAATGATTGAGTCATTCCTTCAGTTTCTCTAACCCTTGTATCCTTTCTGTCGTAGGGTATCACCAAGAAATTGATCCGATCTTCAATTTTCTTCACAGCCTTCCAAAGTATCCTTAGAATCACCTAGATTAGTGTGGGCAATTCTCAACACATGATATAGATACAGAGAGAAGAAGAGAAATTAATATTGAGGCTTAGAAAATGACTTATGTTGTAGAGATAATCTAAAACCTAGAGCATCAAGATTAGATCTTCTGATCTTCTCAAAAACTTGTTGTCAAGTGATTTTAATCTCTCATGTAGCATTCCTTTTATATGTTAAATTATGTCATTTCTTTAATTAAAAAAATCAATAAAATAATAGCCAATAATCAGGCTTAGGTCGAAATTATCATGGGTTTTAGGCCCGTGAAATTTCCCTTTTAATTATAAGTCCATTGGACTTAAAATCAAGGCATGTATTACATTCTATTGATTTAATTAATTAAATAGTTATTTAAATCATTTATCAAATTAATTATTTATAATTTGAACATTGATTTAAAATTATTTATTAATTTAGATACCAATTTATCTTAATTAATAAATATTCCATAATTTCTCTTTTCTTCTTTAAATTATATAACTATGTGAAACTATCTAAAATTAACATGGTCAACTTTGATAATTGTAATTGATAATTAAATCAATTAATTGAGACTATCTAGATGATTTTATCCAAGGAACAATGGGGACTATGGGCCTATGAAATCAAACTCCAATAAGTTATCATAAATTTAACAAATAAATTTACTAACTTATTAATTCCTCGTGACTCCACTAAAGACTCAGAATTGCACTCTTGAGTTCATAAAACGCTATATAAGCAATATAGATACGTTATTAATTATCCATTGTTACAACCATAATTGCACTCAATCCTCTTTAGACGGTCTACAATGAGATGGGACTAAAATATCGTTTTACCCCTCATTGTATTTTATCCTTAAAACACTTAGTTCCTTGTAAATGATATTTCAGTAAACTAATATTATTACTGAAATGAAATCTCTATCATTTAGCACCTTGAACCAAAATAAAGGAAACCATTGTTTCACTTCTTCATCAGAAGTTATAGATGTTCATATCTATGATTAACACTCCCACTCAATTATACTACCAAGTTCCCAAGATGTAAGTATGGGCTAGTCTGTAGGGTAAGTTGTTAACGAACAAGTCAAAGAACTCAAATAATACAATCAGTTACAATACTAACCACTAAGAATTGAGATTGAATTGACCTATGGTCAACTATATGATGTGACTAGAATAGATAATAATGGTATGTTTACTTGTCCTATGTACTGTCAATATCGATCCAGTCCGATGTAACTAATACATCCGATCTTATCTACTTTTCTAATGTTCTGGAAAGAACATAACACTACAATGTGTAAGTAGATCATGTCGTAGATTAGTAAGTCAGTGTAAATCCTGTGCATAGATTAATCTTAGGACTAACTTATGTTTGAACATATAATCATATTTATATTCCACTGTGATTACGTCACTATAAATACTATTAGCTATATGCTCAAGATTTAATAGAAGTTTATATTAAAGAAATAATCATGAAAATAAAACATGTGAGCAAAGTGATTGACCATGTCAAAAAATAATTTCTATTCTTTTATTGATAATAAATGAGATTACACAGAAATTGAGTTTTAATTAGGGCATCAAACTCCAACCGAAAGATCTCACTCTAGCAACCATAGCTAGAATTATATATTTTTCTATGTTAGGGGTAGTGGTATAACTCAACAATGGAATTCAACAAAACTTGAAACAATAATACAAAACCATGAATGACAATAACACAAAACCACAAAAGGCTTGCACAAGATATGGTTCTTTGTCTAAAACCTTTATTCCAAACCATTGGAAAGTTGTTTGAGGTTTCTAATATGAAAGAATGAGTGGGATACAACAAGCCTATGAAATTTTCAAGTCAAGTAATCTTGATGAATTTTTTAGAGAAAATTGAGAGTCTTGGAGAGCTAGAGGGAGAGAATTTGAAGGAGTGATCAAGTCCTAAAGACTCTTAAAAAACACCTTAAATACGTTAGGCACAGACTTTGGACTCAACCAAAGGATTAGACCTTTTTAAAACACATCTTGGAGGAAAAAAATGGATTTTGTACGGACGCAGCAAGCAATGTGTCTCCTATTGTGTGGCGATACGTCACCTGTTGTATCCTAGCATTTTTGTCGTATGCGAGATGCATCGCCTCCATCAAGGCGATTGATCATCTGGAAACCTGTCCAACTTGCCCAAAAGTGACCTTAAACCTCTAAATGTTCCCAAAATTATTGGGCATGCTTAGATATACCTCATTTTATCACTTTAGACCTAAAAAGACAATGTTTGAATGCCTACAACAAAAAGTCAAATTTCACATTACCATTATGTGAAATCATTAAGTATTATGTACCACTTTGTGAAATACACTTGATCTTATATTTATCCAATCATAACATTTTATGTATGTGGATCCATTTAAATTACATATGTTGGCTGCCTTTTTTGCTATCAACCTTAAAACGAGAGATCAAAGAAACAAATAACAAGAACATAGGATTTTACGTGGCTCAGGCTATAAAAGAGCCCTAGTCCATGAGGCTCTGGTATTAAGAGGATTGGAAGCTTGTTGAGGCAAGCTCTAATGGTGTATTCTCAAGTAGCGTTGCGAGTGCTCTGAGTACAAGGTGTTTCTCTCTCTAAAAACCGAACCCTTTACAATGAGACTCCCAGCCCTATTTATAGAGGCTGGGGTCATTAATATTAATCATTAGTAATTAGTACACATTCTTCCCGTTATTGGGGTATTAATACCACTTTAATGCATTGGGTTGCATTAATTACAGACCACGACCCAGGCGTTATATGCAGGGCCCACTGCAGAAAAGTACCTAATTTATGGGGAACATGCCTCTAGCATTGTCAAGGCATGCTCACATATCTCCATGTCAGACGACATAGTGGGAGTGCGAATTGTCGAGTCATACAATTGAGAACAATGTGGACAGATCACCAAAAAGGTTGTCAAACGATCCTCTAATGCTGCAAACCTGTATTGGCTAACAGCTGGCTAGCCTTCTAGGTCCCAAGGACAAGATCCTTGACCTGGAAGACAACTGCTTGTAAAGATCTTTGAGAATACTAACTAGTCCTCGGGACATGGCCTTAGAGAACATCCGTGCCCTACCCTTATCCGAGGGACGAGGCCTTTTAGTTGAGATATCCACCCTCCGAGGACTGGCCCTCGGGGTGTGGCCTTACTTGAAGAGACATGCGTCTTCACCATGTGCCCTATCTGCACTGGTTTCAGACAATAGAGTCTTTGGTGAAAACATGGACAACATTTGCCCCCAAGTCTCTATTCGTCCTTGGACAGTGGAGACTTAAAACTAGGGAGAAATCGAATAGTCGTCGGATGGAAATGTTTGGACTTCTTCTAACGTCACTACGAGATTTCCTGCCACGTGTTGAGCCCCTATTGTTGGGCCCACCAATCCGTGCAATTAATGAAGGGTCAAGTCCACAGCCCAAAATGTCTTTTCTGTACCCTAGGTGTCTTTTCAACCTGTACGGAGGTCTTCCTTTTCTAATGTTAATGATCATGATCCACACCTTTTGGATCATGGCCCTTGGATCACTCTCTATGACCTATGTCCTATGTAATCTGATGGTCAGGGTGAACTTACTTTGCCCCCAAGCACTGGGCATACAAAAGGTCGAGAACCAACTTTCCAACATTACTTTTGCTCATTTCAAATGTTATGCATCTTTTACTCTTCAACCTCTCTTAGTTTTTCAAACCATTCTCTTTCCCAGCATCCCCGGCTCTGCATCCTCCTTGATTTCTCTATCACCCTAGACGATTGACGTAATTCTTCTTACTTCTGGGTAAACATCAAGAAATTCTTCAAAGTTCGCACTCGATTTAGCACCATCTGACGCTTCATCTCGAGTAAGTGCCTTCGAACTATGACTATATTTTTGTGCATGTTTGTGGACATAGGATGCGTTCTTAGGAGTTGTTTTTTGAGCTTTTTAGAGGTTTTTTGACCTTATTTTTTGTCAAAATAGCCTAAATGGCCTTTTTAGACATTCTGAGGTGTCTTGAGGCGCTTTTCGTCATTCTGGACCTTCGACCGGAATTTGAAAATTTTCCAGATTCCAGCGATGTTCATCATCTCCGATGGTGTTCATCGATTCCGATGGTGTCTCCGGTGCCAGTTTTCTGGCTCCGAGGACATTCCAATGTCATGAGATTCTTTCCTTCCTTTTCCCCGAGCAATAGTCTTAGGGGTTCTCGTTTTGGCCTAGCTTTCTTCGGGTCAAGGCGCTAACTGCTTGGTGTTTGTTTCAAATGTCCAAGGAGCTTCATTAGCTCCACCAACAAGGTTTCTATGCCTTTACCAACAAGATCTTCCAGATGGCCCAAGAAGTGAAACATCACCCCGAGAAGGGGAAAAAAGTGCCTGATAGTAGCCAAGCTCTTGCAGTTCGGGAGAGCTGGCCTCTCGGAGGAAGAGGCCAATGCGGGCCCGATGCCATCAAACTCCTCTTATCCTGCCATAGGGTTCGGGCCAGAAGACATCCCGAGCAAGCTACAGAACAAAGGCGCCTTTTAGAGGATCCTCAAAACTACGGGGTAGATGATGGAGAAATACTGCGTTTGGCTCGGGAGGACGAGAGGGCGCACGAGAGCATTCACGAGCTCAGGCCCTGGATCGCCTCCCATCTCCAAGCAGGTAAAGCCTTGCCACTACACCAATACTATGTGGACTTTCTTAAGTTCGTTAGCATAGCTCCCTTCCAGTTTTCCCCAAATAGATATCGAGTCTTGGCAGGGCTTTACAATTAGTACAAAAGGCAAGACTGGCCTACTCCGTCCCCCTCTGAAATACTTTACATCTACTGTTTTTGACAATTCACAAAGAAGGGGGAAAAGGGGGATATTATACCCTGATGAAGCACATGGTCCCAGTGAGAGGCTACAAATCCCCAAGCGGCAACGAGAATCACGCTCGGGCCTACAAGGACCAGTTCTTTTGGGCAGATGGTTTCTAGACGAGGACCAATCCCATTCTACTCCTGGACTTCGCTACAGTTGGTAAGTTCTCCCGTCCTCGCGTAATTTAGTATGATAGATTTTAGCTCGTGACGCATCCCTGTCTGTGTCGTCTTAATCAGATTCGTATCGCCACACTCTCTTCGTCGACTCTTTTCATGAAAGGATTCGGGCGATGGAGTCCATTCGCAACGAGGTCCTCGTCACCGATGCCCATCTTTGACAGTATGGGATGTTGCGGGCAGGAAAAGCGTAAATCCAGTGGTCCTAACCAAATTGCGAGATTCGAAGCAATCTCAGAATGTGGAAAGGCTACACACGGAGAACAAGAACTTAAACCATTTTGAATATTTGATTTGGTTCTGTGAATTCAACGTAACATTATTTCCACGAGAACAAGAATGCAAATTGTTTTATAGGTGATTTCCAGCATTTAGTTTATCTCGCAGGCTTGTAGTCCTCGAAGTAGCTTAAATGCAAAATTTAGCATCAAATTAACACAGTTCAGGGCCCTCAAGTTCTTAAGACTCGAGATGGAGTCGGCCTATTGTGCCTGGCCTATCTATTCTTCCATTTAGCTTGGATCCCAACAACGTGCCAAGACTACGATTCGGTCAGGGCCTCTCAGGCGTGATGTCCACGAGAGGTGACCATGAGTCCACTCGCATTGATCAAGGTTTTAGCGTTAGGGTCTTGCAAACTATTAACTTAGAATTCTTGCAACTTCAGCCTATGTCGGAGTACAAGCGACTTGGGCGTCTGTTCACATCTTGAAGATTAGGATTTTGTTATTACTCCTCGGGCTGTCCTCGAGCGGTAACCTAAAACTCTAAGTTCGCGTTACTGGACTTTTTATGCTGGGTTTTCTCTAGGTTTTTTTGCTATGGGATCCCGCGACACTAGGGTGCTTCACTCATTGACTAGCTAAGCTCCCCATGTCATGGACTTCCCGACGCTATAATATTTGAGGCATCCTGAGGACTTGGGCATAACTCCTCGGGCGAAGTGTCCACGGGAGGCATCCCAAGTCTGCCTCGGGACCAAGTATAGAGTACTTGGTCTTCCGTTCTCATCTTGAGATCAAGGACTTGGTCAGAGCTCCTCGGGCTCGATGTCCATGGGAGATAAAAAAAAGTACATTCTCGTGCTACTAAGATTGTCAAGTTTTTAGGTGCTAAGCCCTATTCTGCTTGGAATAAGCTTAGTCTCCTAGGCTAGACTCAATTAGTTTCCTAGGTTTTCCTATACTCGGGATGGTGACACTAGGCTTACTCCGCTTGACAAGCTTAGTTTCCTTGGTCGCTCCCTGCAAGTCGTGACGCTGCACTAACTCCATGCCCCTCAAGTGATCGGAGACTAGTCTGTGTTCACTTGTTCAAGCCCGCGAGCAGGTGTTCTTATACATAGCAATAACAAAATAAAGGAAACTAATAAATATAAGCAGACAATAAACTTCTCTCCTACCGTGTTTTATATACACGATTTTCATTAAAATTGCCTGAATGCTACAAGGGATACTACAGAAATTAACAAAGTTCACTGCTCATACTACTGGTAATACCTGCGAAGATGCTCGGCATTTCAGGCATGGAGAATCAACTCCCCACTTAGTCGGGCCACTCAGAGCCCAGCGAGTAAGGCTTCATACTCCACTTCATTATTAGAGGCCCTAAAACCAAAGCGGAGGGTACTGTGTACTTTGTGCCCCTCGGGGGAAACCAAAATGAGACTATCCCCGACACCATTATCGTTTGAAGACCCATCCATAAACAACTTAAAGGATGGTCTAACCACTGGGACATCTTCCGACTTCTCATGATTCCCTATGCATTCAGCGATGAAATCGGCGAGTGCCTGACCTTTTATAGTAGTCCTCGAATGGTAGGTGATGTCGAATTGACTCAACTCTACCGACCACTTCAAGAGTCTTCCCGATGACTCTAGCTTTTGGAGGACTTACCTAAGGGGATGATTTGTGAGGACCTTAATTGGATGTGCCTGGAAGTAGGGCCTTAGCTTTTGGGAAGCCACCATTAGGCAAAAAGTTAACTTCTCCATCCATAGGTACCTAGATTCTGCACCAAGGAGTCTTTTGCTAACATAGTAGATAGGGTGCTGAACATGGCCTTCCTCTTGCACCAATGCAGCACTGATAGCATTCTCTGAAACAGCCATATAGAGCAAGAGAGGCTCTCCGTCTACTGGCTTGGAAAGAATTGGGGGATTTTCCATGTGTGCCTTTAGCTGCTACAATGCCTACTCGCACTCTTCCGACCATTCAAATCTTTGACTCCCTCGAAGAACATTAAAGAAAGGGATGCACTTGTCTATTGCCTTGGAGACAAAATGGCTCAAACCTGTGATCCTCCCCGTCAGGCTCTAAACGTCTTTATGCTTCCGAGGAGACGACATCTCGATTAGGGCCTTAATCTTCTCGGGGTTTACCTCAATTCCCCAAGCACTGACGATAAAACCTAGGAAATTTCTGGAGGCTACCCAAAATGTGTCCTTTTGGGGATTTAATTTAATTCTGAAACAACGGAGCACCAAGAAAACCTCCGCCAAGTCGCCCACATGGTCGGGAGTTGTCCTGGACATGACCAGCATGTCATCCATGTAAACCTCCATGTTTCGCCTCAACTGGTTCTTGAACATCTTGTTAACCAGCCTTTAGTATGTGGCACTAACATTCTTCAGTCCTAAAGGCTTCACAATGTAATAGTAGACACCCTTATCGATCCAAAAACTATTATGCTTCCTATCGGCAATATGCATGGATATCTGGTTATATCCCGACTATGCGTCCATGAATGACAACAACTCATAGCTAGAGGTGGCGTCGACCATCTAATCTATCTTGGGGAGCGGAAAGTAGTCTTTTGGACAAGCCTTGTTAAGGACCGAGAAATCGATGCATATCCTCCAGGTTCCATTTGGCTTTGGCATGAGTACAGGATTTGATAGCCACCTGGGGTACTGGGCTTCTCAGATAAATCCGTTGGTGAGGAGCTTGTCTACCTCGGCCTTGAGAGCTTCTTTCCGAGTCTTATCAAACATTCTTTGCTTTTGTTGGATGGGAGCAAAGTTGGTATCATGGTATATGATGTTTGGATCAATGCCAGTCATGTCGGAATGCGACCATGCAAACACGTCTTGATTTTCTCGGAGGAAGCCCACCAATGCTTCTCGGACTTCTGTCTTCAGACTTCCCTCAACTTTTACTTTTCTATCGGGGATGGAGGTATCAAGAACTACCTCCTCCACCTCCTCTATTAGTTCAATAGACCTTTCCTCTTGAACCCTCGGGTCCAATCTGTCACTCCCGGTCTCCTGGACAACTTGTACCTTCGATGCCTCGGGCTTCTCGGGGCCTTCTTCCTCCACCACCATTACAGGAGTTTTGAGAGAGACATTGTAACACTATCTTGCCTCTTTTTGGTCTCTGAGAATGGTACCAATTCCTACCTCTGTGGGGAACTTCATGCACAGGTGGCAGATGGAAGTGACGGCTCCGAACTCCACCAGTGCAGGTTGTCCCAAGATGGCGTTATACGCCGAGGAACAGTCTACCACCACAAAGATGTAGTATTTGAAGGATTGGCGAGGCACCTCTCCAAGCGTTACACAGAGCTTTATCTGTCCCATCGAGATGAGGGGGCCTCTCCCGAGAATCCATAGAGAGTCGAGGCGCACGGGGACAAGTCTGTCATGGTCAGCTTTATTTTCTCGAAGGCTGACTTAAACAGGATGTTCACAGAACTCTCGTTATCTACCAGAATCCGCGCCACCATTTTTTTGGAGATTTGGTTCTCAATTACCAACGGGTCGTGGTGTGGGAAATGCACTTTCCGAGCATTGTCTTTGGAGAATGTTATGACTTGGTTAGTCATTTAGGGCATTTGACCAAGCATCTGAGCCAAAGGCATCACCTCGTCATCGTGATTCAAAGCTCGTGCATACTTGTTCTAAGAACTTCGGGAGGCACCACCCAAGTGGGGTCCTCCCGAGATGGTTCCTACTCTCTTGTTCACCGGAGGAGGTCCTTGGGCCATTGTATGTTGTGGGAACATAGGAGCAACTGGTGGATCCTGCGGAGCAATAGGTAGCACGAGCGGTCCTACTGCTGGAGGTTGTGCTTGACGCGCTCCACCCTTAGCATATTGGTGGAGATGTCCCATCTTGATGAGGTTCTTGATCTCATCCTTGAGCTGGTGGCACTCAATGGTGTGGTTCCCTATGTCGTTATGGAAATGACAAAATTTTCCAGGGTCCTGCCTTTCCCTGTCTCTCCGGATGGGCTGTGGCTTCCTATAGTGAATGTGTTGTGTCGTGGCCACGAAGATATTTTCTCGGAAGTCAACCAAGTCAGTATAGTCCGAGTATAGTGAGACATACATCTTGTCAGAGGTAGCTCCCTACTCAGTCTGTGGTTTTCCATTTCCTTTAGGCTTCCGGCCCTTGCCCTTCCCCACGCGTCTGCTACTGCGAGTAGCTTAACTGGGTTTGGCAGGCTGGGATGGTGCAGCAACTCCAACACTGAACGTAGGCTGAAAAGCACTGTATCCAGTGGGCACTACTTCGTATCCTACTGGAGCCATATTGAATCCAGAAGTGGGCATGGCACCAATACCGAAAGGCGAAACACATTGGTTGGGCTGGACTCCCCCTAACCCTTGTTGGACGGGAGTGTAAGGGGAACATTGGGTTCCCGAAGCCATGGGGCCAGGCGTGGTTTGAAGTGGGGAAAGCGACAGGTACTCCAAACGCTCTTATCTGGGCATCCTCCCAGCTGATATACTCTTGTGCTTGACGAATGAAGTCATCGAGTCATCGACATCCCCTTCGTTGGAGGTCATCCCAAAGCGGGGACCCTGCGCGGATGCCAGCCTGCAAGGCCATCAACTACTGGCCATCATCAACCCTCTTGGTTCTCGTCGCCTCCTCCTTGAAGTGGTTGATGTATGCCTTGGGGGTCTTGAATGGCCCTTGTTTAATGTTGGCCTAGGCATTGACCTCGAAGCTCACCTTCCGAGCTCCTATGAATTGACTTCAGAAGGCAAACAACAATTGATGCCACGAATGGATGGATCCTAGTCGGTGCTTCTTGAACCACTCATCTATCAGTCCCGTTAGAGTGATTAGGAACACGTGACATTTAGCATCATCAGAGACACAGTGCACCAATATCAATTTGTTGAACTTAGAAAGGTTATCGGTGGGATCCCAACCGCCATCATAATGCGGGATGGTTGGCATCTTGTAGCCCTGCGATAAGGGGGCTTCTACAATGTGGGGAGCGCATGGCTCCATTTCTTCTTTTGAGCCTGAGTCATGGCCTTGCCATCTGGCCATTCTTAGCATGATCTTTTTCAGACTCTCTAATTCCGCATGGAGCGGGTCGCGGTTTCAGTTGACACTTTGCGCTAGGTTATCTCTGTTAGGAAAACTTATACAGGATCTTAATTATTTTCATGTAAATCATATATTAAACAAATTAATATAACACAACCTAGAACATGTTTCTATAATTGAATTTACACAAAGATAATGATAAGAACACTTACATTATACGCAGCGGAATAAATAAGTCATTCCTTCAATTTCTCTAACCCTTGTATCCTTTTTGTCGCAGGGTATTACCAAGAAACTGAACTGATCTTCAATTTTCTTCACAACCTTCCAAAGTATCCTTAGAATTACCTAGACTAGAGTGGGAAATTCTCAACACATGAGATAGATACAAAGAGTAGAATAGTAGAAGAGAATATTGAGGCTTTGATAAAGACTTATGCTATAGAGAGAATCTAAACCCTAGAGCATCAATAATAGATATTCTTATTTTCTGTCAGATAGTCTTTCTCAAATCTCTTAAAACATTTATTTTCAACTTTCACTTAGCATTCCTTTTATAGACTCAATTAGGTAGTTTATGTTAATTAAAAAATCAATAAAATAATCGATAATATCTGCCTAATGGTCGAAATTATCATGGGCTTTAGGCCCATAAAATTTCCCATTTAATTACAAGCCCATCGGACTTAAAATCAAGCCCTGTATTATTTTCTATTGATTAATTAATTAAATAATTTATCAAATTAATTATTTATGATTTGAGCCTTGATTAAAACTTATTTTTTAATTTAGACACCAATTTTTCTTAATTAATAAATTTTCCCTAAAATCTCATTTCTTCTCTAAATTGTAAAACTCGGTGAAACTATAAAAAATTGACATTGTCAACTTTGATAATTCTAATTGATAATTAAATCAATTAATTGAGATTATCTAGATGATTTTATCCAAGGTACAGTGGGAACCATGGGAATATGAAATCAAGCCCCAATAAGTTATCATAAATTTAACAAATAATAAAATGAGATTACAAAGAGATTTGGTTTTAATTAGGGCCTAAAACCCCAACATACTCCCACTTGCACTAATTGAAACTAATGCCTTAATTCTACTAATATCATTTCCTTGATATGTTGATTAAATGTAGCTTCTGATGTTGTCTTTGTAAACGAATATGCAAGATTGTCTTCAGATGTAATCTTCATAACCTTCACATCTCAAATGGCCATATATTCTCGAATTATGTGATACTTCCTTTCTATATGCTTACTCGTCTTGTGACTTCGAGGTTCTTTCGAGTTGGCTATCGCTCATGTGTTATCACAAAACAACATAAGCGGTTAATCCATATCTGGAATAACACCAAGATCTTTATAAAACTTCTTTATCCAGACTATTTCCTTAGCCGCTTCAGACGCACCTATGTACTCAGACTCCATGTTGGAATCTGAGATCGTAGTCTGCTTTACGCTTCTCCATATCACAACTCCACCCCCAAGAGTAAACACCATTCTAGAAGTAGACTTCCTGTCATCGACATCAGTCTGAAAATCTAAATCGATGTAGCCTACAAGGTTCAAAACACCACCCTTGTAGACTAACATATAATCCCTAGTCTGCCTTAAATACTTAAGAATATGCTTAACTATTATCCAATGTTCTGGTCCTGGGATTCACTAATACCTGCTCACTACTCCCACTACACAGTAGATATTTGGTCTAGTACACAACATAGCATACATCAGACTTTCAACTGCAGATGCATAAGGAACTTTTCTCATTGCATCTGCCTCTTCAGGAGTCTGGGGAGACTGCTTCTTTGAAAGATGAATTCCATGGCGGGACAGTAGACATCTTTTCTTGGAATTTTTCATTTAGAAATGTACAAGCACTTTATCAATGTAAGCTGCTTGAGATAGAGCTAAGAGTCTGTTCTTTCTATACCTAATGATCTAGATTCCTAGAGCATAACTTGCTTCACCCAAATCCTTCATCTGGAATTGAGTGTTCAGCCAATTCTTCATATCTGACAATTTCTTAACATTGTTTATAATGAGTAAGATATCATCTACATAAAGCACTGAGAATACCACTATTTGATTTGCCTTCAGATGGTAAACACAAGGCTCATCAATATTTTGTTCAAAGCCATAGGTTTTGATTATTTCATCAAACCTAAGATTCCAAGAACAAGAAGCTCACTTAACTGCATAAATGGACCTATTCAACTTGCAGACTTTTCCTTCTTGTCCAGCTACTTTAAATCCTTCTAGCTGATCCATATAAAGGACTTCATCTAGCTTCCCATTAAGAAAAGTTGTCTTGACATCCATTTTCTAGATCTCATAGTCGAGAGCGGCTACTATGGATAGGAGGATGTGAAGCATGGCTACCGGACTAAAGGGATCCTCATAGTCCACGCCTTCTCTTTGGGTATAACCCTTTGCCACTAATTGAGATTTATAAGTTTTGATATTTCCATCAACACCTCGTTTATTCTTGTAGATCCACATGCACCCAATGGCCCTAAAGTCACTAGGTGCTTCCACAAGATCCCATACGGAATTTGAGTACATGGACTCTATTTTCTGTTCCATGGCTTCAAGCCATAGTTCCTTTTTAGGGCTAGCCATTGCCTGTTTGAAAGACAACAAATCATCATCAGCAATGTTACCAATAACCATATTAGTTTCACCATCCAAACCATAGTGAATTGGGTTCCTAGAAACCCTCCCACTACAACGAGGCTTCGTGACTGTTTGCTTAGGAACTGTGGTACTTTCTTCATTTAAATAGACTTGCGTCGGTTGGTCATGAAGAGTTGAAATTTCATCATCAACTCGCGTTGATGACAATGGAACATTGGTTGGAGTCAATTCTTCAACCATCTCCTCTAAAACTACTTTGCTGCGCAACTTGAAGTTTTGGACATAGTCATTTTCCAGAAAAGTAGCATTCGTAGAAGTAAACACTTTCTTTTCTAAATGACTATAGAAAATTCCACTCCGAGTGCCTTTAGGATAGCCAACAAACATGCAAACTTCAGTTCGTGGTTCTAGTTTTCCGTCCTTTTTCCTCAGGACGTGGGCGGGACACCCTAGATTCTAAAATGACGTAAGTGAGGTTCACGACCATTCCAGCATTATAAAGGTGTTTCGGGGATTGATTTCGACGGTATGAAATTTAGAATGTCGTTCACAGTTTCAATTGCATGTCCCCAAAATGAACTTGGCAGAGTTGAGTAACTAAGCATGCATCTAACCATTTCCAATCAATTATGTTTCAGTGTTCCGCTACACCATTTTGTTGCGGAGTACCCGGGGCAGTAAGTTGTGATAAAATCCCAAGTTCAGTTAAATGATCTTGGAACTACATATCCAAATATTCTTCACCCCTATCAGATCGCAAGATCTTTAACGTTTTACTTCATTTTTTCTGAGCCATAGGTAGGAATTCCTGAAACTTTGAAAAGGTTTCTAATTTCTTATGCATTTGGTAAAGACATTAGTATCTAGAGTAATCATCAATGAAAGTGAAGAAATACTCAAAACCACCTCTATCTTGTAAATTCAAAGGTCCACGAACATTTGAATGAAAAAGTCCAAGTGGTTCCTTGGCCCTATCATCCTTTGCAGAGAATGGATGCTTGGTCAGTTTGCCTTCTAGACAAGATTCACAAACATGTAATTCACCTAAGGCGAGTTCCCTCAAAGGCATGTCCTTTGTAAGTCTTTGAATTCTATCATAACCAATGTGACCTAGTCTCAAATACCATAAATACATCATGTTATCGTTATCGGTCTTTGAAGTTTATTAGTCATAAGTTTAGCTACTTTGAATAGATTAATGTTAAGAGCGAGGGGTTCGTTTGGTTTCAGAATATAAAGCCCATTTTCCAAACATGCAATACACAATTGTGATCCATTAAAATAAATGGATATATTAAAACTTATGAAAGTCATAACAAATGCAACATGAAAACTGAAATTAAATTTCTATTAAAATCCGGAATAAAAATACATCTTTCAAAATTAAATATTTATTTTTAAACTTCAGGCGAGCTCTTCCTCTAGCTTGGAACATAATGAATGCTCTGTTCCTAACTCTAAGCTTTAAGCCCCTTCATCCACATCCTCCCACGATTCAAGAAGCTGTAAAGAGTTACAAACATGGTTACTAGATCCAGATTCAATAATCCAAATGGATTTATCATTTTTTAAATCACATGTTTCTAAGATATATGATTTATAATCATTACCTTTGTTTTTCGTTGCTAGAAACTTTGGGCAATCCTATTTCCAATGACCCTTCTCTTTGCAATGAAAGCACTTGCCATTACCTTTCTTGTTTTTCTTTTTCTTCCCCTTAGGCGTCTGTGCACTAGGTTGTGCACTCGTCTTTGCAGGCTTGGGGTTGTTGTTTTGTCCATCTTTCCTCTTGTTTCCAGCTTTCAAAGATGAAGCTTGGTTATCTTCAGCCTTAGCTAGATCAGCAACAACAACAGTCTTCTTTTCTCCTCCCTTGATTGGTTCATCCATGATAGACTCAAAATTCTGAAGCTTGTTCATAAGTAGTGTCAGACCATAGTTGAGTTTATTCATTACAAAGTTTGTGGTGAACGGCGGGAAAGCTAGAGAGAGACTGTTGAGGATTAAGCCGACTTGAGTCTCCTAATCTATAATTGCTCCATGCAGTTCAACTTCCTAAAAGTAGTTGGTCATCTTGATCAGGTGATCACGAACGTGCTGAGACGGTGTCATCCAAGCATTGACATATTTCTTGGTGGCCTCAAAATGAGTCTGCACAGACTTTTCACCGAACATCTTTTGGAGCTAATCCATGATTTTGTACGTCGTCTCGACATTCTCCATCTTTGTCTTGAGAGTGTCAACCATACTAGTCAACATGTAGTAATGTGCCTTGTTATTAGTCGTCTGCCAACGCTCATATTTGTCTCTTACAGACTTGGTAGCTCCTTTAGCTGGAACTTCTAGGGATTCCTCAGTCACGACAACTTGGAGTTGTCACCAATCAACACTATGTTGATGTTCTGCTTCCACTTAAGGAAGTTTTCTCAGGTGAGTTTCTCCATCGAAAGTTGAGAAAGGATTGGAGTAGACACAATCATACTTAAAACTACATATTATCAATAATATAGAAATTAATCACATCTGCTCAATAAAACTTATATTCACTCTAATTTAAAGAAATAGCACAACATATACCATAAATATGTAAGATATGGAAAAAATACCAAAATAATCATATCTCTATTTCTTTAGGTTTTTAACTATTCTATGATATCGTTGTATCGGTTGACGAGAGTTAAGAAAATATCATTAGTTAAATAGAGTTGTAAAGTCATTTAATAATGGACACCATTATTAACAGCCTACTATTCAATCAAAACAAGAAAACAAAATCTCTTATTTTATGAGCTAGACCCACAGTTTTGATAATCAATAGATTTAGTCCTAGTGGTCCCCGTAGGGGTGAGTCTAGTAGAATTTGACCTATGATTATCTATCTTTCGAAATTTAACCTTGTCAAAATAACTAATGAACACCTTCCGTAGGGGGGCGAATCAAAGCGTCTCGAGGCCCCATTAAGTTATTGACCTTGTTAAACCAACGGTGGAGATCGAATATAATTCCTAAAATAAGCTCATTATTAATTAAAAAATAGTATTTTTAGTATTAATTCTCGAAATTTAATGACTATGGTTTTCCAAAAAAATTGTAAAGTTAATTTTTTAAAACCAAAGTCCTATAATTTTCTATTAATTCTAATGTGTCACATCAAAACAAATTCAATTAAATTAAAATTACTTTGTTGCTAATCAAAATTTATGTTTAACTATTATAATGAACCTATACAATTAAGTCCAACTCAGGCAAATGGGCCTTAACAATTGGGCTTGTATGGAGGAGGGTTGGGTCCAGTATGTCGTTCCTACTACTAAGGCCCCCATACTTTCATACAAGGTCCAAAAGACAGGAATTTAAACCTTCATTTTATTAATTGATTAGGCCCACTATAGTCATGCAAATCAAATGGGCTTTCACAAGTGGAATCATCCACAAGAGAGGAATTTAAACTTTACATTTTCTAATTGGCCCAAATAAAACCTATCATTTTATGAATGTTTTACTTAGCAAAATCCATACATTAACCAAACATATGGGCCACTATATGCATCTAAGCCCAATTGCAAAAGTATCACATATAGTGCAAACAAACATGTTATAATTGAATGGGCCTAATCATGTACTATATGAGCAAGTTTATGAATTTATGCAAAAATATCACAATTTATTTCATTTGCAAAAATACCACAATTAATTTTCTAGAATTTATACAAAAATTTGAATTTATTAAATTTTTGCAAAATTAAATAAGTCAATTTAAATGAAATTTATCAACAATTAACAAAAGTTAATTTAAATTTATTTATCCACAATCAACTTAGTTTAGGTCATTTTGAAAAATATTAATTTAATTTAAATAGCATTTATTAACAATTAATCATAGTTAATTTAAATCCCATCTATTAAAAAATAGTTTATTAATTGGTTTGAAAAACGTGATATTTTTAAAAAATTTAACCAATTATAATTTTTTTTTTTAAAATATCATCTCCTATTTTTGAAAAAATATCTTAAACAGTTAACAAATTCAAATATCTATAAAAATATATAGTCAACAAATTTTCAATTTTCAAATTATTTAAATATTAAAATCCGTAGAATAATCAGATATTATTATTTTTGTTATCCCTAAAAAATCTAGGGATGACGTGGCGAATGAGAAAGCGGCACGTGTCATCACAAATTAGGGAAAAACAACGAAGTAATTAAAAAAGACTGGTGAGAAAAAAAAAAAAAAGATAGGTCCAGGACCTATAGAGAAGTCGACCAAGCCTAAACCCCCTAGGGGGGGGGGGGTCGACCTAACCCCAACCCCTAGGGGTGGTCGACCTGAAATGTTCAAAAGCCACATGGGTGGTCGACCCACCCTATTCTTCATAGGGTGGTCGGCCTAAACTCCCTAATACACTTTGCTAGATAAAGTTCACTCTCGTTCAAGCTGAAATCAATAGGCCTAGCACCTAGAGGGTCATTAGGCCTAGCACCCAAGCTCTAAAGGGTCATCGGGCCTAACACCTAAGTCTCATAAACCAGCCAAGACCTAGCGTTTTCCCAAAGGTTTCAATCGTGCATCATCAACCATGATCCAGAGAAACAACGAAAAGACCCACGATCTCATAATCATGGGGAGGTGGACACATATCTCCACTACCCAATAATCGTGTACCAAACCACGATCCCACTATTACTGATCATGTAACAGCCCCTGGGTACTATAAATAAAGGACCCAGGGCTTCATAAAAGAGACTTTTTCTTTTTTTCTCTTTCTGGGAACGAGTTTGAGAGAGATATTTTCTGGAGATAAATTTTGGGCAAATTAGTAACGAGTGAATACTTCGATTCATCCATGTAATTTTCTATCGATAGATTTAATACCAAAGACTAAGTGGATTAGGTTATTACTGTTCATCAGAACAGTGCTGAACCACTATAAAGTTTGTGTGTGTTTACTTAAGATATTTGTACTCTGTCGTATATTATTTTTATTTCTATCAAAAGATGTCGTATACTGTACATACGACTATTGGCCAATTTCACAGGTCAATATTTTGGTACTTTCATTGAGAGTACGAAATCAAGAAAAACACTTTCATCAGTTTTAGGATGCCTCCAAAACCCAGTCAGACAAAGAAGACAGATCCCAAGGATTCAACCACTCAGGATCTTATCGATCCCATTAACGAACCTCAGATGGAAGTTGGAGATCAACCAGATGCAGAAGATCCAAAGGATGTTCACCAGGAGGAGATGGCGCAATTTCTGGGGAGGCAGGAGGCCTTTGTTTGAGAAATTTCCATCCAGAGGACGACTATGGAGCAACAGCGGTGAGAGATAGATGAGCAAGTCTAAAGGATGATGCAGAGGGAGCAGGAAACTGACAAAAGGCCCCAGGAGGCTACTGTAGCCCTGGAGGCCGCTACCCAATTAGCCTGAGCTAAAGCTGAAGCTGCTGCTCAGGCGGTAAGGGAGGCTCAAGCCAAAGCACCGGGGATGCAAGAAAACAGTAACAGGGAGTCCTTGGAGAGGAGCCGGACCCCAAGGATGTTCTCAAAGCCACTTTCCCAGAGACAAGATGAAGAGGCACAGTCCAAGACGTCCTCCTCCATGACTAAGAAGAATAATAGTTCATCTCAGAGTAAGAGTGTTACCAAACCGAAGACCCCCTCCCAGGGGGACATACGACATAGCACAGGAGAGGAAGGTCAAACATCTAAGAGGTGTGACAGGAATGGAAATGGTCGCTCAAAGACTCAATGTCATGTAGGAGGAGAGGCTCGGGGGCAGGGTCGCACTGGCAAGGGCAAAGCAGACCTACCACCCCTACACCCTCAGTCTCGTAAGGGAAAGGAACCGATGAACAACACCAATACCGTTTTCGATAGACTCGGGAAAGATGCACAACCTGAGGATCTGAGGGAGGTCATCAACAGGAGGACCAGCGCTTAGGAGGGGGTACCAAGGATGTCTCACTAGCAGTGCAGGCTCAAAAAGATGCACTCGCCATGGTTGTTTAGGGTCTGACAAAGAAACATTTTGATATCGAGCTGGCTCATAGAAGTGGGAGTCCCTTCAATACCAAGATCCAAGCTGCTCAACCAACATTGAAATACAAGACCCCAAAACTTCCAACATACACTGAGAAGGAAGACCCAGTACGACACATTGGAAAGTTCGAGGATCAGATGGAGTTACTTGGTGTGGAGCATGATTATAGGTGCAGGGTATTCCCTAACACTCTCTCTGACTCAGCTCAGGAATTGTATTGGAAATTCAAACCTGGATCCATCACTTCCTAGGAGCAGTTTAGGAAGGAATTTTGCAAGGTCTTCAGTGCCGGATTGATTCAACCATTTTATGCCAACTAGCTAGCTGACATCAAGCTAGGGAAAGATGAATCCCTGAAGAGCTACATCAAAAGATTCATGAGAGAGGCAAATCGAGTGTCCACAGTAGGAGATGAGGGGATGTTCGTTGCCATCTCGACAGGAATAATTTATCGTAGTCCCTTGTGGGATAGCATACACAGGAACCCCATCAACACCTTGCAAGAGTTCCTAGACCGAGCAGAAAAATACATGAAGCTAGATGATGCAATCACGAGGAAGAAAAAGGCATAAACCATCCAACCACTACCAAGACAGACAAGAATGGCGCAAATCATCAGGGCGACAATGGGGGCAACAATAAGAAGAGGAGTACCTCAGGGGTCGAGAGGGTGGAGAAAAGAAAGCTAAGTCAGCACCAGCCGACAAACAGCCTAAGCATCAGCCCTACCAACCCAGGTTGACCAATTATACCGTCCTGACTACATCTAGGGTTGAGATTTACTTGGAAACATACTAGGAGGTACCATACCAAAAGCCACCACCCTTGCATTCAGAAGGAAAGAGGAACAAGACTAAGTTTTGTCATTTCCATGATGATTATGGGCACGACACAAGCGAGTGCAAACAATTGAAGGATGAGCTAGAGTTTCTCCTCTGATCAGGAAAACTCTCAAGGTACCGAGTCAAGACCAAAACCCCGAGCAAGAATTTAGAGTTATGAAGGTAGAGGAGTCCACCACTGGAGCTAGCGGCCATGGACTTCACATTAGATACCATATGTGGGGGGCCCTCCATAGCAGGCAACAGTAACAATGCTCGTGAGCAATATGCAAGGACCCTAAGACATAAGGCAGGCGATTCTTCCCAGTGCATGGAAGTAGAGGAGCGGTCTCCAAAAAATCTGAAGTATGAAAGTGAAACTCTTACTTTTACAAAGGATGACGCCAGGCGCTTGAGGTACCCCCACAATGACCCTCTAGTCCTTACCATTCAAATTGCCAATGCCCGAGTGAAGAGATGCTTGGTGGATACGGGAAGCTCAGTGGATATTATCTATAGATCATCCCTCGAGAATATGAAGCTCACGGTCAAGGACCTAACATCATGTTCCCAAGTGATATATGGGTTCACGGGAGAATCCCTAGCACTAGTAGGAACCATCAGTCTACCGGTCACGGTGGGGGATATCCCTAGGCACGAGACTATGATGATAGAGTTTCTAGTTGTAGATTTCTCATCGGCTTACAATGTAGTGCTCAGGAGACCCCTCCTGATGGCATTACACATAGCAGTGTCTATCTGGCATCTATCTTTGAAGTTCCCCACAAGCCCAGGGAAAGAATGCGTACAGGGTAACCAAAGGGAGGCATGAGAATGCTATAATGTGTCAGTGGTCAAGGAAAATAAAGGACCTTGTGTAAACAACATGGTAGTAACCTGTTGCGAAGGGAATGAAGGAACTGATGAGGTTGTCAATATGGAAGTTGACGTTGAAAGAAACATTCTACTGGAGTCAGGGGCTCCTTTTAACCAAGATTTGTTATTATAGCAAGTTTCCCAAAGCAAGGGAAACGACATCAATCCTTTCTTTGGGGATGACGTCATGGGGGTAGGAACAATAGAAGATCTTGACGAAGTCCTACTAGATGAGGAGGACGCGACTAGAGTAATCAAATTCGGGAAGGACCTAAAGGTGGAAATTAAGGCACGGTTGGTAGAATTTTTTAAAAAGAACCAGGACGTCTTTGCCTGGTCACATAAGGACATGGTTGGAATTTCTCCATCTGTAATAAGCCATATTCTCAATGTGGAAAAAAAACTACCCACTGGTGCAATGAAAAAGGAAACTACTTGACAAAGACCAATCTCAAGCCCTGAAGGAGGAGGTCAAGCGGCTCAAGGAAAATGATTTTATAAGGGAGGCCTACTACCCAGATTGGGTATCAAACCCCGTGCTGGTTAGAAAACCAAATGGGAAGTGGAGGACATGCGTGGACTTCACATATCTGAATAAGGCTTACCCCAAAGACTGCTTCCCACTACCTAGAATAGACCAACTGGTCGATGCAACTGCAGGACATGAAATTCTTTCATTCATGGATGTGTATTCTGGGTATAATCAAATAAGTATGCACCCTCTCGACGAGGAACATACCAGCTTCTGGACAAACAAGGGATTGTACTATTATAAGGTAATGTCATTCGACTTGAAGAACGCAGGAGCTACCTACCGGCGTTTAGTGAATGGCATGTTCCAAGACTTGATCGGAAAAAATATGGAGGTATATGTCGATGACATGTTGGTCAAGTCCAAAGAAGCTGGAGGGCATGTTCAAGATTTGGAGATATGCTTTGCAATACTTAGAAACTATAGCATGAAATTAAATCCTCTCAAGTGCTCATTTGGAGTTGGTTCTGGTAAGTTATACATAGTTAATTCATGGGGTATCGAGGCTAACCCTGAGAAGGTAAAAGCATTTATTGACATGAAGTCACCTACCACAATCAAAGAAGTGCAAAGCTTAATAGGGAGAGTATTTTCCCTCAGTAGGTTCATATCAAAGTCTACGGAGTAGTGTGTCCCTTTCTTTAACTTACTGAGGGGCAACAAGAAGATCCAATGGACCGAGGAATGTGAGAAAGCCTTCCAAGCCTTGAAGGAGCATCTTGCTCAACCTCCCGTCCTAGCGAAGCCAATAGATGGGAAGTACTATTCATTTATTTGGCAATCACCGAGCATGCAATCAACACTACTTGGCTAAAAGAAGAGAATAGGGTACAACACCCTATGTACTATAGTAGTAAAAGGCTAGTAGGTGCAGAGTCTAGGTATCCCCCTCTTGAAAAGCTAGCCTACTGTTTAGTAATCACCTCTTGAAAGTTGCGCTCATACTTCCAAGCTCACTCGATCCGAGTCCTTACTGATCAACCGCTATGACAAGTTCTTCAGAAACCAAAGGCCTCGGGACAATTACTCAAATGGGCAGTGGAGCTAGGATAATTTGATATCACTTATCATTCGAGGACGGCGATAAAAGGAAAAGCATTGGCAGACTTCATAGTCGAAGGCACCAACCTTGAAGACCCTTCCTACCAATCGGAGAATGGAGATACCGAGAAGGAAGGAGATACTCCCGTATGGAAGTTATATGTTGATGGAGCATCCAATGAACACAACCCAGGCGCAAGAATCATATTGATCACTCCGGAGAATCATCGAATCCACTGTGCTCTCAGATTTGGATTCAACGCTTCAAACAACGAGGCTGAGTACAAGGCATTGCTAGTAGGATTACAATTATCTTGGGATGTGCGTGCATAGCCCCTGGAGATATTCAATGATTCCTAACTAGTAGTGTACCAGGTATTGGGGGAGTATAAATCCAAGGGACTTAGGATTGTGATGTACCTGAACAAGGTGAATGACTTGTTGACACAGTTCAAGAGATAATCAATTACACAAGTCCCGAGGGAGCAAAATGGAAATGCTGATGCCTTATCCAAGCTTGCTAGTGCTAAAGATGTGGACACCCTGAATGTCGTTCCAGTCGAATACTTGGCTAAAAGAAGCACAGCAAAGGAGGAGGCAAATGTATTATTTTTCGAATTATCTATGTAACAGCCATTATGCTTCAATGAATGAATGGATTTAATTTATTAATTTCTCTTAATTCTTTAAATTATGTTCAACAAGAGACAGGTCCTAGGACCTTGTCGCCATTATGGATCATATTCAATCTTAGTTCTTGAAGAGCCTATCGACCCATATGATCCAAAAAAGAGAGATAGGTCCTAGGACCTTGTCGCCAAATGAATGGATCATGTTCGATCTTGGTTCTTGAGGAGCCTATCGACGCATACGATCCAAAAGAGAGACAAGTCCTAGGACCTTGTCGCCAAATTAATGGATCATGTTAGATCTTGGTTCTTGAGGAGCCTATCAACCCATATGATCCAAACAAGAGACTAGTCCGAGGACCTTGTCGCCAAATTATTCGATCATGATCAATCCTGGTTCTTGAGGAACCTATAAAACCACACAATCAATAAGAGAGACAGGTCCTAGGACCTTGACATCAAATTAATGGATCATGTTCGATCTTGGTTCTTGAGGAGCCTATCGACCCATACAATCCAAACAAGAGACTGGTCTGAGGACCTTGTTGCCAAATTATTTGATCATGATGGATCCTGGTTCTTGAGGAACCTATCGACCCACACGATCAATAAGAGATGCAGGTCCTAGGACCTTGGCATCAAATTAATGGATCATGTTTGATCTTGGTGCTAGAGGAGCCTATCGACCCATACAATCCAAACAAGAGACTGGTCTGAGGGCCTTGTTGCCAAATTATTTGATCATGATCGATCCTAGTTCTTGAGAAACATATCGACCCACACGATCAATAAGAGAGACAGGTCCTAGGACCTTGTTGTCAAATTAATGGATCATGTTCGATCTTGGATCTTGAGGAGTCTATCAACCCATACGATCCAAAAAAGTGACTAGTCCGAGGACCTTGTCGCAAAATTATTTGATCATGATTAATCCTGGTTCTTAAGGAACCTATCGACCCACACGATCAATAAGAGAGACAGGTCGTAGGACCTTGTCGCAAAATTATGGATCATGTTCGATCTTGGTTCTTGAGGAGCCTATCAACCCATACGATCCAAACAAGAGACTGGTCCGAGGACCTTGTCTCCAAATTATTTGATCATGTTTGATCTTGGTTATTGAGGAACCTATTGACCCATGCGATCAAAAAAGAGACTGGTCCGAAGACCAGTCACCATCATTGGATCATAATCGAATCTGCTCCTTGAGGGACCGATTGATAATTTGATCTAAGACTCATTACAGGCTCGATTAGCCCATCTAGTCCCGGTTGGTACAACTTAGAAACTTCTGTCTACAATCATTATAACGAGTATGCGAGAGATTACGTAGATCATGATCGACACTTGCTACTCAATCTACATCTGTGTATAGGTATCATTACTACTGAGTATGAAACCATCACCCAACTACCAATGAGGGACAAGCATTTTCTGCTTGCATCATTGAGTGAAAATGATAGTACTATGTGTCTTAACGCTCGAAGCAAGGCATGGTCCAGTAGCAAGTGACCAAGGCTTTTAAACCCATGATCACTTGGGGGGCATATAGTACATACTGATCGAGGTATACACGAACACTGAGGGTGTGACCTTAACTACTAAGCAAGCTCAAGTTTTTCTAGAACATTTGTTCAACATATGTTCCGAAAGTGCGAAAAACAAAAACAAAAAAGGCATTGGTAGGGAGACTCCTAGCCATGTCCCTTATAGGGTGGTCGGCCAGTCCATCAACCCTATAGGATGGTCGGCCTATCACCCATGGAGTGGTCAACCTGGCCGTTTTGTTCATGGTACTTGGTGAAGTATCATACTGGCACATGAAATACAAGTGTTCTAAGTATAGTGATACCTGAACCAATGATGGTTGTGAGTTGATATACTTAGTAAGCATTGGAAATAAAAAATTTCAATCAATACACTGAGTACTCATAAAAAAAAAACATAAAGGCATAAAATGTCATATGTAAAAATTGTCAAGTACAAGGTGCCCCACTAATGGCATGATAGGAAAGACAGAGTAAAAGACCAAAAGAAGACTAACTAGGGCGAGGAGTATCATTTGAAAGACCACGCTGAGCCTCGGTAGCCTCACGAGCCAGACACTTCCTAAGCTCCTTCGCTCGCGTCTTCTCGAGAAAGAAATCCAAGTTCAGATCTTTGTTGGATTTCCAGATCAAGTAGAAGTAAGAGAAAGTTGTCTCTGAATACTCCTCTCGGGCATTGTCCCGGGCAGCCTTGACCTCTTGCTCCTTCTCGACAAGAGCATCCTTTCACAGTTGGTCCATGTTAGCGATCAACTTCTCCTTCTCAGCTTCAGACTTTGGTGCTGATCAGCAAGTTTCCCCTCCATCTGGGCTGTCCTTTGAGTCAACTCAGTCACTTCCTATTATTTGAGCTCCACGGTACTGTGGAGAGTGTTGATCTCTTCATCTTTCAAAGCAATGTCCGCATCCCTAGAGCCAAGAACGTGCCTAAGGTCCACACCTCTTGGCGGACAACTTCAAGCTCAGAGTGAAGGTTGGAAAGCGTAGAGGTATACTCTACATACCTATCATGAACATGGGAGACCAACATCAACTCTTGCAAAAAACATACAAGTTTTAGATAACGTCAGCACACAAGCTAACCAGACAATAAGAAAACTGTAGAGGACTTACACTTTGAATGTAAATGAGTGACTTTGTGAGGATGGTGCTCAAGTCCTCATTCTTAATCCCATTAAAAGTCATTGTTGTTTGCTCCTGATTGGACGCTCGGTCCATGATGGCACCTAAATTCCGTATGGCAGACTGGTGTGGCTCAGATAAAGGAGCAGGCACTGAACAGGAGGCACCTGCTTCAGTGAAACTGGGAGGAACCAACATAGGCAAGAATGGCTCTACCTCTACGACAGGACTAGACGCCAACGGAGTTGGAGAAGACACCTCGGGAGGAACCTCTATTATCGACTCAGGCTCAACCCTAGCCCTCTTGGCCACTCGGACAGAAGGGCTAGTCTCAACTGGAGTCGGCCTCTATTGGGTATGAACAAAGCCGAACATATCTGAACCTGCAAAAGAAGATCAAATGCTAGCAGGATATCAAATACAGATGAAACATAAAGTAAAGATAATAAAAGTGTCGAACCTTCTTAATGAGATTCAGGTTCGAACGTGGCTTCATCAAAATCATCCGAAGCAAGTAGCAAGTGTGTGGATGCACCCACCTCATCACCGTCCTATCCATCTAGCACGAGCGAAGAAGGTACCTCCTCAACGTGAATAGGTCCCGGGGAGTCTATGGAATTCACGGGCTCGGGACCATCTTCATCCGGAACATCGGCTATAGTAAAAGGAAACAGCCCGACCTTCCTAAGGTTCTCTGAAGTTACGAGGGTCTTGACATTCTTCTCCTCAAGGGTCATGGAAATCAATGCCTTGGCCCTAAAAATCATAGCCTGGGTTGGGAGCGGTCTACAAAAAGGCCTAGCATGCTTATACTTGGAATAGTTGGCCTCTGCATCCTTAGTGAAGAAATATTTGTCGGCATATATAAACGCCTTTCTATTTCCAGAGATCTCTTCCAAGAAGGTTTCGGTACCCTCGCTCATATAATGGTGGAAGTGGAAGTACCCCAAGTTGCATTGAGAAGGGTTCGTCTTCAGATCAAATAAGTAGTGGATCTCATAAGGTACTGGAGCAGCCCATTGTCTAAGATAATAGATAATGTAAAACGCAGATAACACCATGATCGCGTTGGGAGCCAACTGAGAAGGACTAATACCAAAATAATCTGCCACACTCCAGAAGTATGGATGAAGTGGAAGTACGACACCAGACTTGATGGCAAAGCGTGTCCAGGCACACATACCCAAAGGTTGGTCCTTAGCCCTGTCGTTTGGACCAGGGATAGTAATAGATAAGCCAGAGAGGTCAAATGTCCTCCTTAAGTTCTTTACCTTCTCTTCAGTCATGTCAGAGGCATCCCCCTTGAACCAAACAACCTCGTAATCAGCAGGGTGAGGCTTCTCAACCAATTTCCATATGATCCCACTAGCAAAGGTTGCCCCAAAATCTGATGAATAGAACTCTTTTTGTCGTCTCTTCTTCTGCTGCGCAGTTGGCGAGACTGTCTTGCTCTTGAAAGAAGGGCAAACCACCTTAGGCCAGAACCTGTGAATAGAACGCTCCTGAGGGTAAGTAACTTGGTGATGAGAGCCCTCGGTATGTTCTCGTTGAGAAGAAAAGTGATGGGGAATCCGACTAGTATCTTGGTTCAAAGGGTGTGGCGAGGAGTCTCGCTGACCGGACAGACTCCGATGAGAAGAATGACTTTGTTGAGAAGTGCCCTGAGAGCCACGAGGAGTTCTATACTGAGAAAAGATTTGGGAAGAGCCAGGCAAAGAGCCCTGAGGGATGTGCCTGCAATCTTAGGATTATCTTCGGAGGGTTGCCAAGTTGTGTGTTTTACTCTCTCTCCATTGGGCTATACCATTTCAGGAAGTCTTCCTCATTGAACAAATATAAAGCGGAGCGAGGGAAAATCATTTTCACCCTTTCCAAGAACTCATGTAGAGTATGCTTGCTTACAAACTTATATGACGAAGAGGAGCTAGACATCTGCAACAAAGAAAAACAAAGAGTAAAGTTAGTATATCGACATAACGAAGCACCCTGAGGATTTAAGCTCCAGAAAATCGGAAAAAGGCTAGGGTTCAAGTCTCATAAAAAAATGATGCAAAACAAGCAGGATCTAGGGTCAACCAAAACTGAGGATTTGAAACCCTAAAAATTGCCTACGCCTAAGTTGTGTAACCCTGGAAATAGCTAATCATAGGGCACATAGGCTTGAAAATCGCCCAGCTAAGAAAACCCTATGAATAGCTCGCCTAGACCCTATTCCCCTAAACCTGGAAATCACCCAGCTAAGAAAACCCTAGGGGTAGTCGGCCTAAACCCTAATCCCCTAAGCCTAGAAATCACCTAGGCTAAGGAAAACCTAGGATGGTCAGCCTATAAGGGAATTTGAAGACCTAGAAATTGCCTATGGCTAGATGGGGAACCCTAAAAATTGCCTAACCCTAATTTCCTAAGCCTGGAAATCGCCCAGGCTAATGAATCTAAAGGGTGGTCGGCCTATATGCATCTAAACCCTAAGCATCACGCAAAAAGAGGCAAGGAACAAGCCAATTTTTTATTAAGAAAAGTTTTCGATTCAAACAAGTCAATTATTTTAGATCAAAATAAAACAAAGTAAGGAGATTCAGACAGATTCATCAAAGACTAAAGATTGGGAAAGAATACTTACCAAAGAGGAGATACGTAGAGTTGATGAAGAATTGGAGAATTCCACAGCTCAGAACTTCTTGAAGGAGGCACATGGGTCATGAGTCTGATAAGTGAGGCCCTACTTATAGCCTCTCAGGCTAACCATATTTTTAGGAATTCAAAATCCTTAAAAAATATGTGGTATTGTTAAAAATTCAAATTCCTTGAAAAATATCTTATATTTTTAGGAATTCTAATTCCTTGAAAAATATTTTATATTTTTAGGAATTCAAATTCCTTGAAAAATATTTAGGAATTAATATCCTTGAAAAATATATTATATTTTTTAGGACTTCAAAACTCCTTGAAAAATACATTATATTTTTAGGACTTCAAAACTCCTTGAAAAGTATATTATATTTTTAGGACTTCAAATTTCTTTGAAAAATATACTAGATTTTAAGGAAATTAATTTTCCTTGAAAAATATAATTTTTTTTAGGAATTACAAATATCCTTGAAATATTCGTGCTGAGCAAATTATCGATAGTTAATTAAAGTACAACGTAATGTCCCGAGGGACTTTGCTATTAAGGAACTACTACGATATGTTTCTCAAGCCAGATCAAGTTTACCGTAATGTTGAACACATTACGATAAACTTGGGGGGCAAATGTTATCCCTCAAAAATCCTAGGATGATGTGGTGAATGAGAAAGCGGCACGTGGCATCACAAATCAGGGAAAAATGACGATGAATTGCAAAAAATCCGATGATAAAAAAAAGATAGGTCCAGGACCTATAGAGAAGTCGACCAAGCCTAAACCCCCTATGGGTGGTCGGCCTAACCCCAACCCTTAGGGGTGGTCAACCTGAAATCAAAAGCCACATGGGTGGTCGGCCCACCCTATTCTTCATGGGGTGGTCGGCCTAAACTCCCTAATACACTTTGCTGGATAAAGTTCTGATAACTCTACAAAATAGAGTTATTTTACCACTTTTTATGTGCTAATTGTTGCTTAATTCTTGAGTTTTTAATTGATTTATTAATTTTTTAAGTAATTTTGAATTTATTAGTCTTATTTTGATTTTATATTATTTTGTGTGTTTTTATAGTTATTTTGTTGTAAAATGTTGTAGTTAATTATTTAAATTATTATTGTTTAGTTTGAGGTAAAAAATGTTGTATTATTGAATTTAAATATTAAATATAAATTAAGTTATAATTAATATTTTCAAAGAATTTACTTGATTTATTTATAGTGGAAATATTTTATTATGATTTAGTTTATGTTTATTTTGTTAGGGAATTTGGTGTATTTTTGCTCTTGAAAAGTAAGAATGAGGAAAGAAAAAAAATGGCATTTTTCTAAGTGCAAAACAGCCCAAGCACCTCCATTAGGCCCAGCCCGTGCCTCCACTCTCCTCCTTCAGCAGCAAGCCCACACACCAGGCCCAACATTCAACCTCCAACCACTCACGCCTGATGCAGCCCCTGCTCCTGCCATTTCTCTTCCAGCCGAGACTCCACTACTACCTTCATCAATGCCCCAGCTGCCTCAAGCTATCGCCAGCTGTCACCATCTTCAGCACTCCACTTGACTGCCCAAGTCACCCCAGCCCCAGCACCATGGGCCTGCTCTCCACACAGCTGCCCAGCCATGTCCAAATTCTCCTCTGCCCAACCCAGCCCCTTTATTTGTCTTGAGCCCAACAAAAGCTTGCTTTTGTACTCTTGTCTCTTTATTTAAAAATACCACTTTTTACCCCACTTTCAACACATTTTACCCCAAAACATCATTATTACACCCTATAATTTATCTCTATTTGCCATATTATTATTAATTAAATTAATTTAATCAATTTAATTAATTTAAATTGATTATTTTAATACCTCATTTTTGGCTATAAATAAGGGATTTAGGGGGTCCATTTTTGAGAGGGAGGTTACCATACCAAAAACTCTACACATTTCAAAACCTCTCCATTCTCTTCATCTTCTTCTTATTTTTGGTTATTTTCTATGTATTTTTAGAGGAAATATTTGGAGGTTTATCCTCCAAATTTTCCTATTTATGTTTGTAATTTTTAGTTTTTATTTGTTATTCTAGTTATGTGTTTCTAATCTTTTTAAGATTATTAAGGTGATGATGAAACAATTTGTAACTAGATAGTATTTATTTTGTATGTTGATTTCTCATTTTGTGCAACAAAGTTTATGGAATTTTCTTCTTCAAATATCTTCTTTCATCTTAAATATCATGTATTTTGGATTGTTAGCACATATTTACACTTTGTTCTTCATTAGTGCTAAAACATAATATTCTTTGTGTAAGATGTGTCATTAAATTGTACACATCCATGCTTAGAACAAAAATATTATGTTTTGCCTTATAAATAATGTTAATTGATTTATTTGTTATTTCATTAGATTGATTTACACTAAATGCTTTGAAATTATAATTTTGAAAAGTGAAGAAAAATCCTATATTTTTAGAAGTAATTTGTGCTTAAAATTATAATCTATTTAGAAAATGATAGTTTGATTTATTTTAACTATGACTAAAACTTGGGAATCAATATACTAATAAATATTATTAAACTTACATTTTGTGGATTCTAGTATCTTAATAATCTTTTCTTTTAACACTTATTTTCAACTCATTATTGCTTTATTTTTATTCTCTTAAATAGCTTTATTTTTCAATCTTTTATTTTATGTTCATAATATTAAAACTCATCAATCTTTGGAGCTAGGTTAGAATTTATTACTTTTGATTTAAAATAGTTTTCTCTTTTCGATTTTAGACAACTCATTTCGGTTCGACCTCGTGCTTACACGAACACTCTTCTATAAATACGATTCGTGCGCTTGCGAGTATAAATATTTAAAATATACCTGTTTTGGGTCCATCAAGTTCACGCTCGTTCAAGCTAAAATCAACAGGCCTAGCACCCAGAAGGTTATCAGGCCTAGCACCCAGAAGGTCATCAGGCCTAGCGCCCAGAAGGTCAGCAGGCCTAGCACCCAGAGGGTTGTCAGGCCTAGCACCCAAGCTCTAAAGGGTCATCGGGCCTAGCACCTAAGTCTCATAGACCAACCAAGACTTACCGTTTTATCGAAGGTTTCAATCATGCATCGTCAACCATGATCCAGAGAAACAACGAAAAGACCCACAATCTCATAATCATGGGGAGGTGGACACGTATCTCCACTACCCAATAATCGTGTACCAAACCACGATCCCAGTATTACTGATCATGTAACAGCCCCTGGGTACTATAAATAAAGGACCCAGGGCTTCATAAAAGGGAATTCTTTTTCTATCTTCCCGGGAATGAGTTTGAGAGAGATATTTTCTAGAGAGAAATTATGGGCAAATTAGTAACGAGTGAATACTTCGGTTCATCCGTGTAATTGTCTCTCAAGTGATTCAATACCAAAGGCTAAGTAGATTAGGTTATTAATGTTAATTAGAACAGGGTTGAACCACTATAAAGTTTGTGTGTTTTTATTTAAGATATTTGTACTCTATCATATATTATTTTTATTTCGATCAAAAGGTGTCGTATACTATACATACGACCGTTGGCCAATTTCACAGGTCAACAATTTTCAAATAAAAGATTTCAAAAATATCTTTAATATATGATAACTTAATACTAATATTTTAATATATTAATATATTTAAAATTAATTAGTTAACCTATTTTTAAATTTGAATTTGAATCTTTGTAGAAAATATCTATTTTTAAAAGATTAAACAACAAAAATATCGTTTTTTAAAAAAGATATTTTTAAATAATGGAAAAGATCTGATAGTTTGTATAAACCCATTAAAAATACATTCAAAAATCAAATTTGAAGAAAAGCTTATCGCAGGCTGCGGCCACGGGACGATCTGGGCAGAAATATGTGTTCTGGCCGCGGCCAGGGGTTGATGGTGGTCGCGACCACTAGCCGCTATTATCCAGGCCACGGCCAGTGAAAACTGGTGGCTGTGACCACTGTCCGAAAGAAAAAAAATAAAATTTGTGTAATTTTTCAACCCAAAAACATTTTCTAAATAATTTTTACAATGTTTTACATCAAATAATACAATATATAAAAATTATTTGCAAAGAAAACACAACAAAATAACCAAAATATGCTAATAATCACATACAATTCAATATGCATCATAAAAAACATGAAATCAATCCAATTACTCCACACATCATTTATTAAATCAATCCAAACACATCTAGGATCTTAATTATCTTCATGTAAATCATATATTAAACAAATTAACATAAGACAACCTAGAACATGTTTGTATAATTGAATTTAAACAAAGATAATAATATGAACACATACATTATACGCAGCGGAATGAATAAGTAATTCCTTCAGTTTCTCTAACCCTTGTATCCTTTCTGTCACAGGGTATTACCAAGAAACTGAATCGATCTTCAATTTTCTTCACAGCCTTCCAAAGTATCCTTAAAATCACTTAGACTACAGTGGGCAATTCTACAACATGAGATAGATACAAAGAGAAGAGGAGTAGAAGAGAATATTGAGGCTTAGATAAGGACTTATGTTGTAGAGAGAATCTAGAACATAGAGCATCAAGAATAGCTCTTCTGATTTTCTGTTAGATAGTCTTTCTCAAAACTCTTAAAACATTTATTTTCAACTCTCACTTAGCATTCATTTTATAGCCTCAATTAGGTCATTTATTTTAATTAAAAAATCAATAAAATAATAGATAATATCAGCCTAATGCTCGAAATGCTCATGGGCTTTAGGCCCTTAAAATTTCTCATGTAATTACAAGCCCATTGGACATAAAATCAATGCCTGTATTATTTTCTATTGATTAATTAATTATTTATTTATTTAAATCCTTTATCATATTAATTATTTATAATTTGAACCTTGATTTAAACTTATTTATTAATTTAGACACCAATTTGTCTTAATTAATAAATTTTCCCTAAAATCTATTTTCTTCTCTAAATTGTAAAACTCTGTGAAACTATCCAAAATTGACCTGGTCAACTTTGATGATTCTAATTGATAGTTAAATCAATTAATTGAGAATATCTAGATGATTTTATCCAAGGTACAGTGGGGACCATGGGCCTATGAAATCAAGCTCCAATATGTTATCATAAATTTAACAAATAAATTTACTAACTTATTAATTCCTCGTAACTCCACTAAAGACTCAGAATTGCACTCTTAAATTCATAGAACACTCTATAAGACATATAGATACATTATTAATTATCCATTGTTACAACCATAATTTTCACTAAATCCTCTATAGACGGTCTACAATGAGATGGGACTAAAATATCATTTTACCCCTCATTGTATTTTATCCTTAAAACACTTAGTTCATTGTAAATGATATTTCAGTAAACTAATATTAATTACTGAAATGAGATCTCTATCATTTATCACCTTGAACCAAACTAAAAGGAAACCATCGTTTTCCTTCTTCATCAAAAGCTATAGATGTTCATATCTATGATTAACACTCCCACTCAATTATACTACCGAGTTCCCAAGATGTAAATATGGGCTAGTCTGTCGGGTAAGCTAGTAACAAACAAGTCAAAGAACTCAAATAATACAATCAGCTAGAATACTAACCACTCAGAATTGAGATTGAATTGACCTATGGTCAATTATATGATATGACTAGAGTAGATAATAACGGTATGTTTACTTATCCTATCTACTATCAATATCGGTCTAGTCCGATGTAACAAATACATCCGATCTTATCTACTTTACTAATGATCTGGAAAGAACATAACACTGCAATGTGTAAGTAGATCATATCGTAGATTGGAAAGTCAATGTAAATCATGTGCCTTGACTAATCTTAGGACTAACTTATGTTTAAACATATAATCATATTTATATTCCACTGTGATTACGTCACTATAGATACGATTAGCTATATGCTCGGGATTTAATAGAAGTTTATATTAAAAAATAATCATGAACATAAAACATATGAGCAAAGTGATTGACCAAGTCAAAAATTGATTTCTATTCTTTTATTGATAATAAAATGAGATTACAAAGAGATTAAGTTTTCATTAGGGCATAAAACCCCAACAATCTCTTCTTCGGGCGTTGAGGTTGTCCCGCAGGTCAGATAAACCTTGGTTGACAGGACCACACCCATTCGCCTTATTGTACCTTCGGGCATTAAGGCTGTCTCGTAGGTCCGCCTAACCTCGGAACGCGTCGTTATCCTCGGGGCGAGCCACCTCGGTTTCTCCATCGGACTCGATATTCTCATCATTCATCGAGATATTGATGCCTCATTCTTGGTTCTCTGAGAAGTTCCTTGGGCAGATCCCTGGACTGTTGTTCCTAAGGGGTTTGCGAGGTGCTGAGGGGATACCAACTCCAGACCTCGCACGTTGGGGTGGAACGCCCCAAGCTCCACGGGCGTTGATAGCTTGGCGGTGTCCTCAAGCCCTTGGGCCATTACCTTTACCAGCCTGCTTGGGAACCTAGTGGCCTTCGGGGTCTTGATGAGCCCTCTTCTGCCTTGGAGCAAGATTATCATCAACTTTTCCCTTGCCATGCTCCTGTGGCGGCACTGGCATTCCAACTCCAACTAGATGCTTGGTAGGCACTCCAGTTGGCGGATCTCTCTCCTCTTCAGCCAGGTGCTCGGAGGGCACTCCAGTTGTATTGACAGGTGGAACTCCAATAAGGTTCGCAGGTGGCACGCCAGTTGGGGGCCCAGCTGGTATATTTCCATTAGGGTCCACTCGCAGACCCTGAGATGCAAGAGTGGCCTTCATGGAAAGTACCATCTCTTGTAGGGCAGTGATGTTACCCTCTTGGGCATCGATCTTTTGCTACTGGGTGGTCATCTGCTCACGGAGCACCACCACCTCTGGTGTCTCCTCCGCGTCCATGGGCTAAGGGTATTCTTCCTCATAATATGCCTATTCGACACCGTCGTACTCGACATCTTCGTCATAGTCCTCCACCCTCTCAGGCATGTCTTGAGGTGGCTGCCAACTAGGTTCCCCTCTTTCAACTTCAGTAGGAGGGAGTACATCCTCTATAACATTTCTTCGAGTGGTTACCATGGCTGTAAATGTTCTGAAGGCTTTCTTCAAGCTCTCAATGAAAACACCAAAATGTTGACTGCCTTTTTCGCTATCAACCTTAAAATGAGAGATCAAAGAAACACATAACAAGAACACAGGTTTTTACGTGGTTCACGCTATAAAAGAGCCCTAGTCCACGAGTCTCTGGTATTAAGAGGATTGGAAGCTTGTTGAGGCAAGCTCCAATGGTGTATTCTCAGGCAGCGTTTAGAGTGCTCTGAGTACAAGGTGTTTCTCTCTCTAAAAAATTGAACCCTTTATAATGAGACTCCCAGCTCTATTTATAGAGGATGGGGTCATTAATACCAATCATCAGTAATTAATACACATTCTTCCCGTTGTTGGGGTATTAATACCACTTTAATGCATTGGGCTGCATTAATTAGAGACCATGGCCCAGGCGTTATACGCGGGGGGGCCTACAGAAAAGTACCTACTTTATGGGGAACATGCCCCTGGCACTGTCAGGGCATGCACATATATCTCCTTGTCAGACAGCATAGTGGGAGTGCAAATTGTCGAGTTGTACAATTGACAACATTGTGGATGGATCACCAAAAAGGTTGTTAGACGATCCCCTGACGCTGCAAACCTGGATTGGCTAACACCTGGCTAGCCTTCTAGGTCCCGAGGACTAGATCCTTGATCTGGAAGACAATTTCTTGTAAAGATCTCAGAGACTACTAACTAGTCCTCAGGGCATGGCCTTAGAGAATGTCTGTGCCCTACCCTTATCCGAGGGACAAGGCCTTTTAGTCGACATATCCAACCTCCGAGGACTGGCCCTCGGGGTGTGGCCTCACTTGAAGAGACATGCATATTTTCCATGTGCCTTACCTTATCTGCACTAGCTTCAGACAGTGGAGACTTTGGTGAAAACACAGACAACAACATAGAACACATATCTAAAGTTTTATCTCTTATAGCCCATATCTAAGCCGCAAAGTTCTTTTATCTGAGAGATTTCTTCTTGATCACTTGTCTTCCAAGCTATGTCTTGCACATTACCAAGAGGATGTGTGGTCTCCTTTGTCAATGGTGAATTTATATTACACAATTTTGTGTCTCAACTCATGAGAGTGTGTGCTATTATGTGTTGTAGAAATTAACACGCAAAGCATGAGGCTTTGTGTGTGGCGTGAGGAATAGGGAAGAGATAAAAATATAGCTTTTTTTTATATTCACTCATTTGGTACTCTATATTTTTGCAAAGTATCGTTTTGGTAACCTTTTTTTCAATAATGTTCATATGGTACCCTATATTTTAAATTCATACATATTTGGTGTCCTAAACTTAGATTTGATAAATGAAATTTTATCAATATAACCAAACTGTCATTAGTTATATGTAATTAAGTAATTAAATTTGAATGTGGAACTCATATAATTGAGAGCGGTTTGATTAAATTGATAGAATTTTATTAATTAAATTTGATTTTATAGTACCAAATATGTACGATTTCAAGATATAATTAATTCATTTTCTTAAAACTAATTTCCATAAAATATTAATATATTTAATTTCTCTATTTTATTACTTCATAAATAACAATGAAACTCATTTTATTATTTCACAAATAATAATTTGAAATAATATTTGTTATTTTATTATGGAACAATACACTTATTATTTCTTTACTTCACCAAATACATTATTTGTGTTATCAAGCTAGCTCAAGGACCATGGACCCGTAGTTTTAAACTCCAATAAGCTAACTTTTGGCTTAATAAATTAGTTAATTAACATGAGATTTACCCACTAATAATTCATAGCTGCACTCTCAGAACATACACTCTTATTTTATTAGAAGTTGTAACTCATATAATTGTCTATTGATATAGTCATTCCATGAGTTGACCCTCCACTAAAAATAGAAGCCCATTACTCACTTCAGGATTAAGGTCAAGTCTCCAACGACCATCGAGTGATAAATGACGAGCTTCCATATTTTAACAGAGATTATTAGAAGTTCTTTCTTTCATCGTGTCCCTAGAGTAATACAATCTATATTATATACGACACTCTTATATCCATGTGTCAACCACACGTAACAATCCGGATAAATTGTCATGTCAAAGACAGAAGAAAGACCATGGTCATATTCTTAATTAATACAAAAGCTCACACTTTAATATTAGCGGTTAGAGATAATATTTATATCATTATATTGAATTAAATCCTCTTGTATATACAATCACATATATATAATTCAAGATTACATGTAATAACAATGGATTTGTCTAGATAAATGGCATGTAAATAAATATAAATATTGGTTAAATTATTTTCTTTATTTAAATATTCAGTAAATGTTTTACAGAAATACGCTTTAAGATCACGTATCCGAGCAAAACTACCTAAAAGCCTAAAAAGTGTGATTTTGTCACTAGCTATTCTATTAGTCTCAGATAGTATTGACTAGGAGATACGTGTCGATCTCTCATTGGTCCAACTCATAATTTAAAAAATATATTTTAAATTATAAAACATTAAATAAAATAGAATTTAAAATAAAACTAATTAAATTATTATTTTTTTTTTAAAATAAAACTTTTTAAATAATTTTATAATTATTTTAACTAAAAAAATATATTTATTAAACTAGTTTAATTAATTAAAAAAAGTGATCAAAACCCTAAAAGTTATCTTCTTCTTCATATTTCGTTAGAGCAAATTACAATATTTATTCTTATACATTTACCCATATTCCACTACAAACATTACCACTCAAATTCTAAATTTTAAACCCATATTCTAAATCAATACCCATATTTCTCTCCAAAAATTACTACTTAGATTCCAAATTCTAAAGAACAAATTACAAAAATCTAAGAACTTCAAATCTCTTCACCAAAAATCAAATCTCAACAAATAAAATCCACAAACCCACACCCGCATACATGAGAATACCCATAATCAATTCTTTGATTTCAAAATCATCTACAATATCTAACTCCAAGAACATACCCACACCCACATACATGAGAATACCCATATCCAATATAAAGAACACAACAAATAATACCCAAAACCCAACCTAGCAAGCTGTTGATGACCCTCGACACCAACCAAGCACCTCACCGACGCCAGCCAAGCTCCTAACAATGTTCAGCTGCTAATCCAATGTCATTTCGACCACTAGGTTCCCCACAGGGGCATGGCCAAGAAGATTGTAGCTAGCTCTTTCCAATAAGTGGTGGCCATATTTTATCTAGGCAGGGATGACGACAAAAGAGCCATTACACAAGAAATGGGAGGGGTTTCACGGAAAATCGAATCGCACACGCATGCCTCAAGCCCAATTATTGTGAGCATAACACCCTCGTCCTTTCGGTTCCCAGTATTATTGACGAAAAGCATAATCCTGGTCATATGTATGGGTCCCTAACCCTATTGCAATATGAGTTCAATTAGCCCAAATGGACACACCAAAAGAAGACTTGCTTCTTGGAGGATCTTGTTGGGGTAGTCAGCCATTATAACTTGGGCACGCTCAAGGGGTCGTTTATGGTGCATGAGCAAACGATGCTCCTCAACCCTACATTCAATTAGTATGGTTCCAATGCAAGTGAGGACAACATATGGCCATCACCTAGATAATAAGAGAACTAATTAAGGACTCTGAGTGTGCTCAGGAGAAGAAGTTGAACCCTCGTTGAGTGAGTTGACCAAGGGCAAGCCAGTGATCATGAAAATATGTATATACGCAAGTGCACACAATCGATTCAAGTAATATATGATAAGTAAAGTATCGTTCCCTCGAAGACTATTTTCCAAGTACCACTAATTGTTCTTTAAATTTCTGTTTGGCAACTAAGAATTTTATTTTGGAATTTAATTTTAAATTTGAAAATACTTTAAACAAAAGCAATTAAATAAAAGATTTAAATCACTATGAAAAAGACCTAGGGTGTTAATTTCATCAAATTTTTATTCTACTAATTGTATTAATCAAATCTAGATTTCTTTCTTTCTATTCTAATAGAAGGTTAACATAAATCGATTCCTATTCTTTTTCAAGATATAAGATCTCAGCCTATATGTAGGTTTTTCTACATCTCTGTGATAAACTTAAACATATTGAAGGCATTAAGCATAGAAACCTAATTACTACACAAGTCATACAGGTACTTTCGTCCAATATGCAACCTACGTCTATATAATGATAGCATATTCAATTCTCATCTTTCGAATTTTGAATCAAAATCATTAAATCAAGCAAATAGCGATCAAGTATTTACTAGCATTAAACACACACTATATAGATTAAAATAGAGAAGAAAAATCAAAAGAACATCATAATTCAATTAGATAGAAATCTAAGTGACTACATTAAACCCTAGATAAAAATTGTTTAGTTCATCTCAGACATGACTAAATCAAGAAAATAATTATTCAAAAACATAAGATTCATAAACTTGAAGAAGCAATAAAAATATGAAACTGCAGAATTTTTAGCCTAAGAACCACAATTAGTCTCTAAAAAACGTAAATGACTTAATTAAACCATAAACACGAATTTATAGTAAAAAATTAAAAGAAGCTGAGTTTTTCCTTGCGCGGGTCGAGACTTGGCCTTTTCCGAGTCGCGACCCGTGTCTATTTTAAGGCCTTTTCTTTTCGTATAATGGATTCAGGCGTCGTGATTTAAGATTCTCAAGTCACGGCCTGTGTCTGCATTTCCCCTTAGCTAAGCCCTTGTTTCCCTCTTGAGTCGCGACTTGTAAGCCCAAGTCGCAACACTAACTCTTTCCAGCAAACATATGCGCCTCTGACTTCACCTCAAGTCGCAACTCATAAGTCCGAGTCGCGACTTTAATTAAAAAATTTCTCATATATGATCGTTCAGCTCATCTCTTCATCAAAACCCATCCTTTAAGCATCCTTGGTATCATTTTTAGTCTAATAACTGCCGAAAGCCTTGTTTTTCAACCATTTTAGCTTCTTTTTGCATTTTTCTCGTGATTCATCACACCAACCTACAACAAAGACAAACAAAAGCATAATCTTACACAAAACACACATAAACACTCAAGATTACCACAAAAACACCTTATAAAATTATCCTAAAATGAAGTTATCAAACTCCCCCAAACTTACTCTTTGTTCGCCCTTGAACAAAGGACTCAAAACAAGCCTAAATTCTAACAACATGAACTATACCAACAACAACAATTATCCCTCAAAATCATGAATGTTAATCATATAATTCTTAGAAAACTACTCAACGGTTTGTTCAATCTAGAATTTTGATCAAAACACTTCATCAACACACCTTAGTCTACTAACATTTTGGATTATCAACTCATGATCATTAAATAAATGAATTTGAAATCAATCATGCTCATCAAATTTCTTTCTAATCGATCCATTCAAACCAAATAATTCCATAAGCTCACTTACTTGCTATTCTCCACTAATATAAATCATGATATGCATAAGAATCAATATGACTTTTATAGGCTTGTAACGATAGCTTAGGTAAAGGTAGATGAAAGATAAATTTTTAAGCTCACTTTACTATAAGCACCTGACCTAAACTCACCAACTTTATTTTCATAAGAATACAATCCCATAATCCCCTCTCTTACTTTTTTTTTTTCTTTAAAGAGATATATATTTATTTTTTATCCTTTTTTTTCAATAATAACTACACTCCCCCAAACTTGATTTTTCTTATGTACTCATATTGGGAATGTATTGAAATATCTTTCAACATTGCTTTCTTTTCTCTTTTTTTCTTTCTTTTTTTCAATATATATATTCTCTCTATATTTTTCACTTACACTTTCTAAACCCACTCAAATCACAATTAAACCCCATTACACATCAATCCCCATAACTATTTCTCAATCATATGCTCATAGTGTATTAGGGATGGATATAACCAATGGAAAAGTATTAGGCTTAAATGATGGTTTTAGACAAAAGGGATACAAAATTAGGCTAAAAAAGAGTAACCAAAGGATTAAGTAATTTAAGGTTGGCAAGAAAAGCTCAAACAATCCAAATGATAGCCTAAATCATATTCCTAAGCATACATGATATTTAATTTCGCCTCAAATAACAAGTAAGCAAGTTCTAGAATTGTTGAAAATAATTTTCACTTTCCATTAATCATTCCACTAACCAATTTCTACAAGCATAATCAATATCAAAAACATAAATTTATCATCATGACAAAATATTCAACAAATGTTATCTAAACTAAAAAGAACTAACGAAGTGTTTAATCAAGCACACAGATTTTGTTTCAGATTTCATTTTCTTTGGTACCAAACTAAAATGAATTATACTCATAACATTCATTTTATTCTCATCGGCATTGTTGCCAATTTTCATTCATGTTGGTACCAAACTAAACACACTAAAACAAAACTTTAAACCCTAACATAAACATATCACACAAAACATCACTAATAGAAAAATAAGCTCCCCCCCCCCCCCCCAAAAAAAAAAAAAAACTTAAACTAAACATTGTCCCCAATGTTTAAAAATAAGTAAAGAAAAGAAAACTTACCTGGTGCGAATCACTTTAGAATGGTGGTGGGTCTAGAAATGGATGCCAAGGCGGTGGATAAGGGAAGTACTGGCGGTCTGCCTCTTGGTTTGACCATTGGTAAACCAGCTCGTTCTGCCTATCAACTTGAGCTCTATGGAAATCATGAAGCTTGCCCAAATAATGTGCGTATGCTGGTTCTGTCGAATGATGTAATCAAGTCTGGCCAAGTGTGGATCCGGTGGAGCCTCCAGTGCCAAATATTGAGGGTATTCTTCTCTTCTCTCCACTTCAGCTACTCTCACGCTCTCTGTTTGATCAGTGGCTGGTATGGGCTCCACAACTGTTTCTCCTTCCCTACCAACTCTTGCATTTCTGGGTATCTGTACTGGTGGGTCTAAGGATGGGGCATTAAATTTTCATTGTAGCCCGAGAATAACCCCCATAACCTTCCTAAAAATATCACTAGGATATTTCGGCACCTCCCAAATCTCACACAAATCAGTAATCATGGAACCATGCCCCAGCCCTGCAGTAGTAGTCATGCGACATAAATCCCTTATGCTCTACCGAATAACTCTCCCAATGTCAATGGAAAGCCCTGTCACAATGGCATATACCAAAAGACACATATTAGTACCCACTTCAGACAAGTGGTGTTTGGCATAAGCCTTGCACTCACAAAATGAGTCCAAGCTTTAGCTATGACATTCATTTGGTATCTTCTTAAATGTTTTGGCTCCCCATTCTGGATAACAATTGAGGCACTAAGAATTCCTAAAGTCTCAGCCAACTCAGTCCAATTTACCTCACTATGATATGCCAATTGGTCATACTCATCCTCTTCCTGAGTTAACTTAGGTACATTAAATAAAGTATCAATATTATCAATAGCACATTCAACTAAAACGCCCCTAACAAACACCTTTCTATTTACAGCCGCAAGAAAATAAGCATAAAACTCATAAACCACGGAGCAATTGACTTTTGGCATCTTTTCATCCACAAACAATTGCCAACCTCAGCGTAAAATTTCATTTCTAATAATATGATAAGTGTCATTAGGGTATATTTCTTCTTTAATGTCCATCCCACGCTCTTGAATAACTGGCCTTTGGGATAGCCTTTGATCATGGGCATCCTTGTTAATGAAACGCGCGGGATCATATTCTAGAATGGGCTGAGGTGCTAGCGGATTTGGCTAGGGTTGGGGTGGTTGGGAACGGGATGAGGAAGGGTGACTAGTATTCTTCGAAGATGCTACCCTAGTGGGTTCTTTCCTTGGCCCCATACCTTCACAATTTTTTCAAAAATAGCCACAAAAATTTCTACAGCACTTCCCCTAAAATTATGAAATTTCCTTACTAAAATCTCCCAAAATTGTCACTCAATAAACCAACAAACAGTCCAAAAATCCCAGACAATCTCTTAATATAAATGCAATTCAAGGAAAACTTCAAAAAGAAAAACTTACAATCCTTGCAAGTTGAAAAATTTGCTTGTTTTGATCCTCCTTCAGTCCCTTACTAAACACCAATGGAACACAAATTAAGATTAGCAAAAATAATAATGGAAGCAATCAATAAGAACTATGAAGTAGAAATGAGAACAATAGATGAAGAAAATTTGAAATAGAGGGAAAGAGGGAAAAATTATAGAGTTTTTCTTCTTAAGGAAATGTGAGTTGAAATGAGAGAATTTGAACAAAATGAGAAAAGGGTTCAGAAAAAATGAGTTTAAGCCTTCTTTATTCTGTCTGACACAGGTGCGCCGCAACCCAGCATGGGCAAGTCACGACCCGCCTCAAATTCCTTCAAAAATTTAACTTTCCAAGCACTGCGATTCAACTTGGCAAGTCGCGGCCTGCCCCAAATTCCAGAAATGCTATCCTCTCTGTTTCAGCCTAGGGTCACGACTCATTAGCCCAAGTCACGACCCGCCTCTTCTTCATTTTTCGAATTGCTCTCTGACTTGTGTAATGTTGAGACTTGGCCCAATGACTAATTGAAAAACTTATTTTTTCACGATTTTCACGATTTTTACAACCTTTATGCTGAAAATAACTAAACTTTACAAATCCAAGATAAAATTTAATAAAATTGTCCACTAATTAAAACTCAAAACAAAAACTAAAATAAAATATAGGAATGCCTCCTATAGCACTGTCGTTAACGTCATTTAGCCAGACGTTGAACACCCCATTTAGAGGGGTTCCAAAACAATAACTGATTTACACTTTTCCACTGGTCCTTCCAAATAATGCTTTAACCTCTAACCATTTACTTTAAAATGTCTTGTTTTCTCGCTATGAATTTGTACTCCTCCATAAGGTAACAATACGACAACTGTAAACGGTCCCGACCATCTAGATTCCTAGAAATAGTTTTAATCTAGAATTAAATAACAGAACTTTATCTCCCAGTTGGAAAACCTTTCTTATTATTCATTTATCATGAAAAGCCTTAGAATTTTCTTTATAAGTCTTTGTATTTTCATAAGCTTCATTTCTAAATTCATCAAGCTCATTCAATTCTAGAAGCCTATTCTGCCCAGCCATAATAAGTCATCATTCAACTTTTTCACCACCCAATAAGCTCGATGCTCAAGTTCAACTGGTAAATGACATCCCTTCTCGAACACCAACCGATATGGAGACATACCAATCAGAGTTTTAAAAGCTATGCAATATGCCCATAGTGAATTATCAAGCTTTTTCGACCAATCTTTCCTTGATGTGTTAAAAGTTTTCTCTAAAATACTTTTAATTTCTCGGTTTGACACCTTAGCTTGACCATTACCTAATGGATGATAAAACAGAGCTTTTATGTGATGAACTCCATAACGAACACAAAAAGATGTGAATGATTTATTACAGAAATGACTACCTCTATCACTAATAATAGCTCTTGGAGTACCAAACCGAGTAAAAATATTCTTATGTAGAAATTTAAGTACCTCCTTACCATCACAAGTAGGAGTTGCTACAACTTCTACCCATTTAGAAACATAATCTTCTACCAACAAAATGTACTTATTTTTATAAGATGATGGGAAGGGTTCCATATAATCTATTCCCCACACATCAAACAGCTCAACCTCCAAAATTCCATTCATTGGCATTTGGTATCTTCTGGATATATTACCAATCCTTTGACAATGACCACAACTCTTAACAAAGGCATTAGCATCTTTATATAATGTAGGCTAATAAAACCCACATTGCAACACTTTTGTTGCTGTCCTTGTTCCCCCAAAGTGACCACCACAATGTAAAGCAGGGCAATGAGTAAGTATAAAAGTCATTTCTTCTTCAGGGACACATCTTCTAATCACTTGGTCAGCACAATGACAAAAAATAATGGGCTCATCCCAATAATAATGCTTAACTTTCGAATAGAACTTTTTTAATTTCTGCCTTGACATATCAGGAGGCACAACCTTAGCTGCCAAATAGTTAACATAATCTGCAAACCATGGTATTTTCTCTTCACATTCAATTGAAAATAATTGTTCATCCGAAATTTTTTCATCAATTGACTCATCTTTCGCACTATGCTCGTCTTCTTTTTCCAATCTAGATAAATGATCAACAACTAGATTTTCTGTCCCCTTCTTATCACGAATTTCCATATCAAACTCTTGCAATAATAAAACCCATCGAATCAGACGAGGTTTAACATCCTTTTTAGTCATAAGATACTTAATAGCTGAATGATTTGTGTAAAATATCATCTTATTACCAATTAAATATGGCCTAAACTTGTCAAATACAAAGACTATTGCAAGTAATTTCTTCTCAGTAGTTGCATAATTTAATTGAGCATCATTCAAGGTTCGACTAGCATAATAAATTGTTCTAAATACCTTGTCAACTCGCTGTCCAAGAACCGCTCCTACTGCATAATCACTAGCATCACACATTAATTCAAAAGGAATTTCCCAATTTGGTGATACAACAATTGGAGCGGAGACTAGTTTTTCCTTCAATGTATTAAATGCCTTTAAACACTTAGAATCAAAATCAAATACCACACCATTCATAAGGTGGATAAGGGCTTTGAAATTTTTGAAAAATCTTTCATAAACATCCTATAAAATCCAACATGGCCCAAGAAGCTTCGAATCCCTTTAACAGACACTGGACGAGGAAAATTTTCTATTGTTGATATCTTGGCCCTGTCTACTTCAATTCCATGGCGTGAAATTTTGTGGCCCAAGACTATTCCTTCTGTCACCAAGAAGTGACATTTCTCCCAGTTTAAAATTAAATTGGATTCCTCACATATTTTCAAAAAAATTTCCAAATTAAGTAAACATCCATCAAAAGGGGGTCCAAAAACTGAAAAGTCATCCATAAAAATTTCAATACCTTTTTCCACCATATTCGAAAAAATTGACATCATACATCTTTGAAAGGTGGCAGGAGCATTACATAACCCAAACGGCATCCTCATAAAGGCAAATATTCCATAAGGGCATGTGAAGGTAGTCTTTTCTTGATCCTCCGGTGTTATAGGAAATTGATGATATTCGAAATATCCATCCAAGAAACAATGGTAAGGATGGTCAGCCAATCTATCTAACATTTGATCAACGAAAGGTAAAGGAAAATGGTCTTTCCTGGTGGATTTATTTAGTTTATGGTAATCAATACAAATTCTCTACCCCGTCACCGTACGAGTTGGAATAAGTTCGTTATTATTATTATTTTTAACAACCGTCATATCACCTTTCTTTGGAACTACCTGGACAGGACTAACCCAAGCACTGTCAGATATTGGGTAAATTACTCCAACGTCTAACCATTTAAGAATTTCTTTCCTGGCCACTTCTTTCATTGAAGGATTTAGCCTCCTTTGAGCATCAATACTAGGCTCACTATCCTCCTCCATTAATACACGATGTATTACTGTCTAAGGACTAATACCTTTAATATCCGCTAAAGTCCATCCAATTGCTAATTTGTGAGCCCTTAATACCCTTAGAAGTTTCTCTTCTTCAATCTCAGATAGCGAAGATGAAATAATAACTGGGAGAGTATCATTCTTACCTAAATAAGCATACTTAAGATGATCAGGTAAGGTTTTTAAGTCAAGAACTGGTGGCTTCTCAATGAATGGAAGAGGTCTCTCATGCACTTTCCCTAATTCCTCATATTTCTTTTTATATATTTGCCCTGATGAATTCAACCACTTAACATACTCACCGGCTTCAGTACCAACACACTCTTCAAGACATTCTATCATACTCAACTCCAGTGGACCTTTAATAGACTCAACCCCTTTAATTGGTTCCTCCAATACATTAACACAAAAGCAACTGTCACTAGCTGAAGGATATTTCAAAGCTTTGAAAACATTAAAAATGACTTCATCTCCTTGTACCCTACGCCTTAATTCTCCTTTCTGAGCGTATATTAGCGCTTGCCCAGTGGCTAAAAATGGTCGTCTTAATATAATAAGTACATCCCCATCTTCCTCCATATCTAATACAATAAAATCCACTGGGAAAATGAACTTATCTACCTTTACTAGAACATCTTCTATAATACCTCTGGGATGAGTTAAAGAACGATCAGCTAATTGAAGAGCAACAGTAGTCGGTCTAGCTTCCCCCAAACCAAGTCTTTTAAATACAGACAGCGACATTAAATTTATACTTGCACCTAAATAATATAAAGCTCTCTCACAGTGAAAGTTTCCAATAGTGCAAGGTATAGTAAAACTACCCGAATCTCTTAACTTTTGAGGAAGCTTCTTTTGAATAATTGCACTGCAATCTTCAGTTAATGCAACGGTTTCATAATCCTCCATTTTTCTCTTATTAGACAATATCTCCTTCATAAACCTTACATAACTAGGAATTTTTTCTAGAACCTCTGCAAATAGGATGTTAATATGAAGTTTCTTAAATACTTCAAGGAATTTGGAGAATTATTTTTCAAGATTATCCTTTCAAAATCGTTGAGGATATGGAATTTTTGGTGTAGGCTCAGAATATTTTTGTTTTTCTGGTTTTGGAAGGTCTTCAGTAACCTCCTCTTGAATTGGACTAGTAACTTTTTGTTTCTCTGTATTCTTCCCTTTCTCTTCCACTATAGGTCCATCATACTTAGTCTTTCTCCTCAAAGTGACTTGTTGACATTGTTCTTTAGAATTTACCACTGTGGAACTAGGAAAATTTCCTTGTTGTCTACTAGAGAACATTTGAGTTAATTAACCTATTTGTGTCTCCAAACTTCTGATGGAAGACCTTGTCTTTGTAATGAATTCATTTAATTGGTCTGGTTGAATTGTTGGTGGGTTCATTTGAGGAGGTGGTGAATGATATGGGCGTGGATTTGGATCATAATATGGTCTAGCATGTAATCCATAAGTTGGTTGATAAGGTGGTTGTTGAGGTGGGTACTGTGGATATTGTGGTTGTAACCCTTAGTTATTTTTTCCGAGACATATTAGGATGATTTTTCTAGGCAGGTGTATAGGAATTTGAGTAAGTACTGGGTGCAGGTCTTGAAAAATTACCTATAACCTGTGGCTGTTCCAAGGGCATATTGTTTACCTCTGTTGAGCAACTAGTTATGCTCGGGCATTGTTCATAAGAATGAGGTCCTCCACAATTCTCACAACTCTTGACATTCTGTACTTGCATTGCTTGTGTGGTGAGATTAGTTTGCTGCAGTTGCTTGGATAGAGATGCTACTTGAGCGGTCAATAGCGCTATTGGATCAACTTCTGCGACTCTCGCTACTTTCTTATTATCTCACTCAGTAGGCTAATTATAATTATTCATAGCCATCTCTTCCAACAACTTGTACACTTCATTTGCACTTTTTCTCATAAATGCCCCTCCTGATGTTGCATCTATTATCATTCTTGTATATCCTCCCAAACCATTGTAAAAAGTATGAACTAACAGCCACTTCTCTATTCCATGATGTGGGCATCTCCTTTGCAATTCCTTAAATTGTTCTCATGCATCATACAAAGGCTCTCCATCCATTTGATGGAAGTTGTTAATCTCTCCTCTAATTCTGGCTAACATAGCAGGAGGAAAATATTTACCAAGAAATTCTGAGCCAAATCTTCCCAAGTAAGTATAGAATTGGCTTGTAACGAATTCAACCAACTCTTAGCTCTGTCCCTTAGTGAAAATGGGAATAGTCTCAATCGTACAACATCATTACTCACCCCATTCATTTTAAATGTCGCACATAACTCAAAAAAGTTTGTGATATGTAAATTTGGATCCTCATTCAGTAACCCCCAAATTGTACAATTTTGCACCATCTGAATAATTGAGGGTTTGATCTCAAAATTATTAGCCTCAAGAGTTGGAGAACCAATGCTTGAATGTATCCTTGTAACAGTAGGGAGTACATAATTCCTTAATGATGGATCAACATCAGTTGCATTACCCATATTTGCATTATTGTTGACAATGTTATTTGCGTTCTCAACCATGGTAAAGTCCAACCTTTTCTTTATCTTGCGATTCTTTCTACACATTTTCTCAATTTCAAGATCTATTGGTATGATTTCCTTTTGTCTACTTCCTCGCATATACCAACAATTCCTGAAACACAATATAGCCTTGATCCAAATAAATATTAAAAAATAAAGAAAATTAAAAATACCAAATTAAAACAAATAACAATTAACTATGATATTGGAAATTATGTCCCCGACAATGGCACCAAAAACTTGATCGTGAAAATATGTATATACGCAAGTGCACGCAATCGATTCAAATAATATATGATAAGTAAAGTATCATTCCCTTGAAAACTATCTTCCAAGTACCACTAATTGTTCTTTAAATTTCTATTTAGCAACTAAGATTTTGATTTTTGAATTTAATTTTAAATTTGAAAATACTTTAAACAAAAACAACTAAATAAAATATTTAAATCACTATGAAAAAGACCTAGGGTGTTAATTTCATCAACTTTTCATTCTACTAATTGTACTAATCAATTCTAGATTTCTTTCTTTCTATTCTAATTGCAGGTTAACATAAATCGACTCCTATTCTTTTTCAAGATATAAGATCTCAGCTGATATGTAGGTTTTCTACATCTCTGTGATAAACTTAAACATATTGAAGGCATTAAGCATGGAAACCTAATTACTACACAAGTCATGCAGGTACTTTCGTCCAATATGCAACCTACGTCTATATAATGATAGCATATTCAATTCTCATCTTTCGAATTTTGAATCAAAATCATTAAATCAAGCAAATAGTGATCAAGTATTTACTAGCATTAAACACACATTATATAGATTAGAATAGAGAAAAAAATCAAAAGAACATCATAATTCAATTAGATAGAAATCCAAGTGACTACATTAAACACTATATAAAAATTGTTTAGTTCATCTCAGACATGGCTAAATCAACAAAATAATTATTCAAAAACATAAGATTCATAAACTTGAAGAAGCAATAAAAATATGAAACTGTAGAATTTTTATCCTAAAGACCAAAATTAGTCTCTAAAAAACATAACTAAAAACTAACCTAATGACTTAATTAAACCCTAAACACGAATTTATAGTAAAAAAATTAAAAGATTATGAGTTTTTCCTTGTGCGGGCCGCGACTTGGCCTTTCCTGAGTCGCGACCCGTGTCTATTTTAAGGCCTTTTCTTTTCGTATAATTGCTTCAGGAGCCGTGACTTAAGATTCTCAAGTCGTGGCCCGTGTCTGCATTTCCCCTTAGTTAAGCCTTTGTTTCCTCTTGAATCGCGACTTGTAAGCCCAAGTCACGACACTAACTCTTTCCAGCAAACATATGCGCCTCTGACTTCACCTCAAGTCGCGACTCATAAGTCCAAGTCGCGAATTTAATTAAATTTTTTCTCATATTTGATCATTCAGCTCATCTCTTCATCAAAACCAGTCCTTTAAGCATCCTTGGTATCATTTTTAGTCCAATAACTGCCAAAAGCCTCGGTTTTCCACCATTTTAGCTTCTTTTTTCATTTTTCTCGTGATTCATCACACCAACCTACAAAAAAGACAAACAAAAGCGTAATCTTGCACAAAACGCACATAAACACTCAAGATTACCACAAAAACCTTCTAAAATGACCCTAAAATGAAGTTATCAGCCAGAGGGTAGACTCGCGCTAACATTCATTTTTACCATTATCTTTACTGCATCTGTTTATGACCACTTTGTTTTTACTTTATTTACATTTTCTTGTTTCTTGTAGGTTAAATGAGCTTCCTTGCCATAATCAACTATGCTTTTTAGAGGCCGGCTGCAACATCTTACAAGAGGAAGGCTGGAGAGACTAGTACCCTTGGGTCGGCCAAGAGGCAGGTAGTCGACTTGACATAACAGTAGCTAAAGACACCGCAGGCGAAGCAATTTGAGGTTTTCCCTATCGAGATCGCTAGAATAAAAAAGTCTGAGCCTCATCTTGTCAAGGTTGCGACCACTAAGGTTTCCGAACACCAATCCTCCAAGGTCACGATAGTTGATGTTCTTCGAGCTACAGCCACAAGGTCTCCTTCCCTCAAGGTCCCCTCCCCAAGGGCGAGTCGTTCATGATCCCAACTCTAAGGTCAAGGCCAAAAACGTCCGAGCAGAGCTTGAGGCCTATAAGTGAGTATTCGTCAAAGCGAGGAGGGCCAAAGCTGGTGTAAGGCCATCATGGTTGCTGGGGCAAAAGCTAATGCCCTCGAGGCCTTCGAGCTTTGAGCCGATGTTTGGTCAGGACCAGCTTGCAACACTTTTCACTTTTTCGGGGCCAAGAATCGCCCTGCTCGCTGAGGAATTACAAGAGGCGTTAGGGCATGTTATGTGTTTAACGTCCAAACATGACTTCCACTAGCAGTGGTTGTAGTATAGATCAGGCAATCGATTCCACAAGGAGGCAATGAAATAAAGTTAACAATAAATAGAGGAAAGAGATAAATAATATGAGAAAATTATAACAAGTGGTATTTTTGTTGTTTTTTATGATTTAAAGATTACAAATAAAGAGAAGATAAATATGTGATGTAACAAAAGTTAACAAATAGTAAAGAGAGTCATATATGTGCAATACTTATTTATTTGGATCTTTGATTCAAAAAAATTACACAAATGAAAAGTTCATATCCCAACTATTCATTTTTCATTTGGAAGATTTAACATTGAAGCACAAATATATTTAACAAAAATGTATTTTAGTGCTTAATATTCTTTACAATGGAAGGATGAGATAAGTCTTATGAGAAATCCAAAAATCACACTATACCATTGGCAATAATGCAATAAAAGATTTGACATAAAACCTAACACAGATATTTTTTTTACTAATTATAAAATACATAGAAAGAGCATGACTAATTCTATAAAAATTTAGCAAAAGTAAATATACATGAACAAGATGGAGAAAATGATAAAGATATTATTATCTATATTATTTTTACTAATTTGATAATAAAAGAAAGTGCTTGAAAAAATCTATATACCATTAGTATATATAAATAGAGATAATAAGATGAAGAATAAGAGATGACAGAAAATAAATCACTCAAATATATAAATTTGAAGTAGATGGTGAATAAAAAATACCAAACAAAGTTATAGTGCATATAAGATCATCTCTAACATTCCTAAGAAAGTTAGCATATTATGCTACACATTCTCATAAAAACTCTAGAGAGAAAATATGAGAAGTTAGATTAAAATTTGGTAGAGTTTGCTACCTAAAAATTACATATGAAGCTAATGAAATGAGCTCATATTTATAAAGTCTAAAAAATGAGTAAAATGCAAAACAGAAATATAATTGGGTTTGCAAATAAATAAAATATAAATAATAAAATCTTATTATTTAAAATGAAATTATATTATTAATATTATTATTTATAGTGTTAACATGACTATTTTTGGCATTCTTTGTTTGCATGAAGTTGGAGTGTGAGTAAAATAAGGAGAGTAACAGCTGTTGGGCCCTCATTTTGACCAAAATGAGAAGAAATGGTCGTGAGCAGTCGGAATCAATGAAAATGCAACATGTGGTGCATTTATGGGCTGCTGAAGGAGCTGAGGCAGACTTGGCCGAAGTGGGTGGCGTGGGCTGGGTAGGGGGAGAGGCCCAGCTGGAGCTGGGCAACTAGGCAGGTCTAGGTGGAGTGCGGGTCAGCAGGAGGGTCGGGCTCTAGGCACGTAGGGGTGCGGATGGCCCAGGCGGGCCTGGGCTGCTTCATCTGGGCTTGGCCTGGTAATCTTTTTGCAGCCTCTTGTTTGAAAAATGCAAACATTTCATTTCTTTTTCCAATTTTAATTTTTTTTTTCTTTTTATTTATGCCAAATACATTTTAATCCCTACAAATTAACATAAATTAAATTAAAATAAAATATTTTCAATTGTAAAATATATCACCAAGAAAATATTAATTAAATTTTAAAGTTTAAGACTATTAAAATGACACTTTCGAGCACTAAATCGTTATCACTTGTATATCCACTCGGTGTTGGGTGCAAATGGGTGAGCATATTATAACCCATCTATCCAACAGCCAATGAATCTTGTTTATCTTGGTAAGATGTTGTAATGCTCCGGATTCCCTAATATGGTTTAATGGCCGGATTAATAGGCCGGGAGGGCCATAACTGTTTAATTATGCCATTAAATGTGTTTATGCATGTTTATGAGAATTATATTATAATATGATGTTAAATGCATGCATGTGAGTCCACTTTTGTTTACAGGGGTGTGTTGGTAAATTGGCCCGTTGAGGGTATAATTGTATACTTGTTTGTATGTCAATGCTATATTGTGAGACCACATTATAATGTGGATTGGTTCGAGTATCTCGGCATGAGACGATCTTTAAACATGATTTATCGGTTTGGTCATAACAGGTTTGAGCTCGGGGCTCGGGGTGAGTCTCGGGGTGTTATTAATGATTATAGCGTTACCGGGGATTTTAGGGTAACAGGTTATGAATTGTTGATGTTTGAGGATATTGAGATTAGCGGGAATTGGGAAGCGTTAATTATGATTAACAGGATAAGTGGAAAGTACCAATTTTACCCTTGAAATGGTTTTAGAGGCTTTAGGTGACTTAAGGGTATTTTGGTCATTTGGGGTTTTGATATATATGACTTTGGAGGGCTGTAGAAAGAACAGAGCCAAAACAGAGTGTCTTTCTCCTTCCCGTACACCACCTTTCTCCATTTTCTTCGTTGGTGTTCTTGAGCTCAAGGTGGGGTTTCAAGCTAGGAAATCCAAGGGCTGGGTTTGTGGACTTGGTTCAGCTGTTGAGGAAGGTTCAAAGCTGGTTTTGAGGTGAGTTCTAGTCGTTGAATTCAGGTTGTGCTATGTTTTTCCCTTTAGTTTTTCAGCTTTTGATTCTTGTTAAAAGATTGGATTTGAAGAGGTTTTAATTGATGTTTAGCTTGGGTTTTGATGAGGGGGAGTTATGGGTGATGTTTAGAGGTTAAATTGAGTGTTTGGAGGAGGTTTGGAGCAGGTTAGAGGGCTTGGTTCCAAGGGAAAACGCAGGGGAAAGATTTCAGGTGCGTGCTGTCATTTTTGGTTGGTCTGGGTTGGGCGCCGCGGCATGGCTGTGGTGCGCCGCGGCCCTTGGCGTCTGGCAGAGAGGTCTGCCTCTATTTGAGGGGCGCGTCGCGGCGCAGCTGGGGAGGGCCGCAGCCCTTAGGGCAATTTTGGCCAATATCATGTTTTTAGCTTGGGGATTCAAACCTTAGGCCTCGGGGTTGGACCTAGTACCCGGTTGGGTAGTGTTTGATGTCCCGGAGGCTAGGTGTTGGTTTGGGAACCCTCTGTTATCATTTTTATTGATGAATCCTATATTTTGGTTCTGACCAGGTGACTGTCAAGGAATTTAAAAGATTGATCGTTCTCAGGGGGTCGTTCATATAATAATTCTCACTCGAATCAGAGGTAAGAAAACAGTGTATGAATACAGTTGCACCCTGTATAGGTATATGACATGCATGGTTTGTAATTGAAGCATGTTGGTTTATTTATGTGGACATGGATTGCATATTAAATGCTAGTGAACGCTGATTATTTGTTTATGGCACTGACTAGTCAGGGATCGACCCTAAAGTCGATGAACACGCATTGAATGGCTCTATGACATTAATGCTGGACCGACCCTAAGGTCGAAGAACTTATAAGCACTTGCCTGGTCTAGGACCAGATGTTCATAGCCAAGGTATATGACCCCGGTGACTGTTTGTCACATGGCTAGGGGACGTTGTCCATAGTTACGGCTCTAGAGTCGGGAGGAAGGTTATGTTGGTGACCAATCACCATGCACCTGTCCTGATCAAACTTATGAAAGAATTACTTATCGGTTAAGCCCTGGTGACCCTATCGTCACATGGCTAGAGGGAGCTGTACCCACTATTGTGACTTTTGGCTAATGTCACCTATCTGCTTGGACTGTTGATCCTGAACGATTACTATGACTATTGTTGATATTATATCATGCTTTATTGTGTTTTCTTGCTGGGCCTTGGCTCATGGGTGCTATGTGGTGTAGGTGAAGGGAAAGAGAAGCTTACCCAACCCTGAGAGGAGAGCTTGGGTGATGTAGTGTACATATTGGGCCGCTTGACCACCACGGTCAGGGAGTTCTCAGAGGAACTAGGGGTTTACCCTATTTTTGCCGCTTAGGTCGGCGGGGATTGTAAATTTGAAACAGTAGCAACCCTTTTGTATTATGTACAGCTTGTAAACATTTTGAAAGGCTCATGAGCAGTTTATTTACTTAATGAAATGCATCCTTTCCTTTTACTAGTTTTTCACCTTAACCTAATAATAACACTTAGATCACGATTTTAACCAAAGGACTCGGGTAGCGAGTCAAATTTCCGGTTCACTGTTCACCGTAACTGTTCTAGGGTAGCCAGGGCGTTACAGATGTCCTTTTCTTTTGCTACTTGTAGTGTTACTTTTCGCTTGTATGTCAACATCTCTTTTGCTATCTGTATGCCCTAAATATCCGCACATATTGGCGAGCAAGAAAAGGGCCTAATTCGATCTAATGCGTGTAGATCATCCACCCAGAGCTGTGTGTTGCGGGCCTCCTTTTCTACATCTTGAGCTGATTAGGGAGTTAACTGCTACACGGAGGCATCGTGTAGCTGGAGTAGGAGTGTCATGAGCTGGCGCCACATTAAGCTCGTGATGCAGCAGAGATCTTACATCAAAACCCTTGTAAAGTCAACCACGTAATATAAACGTGCATATATTATACATCATGTGTCTATTCTATTCCCGAATTCTCGAACACGCATTATAAACGTGCGTGTTTGGACACCCCACGCCTGATTTGGGCCATGCGGCTCATTATCCCTCCTTACTTATTGATTAGACCACACTTCGCTGCAAAGTTTAGGAATTAATCATCAGTGTCACAGACATGACATGAAGGATAAAGAGATCACGGGATGACCCCATTGCCAACCCAGATATCTTCTTCCTATAAATATCAAGACCCTGGGTAGTGCAAGAGGTTGGCATATATTTTGTAAAGAAACACTCTGTAAGAAATAGTCAAGAGATATCAATAATATCGCCTGGTGGACTAGAGGCATTTTAACCTTCGAACCACCTAAAAAGAAAAGAGTGATCATCTATAGTTATTTTCATATTACGGTTCACCAATTTGCACTAATCCATCCTATTTATTCTTATAATTACCTGTTGCCGAAGAACCGCGTCAATAGATTGGTGCTTTCATTGAGAGGATTTAGATTGGTGCTGTCGCAAAAACTTGATCATGGTAGTTACTCGTTCGAGACATGGCAACGAGGCGGATCAACATGATGGGTAGGAGACCCACCATGCCGCCACATCCGATGAACAAAACCCCGAGATCCAACAGCGATCGGGAAAGCAGCCTATGGGCTAGGACGACACCGGGAGTTCGGCGCCCCGACCGCCAAATCCAAACCCGGGTTTCCTGACGGCAATAGAGATGGAAAACATACAGTTGAGGAGTCAGCTATCCAGAGCAAGAAAGCAAATCGAAGAAGTCTTGGCCCGGCTACCCCCTCTTACGACTGACGTTAACGTCGAAAAGGGGCAAAGTGGGACTCACAAGTCCCACAGGGATAATTGGTCCAGACCTAGTCGATCAGTCAGAACCTCAACCCCAAGTTCTACACCCACATCACGCCACAACTAGGAAACTGGGTTTGAGGAGTTTCCCAGGGCCAATCAGCAATTCAGCCAGTCAGTCCGAACCTCGACTCCTAGCTTGATTCCACCGTCGAACGCTCACAGGAGGGCTCGTGGCATCTCGCGGAGGAGATCCAGGTAAGGCTCGCAAAGACAGACTGCTCCAGCCAGCCCTCTCGTGCCGCGGTCCGACCACCGAGCGCAGGGTGCTGGAGATGGTAGAGTAGAATGGTCGCGGGCTAATTTGATCCGCTTGGACGAGACTAAGATCGTGTCACCAGTTAGGCACCCCCCGTCGCAGATAAGATATCCATCTCATCCCCATCCAGTTTGGGGCATTCCGGCACACAGGAGCAGCAGAAGAAATCCTCCTCACCCCCAGCGGCGGGCTCCAAGCTTTTCCAACGGGAGTTACTGGACCAGGAGCCACCGAAGTGGTATATTTGGTGAAGACCTACGTAATAACTTGAGTTCGGCGCAAAGCCCTCGGGCCACCTCGAGGGCCGACCTTCGAGATCGCCTCAACTCCCAGAGGGGGGATCCGGCTAGAAATGGAAGTCATGCTCACCGAGGGGATGGTCTTTCCGAAGTACGTGATAGTGGGAATGTCCCACCTAACCAAGCTCAAGCTTGGAGGGACAATAACCCGCCTAACGCGTACAATGGAACTGGAGCTGTTGAACAGCCCCAGAACAACCAAGGGAGTAAGGACAAAACCCTAGAGCCTTTAACTCAGATGGAGGAGATGATGAAGAAGCTCTTATCAGAAAAGGAGAAAGATGAGTACGACTCGGGGGACGAACTCGAGCTTTTTGCCCCTAGCATAGTAGCCACAACATACCCGCTAGGTTTTTGGATGCCCCACCTGTCTAAGTTCGATGGAGACGGAGACCCGTCGGATCATTTGGGTATGTTCAACAGCCTGATGATGGCCCTTAACATCGGCCCCAAGCTAAGGTGTTTGATATTCCCTTCCACCTTGACTGGGCCAGCTAGGCAATGGTCCAAGCAGTGTAAAAAGCAGTCCATAAGCTCGTGGAAGAATTTTTCTACTGACTTCAAGAGGGCGTTCCGAGCTTCTCAAGCTGCCCGCGTCAAAGCTGACACCCTGGCGAACGTGAAGCAACAACCCAAGGAACCTTTGAAAGCTTACCTGAGCAAGTTTGCAAACGTCACGGCTCGAGCCAGGGACGCAGACGATAGTTCCAAGCTTATGGCCTTGAGGACTGGAATCCTCGTTGGAGGCGGGCTATGGAAAGAGATACAGAGAAAAGGTGTCAGCACCATGGATAAATTCCTGAACAAGGCCCAGGGATGGATAAACCTGGAAGAGGCGCAAGCGTCGGTCACGGGAACCAGCCAAACCCCTGATCAACCCGTTGGAGTGGGGACGGATGTCGTGAAAATGACTCAAACCGTTACACAGAATAACCAAGGGGGTGGAGGTAAGAGAAATGGAGTAGCGAGGGCGGCCAGCACGGTCCGAAGAAGAACAAGCCTTTGGAAAAATTTAAGCCAGTCTACGCGGCTTACACCAAACTCACAAATACTAGGGAACACATTTTCCTAGCAAACTGTGCTCGCCTCCACTAGAAAAAGCCAGAGCCTTTGAAACACCAGAAGGCTAAGAGGGACCCTTCCAAGTTCTGTCGATTCCACAACGACATTGGCCATAACACTGACGATTGTAGGCATTTGAAGGATGAGATCGAGACACTCATCAGAGCCGGACCTTTGGCTCAGTATGCGCGGAACCGAGTTCCTACTAGTCAGCCAGCTCCGGAAGCACCGGTAAATCAGCCTGGGCCCTAGATAAGTCAGGATACTCCTCCTCCTGTAATAGGAGGAGAGATATCCACAATCTCCAGAGGCCCCCATTTGGCCAGCACGAGCAGAGGTGCCCAGAAGAGACATGTCAATGAATTGAAGGCCCATAACGGGGTGGAATTCGTCCCGGAGCAGCATCTACCCAAACAGCGGCGATTGGAAAGGCAACCAATCATTTTTACCGAGGAGGACGCTAGTCACGTCTAGTTCCCCGATAACGATCCTCAAGTCATAACCGCCTAACTCGCCAACCGAAGAGTTAGGAGGATATTAGTCGATAATAGGAGTTCGTTGAACCTGTTGTTCCGGTCTACGCTGAAGAAAATGGGATTGTCTATCACCGAGCTGAAGGCCACTTCCATGATGCTGTATGGATTTTCTGGGGAAGGGTTGGCAGCGATAGGAACTATCGAGCTAGTAATAACCTTGGGAGAATGGCCCCGAACTGTCTCTAAACTCCTCGAATTCGTGGTTATCGATTGTCCCACCGCCTACAACGCTATTCTGGGCCGACCTACGTTGATGGCATTTGAGGCCGTAACTTCTATTGGCCATCTCGCAATCGAATTCCCTCCTCTATGGGAATATGTATGGTCTGAGGTGATCAACTTGCTGCTAGGGAATGCTATAGCATTTCCATGAAGGGAAAATCATGACCCGGGCAGTAGAAGATGACCGTTCAAAGCGGGGATGAGGAATCTCAGCTAACAGGACCTACTCCTGAGATAAAAAAACCTGAAGAAGCCAGTGGGGAAGGGATCACCTTGAATGATGATATCGACCCCAGGATAGGCGAAGATAGATCCGAGCTCCAAGCCATCGAAGAATTCGAAGAGGAGAACATTGACCCAAGAGACCCCTCGAAGGTGGTGAAGCTCGGGAAAAACCTGTGTAATAAGAGGAAGGCGGAGTTGCTGAGATTTCTACAAGAGAATCTAGATGTGTTCGCCTGGTCTCACGAAGACATGATAGGGATCAGCCCAAGCGTCATCATGCACACCCTCAGCCTGGACAAGAGCGTGCCTGCGAAGTCCCAGAAACAAAGGCGCCTGGGAACGGCACGAGCGGAGGCCCTAGAAGAGGAAGTAGCTCGACTTTTAAAGTGCGGCTTTATTCGCGAGGCAAAACACCCGATCTGGGTCGCCAATCCTGTTTTGGTCCCAAAGCCCAACGGGAAATGGCGGACTTTTATCGACTTTTCCGATCTGAATAAAGCCTACCCCAAAGATTGCTTCCCCTTGCCAAGGATTGATCAACTGGTGGATGCCACTTCGGGGCACGAGCCCATGTCCTTCATGGATGTGTACTCGGGCTATAACCAGATCGCCATGAATCCTGCGGACCAGGAGCACACTAGCTTCATGACACCAACTAACGTTTATTGTTACAAGGTCATGCCTTTCGGACTGAAGAATGTAGGAGCTACATACTAGAGATTGGTCAACAGGATGTTTGTTAATCAGATCAGGAGAAACATGGAAGTGTATGTTGACGACATGTTGGTTAAGTCGAAAACTATCGATAACCACGTCCCTGATCTGAAAGAATGTTTTAATATTTTAAGGCAGTATGGCATGAGGCTTAATCCTCAAAAGTGTACCTTCGAGGTTGCGTCAGGAAAATTTCTAGGTTTCATAGTCAACACCAGAGGAATAGAGGCGAACCCCGATAAAATCAGGTTGCTACTCAAAATTCCATCACCCCGGTGACGAAAAGACGTCCAAAGTCTAACAGGAAGGGTGGCAGCCCTTAATCAGTTCATTTCCAAATCAACCGACAAGTGTTTGCCATTCTATAACGTGCTCCGGGGAAATAAATATTTGAGTGGACCGATGAGTGTGAGCGTGCCCTCGACCTAAAAGAACACTTAGCTGAGTCGCCTGTGTTATCTAAACCAACAGCAGGAAAGCCTCTTTTTCTCTACCTAGCTGGAAGATGCATCCAGCGTCATGCTGGTTCGTGAGGAAGATCGGTCTCAAAAGCTGGTCTACTACATTAGCAAGAGGCTTCTCAGAGCTAAGTCTAGGTATTCGGTGATGGAAAAGATGGCGTTCTGCCTCATTATGGCCTCCAGAAAGCTCAGGCCGTACTTCCAGTCCCACTCAATCCACGTCATAACCGATCAACCTTTAAGGCAGTTTTGCAAAAACCTGAGGCATCGGGGCGTATTTTGAAGTTGGCTATCGAGCTCAGCCAATTCGAGATACTGTACATGCCGCGAACTACGATCAAAAGCCAAGCTCTGGCTGATTTTGTAGCAGAGTGCACGGGATTCCAAGAGGAACCAGTGGAAGAACCGGTGCAAGCCTCGTGGAAAGTCTTTGTGGACAGTTCGTCCAACGAGAACGGATCCAGAGCTGGAGTCATTCTGATATCCCTGGAGGGACATCATTTCCACTCCGCATTGCGATTCGGATTCGAGGCATCCAACAACGAGGCCGAATACGAAGCTTTATTGGCTGGGCTAAGGGTGGCCCGGGAGCTGAAGGCCAGCTCCATCCAGTGCTATAGCGATTCCCAGCTCATGGTAAACTAGGTATCAGGAGAATACCAGGCGCAGGGAACCAAGATGGCGGCCTACCTAGCCAAGGTAAAGATGGAGCTGTCCGTATTTGAGCACAGCCTATTTGAACAGATACCTCAGGAGTAGAATGCCAATGCTGACGCCTTAGCAATGCTCGCCACCTCTGGGGAGGCCGAAACCTTGGGACTGGTACCGGTGGAATTCTTGGAAAGGCCAAGCATAGAGGAAGTCGGGAGGGAGGTCGAAATGATCGACACCAGGCCGACCTAGATGACTCCCATAGTCGAGTACCTCACAACAGGAAAGTTACCTAAAGAGCGAAACGACGCAAGAAGGGTACTTTACCAAGCTCCGAGGTATACAATGGTAGACGGGACGTTGTACCGACGTTGTTTTTCTCTACCTCTCCTATGGTGTGTTCTGCCAGGCAAAGCGAAAATTATTCTGCGGGAAATCCATGAGGGGTTTTGTGGAGATCACGCTGGGGGGCAAAACCTGGCCTTGAAGATATTAAGGCAAGGATATTATGGGCCCACTCTATCGAAAGATTCGTTTTCCTATGTCCAAAAGTGTGACAAGTGCCAGCGGTTTGCCACGGTCACCCGGGCCCCTCCAGTCGAGCTGAAGGTGATCACGTCCCCGTGGCCATTCGCGGTCTGGGGAATTTATTTAGTTAGTGCCCTGCCCATGGGAAAAGGGGGAGTTCGCTATGCGGTGGTGGCTATTGACTACTTCACAAAATGGGCAGAAGCGGAGCCCCTGGATATGATTACATCAAAGAGGGTCCTCGAGTTTGTGGTTAAGAATATAGTCTGCCGATTCGGGCTGCCAAAGAAAATCATGTCGGATAACGGAACCCAGTTCGATAGCGACCTCTTCACCGAATTCTACGAAAGGCACGACATAATTAAAAGCTTTTCCTCCGTGGCCTACCCCCAGGATAATGGAAAATTCGAGGCTGTGAACAAGAAACTAAAAGCGAGCCTAAAGAAGAGGTTGGATGAAGCCAATGGAGTTTGGCCTGAACAACTCCCCCAGGTGTTGTGGGCGTACCAGACCTCGCACCGAACTTCGACAGGTCACACTCCTTTCTCCCTGACTTTCGGGACTGAGGTCGTTCTTCCCGTCGAAACAAAGATAGCCTCACATAGAGTCTGGGCATTTGACCAAGACCAGAATGACAAATTGCTCAGCGCGTCCCTCGACCTAGTTGACGAAAAACGTGAACCTTCGCAGCTGTAGCTCACGAATTATCAACAAAAGATCACTTGCTATTTCAACTCAGGTCAAGAGACGCATCTTTAGCTTAGGCGACCTGGTGCTCCGAAGAGTCTTCTTAACCGGTAAGGATTCCAAGGACGAAGTTTTGGGGGCCGAACTGGGAAGGACCCTATCAGATCATAGAGGTTCTGAAGGAAGGGACCTTTAAATTAGCTCGGCCCAATGGAGAAGCAGTCCCACGGACATGGAACGCTATACACCTAAAGAAATATTATCAATAGTCATACTTTTGTAAGGCTTAATTACGAAAGCCGCCTTGTTTTATTAAAAAATGAGAAGTAGTTTTGTATATCGTTGTATGTTTCTGTGTGCGGATAGTTCTAGAAGAGTGTTTTCCAAGTAACCAAGAAAGATCTCTTTCTGTTTACTTGGGGGGCATATGTCCTGGAAACAACCAGGTCTTAAACCAGGTCTTAAACCAGGTCTTAAAAACTTGGAAGTTAGTTAAATTGACTAACCAGTGTTTTTCCTAAAGAGCACGAGGTGTCGATAAAATTAACACGAACTAAGTTTTTAAAATCAAATATGTCGTGGATACAACCAGGTCCTAAAAACTTGGAAGTTAGTTAAATTGACTAACCAATGTTTTTCCTAAAGAGCACGAGGTGTCGATAAAATTAATGCGAACTAAGCTTTTAAAATCAAATATGTCCTGGATACGACCAGGTCCTAAAAACTTGGAAGTTAGTTAAATTAACTAACCAGTGTTTTTCCTAAAGAGCACGAGGTGCCGATAAAATTAACGTGAACTAAGTTTTTAAAAATCAAATATGTCCTGGATACGACCAGGTCCTAGAATTTAGAAGTTGATTCAAACTGGTTAATCGATGTTTTTCTTAAAAAGAACGAGGTATCAATAACAATTAACGCGGACTAAGTTCTTAGAGTTAACCGTCCTGGATGTAACCAGGTCCTAAAAACTTAGAAGTTTGTTAAAATTGACTGACAATACTTTGTAGTTTCGAAGAAAAAGTCAATAGACTGACGCAAATTGTAGTTTCGAAGAAAAAGTCAATAGAATGACGCAAACTAAGATTTTACCAAACACAAAAAAATATATATAAATAATAACAACTATTAAAAATAAATTGAAATGAAAGTCAGGGAAACCAATTGTCTCGAGGAGGAAAAACCTTGTGGTAAAAGACTACAAATAAGTAAAGAATACAAAAGTCCTAGGCCCCCCCAGGCCGCTCCGATGAGGTCACCCCTTCAGTTTCCTACTCGCCAGCAGCAGAAGTCTCCCCAGTCTCAGAAGGCGGCTCCTGTTGAAGGCGGGCCTTGAACTTCTCGAGAAATGGCTCCCACACCTCAGGTGCCAGGAAGGAGAAGTCTCCATCCTGGTTAAAGTCCCAGCAGTGATAGAGCATGGCCTCCATGGAGGAGCTAGAAGATGCCCTCTCTACCACGGTGGTGGCCTCGGCCTCCAACCGCTTAGCCTTGGCCTCCTCAAGCTCGGTCTTCGCAGCAGCCAAGGTGACCTGTGCAGCCTCGGCCTCCAATTGCTTAGCCCTGGCCGCCTCCAGTTCGGCCTTCACGGCGGCCAAGGCGACCTGTGCGGCCTTTTCTCGTTCTTTGGCAGCCGTCAGGGCAGCCTTGGCATTTTGCTCTTGCTATTGTGCAGACACGAGAGCGGCCTGAGCAGTCTGGAACTCTCCCCTTATCTCATCAAACCTGGCTCTGGATCGAGCTATGCTACGGTGTAGAGACAAAGCCGACTGCAAAGACATAGAAAGTAAGGCAAAAAAGCAGATGCTGGGAAGAAAACAAAGAATGTTAACTAAATAAACTTACCATGAGGGTCATCCCCAGCGAAGAATCCATAACATTCTCGGGGCTCCTCGTCTCAATCTCCCGCAAGTCCCTCGGAGTAGCATTGTAGTAATGGTCCACCGTATAGCTTGCGATCTCGTAGACCGTCCCTCGGAAGGCCTCGGGGATTTTCTCCAGGTCCTGAGTGTTCACCGGGATGCGCATTGTGGGAGTGGGAGCTAGCGGGTTTCCGGCTAGTACCTCCTGTTCCCGATTCGGGACCGGAGGCCGCGGGGGAGGTGGGAGCATGTTCTCTGCGGCGGTAGGAACCTGGCCCCTCCCCTTGGCGGGAGACTTAGAGATGGTCCTGGGAAGAGTCTTCTTGGTCAGCCGGGGTTTCTTGACCAGTGGCCTGGACGATCCAGAGGGAGGATTCCCCCCTGGAAGATGGATCGCAGGACGTTGTCTCCGAGCTGGGCCATCTCTTTGCCTGAAACAAAAAAAAAAGACGTCAGTGTTAATATACATACAAGGTTACTTCATTACAAGAAAAGTCTAAAGATGTATTGCAAAGATCCTGCCCTCCGAGCTGGAGGAGGAATCTAGTGCCATGATCTCCGGCCTCGGAGCTTCTATGGGGGAGTCTAAGTTTATAACTTCGCGAATGAGAGGGGGTTCTGGGTCCGGATCCGCCTCAGGACTAGACTCCTCTACATACTGCCTAAGCCCTAGAGCGACTACATCCTCAAGGAGGGAGGGCCACGACCTAAGGTTGGTCCCGTACTCCTCAAAAAAGGCCGACCTAAAAGGCAGGGTGTTGTCTACTACTACAGTTCCCCTAGGGCGGCCCATATCATGGTGCAACACTAGTTGGTCTACACACTGGAGTAGGGTTATGTTAAGGTCTGGGTCATCTCGATGGCGATGTACGAGTTTGCTCGGGTTAAACCTAGCCAGCCTTAGGTCTACGCCAGCCCTGTCTAAGTCTCTAAACAGGTATGGGTTACCTTGGCCGAAGGGGCCGACTGCTGCCCCGGACTGAATCCAATCCGCGTCAAGGCCCTGAGCAGCCTTGAGAGCACGCTTTCATCGCATGAGCGACACCTCATCTTCCTCATCCTGCTTGTCACTATCCGCAACATCCCTCTCGGGGACAGGTACCAGCTCGTGAGCTATTGGAATAGCCCGCGGCCTCCTCAAGGCCAGAGTCTGGCCTGGAGAAATCAACTTACACGCCAGCATCGTCTCATCCGACACGAGCTGGCGATAGTCTTTTTCACTTGATGGGAGCCCCACCAAGGTTTCGTATTGACCCCCAAGGGTCACCGATTTGGCCTTCCTCGCAAAGATGGTTGCACGATGATGTTCAAGTCAACACACGTGAAAAGAAATAAAGCAATTTGTTGATTTTGCGAGTTGAGAATAGAGAGAACTTACGAGGACGGTTAAAGTAGTGGTATTCGCAGTTGCGAAACCCCGTCGACATGAAGAACTGGTCCTTGAAGTCGTTGGGGTGGCTGGGCAGCTCGATGACTGCAGGAGAGTTGGGAAAATGGGTCAAATAGTAGAACCCGTCGCCTCGGCCCCGTTGATCCGGGCAGGCTTTGAGGCAAGTGAAGAAAAGGATGTCCGCTGGGGTCGGGATCTCCCACTCATGCCTCAGGAAGAGGTACCTCAGCCCCACCAGCAAGCGGTAGGAATTAGGGGGCAGTTGGAAGGGAGCCAGCTTCACGTAAATCAGAAAATTCGCGAAGTACTAGTCCAGAGTAGAATGGCCCCGACCTTGAGGTGTTCATCGCTCCAAGCCGCGAACTCCTCGTCGAGCGGCGTGCAGCTCCTCTCGCCCTCGAGGGGAGGTCGGGCAATAAGAGCGCCTGTCCCAATTTCGATGTTATGGGACAGCAGGATCTTGTTGACCCTCCCTTGGGTTGTAATCTTCGAGACTATTTTCTCTGCCTCGAAGAAAGCACCAGGTCCCACCTCGACCTCTTTCTCCACTGTGGGACCGAAGTGGGGGATGGGAGAATCCACAGCAATCCCTTTCCCCTTGCTGGCCTGCTGGGATGACGAGCCAGCCGTGCTCTTCTTGGGTACTTTTTCCTGTGTCCCATCTGGTCGCCTAACGAACAAGAAGGAAGAAAAGTTTAAATAGGCGACCTAAAAATAGAAAAGGGAATATAGAGCGATAAGTGATTTTCGTGCACGGGATGAGGTAATCTCAGCCCGCGGTGCGTGAGGCGACGTGATGCCATGGTCACGCGCCCATGTTTCCAACGGATCCCCGATTGCTCAGGATCTGTGTGTCAGGAGGGTTAGGATAATGCTTGCCTTGGAGGGAAAGTTTTAAAAAGAAAAACCTCCTAGGAAGCGTGACCCCTAAGCTACCCGGTTTTGCACCCTAGAAACCTCTCACCTTCCCCTTTCCAAACAGGCATTCCCTAAAGCTACCCAGAAAAGCTACCCAGAAAAATTACCCAGAAGTTATCTTGTCCAAAACATCATGTTCCTAGACATGTTCTCGTATAGTCGATATACCTAGGATCAAAACCTATGCACCAAAAACTAGCCGAAAACAACCTACAGTGTGCGACTAAGAAGGAGGTTTACCTAACAGAAAAACATAAAGATCAAAACATGCTACAGGCAGAGGACTTACAGTGTATTTTTTGTATGGAAGCCGTAAAAAGCGTAGGAATCGGAGTCTTGGTGGAGTCTTTAAAGCTGGACTGGTGCAGAAACTCTTATGGCAAAAGCGTAGGGATCTCTAGGATGATAACCGGAAGAAGAGAAACTTCTGAGACTAAAAAGGACAGAAAATGAGGAAATAACTTCAAATGAAGGGTGGCTAATACGGAAGATGGCCAACCTTATATATACGTAAGAGGCATAAAGGAACGAGGGTCGTTCGGTCAAATTAATGCGAGATATGAGGGTCATAACTCGAGAGGCGAAACGATGGCCGAAAGCAGGCTAGGCCATTTAATACAAGTCTCGGAAACCGAACAGTCGCCAACCACGGCGCTCCACGTGTCCAATGCCCACGCAGGGGGCGGGACATGAAGAGTGGAAAGGGATACTTAAAAGCCCCCATTGTGAAGACCACGGATGACGTCATGGGTCATGAGCAGGGGCTTGGGGGGCAAATGTATGCCCTAAATATCTGCACATATTGGCGAGCTAGAAAAGGGCCTAATTCGATCTGACACGTGTAAATCGTCCACCCAGAGCTGTGTGTTGCGGGCCTCCTTTTCTACATCCTGAGCTGATTAGGGAGTTAACTGCTACATGGAGGCATCGTGTAGCTGGAGTATGAGTGTCACGAGCTGGCGCCATGTTAAGCTCGTGATGCAGTAGAGATCTGACATCCGAACCCTTGTAAAGTCAACCACACAATATAAACGTGCATATATCAGACATCACATGTCTATTCTATTCCCGAATTCTCGAACACGCATTATAAACGTGCGTGTTCAGACACCCCATGCCTGATTTGGGCCATGCGGCCCATTATCTCTCCTTACCTTTTGATTAGACCACACTTCACTGCAAAGTTTAGGAATTAATCATCAATGTCACAGACATGACGTGAAGGATAAAGAGATCACGGGATGACCCCATTTCCAATCCAGATATCTTCTTCCTATAAATATCAAGACCCTGGGTAGTGCAAGGGGTTGGCATATTTTTTGTAAAGAAACACTCTGTAAGAAATAGTCAAGAGATATGAATAATATCGCCTGGTGGACTAGAGGGATTTTAACCTTCGAACCACCTAAAAAGAAAGGAGTGATCATCTATAGTGATTTTCATATTACGGTTCACCAATTTGCACTAATCCATCCATTTATTCGTATAATTACTTGTTGCCGAAGAACCGCGTCAACACTATCTTTTGTAGGTCGCTTGCCTTATTCTCCAATACGTCCTAAAGTCTAATGTAGGACTCCACCAACCTTCATGACTTGATCTAAGCAATCAACAAAGAGCTTGACAACACCAGGGTAAGCTTGCTTAGGGCGAGAAGCTGATCACCAACACTCTAAGGGAGTTGGATAGGGTGAAGAAAAAATTCACTAAAGTAGATAAGACACTTGTACACCTTATCAGCGAGAGGGGCCAGACTAAGGAGATGCTTCAAGGTATCAAAAAGAAGATTTAGGATGTCGAGAAGAACCTCTTCGACAGCGAGGCCGAGAAAAAAGATCTCGCGCAAGAAACTAAGGCTGTGAATAGGAAGCTCATTGAAAAGCTCACCTAGAAGTTCAAGGCCGAGAAGAGAGAACTTGATGAGAAGCTCTTAGCTGCTCTTGCCGAAAAGGGCAAGCTTGTAGTCACTGAAGCCAAGGCTTTGAAGGATCTGGCTGCCCAATATAAAGAGTTTGAGGTATAGAGTACCTTCTCACAGACCAGGCCAACAACTTTGCCTCCGACACTCTCTACACTGTGGCGGCGGGACAATCTTGATGTTGACTTCAACTTTTTTAAGAATGACAAGGCCACAACTCTGGCTTTCTTTGAGAGTAAAAAAAAGGTCGAAGAGGACAAGGATGTGACTGTTGTCGCCCTCGATGATATGCCATGCCAAGAAGATGCCATTGAGCTAATCGAGGAGATCAACAAGGACAAAGGCCAAGATCCCGAGTGTCACGGGCTGACATTTTGACAGCGAAAATGCCCGTGCGACACCTTGACTCCTCTGAGCCAATGTCAGCCTTTCAACCATTCGAATAACAATGGGCACATTTTTCGCGCGACCGTGTGCCTCTGCACACTTCCGTCCCTCGAACAACTCTCGCTGAGTCATGCTCTCAAGCATCTATGAGTGCAGCCATGCATCAAGGCTATCTAGGAAAGGCACTCGCACTGTCCATAGGTTCTCACTATGGCAAGGCAAATCCCAACACCGATGTTCCCCCAGACGTTCACAAGCCAAGGTAGCATGTGTGGCCAAGAGCCAACACCAAGCTAACGTGCCTACACCTCTCATCATGCCCCATTCAATATTATTCGATTTGCTCACGTCACAGACCAAGGACTCCCATACGTCCATGGTCCAATCCTCAAGGCACCATACCATCATGCATGTTGGCAGGCCCTCGAGACTAGCTGCCAGACTAGTAGCACACACTGGACCTCTGTCCTACTCAAGCATAGTGCACCCTCCAATGCTTGCATGCTAGCAAGTCCCATGAATGACTTCCCGTGCCATCTCGTGTCGAGATTCATGGCCATGGCGCACCACGATACCTCTCGAAGGTTTGGGCCACATTCCATGCAAGCGGCATCCCGGCAAGCCAAGGGAACCGTACCCTTAAACCTCTAGCTTCACACTTCAACGCACTACCAGGGCGGCCTGGTAATGTCCATGAGTACTCCTACTCATGGAGACATATGAGTCCCCTCGTGGTCCTCATATGTCTGCCCTACTAGTCCTCCCAACTAGTAGTAGCTCACTTGACGCACCTGCGTCAGGGGGTGGTGGAGAGCTGACACCAGGTGCTCCCCCTACAAAGAGCCTTCTGAGCTTTTAGCTTTCTACCAGGAACATATATGATTTTTTCTTATGAGACATATTTGGCTTCCAGCTCGCCAATTCTCTGAATCTCCCAAATCCGATCATACCGTTGCATTTATTGACCCTTCAATATGGAGCCTACCAAGTCCCGTCCATTTCCAGGCAATATTGAAGATATTTACGAAAATGTCATTGCCGTACAAACTAGGCATCAGCATGCTCACCAGCCTGCACCCTCGCGTGCGCATCTGACCGAGCGCCATCCTAGCTTGTAACATGCTCTCAAGGCCGGCATGTTACACCGAGCACCCATCAGGTAATCAAGGCTAGCTATGAGCCTCTTGTACTTTTTTTAACTTTCTTTATATATAATTTTGTACATATGGATCCGTAAGCCATACTTTTTTGTATATTGAGACGATCTCAAGACTCGTACCTCTGAGTTTCTCATGCAAACAACTTAGTTGGCAATGCTGTAAAGTTATTTTTTTTCACTATTTTCTTACACAAGCACTTTATGTTTTTTAGCACTTATTTCTTTAACTTCTTCTAGTATTTGCTCACTGATAAAACCAATCTAATTGGCAACTTAATGACAAATATTCTCAAAATGTTAAAGTAATGATTAAAAGATCAATTTAGTCGCCCAACACGCAAAGCAGTTGACTTATATAACTCTTTTATTAACTATAAGAAACCCCGTTTTAGGTCTCTCTTGTTAATTAATAAATATAAGTCAACAATCTACTGCCCATTGTTGACCTCGGACCTTGAAAATTGCATCAGGTTGTAGGCTAAGTAGCAATTTTGAAATTTGTAGCACATCTAACAAACTTAAGACACTTAAGTTCATTGCACCCTTTAAGTAATTTAAGACACAAATTCATCAAATGTTGTAGGTCATGCACGAGCAACTACTAAGTAGGGAAGTAACTCATATGCTACACATATGCCTCTCAAGCGATCAAAGACCTTGGTTTATGGCGACTTGTTTAGGTCTGCGAATGAGTCACATAAATAAAAATAATAAATAGACAATATTTAGAGGAAAATGTTGCGCTTTAAGGATGCACAACCTTCATTAATTACTGTAGCTTCTGGAAACTCTTCAAAGTTTTGTTCACCACTTCAGTATGTCCATAGGCTTAATAAGCAATAGTGGAAAAACTCTACAACATTTCATGTTTCTCGCAAAAATCAGTAAAAAGGTCATTGTCGAATTGAGTAGTATTATTGAAGATTGTCTTTCTCAATTCATACCAGCAAATAATATTCTTAACAACAAAATCAAACACTTTTTTCGAAGTAATCATTGTAAAAAATGTTGGTAATTTATGGCCTACATACTCCAAATCAACCATTAATTATAGTAATAAACTCAATAATGCAAACTCTAGGGACTAATCAATAATCACATGTATTGTATGAAGACAAATCTTGAAAATTGAAAGACTAATGCAAAGTCTAGAAAATGATGTAAAATGAATAGCAAAATTAGATCACCTAGATAAATGGAATCCTCACATAAAATATAATAGAATTATCAAAGATAAAATCACAAATTATAATGGGAAACTCAAAAATGAAATCAAAATAATCTACCTTATAGATTTAGGGTTTTGGATAGATACAGCCTTTGAATTAAACAATTGAGTCTTCAAATATGGGGAACATCAAAAGGCTTATACACGAGGAATATTAATGTCCAAAATCTATATTTTAAGCCTTCCGAAAGTTGTTTGAAGCCTCAACAAGATGGAATGAGAAGTGGGAATTAACAAGCATTTAAAATTCACAAAAGTCAACCAAGAGAGAGTTGAAAAGTGTGATTAGGACTTTACAACTCTAAAAGACCATTTTTTTAGTTTATGCACCATCATTAGGCTTAACCAGTAAGAAATCATCTTTTATACACACATTTTTTGAGCCAAAAAGCACATTAATTCAATGTGCCAGGAGACATGTCGCTTTTCGTAGCCATTAAAGTTTTAAACGGCTATAGGCAACATGTGGCTATATAGACTGCAACATGTATATTCTAAAATATAAGAAAGAAAAGTTAAGAAATAATTACAGAACTTTATAGCACAATGTATAAAAATCTTCATTGTTTCTCTTAGCAATGGATTTGACAAGTATAAAATCACATTAATAAGAAAACCTAGGACACCAAAAAGTTTAATATAAGTAACTAATTTATAAATTAACAGATGATTAATGGGTTCGAACGAGATAAAAGGGTTGGGAGAGATGGAGAGCATTAGTGGGTAACAAAAATTAGTATTAATTAGAAGCGAGCAATTTAGGTATTTTCTTTTTGGATAAATATTTATTTGATTGAAATACATACTTGGTACTCTGCGTTTTTAATAATTATCAATCGATACTCCGTATTTGCAAAGACTACATTCTTTTGTATCTCGAGTGTGCTTAAATTTTTAATATTCTCATGTTATCCCTAATTTTAATAATTTATCTATTTAATATTTGTTATTTATAAACAGTGTAAATGTGTTTTTTAAATTAATAAAACAAAAAAAGAAAAGTATCCATTTTAAAGAATTAATAAAACTAAAACAAATCAATCCCTATCTTTTTGTCTCTCTACCCTTCTTCCTCACTCAATCTCTTAGACACACCTAGGTCAGCCTCACTAATCGACGTCGCCACTCCAGTCTGCTCCTCCGAGTCTCTCTGTGAGATCTCTGAGGTGTGAAGGAATGTTTGTTTGCCACCACTGACGACCCTGAAACATCTGTCCTCCTTATCCTTTGAACCAATGACGAGATATGTACCTCGCTAAAGCCTCTCACATCCGAGAAAACTCAATGCCACTCAAGAACATATCCCGCCTCTGCCATCTGAGCTTCACCCCATACTCCCACAGGGACCCCGCCTCTCCCCAAGAGCGTCGTTTGAGACGAGCGAAGTAAACTTAGTTGCAGATTGGTTAGCAAGGCAGAGCTTTGCCTGACCTCGGAGTGGAGCTATGCTTTTGGGGGCGTAGAGGTTCTGGTTTAAGGCAAGCATCCCATCATGTTCTCTTTCTTTCATATTTGTAAATCCTATAATTGGCATTTTTATAGAAATATCTTTTTTATAAAAAGAGAGAAAATGGTTGATTGAATTGTTTCCTTTTATTATAATTTTCGGAAATATTTGTTTTCCTTTTATTATAATTTTCGGAAATATTTTGTTTTTCCTTTCTTATATTTTTCGGATTTAATTGGAAAATATTTGGCTTCCTTTATTTTAATTTTCGGAATCTCTCTTTCCTTTTGTGTAATGTTTGGTCAATAATATGCTTCCTTATTTAGCATATATTGTCTCTTTTTGGTTATAAAGGAAACAAAGGTTATTGCAAATATTCTGTACTTACCCAAAGTTATTATTGGATTATTTGCTGATGTATTTTCGTGCAGCTCAAGGATTACAATCAGGAAACTGGTTTTTAATATCATTAATTATTGTTTCCTTTTTGAGCTTGTTTTGATCCGACTCAGGTCTGAGCTGTCCCCTCCGATATCGCATCTGTCGGATCAGAATCTTCTAAATAAGGCAACTCTTTGACAATCAAGAATATCTTCTGCGATTCTTGCCTTTATTAGAAGAATCCTTTTTCTGCCTTTGTGAGCACGAAAAAGACTCTATAAATAGGGCTCTAAAGGCAGTGAGAAAGATGAACTCTTTGGTGCATCATTCGTGAGCTTTATTGTAATATTTGAGAGTTCTTATTTATATTCAAGATCATAAGTTTTTGAGTGATCTTGTTGAATTATGTGTGTTTAGTTATAAGTGGTGAGCTTATACCATGTTCATGAGTGAATACACATTGTAATTTGAGCACAGCGTTTGTAGTCTTCGGGAGAAGATCTTTTACAAGCCTTGCGTCGGGAGGATGCAAGCACTCGCTGACCATTGAAGGGAGTTCAAGTGGTTGAGCGTTTCAATCAAAATCAGATTAGTGAAGAGAAATGCAACAAGTTGCGGCAAATCTCAAGAGGGAGTCTTGTTTTGTTTAAGTCAATGTTTTTGTACTTGTGATTCTTTATTAATTGGTTTTATTCTCTGGGCGTGGCCCCAAGGATTAGGTTATCCGAAAGGATTTCTGAACCTTGTAAAAATTCGCTATGTTCTTTATTATTTTGCACTGTCTTTTTATTGTGTTCAGTTTCTGTCGTGACAAGTTTGGTTTCTGTCCCGACAGAACTGTAATCTGTGTAAACAGTTAATTACCATTCCGCACTTTAATTAATTTACTTGGTTTAATTAATTTGGTAATTACTAAAAACAGAATTTCAATTGGTATCAGAGCGGGTCACTCATTTCTGAGTGTGATCTTGGTTTATTCCGTTTGTTGTTCTTGTTCTTGCAATGTCTTTTTTCACAGAAGGAGGTTCCATAACTCGCCCCCCTTTACTCAACGATTCAAACTATCCATATTGGAAAGTTCGAATGAGAGCCTTTATTAAATCTCAAGATGAAAAGGCTTGGAGAGCTGTTTTAAGTGGTTGGACTCCTCCAGCAGAAAGCGATGATATAACTAAGGTAAAATCTGAACTTGAATGGACTGATGCTGAAGATAAACTGTCCAGTTACAACAATAAAGCATTACATGCCATTTTTAATGGTGTTGGTGAAGGTTACATTAAATTGATTTCTTCATGTGTTTCGGCCAAAGATGCTTGGCAAATTCTTCAAACTCAATTTGAAGGAACTGCTGATGTCAAGCGTTCTAGGCTTGTAATGCTCACAACAAAATTTGAAAATTTGAAAATGAATGAAAATGAAACCCTCACTGAATTTTATGAGAAATTGTCAGATATTGCTAACGAATTTTTTGCTCTTGGTGAAAAACTTGAAGAAAATGTTTTGGTTCGAAAAATTGTTAGAGTTCTCCCTGACAGGTTTCAGACAAAGCTAACTGCAATTGAAGAAGCAAAAGATCTGGACAAAATGAAAGTAGAGGAACTGATGGGTTCACTTCGAACTTTTGAGCTAAACCAAAAAATTAGACAAAAAGGTAAAACAGAGGAAATCAAGGAAAAATCTATTGCCTTGAAATCCTCTAAAGAAAAGAAGGAAAGTTCGGATGATGAGGATGATGAGATGGCTCTGTTGACAAAAAATTTCCAAAAATACATAAAGAAATTGGGAAACAAAAAGGCCATATCCAAAAACCCAAAAGGTAATTTTTCTAAACCCTTTGAGACTAATAAAAAGGGTATTCAGTGCAGGGAATGTGAAGGATTTGGACATATTCAATCTGAGTGTGCAAATACCTTAAAGAAAAAGAAAGTCATGACAGCCACATGGAGTGATCAAGACTCTGAACAGAGTGATGAGGAGGAAAATAGTGTTGCCTTAACCTCTGTTCACAAAGGTATTGTTTTCAATTACAAGGATGCATTATGCCTTAATAATTCTGTTCAGAACAATGAGAATTCAGATAGTGATTCTAATGATTCTGATTTAGATGAGGAGTCATTTCAAGAGTCTTATAAAATAATGTATGATCAATGGCTGAAAGTTTGTTCTGAGAATCGTCTAATGGCTGGCAATAATAAAAATTTTGTTAAAAAAATTGAAAATCTTGAGATGATTATTGCCTCCAAAAATGATGAAATTGTTTCTTTTAATAAAGAAATTGAGTTTTTGCAAAAAGGTGTCAAAATGCTTAATCCTAGATCTGGAATTTTGGATGATATTCTTTCTGTAGGAAAAAAGGTTGGTGACTACAGTGGATTAGGATCTAATGGATCTGAGTCCTCAAGAAAAACAGTTTTTGTAAAATCTATGAATTATCCGTCTGTTGGGACAACTAACCGTGTTGCAGGATCAAGTCACGATGCTGAAAGGACAGAGTTGTCATCTGTTGCAACAGATCTTCAACTGAAGAAAATTTCTCCAAAAAGAAACATTGAACATTTTGTTCCAGTTTGTCATTTTTGTGGGATGAAAGGTCACATAAGACCTAAGTGTTTTTCTCTGTTAAACTTGTTCAAAAAGAATTTTGAAAAACATTTTGGTGGTATGAATCAATTCTTGACCAAAAGAAATTCAAAATCAAAAACAGTATGGGTCAAGAAAGTTAACTCTGTTTGCTTGGCTACTTTTACCTGTCACAAAATGCATGCATCTAGTTCATGGTACTTTGATAGCGGTTGTTCGAGACATATGACAGGTAATGCCAACATACTTACCAACTTCAAATCCTTGAAGTGTGGAGTAGTAACTTTTGGGGATGGAATGACAGGAAATATTTTGGGTAAAGGTACTCTAAACATTGAAGGGTTACCGAAACTGAAAAATGTGCTTCTTGTTGATAGGCTGAAAGCCAACTTAATTAGCATAAGTCAAATTTGTGACCAAGGTTTTTGTGTTAATTTTTCACATGATGAGTGTAATGTTTTAAATCAAAATGGTGATATTATTCTCAAAGGCTCTCGTTCTTTGGATAATTGCTACACTCTCACACAAAAATTCACATGTCATGCATCTTCATCAAGCGTTAATACTACTGACTTGTGGCATGAAAAACTTGGTCATATAAATTTCAAAAACCTGAAAAAGATTGCTAATGTAGGTCTCATCCGTGGTATACCCAAGTTGGGTAAAGAATCACTTGGTAAGTGTGAATCATGCCAATTGGGAAAATAGTTAAAAATTTCCCATAAAGCATTGTCTGATGTTAATACTTCAAATGTGTTAGAATTATTGCATATGGATCTCATGGGTCCTATTCAAGTTGAAAGTATTAATGGCAAGAGATACATCTTTGTTTGTGTGGATGATTTTTCTAGATTTACTTGGGTAGATTTTTTAAGAGAGAAATCAGATACTTTTGAAGCCTTTCAAACTCTATGTACAAGATTGAGAGTTGAAAAAAATTGTAATATTGGAAAAATTGTTCGAATAAGGAGTGATCATGGTAAGGAGTTCGAAAATTCTGTTTATGATGATTATTGTAAAACATTTGGAATTTTGCATGAATTTTCTGCTCCCAAAACCCCTGAACAAAATGGGGTAGTGGAACGGAAAAATCGTACCTTGCAGGAAATGGCCAGAGTTATGCTTAACAGCAAAAAACTCACAAAGAAATTGTGGGCAGAAGCTATTAATACAGCTTGTTACAAAATTAATCGTGTTTTTCTGCACCCAGGTACAAACAAAAGTCCTTATGAAATCTGGAAAGGTAGAAAACCCAATGTTAACTACTTTCATGTTTTTGGGTGTCTATGCTATATTCTTAGAGATCGTGAGAATCTAGGCAAATTTGATGCTAAGAGTGATATGGGAGTTTTTCTTGGTTATTCCACTAATAGTAGGGCGTATCGTGTCTATAATATGAGAACCCAAACTATTATGGAATCAGCTAATGTGGTTGTAGATGATTTTAAAGATTTTTCTGAGTACTCCCATGAGGAGGAAATTGACAGGCTCATAAGTGTGGCGGATCCGACAGCACAGCTTTCGGAGGGGACAACTGCCACTGCTGACGTATCAAATGACAAGTCTGTCGAAACAACAACTGGGCAAACAGAGAAGGAAAATCCAGTTACTTCCTCTGACTCCGTTCAAAAAGAACCATCAACCAGAGTATAAAAGAATCACCCTTCTGACCTTATTCTGGGAAATCTTGAGGAGAGTATGGTCACTCGAAAGAGGTATGTAAATTTGGTTCAATTTGTTTGTTTTACCTCCACTTTGGAACCTAAAAATGTGAAGGAGGCCTTAAATGATGAATCATGGATCAAATCTATGCAAGAAGAGTTAGATCAATTCACAAGGAATGAGGTATGGATTCTTGTCCCTAGACCGAGTCATACCAATGTTATAGGTACAAAGTGGATATTTAAAAACAAAACTGATGAATTTGGGACCATAATAAGAAATAAAGCTAGATTAGTTGCACAGGGGTACACTCAAGTTGAAGGAATTGATTTTGATGAGACATTTGCCCCTGTTGCAAGACTTGAATCCATAAGATTATTACTAGCTATTTCTTGTGTTCTTGGTTTTAAATTGTTCCAAATGGATGTAAAAGCCGCATTTCTAAATGGTTTTTTGAATGAGGAAGCTTATGTGGAACAGCCCAAAGGGTTTGAGGATCCTTACAATCCAAATCATGTTTTTAAATTGCAAAAAGCTTTGTATGGGCTGAAACAAGCTCCACGGGCTTGGTATGAGAGACTAACTCAGTTTTTGGTCTCAAAGGGATACAAGAGAGGGGGAGTAGACAAAACACTGTTTATCAAAAATGTTGATGAAAATATTATGATAGCTCAAATCTATGTTGATGATATAGTGTTCGGTTCTACTAATGATTCTCTAGTGCAGGAATTTGTGAAACAAATGCAGGAAGAGTTCGAGATGAGCATGGTAGGAGAACTCAATTTCTTCCTAGGACTTCAAGTGAAGCAGTCTGATGAAGGAATTTTCATTTCACAAAGCAAGTATGCAAGAAGTCTTGTGAAAAGATTTGGACTCGATGCATCTAAACCTGCTAAAACTCCCATGGGTACCACGGTCAAATTGTCTAAAGATGAAAATGGGAAGAAAGTTGATCCAACTCTTTACAGGAGTATGATTGGGAGTCTCCTTTACTTAACTGCAAGTCGCCCTGACATAAGTTACAGTGTTGGAGTGTGTGCTCGTTTCCAAGGGAACCCCATGGAGTCTCATGTGACTGCTTTAAAAAGAATTATTCGTTACATCAATAATACTCTTGATTTAGGCATTTGGTACTCCAAAGAAACAAATTCTAACCTTGTGTGTTATAGTGATGCAGATTGGGCAGGAAACACTGATGATCGAAAAAGCACAAGTGGTGGTTGTTTTTACTTAGGAAACAATTTGGTCTCCTGGCATAGTAAAAAACAAAACTCCATCTCCTTGTCAACAACCGAAGCTGAGTACATTGCTGCTGGAAGCTGTTGTACTCAACTTTTGTGGATGAAACAAATGTTGGCAGACTATGGGTTTGATGTTAAAACGTTAACCATTTTTTGTGATAATACAAGTGCTATTAATATCTCCAAAAATCCTGTTCAACACTCTCGCACCAAACATATTGACATTCGTCATCATTTTATTAGGGAACTTGTTGAAAACAAAACATTGATTTTAGAATATGTTGAGACTAACAAACAAATTGCAGATATCTTTACTAAAGCCTTAGACACGGTCAGATTTGATTCCCTCAGGAAGTCCTTGGGGGTTTGTTTTATTTGAAATTGCCAATAAATTGATTATCTTGCCTTGCATATGTGTTTTTGTAAATCTCTTGTCCTGATTGGAAGAAATTTGATGAGCATATTTTTTATTTTAGAGAATGATCGTTATAAGTCCTATACTTTGTTGGAATACAAAACCATATTTGAAAAATTATAGATCATCCAATTTATATTTGATCGAATCATTATCTTTGTATGAGCATTCCTAATCCAGTTTCTTTTCAGGCTCCATTTTGGAAAAGAGCTACCTATACTGATGTGTGAAAGCCGACACTGAGTAAGTTGGTACCAGGTAATTAGCAATTATATTGGAGGATACTCTACCAGCGTAAAGGGCTACCATCAGTATAAGAGTTATAGCCTCCATTATGGTTACAATTGGAAAAAGGCTAAAAATCGCCAAATATGGGCAATGACCCTAGCTTTAAAAGGCCAAAAACAAACGCCTAATTGCTTACACTTGCACACACATATGCCTGTTCTAGACTGTGTAAGATGGCTGTAAGACTCATACATATAATGAATTGACTCAAATATGTTTTGTGTATGGTATGTTTTTCGAATTATGGTCTCTTAGTATTTGAAGTATAACTCATTTCTCTAATTTGTGAAAAATATGGTTATCTTGTTTCTTCTGAACAGGACTTGGGATTTACATGGACACATATGGTAAGGCATTTTACACTTTATTTTCGGCAATTTTGTAATAAAAAAATAATAAAAGTTTGAAAAAGAAAAATCTGTTATCTACCGTGTATTTTAAAAAAAAAGGGGGCTTGGAAAAATTAATTTATGCAATTTAATTGGTTTATCTCAATATATTCTAAAAATATTCAAAAGTTTCCATTTTGAGGTGTGACAGAATTTGTTTTAAAAAAGGGAGATATTTTTTGGCATGTATCACTAAAAATCCGGTTACCCATTTTTGGTTACCCAATCTTGAACTTGCCTCATTTGTGTTTCGAATACTTTATATATTCGGAGTCCCTTGGTTGTTTTTTGATCAGTGTTTTCTTGTTAAATCTCTCTCTTATAACCGAAGTGTTTAGGGTTTCTTTCTGTGTGTGTTTCACTTGTTTTTCTCTTAGCAGTCATGAAGACTCGAGGCCGTGGTTCATCTTCCAAGTCCGTGAAGTCTCAGCAGGAGACACTTCCTGAATCTGTTCCCACTGCCACTCCTTCGGTCCCAGCATCAATTCCTGCTGTCTCTCCTACTCCAGGCCTTCGTTCTAAAACCACAGCAAGAAAGAAGGTTCTTGCTCTTTCGGGTCCTATCAGTTCATCTGTTCTTGGTGCTTCTAGCAAGGGAGTTACGTTCCCAAATTTGGATGCTGAGCAAATTCCTGCCTCGGCGGTTTCACTCGCCTCTCCCGAAGATCAATTAAAAGTCAAACCGGCCTTAGCAACTAGTCAGTCCAAATCAATTTCTACTGAAGATGTGTCTGCTCCATCTGATCATGACTCTGAATCCTCACTATCTCCTGATGTGTTGACACCCAAGGCAAAGGGCAAACGTAAGTCCAAAGGTGTTGGGTCGAAGAAAGGGAAAAAGGCCAAAGTGACTAAATCTAAAGGTACCAGCTCCATCTCTGATTCATCTCCTTTATCTCGTTTTAAATTAAAGGCCAAAATCAATCCTCCCCCATGCACCTCATCGGAGGATGTCTCTCCCGAGACGGAAGACTCTCAGCCTGAGTTGGACCCTTCCTTGACCGAGCCCAATCCTGAAGTTCCTCTTGATAATTTGGTTGAGGAGACTGACTCTGAAGAAGACCCATCTGAAGCCTCTCCTGTTGCATCGGACCCAAAAGGCACAACTCCATTGGCATTTCCTGAATTGTCGTCCAAACTTGCTAAGCAAAAAGGTACTCCTGCCCGTACCTTAGGTTCTTTCAAAGCCCACTCTATTACATTCTGTTTTAATGATAATGAGAAGAACATGCAATTCTATGATCATCGCCATTTTATTAGTGAGCAAAATTTTCTTTTTGCTCCTCATCGTGTTTTTGGGGTATTGCTTACTTTAGAAGAAAGAGGTTGGTTGCGATCCTTGTCTGGGTTTGATGGGTTTGTGCCTCGGGTTGTTAAAGAATTTTATGCAAACTTGAATGATGAACTATTAGACCAATCTTCTTTCATGTTCCATAAAGTTTATGTTAGGGGTCATTGGTATAATTTTAGCCCGTCCGAAATTGCTAAGGCTCTCAATCTCATCCCTGTGGAGATTGATGATTCTCTTGAGTTTGCAAAGGATCAAGTTTTGTCTGAACTGGTTGGTCAGGCTATGGTGTGGGAACCAAGCACCTCTCTTCGTGTCACCGATCTCACTCATTTCTATGGTGCTCTTTTCAAGTTTGCTATGTTTAATTGGATGCCTACCACACATTCCTCCACCATCACTCAAGATATGGTCTTCCTGTTGTTCAAAATTGGTACTGGAGTCGCCATAGATCTTGGAGCTGTTATTTTTTACCAAATCATGTCTCTAAGTGGTGCCAAACGTAAGGGGCAACACTTGATGTTTCCACAGGTCATTTACAAACTTTTGGACTCTCAACGTCCTTTGAAGAAGTCACATGAGACCTTGACTTCTCCTCTGGTTGGTCCCACCTATACTGTCAAAGATGATCATGCTCCGTCCACAGCTCGCAAAGTCAAAGGAATTAATCTGGCCAGTCCTGCTTCTGGAAATGTTGTGACTGACACTCCTGCTGTCCCGACTGATCTTGGTGTTGTCCAGACAGGAATTACCAGTCTTTCTGTCCGGTTTTCTCTCATGGAGGAGACTCAGCGCCAAATTCTTGCTTCATTGGCCTCTCTCAATGCATCCAGCTCTCCTGCCCCATGATGATCTCAGTACCTTTGATCTATTTTCCTATTGTTAGTTGTAAAAGAACACTTTCTGTGTCTTTCTTTTGGTTTCATTTCCTTTTCGTTTCTATGTTTCTTTGGCATTTTTTTCAGACAATGAGGGGGAGAGAGTGACTCTATTTTTGGTATTTTGTTCACCTGCTGGTTATTATTGGTTTATTTCGTTAACTGTGCTTTGGTTATCTTACGTAGGGGGAGTCATTTTTGTTTATTTTGTGATTCTTATGGTTTTAAGCACTTACTTGTGTTTTGCAGGGATCTTTTAAAAAAATAGATATTCCTTGTCTATAAAATTGCCAAAGGGGGAGATTGTAAATCCTATAATTGGCATTTTTATAGAAATATCTTTTTTATAAAAAGAGAGAAAATGGTTGATTGAATTGTTTCCTTTTATTATAATTTTTCGGAAATATTTGTTTTCCTTTTATTATAATTTTCGGAAATATTTTGTTTTTCCTTTCTTATATTTTTCGGATTTAATTGGAAAATATTTGGCTTCCTTTATTTTAATTTTCGGAATCTCTCTTTCCTTTTGTGTAATGTTTGGTCAATAATATGCTTCCTTATTTAGCATATATTGTCTCTTTTTGGTTATAAAGGAAACAAAGATTATTGCAAATATTCTGTACTTACCCAAAGTTATTATTGGATTATTTGCTGATGTATTTTCGTGCAGCTCAAGGATTACAATCAGGAAACTGGTTTTTAATATCATTAATTATTGTTTCCTTTTTGAGCTTGTTTTGATCCGACTCAGGTCTGAGCTGTCCCCTCCGATATCGCATCTGTCGGATCAGAATCTTCTAAATAAGGCAACTCTTTGACAATCAAGAATATCTTCTGCGATTCTTGCCTTTATTAGAAGAATCCTTTTTCTGCCTTTGTGAGCACGAAAAAGACTCTATAAATAGGGCTCTAAAGGCAGTGAGAAAGATGAACTCTTTGGTGCATCATTCGTGAGCTTTATTGTAATATTTGAGAGTTCTTATTTATATTCAAGATCATAAGTTTTCGAGTGATCTTGTTGAATTATGTGTGTTTAGTTATAAGTGGTGAGCTTATACCATGTTCATGAGTGAATACACATTGTAATTTGAGCACAGCGTTTGTAGTCTTCGGGAGAAGATCTTTTACAAGCCTTGCGTCGGGAGGATGCAAGCACTCGCTGACCATTGAAGGGAGTTCAAGTGGTTGAGCGTTTCAATCAAAATCAGATTAGTGAAGAGAAGTACAACAAGTTGCGGCAAATCTCAAGAGGGAGTCTTGTTTTGTTTAAGTCAATGTTTTTGTACTTGTGATTCTTTATTAATTGGTTTTATTCTCTGGGCGTGGCCCCAAGGATTAGGTTATCCGAAAGGATTTCTGAACCTTGTAAAAATTCGCTGTGTTCTTTATTATTTTGCACTGTCTTTTTATTGTGTTCAGTTTCTGTCGTGACAAGTTTGGTTTCTGTCCCGACAGAACTGTAATCTGTGTAAACAGTTAATTACCATTCCGCACTTTAATTAATTTACTTGGTTTAATTAATTTGGTAATTACTAAAAACGGAATTTCAATATTTTTGTTGCAAATCCCAAATTTGAGGGTGCGGGAGAAACCACAACTAGAAGATTTTGGCTTTTTTTTGTGGCATTTCAGAATGTGATTTTTGAATTTTGTTTTGGCATTTCAAAATGAAAATTTTGTTGGTTGTGAGTTAGAAATGTTTAATTTTTCATGATTTGAGGATAAAATTTTAGAATTATCCTTGATTATTGTTATGTTATTTTTTGTTGAATCTGTGTTTGCTTGATCAAAGCTTGGTCAGATCTGGCATCTGGGCTTTGCAAGTAGCAGTGTTGGTGGCTAAGAGGTGATGTCGTTTGGACTTGAACGTCTGGGTTGTGGAGATGACGTCTAGGGCAGAACAGATCTAGGTTTTGCAAATGTGTTCATAAGTTTTTCCTCGAGTGTTCTCGAGTTGTTTATAGTGTTCTTGAATCTAGGTTTACTTAAGTTGCTATTGCTTAAATCTGAGTGTATATTTTTAAATTTAATTTAATTTTAAAATTAATTAGATAAATTTAATTGTATTTTAATCTTTATTTGAATTTAGTTTAAATTTTGGCTTTAAAATAAATACATTTTCTTGTTTTATTAATTCAGAAAATACATTTATACTATTTAAAAATAATAAAAATATATAATTATCTGATAAATTATTGAAATTAGAGATAACATGGGAATATTAAAATTTAGGCACACTTAATCTACCAAAGTATGCAGAATATGTAAATAAGAGGTATCGATTGATAATTATTAAAAATATAGGGTACCAAATATATATTTCGATAAAACACGAAGTACCAAATAAAGATTTACCTTTTTATTCAAAACTAATGACCCGTCAATATTTGAAATGCAAATATACCTTTTGATATTTAATATCGGATGATAGACAAGTGATTTGCTCTCATTCTCCAAATATTTAAATAACTAGGCAATATAACTACGTCTCGTGTGGTGTTTATAATAATTAATATAACAATGATTTTTTGCAAGATAAGATTTTGCTTTATTTTTTTTGTAAAAATTTTAAATTTTTATATCTTTATGGTGGGGGATTTATAACTTAATGTGTTGTTAACATTTTCACTAAATGAGTAACATAACATGAATCATGACTTTTTGATGTTTGAGAACTATTTATATATATATATATTTGTTGATTCATTCTAGATTAACAATGAATTTTATAATTAGTAAATAAATAAAAGACTTGATGTAATTCACGATTTGGGAAAAAAAATCATATGTAGTATTATTTTGATTAGATGAGTTATGAAACAAATAAGGTAAAGAATAAGATTGAAATTAGTTAATACTCATTTTTTTTACTACTATGTTTATGTAATGAAGTTGATATTGTAATTTACAATAATATAAACACATGTAGCTTCAATATATATATATGGGGGCACTTTTAATGGTTACTACACATCGATGATTACTTTAATATTAACCATTAGACTAAGATCAATGTTCCATATTTATAATTGTTAATTAATATTTCTAAAAATAAATTTTAATTTTTTCAAACTTTTGGAAGGGCTACATGATGACATGACGGTCACATATTTATTAATTAAAGAATAAAAAAATCTTATTTAATATTCATTCTCTATTCATTCTTCATTCTTGATTCATTCATTTTATCCATTCCATGAGAAAAAAAATTCATTTTGGAATTAATGGGAATAATTAATGTGACTATTATTTTTCCAACTAATGTTTATTGCCTATTAATCTAAAAAATTCGAAATTATTGATTTTATATATTTTATTTATGAATTTTTATCATCATTGTATTCACTCCTCATCAAAACATTGTTTAGTGATTTATGGTAGTAGTAATAATCATTGAGAAATCTTCCATATATATATAAATAAATTGCTAAAGATAGAATTGAACTATGTACAATAGAAAGGAGAATTTATTTTAATAAATTATACAGCTATAAAATTTAGACCTTATAAGATAAGTATTTGAAGTGGGAACATGAATAAAGAGACTATCATTTTCTAGAATAAATAGTTTTTTGATGAGTGAGTATTTTGAAATACTTCTTTGTAAACAATATTTTTTTATTAAGGTTGGGTCTCCCACCTCATCATCAGCATTTAGTATGATCAATCATTCTCTTGTGATAACTCGGGACACAACAACATATAATTGGCCATGGGTGAATACATGCTTAGGGAGGTACAAGCCAGCATGTTTAAGAGATTGTCCTTAAAGGAAAAAATAAATACAATGGTCTGAAAAGATTTTAGAGTGTCACATAAATATCTTATTTAATTTTAAACTAATGTGTAACTAAATTTATACTAATGTGCTACTTTATTTAAATCTAATGATGATATTTTTCCACCTAAGTTATCCTCTTAGAAAAAAGTGAGACTTTTACCTTGATGCACTAAAAAATTCCCACGTTACATAGTTTCCTTAGAGAAAAACAAAAAAACCTTACATAATGACAACTCTAATCGGAAGGATTTAATAAGTCATTTGTAATTATGCATACATTTATGTAGGATCTCATTTATATAAGTCTAAATGCATGCTCTTTATTGCACAAAATAACATACAATAGAAAAACATAATACATGCATAGAAGTGATTTTCATACAGAGATTCATAAATACAACAATAAAATCATTAGATTACTTACAAGATGCGTAGCGGAACAATGACTACACCCTTTGGATTCCCTAACATTTTGTCCTTATTGAATGCTAGGTATTGCAAGGAATCCAAACCACTTTGAAACAAGATCACGGTCTTCCAAGTCATTCTCTAAAACAACCTAGTGTTTGTGTGGGCAAGTCTCAACACATGTGAAGAGATTTCATAGAGAGAAAACTAAGAGGGAGTGGGCAGCTAGGTATAGAATATTAATAGTGAATTTTTACCTTGTTTAATTCAGCTTACCTAATGCATTCTATAACACTAGTATATATAGGCAATTAGCTAGGACATAAAATAGGTTTTAGTTGCCCATTTTGTTTAATTATTTAATAATTATAATTATTTAAATAAGTGTTAAAATCAACCAATTATAATTTTGACCTTTATTTAATTCATTTTATTAATTGTTGACGGTGAAATCTCGTCAACGAAATTAGATCGGAAAACTCAAAGATAAGTATGTAGATATTTAGATAAGAACTTAGAATAAGCTTAAGGAAAGTTAAAACACAGATCAACAATGGAGTAAGCCTTTGTATAATGCACAATAGCCTGAGTGTGCAATGAGTTTTCCAACCCCTTTGCTAGAGGGGTGAAAGTCTATTTATGTTGGAGCTCTAATGGCTCCTGGTACATCGTGGTCCCACGGGACAAGATAGTACACAGGTACACTGTCAGGGTTGTGGCACAGGTCGTAGTGGTGTTGAAGGAGTGGTGGTCAGCTCTAGTACGTGTCAGGGGCCTGCAAAAGGACTCATGTCTTGGTACCATATTATGCCTCCACTACTTGTCGGGTACGGACCTCATAAGTTTGCTGAGGGAGTCCTCACCATCTACCATTCTTGTACTACCACTACTTGTCTGGCGTGGACGTCGTATCCATACTCTAATTCCCCTTGGTTAGTAGGTGCATTTCGTACCTGTACTAAGTCTTTGAGTCATACGTGAGTTCTTACTCTCACAAGGCAACTTATTCCCACGAGCTTAATGTATTGAAACCCTTATGCGCTACCTCGGATGACATGGTTCCATGATTCCTGTGAGGGAAGGCCCTTACGACACCCCTGATGGGCTCGAGGCCCTGATGGGCGCGAGGCGCTGAGGGGTGTGAGGCCCTGATGGGTGCGAGGCGCTGAGGGGCGCAAGGCCCTGATGGGCGCGAGGCGCTGAGGGGCGCAAGGCCCTGATGGGCGCAAGGCCCTGATGGGCGCGAGGCCTTGATGGGTGCGAGGCCCTGATGGGCGCGAGGCGCTGAGGGGCGCAAGGCCCTGATGGGTGCGAGGCCCTGATGGGCGCGAGGCGCTGAGAGGCGCGAGGCACTGATGGGCGCAAGGCACTGAGGGGCGTGAGGCGCTGATGGGCGCAAGGCACTGAGGGGCGCAAGGCACTGAGGGGCGCAAGGCACTGAGGGGCGCGAGGCGCTGATGGGCGCAAGGCACTGAGGGGCACGAGGTGCTAATGGGCGCGGTCCGTAGGTGCACATCACCTGAGCGCGAGGAGCTGATGGGCGCGAGGCATTGAGGGGCGTGAGGCGCTGATGGGCGCGAGGCGCTGAGGGGCGCGAGGTGCTGAGGGGCGCGAGGCGCTGATGGGCGCAAGGCACTGAGGGACGCAAGGCACTGATGGGCGTGGTCCGTAGGAGCGCATCACTTGAGCGCGAGACCATCGAGCCAAAGTTGCTTGGGTGCTGTGAGACGCATGTGCGAGATGGTACTTGGGCGCAGTCCGTAGGTGCGCATCACCTAAGCACGAGACGGGAGCCGCGGCTACATGAGGCGCGAGGTGGCTGGAACACTCGCGCGAGACGACACCTGGACGAGACCCATAGATGCGTGAGACCATGGGGTCTCCATTGAGACGGGCGAGGCAAGGTGCATGGGCGGCTGGACCACCTGCGCAAGGCCCTCCTGGCCGAGACACCAGCGCGCGCGTGAGGCCCTCCTGGGCGAGACACCAGCATGTGTGCGAGGCCACCAGCGTGTGCGTGAGGCCCTCCTGGCCGAGGCATCATTGCGCGGGGCTCCTTGGCCGCATGTGACGCGGGATGGTCTCGTTGAGCATGCGGGTCTCCCCAGGCGTAATGGTGCGTGGTTCCTTGGCATAAGGTGACTTAGTCTCTAGAAAGGCAGAGACTTACGGGGTCTTAAGAGTTTTGGCTGGAACGTGGTCCCATGAGACCTATGGGCACGAGCCCAGTGACATGACTAAGTGATTGTTATCCCCTGTGCTCCAACCAGGGTCTATAGATTTTTTTTCTTTGGTGGATTTTTGGCATCCACACTTGCCCCCAGTCTATAGGGAGGCCTTTAGGCGTTCTTGTAGACTCTTCTCTTCCTTTTAATTATACTCTTTTTTTTTATTTTATTATTATTTTTTTTTTTTTGTATTTATCATGCTCGAGGTCCTTCGGAACCCACGCGGAAGGGGGTTCGGTAGGTCTCTCTTTGGTGCACCTTGATTGTATCTATTAGGATATGTTGACCCCTTGGGTTCTAGTTATCCTTTTACATACTTTTGCGCGCGCTTATTTTTTCTTGCGAGAAGCGTCCTTCTCGTCATTAGGTATAGTACTATTTTTGCAAGCGTCTTCTTTGAGACTCTTTTTGCAAGCGTCTTTTTTGAGACCCTTTTTGGCAAGCGTCTACTTTGAGACACTTTTTGCAAGCATCTACTTTGAGACCCTTTTTGCGAGCGTCTACTTTGAGACTCTTTTTGCGAGCGTCTACTTTTGAGACCCTTTTTGCAGGCGTCTACTTTTGAGACCCTTTTTGCCAGCGTCTAATTTTGAGACCCTTTTTACAGGCATCTACTTTTGAGACCCTTTTTGCAGGCATCTACTTTTGAGACCCTTTTTGCAGGCGTCTACTTTTGAGACCCTTTTCGCAGGCGTCTACTTTTGAGACCCTTTTTCCAGGTGTCTACTTTTGAGACCCTTTTCGCAGGCATCTACTTTTGAGACCCTTTTTACAAGTGTCTACTTTTGAGCCCTTTTTGCAGGCGTCTACTTTTGAGACCCTTTTCGTAGGCGTTTACTTTTGAGACCCTTTTTGCAGGCATATACTTTTGAGACCCTTTTTGCAATTTTTGAGGTGATCTCCCCTTGGGTCGGGACTTTCATGGCTAGATGGTCTTTGTTCAATCTCAAACTTGGTCAGCGACCCTTCTAGCACGACGCCCCCTTCTATATGGAATCTTCCGACGTATTGGTTGTAGGGCGACTGGAGGAAGGTTCGCTTTCTTCAACATGCGAGTTCTTACGACCCTCTTCCACCCGTATGTACTTCTGTGCTCTCTCGAAGAAATCTAAATTTAAAACTTCTCTTTTGAGCATGTTATCCCATAGCTTGCTCCCTGGACGAACTCCGGATGTAATAGCCATCCTTAAGCTCCGCTTTTGTTAAACTTCCCACCTTTGTTGCTTCTATATTGAACCTATGGATATAGTTCTTCAGACTTTCATTCTCGCCTTGTTTTACGTTAGCGAGGCTGGTAATTGGCATGACCTAATCACAGGTTGCACGGTGTTGTTGAAGAAACTCATCAGATAATTACTGCCATGACTTGATTGTTTCTGGCCTTAACCTCTTTAACCACTTGTAGGCAACTCCTTTAAGCGTAACGACAAAGCAATGACACTTTGCCCTGTTGTTGAACCCTCTTAACCTCATCAAGTTATTGAAGGAGTCTAAGTGATACTTTGGGACTGTAGTGCCCTCGTATGGAGTCATGTGAGGATCTCCATTGTGAAGGGCGAATCACGGTCAAATTCTTCGTCATCTTTGTGCCCCCCAAGTGCAGTAGTAATCTTGCCTCGAGGGCTTTGCAATTTGGTGTCTAGTACCCTCCTCTTTTTTCTTGAGGAGTCTCGCGGGTCCTCAGACTGAACCCTTGCTTTGGTTGTGTTCCTCGGGGGAACCGCGGGGGGCGTGTTTTTTTACTTCAGACCTTTTTCCATCGAGCTTTTCTCATAAGCTAGGGGGCGCTTCTTTTAAGGTGACTTCTACTTCATTCTTACGACCATCGTCTTCCCTCCACCTTTGCTCCTGGGGGCATTTCATCGACCTAAGTCCCCCATGGGACTTTGTCGGGGGAGTTTTACTGGTGGAAATTCGGGTTCTCCCATCATTTACAGGGACAGCGTTTTCCCCTTTTTCACGCCCCTTCTCTTTACACTTAGGAAGGGGTATGGTTGACTTTCCATGCAGTAGGTCGTTTAAGATCTCATGCATGTTCTCTATCGTTCTTTCCAGCCTTCGAGTCTTTTTATGTAACTCGCGAATCTCATCCTTGTATGAGCGAGTCCTTGAGCTGGAACTTACCGAGCATACCCTGTGACCCTTGCCTGGCCCGTGTGTCGATGGACCTGGGCTGTGTTGGCTTGAGCGAGGTGCTACCGGGGGCCGGTGAAGGGAATGCACTGGCGGCTCTGAATGATCTCTGTCGGGCCGGATGGCCGGGGACGATGCTTCCTCTGCCTCCTTTGGGGGAAGAGGTTCCTTCGGTCTACCTCCATGCTTAAGCGGAGGGGGATCTTTTGTAATGCCCTGAATTATCTGATGTTGTTTAATGGCGGGATTAGTAGGCCGGGAGGGCCATACTTGTTTAATTAAGCCATTAAATGATATTATGCATGTATATGTGAATTATATTATAATATGATGTTAAATGCATGCATGTGGGTCCACATGTTTAAATACAGGGGTGTGATGGTAATTTGGCTCGTTGAGGGTATAATTGTATACTTGTACGCATGTCGGTGATATATGTTGAAACCACATTATAATGTGGGATTGTTCGAGCTATTCGGCATGAGACGATCTTGGATTATTAATTAGCGGTCTGATCATGACAGGTGTAAGTTCGAGGCTCGGGAGGAGTCTTGGGGTGATTTTAATGATTAGAGCGTTACCGGGCATTAGAGGGTAATGGGATATGAATTATTGGTGTTTGGGGTTATTGAGAATAGCGGGAATTGGGGAGCGTTAATTATGATTAACGAGATAGGTTGGAAAGGACAAATATGCCCTTGGGAGCCTTTAGAAACCCTTAAATGACATAGGGGTATAATGGTCTTTTTACCCCTATGATAGATATAAACTCCTTTATGCTGTAAGTTGATGAGAAAAACAGAGCAAGTTCTTGAGCTTCCCGTACCTTCTCCTTCTTCCATTTTCTTTGTGACTTTTGGTGATCTTGTTGAGGATTCAAGCTTGGGAAGTAGACCTTGGGAGTTTGGGAGAGTGTTCCACCATTGAAAAGCATCACAACCTGAGTTTGAGGTAAGATTCCAGCCATTAGTTTACTGGTATACTCTGTTTTGGTGTTAGTTTTCAGCTGGTGTTTTTGTGGTGGATTGTTGGAATTGATGGAAGTTTTGGTTGGGGTTTATCTTGGGTTTTGCTAAGGGAGTGATATAGATCAAGTTTAGGGGTTGTATTGGAGGTTTGAGTGGTGTTTAAGCTTGGTTTGAAAGGTTGGTTCCAAGAGAAATCGTAAGGGAAGAAAAACAGGGGTTATGGCTGAACTGGAGGTTAGGCCGTGGCATGGCCAGGGAGGGCCGCGGCCCTTGAAGGATGCTGAATTTGGGCGCCTCTGTTTGAGGGGCAGGTCGCGACATGGCGAAGGAGGGCTATGGCCCTTAGTGGCTTTTTGACTCGGGGATGCAAGCCTTAGGCCTCGGGGTCAATCCTACTACCCGGTTTAGTAGTGTTTGATGTCTCGGAGGCTAGGTTTTGGTTTGGGAACCTTTTATTATTCATTTTATTGATGGAATCCCATAATTGGTTATGACCAGGTAACCACTAAAGGACCAAAAGGTTGATCGTTCTCAAGGGTCGTTCTTACTATTAATTCTCGCTCGAACAGGAGGTAAGAAAAATGCACCCTGTGTGTATGTGACATGCATAATTATTATTGAGGCATGTTGATTGATAAATGTGGACATGGATTGCCTATTATATGCTAGCAAATGTTGAATACTTGTATATGTACTGATTAGTTAGGGACACTGACATAAAGAGTCAGAAATGGCATAGCGTCATGAACGTCGAGCCAAATGAAGATTAGATCTAATCGATATCAGCAAGAATGACTCATATGGGGTATTAACGCTGGACCGACCCTAAGGTCGATGAACTTATAAGCGCTTGTCTGGTCTAAGACCAGTTATTAAGAGCCAGGGCATATGGCCCCGACGACTGTTTGTCACATGGCTAGGGAACGTTGTTCCAAGGTTATGACTCTATGGTCATGAGGAAGGTTATGTTGGTGACTATTCACCATACACCTATCATTTTCAAACTTATGAAAGGTTCACTTATCAGTTAAGCTCGAGTGACCCTATCGTCACATGGCTAAAGGGGGGGGGGGGGGGGGGGGGCTGTACCCACTTTTGTGACTTTTGCGACTGTCACCTATTTGTTTGGACTATTGGTCCTGAATGATTATTACGATCATGGTTGATATTATATCATGTTTTATTATGCTTTTCTTGTTGGGCCTTGGTTCATGGGTGCTATGTGGTGCAGGTAAAGGGAAAGAAAAGCTCACCCAGCCTTGAGTGGAGAGCTTACGTGGTGATGTGTACATATGCGGCCGCTTGACCACCACGGCCAACGCGTTCTCAGAGGAACTAGGGGGTTTACCCTATTTTTGTCGCTTAGGTCGGTGGGATTGTAAATTTAAAACAGTAATGACCATTTTGTACTGAGAACAACTTGTAAATGTTTTGATTAGCTCTGCAGAGCTGTTTGTAATGAAAATATCTATTTCCTTTTTATTAGTTTTATACCTTAACTTGTTAATTACACTTAGAGCACGTTTTTTACCAAAGGACTCGGGTAGCGGGTCAAATTTCCGGTCCACCGTTCATCGTAACTGTTCTGGGGTAACCAGGGCGTTACATATTTCTTGGGAGCCCTCTGCTCTATTCCGTCCCGGCGAACCTCATCATCTTGTAGTTTCCGTAGGCGTTTTCAATGTCTCAGCATCTTTCTTTGTTGGAATAGATGAAAGAACGTTGGCTTGATGCTTGTTCTTCCCACAGACGGCGCCAAACTGTTGACGGTGAAATCTCGTCAACGAAATTAGATCGGAAAACTCAAAGATAAGTATGGAGATATTTAGATTTAGATAAGAACTTAGAATAAGCTCAAGGAAAGGTAAAACACAGATCAACAATGGAGTAAGCCTTCGTATATTGCACAATAGCCTGAGTGTACAATGAGTTTTCCAACCCCTTTGCTAGAGGGGTGAAAGTCTATTTATATTGGAGCTCTAATGGCTCCTGGTACATCGTGGTCCTAGGGGACAAGATAGTACATAGGTACACTGTCAGGGTTGTGGCACAGGTCGTAGTGGTGTTGAAGGAGTGGTGGTCGGCTCTAGTACGTGTCAGGGGCCTGCAAAAGTACTCGTGTCTTGGTACCATATTATGCCTCCACTACTTGTCGGGTACGGACCTCATAAGTGTGCTGAGGGAGTCCTCACCATCTACCATTCCTGTACTGCCACTACTTGTTTGGCGTGGATGTCGTATCCGTACTCTAATTCCCCTTGGTTAGTAGGTGCATTTCGTACATGTACTAGGTCTTTGAGTCATACGTGAGTTCTTACTCTCACAAGGCAACTTATTCCCACGAGCTTAATGTATTGAAACCCTTATGCGCTACCTCGGATGACATGGTTCCAAGATGCCTGTGAGGGAAGGCCCTCACGACACCCCTGATGGGCGCGAGGCACTGATGGCCACGAGGCCTTGATGGGCATGAGGCCCTGATGGACGCGAGGCACTGAGGGGAGCGAGGCGCTGATGGGCGCAAGGCACTGAGGGACGCGAGGCGCTGATGGGCGCGGTCCGTAGGTGCGCATCACCTGAGCGCGAAGAGCTGATGGGCACGAGGCACTGAGGGGCGCGAGGCGTTGATGGGCGCTAGGCGCTGATGGGCGCTAGGCACTGAGGGGCGCGAGGTGCTGATGGGCGCGGTCCGTAGGTGCGCATCACCTGAGCTCGAGACGGGGGCCACAAGACTATCGAGCCAAAGTTGCTTGGGTGTCGCGAGACGCATGTGCGAGATGGTTCCTGGGCGCGGTCCGTAGGTGTGCATCACCTAAGCGCAAGACGGGGGCCACGGATACATGAGGCGCGAGGTGGCTGGAACACTCGCGCGAGATGACACCTGGGCGAGACCCATAGATGCGCGAGACCATGGAGTTTCCATTGAGGCGGGCGAGACGAGGTGCATGGGCGGCTAGAGCACCCGCTCAAGGCCCTCCTGGCTGAGACACCGGTGTGCACGCGAGGCCCTCCTGGCCTAGACATCAACGCGCGCATGAGGCCCTTCTGGCCGAGACATCAGCGCGCGTGTGAGGCCCTCCTGGCCGAGACATCAGCGCGCTGGGCTCCTTGGCCGCATGTGAGGCGGGATGGTCCCGTTGAGCATGCGGGTCTCGCCAGGCATAATGGTGCGTGGTTCCTTGGCATAAGGTGAAGTAGCCTCCAGAAAGGTAGAGACTTACGGGGTTTTAAGAGTTTTGGCCAGAACGTGGTCTCATGAGACCTATGGGCACGAGCCTAGTGACATGACTAAGTGATTGTTATCCCTGTGCTCCAACCAGGGACTATAGATTTTTTTCTTTGGTGGATTTTTGTCCTCCACATTAATATTAATACCAATTTATAAATATTAATAAAATTGTCTCATTTGACTATAATAGTCTCTTTTTGAGACTTTGCAATAAAATCCTCAAAGTTTCTTCTATTACTCTTCTCACAAAATATTAATAAATAATTTAACATTATTTATTTTAATTGACGTAGTCAATGTGATATTTTTATAATTAATAATTAAATTAATTATTCAAGACTACTAGGTTCATTTTGATAAGAGATGGCATGGGGACCATGGATTCATGAATTCAAGCTCCAATAAGTTACCGTGAGTTTATTTATAACAAGTAATATCACTACATTATTAATTCATCGTGACTGCATTATAGACTCAGAATTACACTCTTGAATTCATAGAACGTTTTACACCAAATGTAAATATGTTATCTATTGGTATAACCATAACCATCATTCAATCATCTATAGATGATCTACTAATGAGACAGGAGCAAATTGTCGTTTTACCCCTCATTTGTATTTTATCCTTAACTCTCACTAAGTTCCTTGTAAATGATATTTTCGTAAATTTAATTACAGAAATGAGTACTCTATCATTCAACACTTGAACCAAGCCATAAGGAAATCATCATTTCACCTCTTAAACAGAAGCTATAGATTTCATATATATGATAAATACTCTCACTCAATTATACTACCAAATCTCCAATATGTAAGTATGAGCTAGTCTGTAGGGTAAGCTGGTAATGAACAAATCAAAAGACTTGAATAATACAATTAGCAGAATATTAATCACTCAGAATTAAGATTGAATTAACCTATGGTCAACGTTGTCATATGATTAGATTAGATAATAACGATACTTACTTATCTTGTTAATAATTAATATCGGTCTAGTCCAATGTAACAAAATACATCCGATCCTATCTACTTGGTCATTGTCCTGGATATGACATCAGACTAGATGTGTAAATAGATCTTATCGTAGATTACCCAATCAGTAAAAATTCAGTGTACTGATTTAATCTTAGGATAAAATGATTTTGAACATATAATTACAATTATAATCTACTATGACTGAGTCACTATAATTGTAAATATACATATGTTCGGGATTTTATAAACGTTTGTATTAATAATAATTAATCATGTAATAAAACATGTAAACAACGCAATTTGATTGAACAAAATGATTTCTACTAATTTATTGATAATGAATGAATTACATAAGAAATGTGGTTTTATAAGGGCATAAACCCAACATACTCCCACTTGCACTTTTAAAACAAATACGACATTCCTCTCAAACCCGTTCTCTCTATATGCTTTAAAAAGTTGTCTCTCCCAGTGTCTTTGTGAAGGGATCTGCAAGATTGTCCTCAAATGCAATTTTCATGACCTTCACTTCTCCCATTGCTACATATTCTCTGATGATGTGATACTTCCTCTCTATATGTTTTGCTCTTTTGTGTCTCCGAGGTTCTTTAGAATTGGCTATCGGTCCATTGTTGTCACAATACAAAATGAGGGGTTTATCCATTTCTGGAATTACACCAAGATCTGTATAGAACTTCCTCAGCCAGACTATTTCCTTAGCTGCCTTAGAAGCAGCTATGCACTCAGTCTCCATGGTAGAATCTGAGATAGTGGATTGCTTAACGCTCCTTCATATCACAGCTCCAGCCCCAAGATTAAACATTATTCCAGAAGTTGACTTCCTGTCATCGACATCAATCTGAAAATCAGAATCAGTGTAGCCTAACGGGTTTAGAACTCCACCCGAGTAGACTAGCATATAATCCCTAGTTCATCGAAGATATTTCAGTATGTACTTGACTGCTATCCAATGTTCCCTTCCCGGGTTTGACTGGTATCTGCTCACAACCCCCATTGCATGACAGATGTCTGGTCTAGTGCACAATATAGCATACATTAGACTTCCAATTGCAGATGCATAAGGAATCCTTCTCATATCATCTTCCTCTTCAGAAGTCTTTGGAAACTGCTTTTTAGAAAGATGGATTCCATGTCAGGACGATAAACGTCCTTTCTTTGAATCTTTCATGGAGAAACGCTCAAGGACCTTATCTATGTAAGCTGCTTGAGATAGAGCCAAAATTTTGTTCTTTCTATCCCTCAAAATATGGATACCAAGAACATAACTTGCTTCACCCAAGTCCTTCATTTGGAATCGAGTTCCCAGTCAGTTCTTTATGTTTGATAATTTCTTAACATTGTTTCCAATGAGCAAGATATCATCCACATAGAGAATCAAGAATACCACAATGTTGTTTTCCTTAAGTTGGTAAACACAGGGCTTGTCAACATTCTGCTCAAAACCATAGGTTTTAATGATTTCATTAAACCTTAGATTCCAGGAACGTGAAGCTTGCTTAAGTCCATAAATAGACCTATTCAACTTGCACACTTTCTTTTCTTGTCCAGTTACTTTAAACCCTTCTGGTTGATCCATATAAATGATTTCGTCTAGGTTCCCGTTAAGGAACACTATCTTAACATCCATTTGCAAAATCTCATAATCAAGAGCTGCGACTATGGATAAAAGTATGCGAATAGATTTTAGCATGGCTATAGGAGAAATTTTTTTCCTCATAGTCAAATCCTTCTCTCTGGGTATAACCCTTTCCCACAAGTCAAGCCTTGTAAGTCTCGACCTTTCCATCAGCTCCTTTCTTCTTCTTGTAGATCCACTTGCACCCAATGGCCCTAAAGTCACTAGGTACTTCTACAAGATCCCAAATGGAGTTAGAGTACATGGACTCCATTTCCTATTTTATGGCTTCAAGCCAAATATCCTTATCAGCACTACCCATTTCCTGTTTGAAAGAGAATAGATCATCATCACGTGTGTCCCCAACGACCATGGTTGTTTGACCATCCATACGATAGCGGATCGGGGTATGAGAAACCCTCCCACTATGATGAGGCATCATAACTGTCTGAACCGAAATTAGGGTTTCTTGTTCTTCCTCGTTAATCTCGACTTGCGTCACTTGAGGAAGATCAGTAGGAATATTTTAATTTTCTTCAACTTGCGATGATGGAATCAGAATAGTAGGAATGGCTAAGTCAGATTGCAATTCTGCCAAGACTACTTTGCTACTAAGTTTGAAATTAGACATGTAGTCCTCTTCAAGAAAAGTAGTGTTTGTAGAAACAAATACTTTCTTATCTTGTGGACTATAGAACAGACCACCCTGAGTACCTTTAGGATAGCCAACAAACAAGAAAACTTCAGTTTTCGGTTCTAGCTTTCCTTCCTTTTTCCTCAAGATGTGAGCAGGACACCCCCATATTCTATAATGACGCAAACTAGGTTCACGACCATTCAATAGTTCTAAAGGTGTTTTGGAGATAGCTTTAGATGGCACGAAATTTAAAATATCACACGCAGTCTGTATGGCATGTCTCCAAAAAAAGATCAAAAGAGTTGAATAACTAATCATGGACCGAACCATTTCCATTAATGTGTGATTCTGACGCTCTGCAACATCATTTTGTTGTAGAGTACTTGGGGCAGTACGTTGATATAATATCCCAAGTTCAACTAAATGATCTTGGAACTGCATATCCATGTATTCTCCACCCTTATCAGATCGCAAGACCTTTAACATTTTACCTAATTGGTTTTGAGCCATTGCAAGGAATTCTTTAAAATTCTCAAATGTTTAGATTTCTTATGCATTAGATAAAGACACGAATATCTCGAGTAGTCATCAATGAAAGTGAAGAAATACTCATAACCACCCCTCGCTTGAACATTCAGCGGTCCACAGACATCTGACTGAACCAACCTAGTGGTTCTATGGCCCTTTCTCCTTTTGCAGAGAATGGACGCTTGATCATTTTACCCTCGAGACAAGATTCACAGACAGGTAGGTCACTCATTGTGAGTTCTCTCAAGGGCCTAACCTTTGTTAGTCTTTTGATCCTATCATAGTTAATATGAACAAGTCGGAGATGCTAAAGGTATGTCATGTTATCGTTATCGATCTTTTTTCGGTTGGCGGTCCTAGATCTAGCTACCTTAAATAACTTGTTATTAAAAGCGGAGGGTTCGATAGGTCATAAAAGGTATAACTCATTTTCCATACATCCAACACACAATTCACATCCATTTAATGAAATTGATATATTAAAACTTCTGAAAGTTACAACAAAATGTTGTTAATGTAACAAAGAAACTGAAATTAAATTTTGACTAAAGTTTGGAATAAAATAAACATCATTTAAAACTAAATATTTATTTCCAAAATTTAAACAAGCTTGTCCTCTTGCTTCAACGTTCATGAAAGCTCCATTTCCGACTCTAAGTTTCTGCTCGCCTTCCTTTACTGGTGTCCAATTGCATACATGGTTAGTGGATCCAGAATTTGTAATCCATACAGAATTATCATCTTAAAAAACATATGCATCCAAGACAAAATATTGATAATTACCTTTGGTTCTTCTAGCCTTGAGAGTTGGGCAATCCCTTTTCCAATGCCCAGTCTCCTTGCAGTGGAAACATGCTCCTTTGGCTTTCTTAGTAGCGAGTTTTGCCCCAGCAGGTTTTACAGCACCTCTAGTTGGTTTTGTAGTAGATGTGGCCTTGCCCTTCTTGTTCTTTCTCTTATTCCTCTTGTTTCTCTTCAAGGATAAAGCTAAGTTGGCTTCTCCAGGAGTGACCTCAGTACCAGCAGCAGGCTTCTTGTCATGTCCCTTACTTGGTCCACCATTGATACCTTCAAACATTTGATGCTCGTTCATGAGTTGAGTCATTCTGTACTTCAGTTTTTTTAGTAAGTAATTGGTGGTAAATGGTAGAAAACTGGGAGCAATACTATTCAGAATAAGCCCCACTTGAGTTTCCTCGTCTATGGTGGCTCTGTGCAATTCTGCCTCTTGAAAGTAGTTCGTCATCTTGATGAAGTGATCACGAACATGCATTCCAAGTGCTATCCTGGCATTAGCATACTTCTTCGTTGCCTCAAAATGAGCTTGTCCAGATTTGTGTCCGAACATTTCCTGAAGTTGCTCCATGATTTCATAGGCAGTTTCGACATCCTCTAGCTTCGTCCTTAGAGTGTCAGACATGTTAACTAGCATGTACACCTTGGCTTTGTTGTTGGTAGCGAGCCAATGCTCATACTTCTCCCTTGATTCTTTAAAGATAAATCACTAGGGACGTCAGGGAAAACTTCAGTCATAACAAACTTGGAGTTGTCGCCGATCAACACAATGTTGATGTTTGACTTCCATTTGGAAAAATCTCTACAGTGAGAAGTTCCTTGGAGAGAAGGGAGATAATGGGATTCGACATAGAGCTACAATTATCAATAAGTAGAAATCAATGCGTTGTTTAAAAAACATATCACATAAACATTATGAAATAGCTCAAACATATAAAATATGCATAGATATGTAAAATACTAAAAAACACATATCTACTATTTTTAAGGTATTTTAGCTAGCCATAAATACATGTGTCCTAGTAGGCGAGAATCACAAATTCACTTAGTTAAATAGAGAAAAAAATCTCAATTAATAATAGTCTAAAACTATTATTAATAACCTTCTTATTTGATCAAAGTCACGAAATCCAATTATTTCGAACTTTATGAACTAGACCCACAGTTTCGATTATTATAGACTTAGTTCTCATAGTCATCGTAGGGATGAGTCTATAAGGGTTTGATCTATAACTATCTATCCTAAGAAATTTAACCTTATTAAAAGTCCAGTGAACACCATCTGTAGGGAGTCGTAATCAAAGTGCCATAAGGCCCCACTAAACTCTAACCTTGTTAAATTAACGGTGGAGATCGAATTTCAAAAATTAAAGTTCATTATTTTAATTTAGTATTTTCCTTGTGAAATTTATACAACTAGGTTTTTTTTTATATTATTTAAAATAATTAATAAAACTTAGTATAAATTTATTTTAATTCTAAAATACCCATTTAAATCTACTTTAAATATTTAGAATTACTGTGTTACTAATCAATTAATTTAGGATCAACTAGAATTAACCTAATACAATCAAGTCCAACTTAGGTAAATGGACCTTAACAATTTTGGCTTGCATGGAGGAGGGCTGGGTCCAGTATGTCGTTCCCACTACAAGGCCTCCTAACTTCCAACATAACGCAAAAGACAGGAATTTAAACCTTTGTTTTATTGATCATTATTCAATTGATTAGGTCCAATAATTAAATGGGCATTCTCAAGTGGAACCATCCACAAGAGAGAAATTTAAACTTTACATGTTTAATTTGGAATCTATCACGATTATGACCCGTTTTATTTGATATTTTTCCCATTATTTAAAATAATCGGCCATCACTATAAGCTCATCATCTAAGCATAAATTTGCAAAAAAGACAATTATAATGATGCATGACATGTTAATTAATTGGATGATTCTAGCATACAATCTATATGTCATGTTACTAATTTATGCATGTACACATTTATTACCAAAATAAATGAATAGCTAAAAAAATTAATCAAAATTAATTTTAATTCAATCAATCTTCAAAAATTAATCAAATAAAAATTAATTCAATTGTTCTCATTTGAAAAAAAAAAATCTTTATTTTCTTTTTAGAAAAAAAATTACGAAAAAAGATATTTACATACACAAAAATATATAATTTATTAAGGAATTAAAGGTACAAATCCAAAATAAATATATATATTTTTTGTATAATTTCCTCTATATATATTACCAAATATATGTATATATGATGATTAAAAAAGAAATGTCGCAGCCATCTTTTTACTTTTTTTTTTAATTTACTTTTATATTATTACCATTTATATATAAATATATATATTAATTTCAAAAAAAATTTACACTGGACATCACGTTTTTTTTTTATCTTATACGTGAAAACGTTTATATATATATATATATCTTAAAATATATAAACATATATACATATATATTCATAGGCAAAATAAAAATACCCATAAAAAATTTGTGCAATTTTCAAACTTTGATTTTATGTGCATAATTTATGGGTTTTATACAACAAAATAAAATACACATAAACAGTCATAAGCATACAAAAATCATGAACAATATTCTTTTAGCATCACACATATATAAAACTTAAACATGCAAATAATTATATTACAATCCAATTAACATATCTGTATGCCCTGAGTATCAGCACGTACCTTGTTGAGGCAACTCGGGAGAAGCGAACTAATAAAAGGCCATAAGCAGTACGCCACGTATTCACCATTCATTCAGGGAAACCTAGAACGATCCCCTGGACGAATAGCTCGAGCTGGTGGATCGTTTAGCTGCTCATCACTTGGAACCATTGTGTAAACATGACATCAAAAGGCACGAGCTAGCACTACATTAAGCTCGTGGTACATCAGATGCCTGACATACCCCAGGATCTTTATAAAGTCAACCACGCAATATAAACGTGCATATAACAGACATCACATGTTTGTTTTATTCTCGGATACGCAATATAAACGTGCGTGATCAAACATCCCACACCTGATTTAGGCCATGCGACCCATTATCCATTTTTACCTACTGATTAGACCACACTTATTTGTAAGGTTTAGATATTAATCATCAGTGTCACAGAGATGATGTGAAGGATAAATAAATCATGGGATGACCCCAATGCCTACTCAGAGATCATTCTCCTATAAATACCAAGACCCTGGGTAGTGCCAAAGGTTAGATTCTTCTTGTAAGGCAAATACTCTGTAAAAATAGCAAGAGAGAGAAACAGTAATAACATTGACTCGTGGACTGAGGGATTTTAAACTCCGAACCACGTTAAAAAGGAGTGATCATTTTTCTTCTCTGGATAATTGATTGCTAGCATCCTTGGGTATTATCATTTTCTTATTACGGTTTACCATTAAGCATTAATCCATCCTAGTTATTCATATAATTCACTGTTGGCGAAAAACCGCATCAACAGTTTGGTGCTTTCATTGAAATGATTTAGATTAGTGCTATCACAAAAACTTAATCATTGTGGTCACTCATTCGAGGCATGGTAATGAAGCGGATCAACGTGGTGGGCAGGAGGCTCACCATACCGCCGTATCCAACGAACAAGACCCGCAGATCCAGAAACGATTAGGGAAACAGTCGATGGGCCATGACGACACTGGGAGTTCAGCGCCCTTACCTCCAAATCTAAACCCAGGTTACTGACGGTGATAGAAATGGAAAACATGCAGTTGAGGAGTCATCTAGCAAAGGCAAATAAGAAAATCGAGGAAGTATTGACCTGACTACCCCCTCTTGCAACCCACGTTAACGTCGGAAAGAGGCAAAGCAGGAGTCCCGCCGGGATAGTCGACCCAGGCCCAGTCAATCGGTTAGAACCTCAACCCCGAGTTCTGCACCCATGTTGCACCATCACCAAGAAACTATGTTTGATGATTTTCCCAAGGCCCATCAGTGAGTCAGCCGGTCAGTCAGAACTTCAACTCCAAGTTTGGCTCCACCATCGAACGCACTCAGGAGAGCTTGTGGTAACTCGCAGAGGAGGTCCGGGGAGAGCTCACGCGGATAACCTGATCCGACCAGCCCTCCCTTGCCGCAGTCAAATCGCCCGGCGCAGAGAGCTGGAGGCGGTGGGATAGAGCGATCGCGAGCTAGTTTGGTTCGGCCATACAAGACTAGAATTGCTTCACTAGTTAGGCATCCACCTTAGCTGATAAGATATCCATCTCCTCCTTGTCCTGCTCGAGATGTTCTTGCATACGGGAATAGCAGGAGGAATCCTCTCCCTCGACAGCAGGCTCTGAGCTTTTCCAATGGGAGCTATTGGACCGATAGCCACCGAAGTGGCAAATCTGGTGGAGACCTACGAAATCATCTAAGTTCGGCACAAAGCCCTCGGGCCGCCTCGCGGACTAACCTTCGAGATCGCCTCAACTCGCAGAGGGGAGAGCCGGCCATAAACGAAAGTCGTGCTCACCGAGAAGATGGTCCTTTCAAAATATGTGACAACGGGAATGTCCCACCAAACCAAGCTCAAGCTTGGAGGGACAATAACCCGCCTAACGTGTACAATGGGACGGAAGTTGTTGAACAACCCCAGAACAACCCAGGGATCAAAGACCAAACCCTCGAAAGGTTAGCTCAGATGGAGGAACTAATGAAGAGGCTCCTGTCAGAGAAGGGAAAAGACGAATACGACTTGGGGGACGAGCTCGAGATTTTTGCCCCCAACATCGCAGCAACGACATACCCGCTGGGTTTCAGGATGCCCCATCTATCCAAATTCGATGGAGATGGAGATCCGTCAGATCATTTGGGGATGTTCAATACCCCGATGATGGCCCATAATATCGGTCTGGAGCTGAGATGCCTGATATTCCCTTCGACTTTGATTGGGCCAGCTAGGCAGTGGTTCAAGCAATGTAAGAAACAGTCGATTAGCTCGTGGAAGAATTTCGCTGCTGACTTCAAGAAGGCATTCCGAGCCTCTCAAGCGGTTCGCGTCAAAGCAGATACCTTGGCGAACGTGAAGCAACAGCCCGGGGAACCCTTAAAATCTTATCTGAGTAGGTTAGCAAACATTGTGGCCCGAGTTAGGGACGCGGACGAAAGTTCCAAACTCATGGCTATGAGAACTGGAATCCTTGTTAGGGGCGAGCTGTGGAAAGAAATCTAGAGGAAAGGTGTCAGCACTATGGATGAATTCTTGAACAAGGCCCAAGAATGGATAAACTTGGAAGAAGCGCGAGCATCGGTTGCGGGAACCATCCAAATCCCTGAGCAGTCCGTTGGAGCGGAAACGGACGTCGTAAATATGACTCAGACTGTTGCCCAGAATAACCAAGGGAATGGAAGCAAGAGAAAGGGAAACGGCGAGGGCGGCCAGCACGGTCCAAAGAAGAACAAGCCCGTGGAAAACTTCAAACCGGTCTACGCGATTTATACCAACCTCACAAACACTAGGGAGCACATTTTCCTAGAGAATTCTGCCCACCTTCCCTGGAAAAAGCCAGAGCCCTTGAAGAATCAGAAGGCTAAGAGAGACCCTTCCAAATTCTGTCGATTCCACAACGACATCGGTCACAACACCGATGATTGCAGGAATCTGAAGGATGAGATCGAGACACTCATCTGGGCCGGACCCTTGGCTCAGTATGCTCGGAATCGGGTCATTCCTAATCAGCCCGCCAGGCAAAACGTTCAATCAGCTTCAGAAGTCCCAACAAATCCGACTAGAGCCCAGGCGGAACAGGACCTCCCTCCTCCAATAATAGGAGGAGAGATAACCACCATTTCTGGAGGAACCCACCTAGCAGGCTCGAGCAGAGGTGCTCAGAAAAGATACATCAACGAATTGAAGTCTCATTACGGAATCGAATTTTTCCCAAAGCAGCGCATACCCAAACAGCAGCGATTGGAGAGATAGCCAATCAGTTTCACCGAAGAAGATGCTAGTCATATCCAGTTTCCACATAAAGATCCTCTAGTCAAAATGTTCAATCAGCTTCGGAAGTCCCAACAAATCTGACTGGAGCCCAGGCGGAACAGGACCTCCCTCCTCCAATAATAGGAGGAGAGATAACCACCATTTCTGGAGGAACCCACCTAGCAGGCTCGAGTAGAGGTGCTCAGAAAAGATACATCAATGAATTGAAGTCTCATTACGGAATCGAATTTTTCCCAGAGCAACGCATACCCAAACAACAGTGATTGGAGAGATAGCCAATCAGTTTCACCGAAGAAGATGCTAGTCATGTCCAGTTTCCACATAACGATCCTCTAGTCATAACCGCCCAGCTCGCTAATCGGAGAGTCAGGAGGATGCTAGTTGATAATGGGAGTTCGGTGAACTTGTTGTTTCGTTCCACGCTAGAAAAAATGGGGTTGTCGGTGACCGAACTGAAGGCCACCTCCATCATGCTGTATGGGTTCTCTGGCGAAGGGTCGGCAATGATAGGTACGATTGAGTTAGTAATAACTTTGGGAGAGGGACCCCGAACTGTCTCCAAGCTCCTCGAGTTTGTGGTCATCGACTGTCCCATCGTAAAGAACACAATTTTGGGTGCGCCTACATTGATGGCATTTGAAGCCATAACTTCTATCCGCCACCTCGCAGTCAAATTCCCCTCCTCTATGGGGATATGTACGGTCTGAGGTGATCAGCTCGCTGCCAGGGAATGCTATAGCATTTCCATGAAGGGAAAATCATAACCTGGGCAGCAAACGATGCCCATTCAGGGCGGAAGCGAGGAACCCCAAGAGGTGAGAGCTAGCCCTGGGATAAAGGAATCTCGGCCAGCCGACGGCGTGGGTACCACCCTGAGTGACGATATCGACCCTAGAATTAGTGAAGTGTGGATGCAAAAAATCCACCAAATAAGAAATCTCTATTCCCTGATTAGAACAGAGGGATAAAGGCCACTTACTCATGCAATTGGACTCGAGCCTGTAGGCCCTTTTTTAATACAGGAGATTGTCTCATGAGAAGGCTCAAAATCTCACCAAGGGAAAATATGAGATCAACGCCATGAAGCCCCCATTTACACGACATAGAAGCCATGGCCTTGCTCGGCCACGCCCCGCGCGCACCAGGTGGCCTTGCCCGGCCACGCCCGCGCGCACCTGGCGGCCTCGCTCGGCCACGCCCGCGCGCACCTGATGGCCTCGCTCGGCCACGCCCGCGCGCACCTGGCGGCCTCGCTTGGCCACGCCTGCGCGCACCAAGTGGCCTCGCCATCTAGGCCCCGTGGTGGCCTCGCCATCTAGGCCCCATGGTGGCCTCGCCCATGGCCTCATGGGGGTCACATCCGCAGTATACTCAGCCTCTTGAACAGCCAACCGAGCCGCGCCATCAATAAGCCTTCCAAGGGGGCCTCGCGAAGGAATGAGAGCTACGTCACCTAGTGGCCACGTGAGTAGAGCCATGCACCGAAGGTCCCATTCCTTACACCTTGAGACCCCTATGCTTAGAGGCTCCAGTACGAGTCGAATGGGACATACTTGTACGACCTAGTACTGAGTACGGACACCAGTACCAGTGGGACTGCTGGGATAAGAGTTATGGCCCGTACGTCTACGGCCAAAGGTCAGAGTCGACACCACTATCACCTGCGCCACTATGCCTGCCACCACTCATCAGACATGGGTACAGAAAAGTAGTGGAGACATCCTCCTGACATCTGCTCCTGTACTGGATGTACGACCACAACCTCTGAAGCCACTCCCCTAACATAGTACTTATGTACCACTTGGTCTCCTGGACCACCATGTACCTAAGGCCATTAAAGCCTACTATAAAATGAACTCTTGCACCACCTGAAAGGGGGGTTGGAAAATTCATTGTATGCAGAGGCTATTGAGAAATATACGAAGGCTTGCTCCATCATTTATCTGTGTTTACTTTTCCTTAAAGTTTATTCTCAGTTCTTATATAAACTTCGCCCGACTTACCTTTGAGTTTTTCGATCTAATTTCGTTGACGAGATTTCACCGTCAACACGAAGATAGGTCCGAGCTCCAGGCTATCGAAGAGCTCAAAGAGATAAATATCGATCCTAAAGACCCTTCGAGGGTGGTTAGGCTCGAAAAAAACCTTGGTGATGAGAGAAAGGCGGAGCTGCTGAAATTCCTGCAAGGAAATCTAGATGTTTTTGCCTGGTCTCATGAAGACATGGTGGGGATCAGCCCGAGCATCATCATGCATACCCTCAACTTGGACAAAAGCATGCATGCAAAGTCCCAGAAATAGAGGCGTCTGGGCACGACCCGAGCTGCGGCCCTGGAAGAGGAAGTTGCTCGACTTTTGAAATGTGGTTTTATCCGCGAGGAAAAATACCCGATCTGGGTCGCCAATCCTATTCTGGTCCCAAAACCTAACGGAAAATGGCGGACCTGTATCGACTTTTCTGACCTGAATAAAGCATGTCCCAAGGATTACTTCCCCTTACCAAGAATTGGCCAGTTGGTGGATGCCACAGCAGGACACGAGCTCATGTCATTCATGGATGTGTACTCTGGTTACAACCAGATCGCTATGAATCCCGCGGACTAGGAGCATACCAGCTTCATGACCCTAACCAATGTTTATTATTACAAAGTCATGCCCTTCGGGCTGAAGAATGCCGGAGCTACATATCAGAAATTAGTCAACAGAATGTTCATTAATCAGATCGGGAAAAACATGGAAGTGTATGTTGACGACATGTTGGTCAATTCAAAAACTGTCGATGACCATGTTCCCGATCTGAGGGAATGTTTTGAGATCCTAAGGAAGTATGGTATGAGGTTGAATCCCCAAAAATGTACCTTCGGGGTGGGGTCGGGAAAATTTCTTGGTTTCATAGTCAACACCAGAGGAATAAAGGCGAACCCAGACAAAATTAGATCGCTACTCGAAATGCCATCGCCCCGGTCGCGAAAAGATGTCCACAGTCTGACAGGAAGGGTGGCAGCCCTTGATCGATTCATTTCCAAATCTACCGACAAGTGTTTGCCATTCTATAACCTGCTCTGGGGGAATAAAATGTTTGAGTGGACCGAAGATTGTGAGCGGGCCTTCCTCGACCTAAAAGCACATTTAGCCAAGCCGCCCATGTTGTCCAAGCCAAAGGCAGGAGAACCTCTTTTTCTTTACTTAGCTGTTACACAAGATGCGGCTAGCGCCGTGCTGGTCCGAGAAGAGGACTAGGCTCAAAAGCCAGTCTATTACATTAGCAAAAGGCTCCTCGGACCTGAATCTCGATATCTGTAGATGGAAAAAAATGGCTTTCTGCCTTATCACGGCCTCCAGAAAGCTTATGCCGTATTTCCAGTCCCATTCAATCCACGTCATAACAGACCAACCTTTAAGGCAGGTACTACAGAAACCTGAGGCATCGGGATGTCTTTTGAAGTGGGCCATCGAGCTTAGCCAATTCAAAATTCTGTACATACCACAGACTACAATCAAAAGCCAAGCCCTGGTTGATTTCATGGCTGAATGCACTGGATTCCAAGAGGAACCGGGGGAAGAGATGGTTCATCTAACGAGAATGGGTCAGGAGCTGGAATCATTTTGATAACCCCAGAGGGACATCGTTTCCACTCCACGTTACGATTCGGATTCAAGGCATCCAACAACGAGGCCGAGTACGAAGCTCTATTCGCTAGGCTTAGGGTGGCGAAGAAGCTGAAGGCCAGGGCCATCCAGTGCTACAGCGATTCCCAGCTCGTGGTAAACCAAGTATTAGGGGAATACCAAGCGCGGGGAACAAAGATGGCGGCCTACCTTGCCAAGGTAAAGAAGGAGTTGTCCGAATTTGAGTACAGCCTAGTCAGGCAGATCCCTCGTGAGCAGAACGCCAATGCTGATGCCCTAGCAAAACTCTCCACCTCCAGGGAAGCCCAGACCTTGAGCCTGATACCGGTGGAATTCTTGGAAAGACCAAGCGTGATAGAGGATACAAGGGAGATCAAGATGATCGATGCCAGGCCAACGTGGATGATGCCCATAGTCGAGTACCTTACAACAGGGAAGTTACCCGACGAGCGAAATAACGCAAGGAAGATACTCTATCAATCTCTGAGGTATACAGTCATAGACGGAACATTGTACTGGCGTGGCCTGTCTCTGTCTCTTCTGCAATGTGTTCTGCCGGAGGAGGCTAAAACTATTTTGCAGGAGGTGCATGAAGGTTTTTGTGGAGATCACGCTGGGGGGAAAACCTGGCCTTAAATATATTAAGGCAAGGGTATTATTGGCCCACCCTATCAAAGGACTCAATTTCTTACGTCCAAAAGTGTGACAAGTGCCAACGGTTCGCCACGTGGCCATTTACGGTCTGGGGGATTGACTTAGTTGGAGCCCTACCCACGGGAAAAGGAGGAGTTCGCTATGCAGTAGTGGCCATTGACTACTTCACAAAGTGGGCAGAAGCAGAGCCCCTGGCAACAATAACGTCAAAGAGAGTCCTCGATTTTGTGGTTAAGAATATTGTCTGCCGGTTCGGGCTACCAAGGAATATCGTGTCGGACAATGGAACCCAGTTCGATAACGACCTCTTCACCGAATTCTGCGAAAGACACAGCATAATTAAGAGTTTTTTCTCAGTGTCCTACCCCCAGGCTAATGGCCAGGTCGAGGCTATGAATAAGATGCTCAAGGCAAGCCTTAAAAAGAGGCTAGACGAGGCCAAGGGAGTTTGGCCCGAGCAGCTCCCACAGGTGTTGTGGGCGTACCGGACCTCGCACCGAACTTCAACGGGGCACACCCCTTTTTCCCTGACTTTCGGGAGTGAGGCCGTCCTTCCTGTCGAAACAAAGACAGCCTTGCACAGGGTCCAAGCCTTCAGCCATGGCAGAATGACAAACTTCTCAACGCGTACCTCGACTTGATTGATGAAAAGCGAGAAGATTCACAACTACGGCTCACGCATTATCAACAAAAGATCACTCGGTATTTTAATTCAAAGGTTAAGAGGCATGCCTTTGGATTAGGAGACCTGGTACTTCGAAGGGTGTTCTTGGCAGGCAAGGACCCCAAAGATGGTGCCTTAGGTCCGAGCTGGGAAGGGCCCTATCAGATCATCGAAATCGTACAGGAGGGGTACTTTCAAATTGGCCCGGCTTAATGGAGAAATGGCGCCACAAACCTGGAATGATGTGCATTTGAGAAAGTATTATCAGTGTTCAAATCGCTCTTGTATGTAAGGCTTGCATATAAAGGCCAATTTGTTATAAAAAAAATGGTTTATGGTCTCATTTGTATCTATGTATGATTTTGTTTGTATGATTAGTTCAAAGTAACCAAGCAAGTCCACTTTCTGATTACTTGGGGGGCAGATCACCCGACCAGGTTCCAAAACATAGAAGTTGGTTAAATTGATTAAACCAGTGTTTTTTCTAAAATACACGAGGTGTCGATAAAACTAACGCGACCTAAGTTTTTAAAATTAAGTATCCTGGACACGAGCAGGTTCCACAACTTAGAAGTTGGTTAAATTGATTAAACAAGTGTTTTTTCTAAAAACCACGAGGTGTCGATAAAACTAACGCAAACTAAGTCTTTAAAATTAAGTATCCTGGACACGACCAGGATCCGAAACTTAGAAGATGGTTAAATTGATTAAACCAGTGTTTTTTCTAAAAAAAACACGAGGTGTCGATAAAACTAACGCAAACTAAGTTTTTAAAATTAAGTATCCTTGACACGACCAGGCTCCAAAACTTAGAAGTTGGTTAAATTGATTAAACCAGTGTTTTTTTCTAAAAAACACGAGGTGTCGATAAAACTAACCTTTAAAATTAAGTGTCTTGGAAACGACCAGGTTCTAAAACTTAGAAGTTGGTTAAATTGATTAAACAAGTATTTTTTCTAAAAAACACGAGGTGTCGATAAAACTAACGCGAACTAAGTTTTTAAAATTAAGTATCCTGGACATGACCAGGATCCAAAACTTAGAAGATGGTTAAATTGATTAAACTAGTGTATTTTCTTAAAAAACACGAGGTGTCGATAAAACTAACGCGAACTAAGTTTTTAAAATTAAGTATCCTGGACTCGACCAGGTTCCAAAACTTAGAAGTTGGTTAAATTGATTAAACCAATATTTTTTCTAAAACACACGAGGTGTCCATAAAACTAACGCGAACTAAGTTTTTAAAATATAGTATCCTGGACACGAACAGGTTCTAAAACTTAGAAGTTGGTTAAATTGATTAAACCAGTGTTTTTTTCTAAAAAACACGAGGTGTCGATAAAACTAACCTTTAAAATTAAGTGTCCTGGACACGACCAGGTTCTAAAACTTAGAAGTTGGTTAAATTGATTAAACAAGTGTTTTTTCTAAAAATTACGAGGTGTTGATAAAACTAATGCGAACTAAGTTTTTAAAATTAAGTATACGAGCAGGTTCCAAAACTTAGAAGTTGGTTAAATTAATTAAATAAGTGTTTTTTCTAAAAACACGAGGTGTCCATAAAACTAACGCGAACTAAGTTTTTAAAATTAAGTATCCTGGACACGACCAGGATCCAAAACTTAGAAGTTGGTTAAATTGATTAAACGATGTTTTTTCTAAAAAAACACGAGGTGTCGATAAAACTAACGCGAACTAAGTCTTTAAAATTAAGTATCCTGGACACGACCAGGTTCTAAAACTTAGAAGTTGGTTAAATTGATTAAACCAGTGTTTTTTCTAAAAAAAACACGAGGTGTTGATAAAACTAACCTGAACTAAGCTTTAAAATTAAGTATCCTGGACACGACCAGGTTCCAAAACTTAGAAGTTGGTTAAATTGATTAAACCAGTGTTTTTTTCTAAAAAACACGAGGTGTCGATAAAACTAACCTTTAAAATTAAGTGTCCTGGACACGACCAGGTTCTAAAACTTAGAAGTTGGTTAAATTGATTAAACAAGTATTTTTTCTAAAAAACACGAGGTGTCGATAAAACTAACGCGAACTAAGTTTTTAAAATTAAGTATCCTGGACATGACCAGGATCCAAAACTTAGAAGATGGTTAAAATGATTAAACTAGTGTTTTTTCTTAAAAAACACGAGGTGTCGATAAAACTAACGCGAACTAAGTTTTTAAAATTAAGTATCCTGGACTCGACCAGGTTCCAAAACTTAGAAGTTGGTTAAATTGATTAAACCAGTATTTTTTCTAAAACACACGAGGTGTCCATAAAACTAACGCGAACTAAGTTTTTAAAATATAGTATCCTGGACACGAACAGGTTCTAAAACTTAGAAGTTGGTTAAATTGATTAAACCAGTGTTTTTTTCTAAAAAACACGAGGTGTCGATAAAACTAACCTTTAAAATTAAGTGTCCTGGACACGACCAGGTTCTAAAACTTAGAAGTTGGTTAAATTGATTAAACAAGTGTTTTTTCTAAAAATTACGAGGTGTCGATAAAACTAATGCGAACTAAGTTTTTAAAATTAAGTATACGAGCAGGTTCCAAAACTTAGAAGTTGGTTAAATTGATTAAATAAGTGTTTTTTCTAAAAACACGAGGTGTCCATAAAACTAACGCGAACTAAGTTTTTAAAATTAAGTATCCTAGACACGACCAGGATCCAAAACTTAGAAGTTGGTTAAATTGATTAAACGATGTTTTTTCTAAAAAAAACACGAGGTGTCGATAAAACTAACGCGAACTAAGTCTTTAAAATTAAGTATCCTGGACACAACCAGATTCTAAAACTTAGAAGTTGGTTAAATTGATTAAACCAGTGTTTTTTCTAAAAAACACACGAGGTGTTGATAAAACTAACCTGAACTAAGCTTTAAAATTAAGTATCCTGGACACGACCAGGTTCCAAAACTTAGAAGTTGGTTAAATTGATTAAACCAGTGTTTTTTCTAAAAATCACGAGGTGTCGATAAAACTAACCCGAACTAAGTTTTAAAATTAAGTATCCTGGACACGACCAGGTTCCAAAACTTAGAAGTTGGTTAAATTGATTAAATCAGTGTTTTTTCTAAAAAACACAAGGTGTCGATACAACTAACGCGAACTAACTTTTTAAAATTAAGTATCCTGGACACGACCAGGTTCCAAAACTTAGAAGTTGGTTAAATTGATTAAACCAGTGTTTTTTCTAAAAAACACGAGGTGTCGATAAAACTAACGCGAACTAAGTTTCTACCGAATACATGATAAAATATATAAAAAAAAAGAGGTTGAAGAACAAGTAAAACTTGAAATAGCTCAAATTAATATATATAAATTGTCTCGAGGAGAATAAACTTGTGCTCAGTATTTACAAACAAAAGTAAATAAAAGTAAAAATACAAAAAATTCTAGCCTCCCCCAGGCCGCTCTGAGGACGTCACCTCCTCAGTCTCCTGCTCGCCCACAGCAGAAGTCTCCCCAGTCTCAGTCGGCACCTGCAGCTCCTGTTGCAGCCGAACTTTGAACTTCTCGAGGTAGTGTGTAATGTCCCAAAATCACTAATTAGGCTTAAGGGCCTTGATTAGTGCGCCGGGAAGGCATAATTGGTTATGTGTGAATTTATTGATTTAATGCATGATTATATGATAAGAATGCTTGTATGATTATATGAATGTAAATGTGGTTAAATGTTATATCTGTGAGAACCACATTATTATGTGGATAGATCTGCAGCGCGCGACTTGAGGCGATCCTAGGGAGCCAGTTAGCGGGAAGCCACAGCGGGGCTTAATGTTTGACTTGGGGTAAGTTAAGGGGTATTTCGGGTATTAGATGAATATTTGGGTTATCGAGTTATGGAAATAAATATATTGAGATATATTTGAGGTTAGGAGACTTAGGCGGGAATATTGGGGAATTTTACCGTTTTGCCCTCGGGGACGTTTCCGGTACCCCAAGCCTCGGGATTGACTTAACTGATTAAGATTAGACTAAGTTAATGGAAAGCAGTAGAACAAAAAGACACAAACTGACCTATTTAGCTCTTCTCTTCCTTCTCTTCTTTCTTTCAAGAAAAACACTGGAATTTAAGGGAAATCAGCTGGGAAATTCAGTGGTTTGGGCTGGAATTTTGAAGGTTTAATCTAGTGCTCAGCTAAGGGACCCTCAACCAGGATCAAGGTAAGAATTGAGTTTTTTTGGGTGTTAGAACTCTGAGTTTTTTTGGCTGAATATTGAGGTGTTTATGGTTTTGATGTTTAAGGGCTGAATTGAAGCTGAGAGCTTGGGTTTTAGCTTAGAAGTTGTCAAGGAAGTTGTTCAGCAAAGAAGGTAAGCTTCAACTCGTAATTTAGAGGTTAAAATCTGAGTTTGCATGACTGGTTTTTGGTGTTTTGAGCTGCTGGGTTTCAGGAATCAAAATGGAATTTTAGTAGGTTTTTAAGCTGGATTTCTGTTGGATTATGTTGTTGGAATTATGTTAAAAGTTTTGTGATTAATGGGTTTTGAGTTAGGGTGCTTTGGGATGGTTTTGGATGAGGTTAGAATGCTAGAAATGGTGGATTTTCTGGGCACAAAGGATAGGGCCGCAGCTCTGTTCTAGAGCGCTGCGGCCCTACGAAGCAAGGAAGCTAGGGAGGCTCGACCAAAAGGAGCGCCACAGTGCCACAGGGAAGGGCCGCAGTGCGTGTCTATCCACTGGGGGGCTTGGGTTCTATTTAAGGGGCGGGCTGTGGCTAGGTTTCAAGAGACGCAGCCCTTGGGTGCATTCTTGATCTTTTGGGGATTTTAAGCGCGGGAATCTAACCTAGGGTGCTCGGGATCGATTTCACCACCGTGTTTGGTGGAATTCGATGTCCCGAAAGCTAGCATTGTACCTGGAAACCTTTATTTGAATATTAATGGAATTCATTACCTTGGTTGTGACTAGGTGTTAAAGCTAGGGCTTGTGAAACGGATCGTGCTCGAGGGACGTCGCTCATAGTCAGTGAACGTAGAGATTAAAGGTATAAAAACTGCACCCGGTTGTATCTTTGTAATGGGACTAAGGGTTCCCTAATATGTATGTTTTGAAAGGATGGTATTATGCCATGTAAATAGTAAACCAATGGCCTATGAGTGCTAAGATTAAACTAGCGCACAGGGCGCGGCTCGGCCACTGGTAGCCGAGGACAGCTTATTATGCTCTGAGCTCGGTTTAAGCGGGCCGGAGTCAGTGGGGTAAACAAAGGGTGCGGCCTAAGTTGTCAGCCCTGATTATCGTGTAACTTGATTATTATTATTGCTTAGTTTCATCTTTGATTCTGAAGACGTGCTATGTGGTTAATATGAGTATTGAGTGTTTGATCATGTCTAAAGGATTATTCATCTGTTATTGTTGTTTGTGATGCATATTATGTTTTCTTGTTGGGCCTTGGATCACGGGTGCTACGTGGTGTAGGTAAAGGCAAGGGCAAACTCGATCAACCCTGACTAGGAGAGCTCTGCAAGCTGAATGTACATGACCAGCTGCTCAGCCGCCACGGTTGAGGGGAAGGCAGGAACGGGGGAACCAGAAATGTTTGTTTTGTCTTAGAATGGCTGATGGTTGTCTGTATTTTGGAGATTTTGTAAACCAACTTTTAAACATTGTTTCTTTTTGGGATCCCATGTGTGAAACTGTTTAATTATATAAATTGTATCTTTTGAGACCAAAACCAATTTTATCCCTAGCACATTCATTGTTAGTGACACATTTTTAATTAATTGACTTGATTAGCAAGTCATGCACTTTTATAAGTACACATTGTAGCGGTCTTGACTATCGAGGGTGTAACGCCCTACTCCCTTAGAGTCGTTACTGGTGAGTTTAAAAAAAACGTGCTTTCAACTCGCTAACCGAGGTTTTAAGTCAAACAGTGTAATTAAGCCATAAACAGAGGAAAAATTTAGAATTAACTCCATGTCATTGAAAATCATAAAAGTTTGACACCTGGGATCCCAAAATATAGTTTAGAAATATTTACAACATAAAAATAGAACTAGGTCGGCTAAACGACAAAATCTAAGTTCATTTACAAGCATCTCCCAAAACCCTCTGGCTATGGCAGCCAGGCTGGCCAAACATGTACACGCCGCCTTATGCCTGTTGTACTCATGGTTGGTTGATCTTCTCTTTACCCTTACCTGCACCATAGAGCATCTGTGAGCCGAAGCCCAACAAGAAAACCCACAAACAGAAAACATATGCAACACATACATCAAGCATATAAACATGCCACAAATGGGCTAAACACATTCGGCCTAGCCGTCCCAGGCGTTTACCAAGCCCTGGGTTCGCGGACCACGCCGTGAGGATATCCCAGGTATCCTTCTAGGGACTCGCCCTGGCAACTCACACTCCACGTTCTCAACGCTGCTCCCGGCCCCTTGTCATTCTCGGCCTCGCACTCAACGTGCCCAACGCCGTTCCCGGCCCTTTGCCGTTCTCGGCCTACACCGTTCCCGGCTCTTGCCGAACATTCACATAATAACATACATAGTATAACAAGCAAATGCAGAATTCTAGCATAATCAGTTAAAGGGCTACGCCCCGCAGTTCTAATATATTGGGCTCGGCCCTGCATATCAATTCTATTCAAACACATTGGGCTCAACCCTGCACACAAGCTCTATGGGAACAAGGGTTTTCTTACCTGAGTCCCGAGCTCTCCGAGCACCGATGACCTGAGCACAGTCCTCTAACTTGAGCCTCTCTGAATCCCTAGTCACAACATATTAACAATATCCATCCATCAAATTATAATCCAATAAATATCTCCGAGCCATAACCCCAACCCCTGGGACCTTGAATTCTATCAATCTGGGTGATAAAATCCATCCCGAGCCCTTCCCATTGAGTTCCCAAGCCTAAACACCCTTAAAAACTCAAACTGGCACTAAGGGCCATGACCCCACCCTCAAGAGCCGCGGCTAGCCTCAAAACAGAGGCTAGCAACCCCCTGCAACACATACGGGCCGCGACGCGCGCACCAAGCACCGCGGCGTGCATGAACTCACCTGCCACCCTCGGCTGCACGCGCACACTCGCCGCGGCGTGCCCATCCTAGGGCCGCGGCCCTCATCACCGAACCCAGATTTTCTCACCATTTTTCCACACCTTTCCTCAAGCAAATTCACCCAAAACTCATCTATCAAACCCAGATAATTAACACATATATTCCAACTCAATAACAACATCAAAACCCATCAAAATCTACTCCAAAACTCAACTAAAACCCCCAAGAACAAATTAGATTCTACCCACATGCATAGCTTAGAAACACAACTGAAATTTAAGCATAACTCCCATGGTAAAGCTTGCCTCTTGCTGAATTAAACCTCTGAAGTTGAACCTTAATCCCCAAGCTCCTAGCTCCTTAACTTCACAGCCCAAAGTCCTCAATTCCCTGACTAGTTCCTCCAAAGTTATCCTTTGATATGTTTTAGAGAATGAAAGAGAGAAAGGAATAAAAGCTATCTTCAGTTGGGAGGAAATTTGTGTCGGTTCCTAAAGCTTCTAAACAATTCTCCCTTTTTGTTTTATTCACTTAAGTCTATGTGGTTACCTCAAGGCTCGGGGTACCGAAACGTCCCCAAGGGCAAAATGGTAAATTCCCCAATACTCCCTCCTAGACATTCTATCCTCAAATATATCTCCAAATATTTATTTTTATGTCCCGATAATCCCATAACACACCTAGTACCCAAATTACCCCTCGACTCACCCCGAGTCCGAATCTCAACCCGTTGTGACTCTCTGGCTAATCGCTCCCCAGGACTGTCTCGGATCGTGCTGCACAAACATATCACATATATATAACATTTATCACATTTATCACACTTATGCCCCTAATATCCAGACGGGGCCCACATGCACATTTAACTCAATTAAACATGCATCATTATCATATATTCACATAAACCCACATATTAGCATATTAAATCACTTATTGCCCTCCAGGCACACTAATCAGGGCCCTAAGTCCGATTAGCAAATTCGGGTCATTACAGCGGGCGTTACATAGTGCCCTCATGCGTCAGAGGCCATGAAGGAGAAGTTGTTGTCCTGGTTGAAGGCCCAACAGTGGTACAACATACTCTCCATGGAGGACGTCGATGCCTTCTTCTCCTCTAGAATGGCCGCCTCGACCTCTAGCAGTTTCGCCTTGGCCCCCTCGAGCTCAGCCTGAAGGGCTGCCGAGGCTACCTTCGCCACCTGCTCGCCTTCTCGGGCAGTGCTTAAGGCAGCCTTTGCCGCTTGTTCACTCGCATGGGCCACCGCCAAAGTAGCCTTGGCGCGTTTTCACTCTGTTGAGAGGAGGCGAGAGCAGCTTGGGCTGCAGTCAGCTCGGCCTTGAGTTCTTCATTCCTGGCCCTAGCCCGGGATATGATGCGGTGTTTAGCCAAGACCGCCTACAAAAAGCAAAGAAACAGTTAGGCACATACCAGAAAAATAAAATACATATAATAAAAGCAAGGTCAGGGAAAATGCTTACTGTGATGTTCATCCCCAAGGCAGACTCCATGACCTTCTCTGGGCTCCTCTCCTCAATCAGCCTCTAGTCGTTGGGCTTGGCCTTGTAAAAATGCTCCACTAAGTAGTTCGTCATCTCGTAGATGGTCCCTCGAAAAGTGTCTGGAATCAACTCCAGATCCTGGGGGTTGATGGGGATGCGAACAGTGGCGATAGGGACCACTGGATCTTGGGGACCAACCGGTGCTACCAGTACCCATGCAGGAGGTGGAGGAAGGCGAGGAATGGGCGCAGTCTGACCTCTTTTCTCTAGGGCTGTGGCGGGCGGAGCTTCTGAGCTCGAGCCTTTCCTCTTAGCCGGGGATTGGGAGGCAATCGCAGCCGAGGGGAGCATTTTCTTTGAAGTAGGCCGAAGCCTCTTGACAAGGGGACCCTCGCTGGATCTCCCTTCTTGGAACATCAAACGGATGTCAGGTTCCCCTCTCTGTGCCATTTCCTCGCCTGAAAAAAATAAAAAAGAATGGGAAATGCGTTAAGAATGCATATACATTTTAAAAAAATAATAATAATAAATACATACGAAGTAGCAAAAAACCTACCCTCCGAGCTAGAGGAAGAGTCTATTTCGATGACCTCCGATCTCGGAGGTCTAAATCGACCACTTCTTGGATTAGGGGAGGTTTTGGGTCAGGCTCTACCTCGGGGTTGGATTCCTCCACGTATTGCCTAAGTCCAGGAGCGACTATACCCTCGAGAAGGGAGGGCCACGACCTAAGGTTGGTCCCATACTCCTCAAAAAAGGTCGACCTAAAAGACAAAGTGTTGTCCACTACTACAGTACCCCTAGGACGACCCTTGTCATGACGCAGTACTAATTGATCTACGCATTGGAGCAAAGTTATGTCTCGGTCTGGGTCGTTTTGGTGGCGGTGCATGAGCTAGTTTGGGTTAAACCTAACTAGCCTAAGGTCTGCGGCTACCTTATCTAGATCCCGAAAGGGGTATGGGTTACCTTGGCCGGAGGGGCTGGCTGCTACCCCTGACTGAGCTCAGTCCATATCGGGGTCCCGAGCAGCCTCCGGAGCTCGTCTCTTCCGCACGATCGGCACCTCGACCTCCTCTTCATGCTCGTTGCCACCGTCGGCTACGGCATCGCCTTCGAAAATAGGCGCCAGCACGCGGGCTACTGAATGATTGGCCCGTGTCCTCCTCAAGGCCAGAGTTTGGCCGGCAAAAATTAACTTACATGCCAACATGGTGTCATCAGAAACGAGCTGCCAGTAGTCCTTTTTACTGGGCGGGAGCCCCACCAGGGTATCATATTGGCCCCCAAGGGTTACAGATCTGGCCGTCCTCGCGAAAATGGCTGCATGATGATGCTCCAGTCAGTATACACACAAAAAGACAAAAAGAAAAAGGTAATAAAGATTACGCGAGCTGAAGATAGAAAGAAAGCTTACGAGGCTAGTTGAAGTAATGGTACTCGCAGTTGCGAAACCCATTCGACATAAAGAATTGATCTTTGAAGTCATTGGGATGGCTGGGAAGTTCGATTACTGCGGATGAGTTCAGGAAACAGGTTAGGTAGTAGAACCCATCGCCTCGTCCCCTTTGATCCGGGCTGGCCTTGAGGCAGAAGATGTAGAGGATGTCTGTCGGGTTGGGGACCTCCCACTCGTGCTTCAGAAAAAGATACCTCAGCCCCCCCAGCAGACGATAGGAATTTGGAGGAAGTTGAAATGGTGCCAACTTCACATAATTGAGAAATTCGGCAAAGTACTGATCTAGGGGGAGGCAGGCCTCGACCCTGAGATGCTCATCGCTCCAGGCCGCGAAGTCTTCATCAAGGGGTGCGCAGCTCCTCTCACCCTCCAAGGGAGGTCGGGCAATAAGGACGCCGATCCTAACCTCGATGTTATGGGATAGCATTATCTTGTTGACCCTCCCTTGGGTCGTGATCTTCAAGGCTATCCTCTCCGCCTCAAAGAAAGCATCAGGTCCCACCTCGATCTCCTTCTCCACCATGGGACCGAACTGGGGGATGAGAGACTCCATCGTGACCTCCTTCCCTCTACTAGATTGTTAGGATGACAAGCCGACCGCGCTTTTCTTAGACACATTCCTTTTGGGCCCCATCTGATTGCCTAGCGAACAAGAACGATGAGAAACTTAGTAGGCGACCTAAAAGCTATGAAAGGACAAATAGCGCGAGAAGAACAAGGGTTTTTCATGCATGAGCTGAGGTAATCTCAACCCGCGGTGTGAAGCCACGCGCTGCCGTAGCCACGTGCCTAAGTTTCCAACAGATCCCTGATATTCAGGGACCCTTATGTCAGGAGGGTCAGATTATTACTTGCCTTGGGGGAGAGGTTTTGAAAGGAAAACCACCTAGGAAGCGTGACCTCTAAGCTACCCGGTTTTACACCCTAAAAACCTCTCATCTTCCATATCCTGAATGGGTAATTCCTAAATTTACCCAGAAATTGACAAAGAAATATTACCCAGAAATTACCTAGTTGTGAACATCACCATCCTAGACATATATTGGGTCTACTCAATATGCCTAAAATCGGAACATATGCTCCAAAAGCCAATCAGAAACAACCTACTGTTTACGACTATGAGATGTAGGTTTGCATAACAAAGAAAAAGGAAAATCAAAACATACAACGAGTAGGAAACTTACAATGTATTTTCCAAACGAAGGTTGCTGACAGCGTAGAAGTAGGAGTCCTAGAAGATTCCTTAAGGCTGGACTTCTGAAAGGTTTTTGTGGCAAGAGTATGGGGATTTATGGGATTATAAGCATAAGAAGAAGAAGAAGAGCTTTTTAAATTTCGAAAGAGAGAAAATAAAGGAAAACTTCGAATGAAAGGAGATAAGTACTGAAAACTGCCAACCTTATTTATACGTAAGAGGCATGAGGAAACGAGGACCGTCCGATCAAATTAATGCAAGATACGAGGGTCATAACTCGAAAGACGAAACAGTGGAAAAAAGGTGGCCATGCCAATTAATACGATCCTCGAAACCCGAACAGACGCCAATCACGGCGTTCCACGTGTCCGATACTCAAGTAACGCACAGGATCCGGATAATCGAAAAGGAAGTTTAAAAGCCCCCACCGTGAAAGACAAAAGTGACGTCATAAATCACGGGTAGGGGCTTGGGGGGAAAATGTACGCCCTAAGTATCAACACATACCTTGTTGAGGCAGCTCGGGAGAAGCAAACTAATAAAAAGCCATAAGCAGTACGCCACGTGTTCACCATTTAGTCAGGGAAACCTGGAACGATCCCTTGGACGAATAGCTCGAGCTGGTGGATCATTTAGCTGCTCATCACTTGGAACCATTGTGTAAACATGACATCAAAAGGCACGAGCTAGCACTACATTAAGCTCGTGGTACATCAGAGAGGCCTAACATACCCCAAGATCTTTATAAAGTCAACCACGTAATATAAACGTGCATATAACAGACATCACGTGTCTGTTTTATTCCCGAATTCTAGGATACGCAATATAAACGTGCGTGATCAGACATCCTACACCTGATTTAGGCCATGCGGCCCATTATCCATTTTTACCTACTAATTACATCACACTTCAGTGTAAGGTTTATATATTAATCATCAGTGTCACAGAGATGACGTGAAGGATAAAGAAATCATAGGATGACCCCAATGCCTACTCAGAGATCATTCTCCTATAAATACCAAGACCCTGGGTAGTGCCAAGGGTTGGATTCTTCTTGTAAGGCAAATACTCTATAAAAATAGTAAGAGAGAGAAACAATAATAATATTGACTCGTGGACTAGGGGGATTTTAACCTCCGAACCACGTTAAAAAGGAGTGAACATTTTTCATGTCTGGATAATTGATTGCTAGCATCCTTGGGTATTATCATTTTCTTATTACAGTTTACCATTAATCACTAATCCATCCTAGTTATTCATATAATTCACTGTTGGCGAAAAACCGCGTCAACAATATCTAACATGTCAAAAAAACACATACATTTATATAAACATATAAACTAGCAACCTAGCTCTGATACTAGTTGTAGGATCCCATTTATATAAGTATGTATGCATGCTCCCAATTGCACAAAATAACATACAATAGAAAAACATAAATACATGCATAGAAGTGATTTTCATACAGAGATTCGTAAATACAACAATAAAACATTAGAGTACTTACGAGATGCGTAGCAGAATAATGATTACACCATTTGGATTCCCTAACCTTTTGTCCTTGTTGAATGCTAGGTATTGCATGGAATCCAAACCGCTTTGAAACAAGACGACAGTCTTCCAAGTCTTTCTCTAAAATAACCTAGTGTTTGTGTGGGGAAGTCTCAACACATGAGAAGAGATTTCCTAGAGAAAACTAAGAGAGAATGGGCGACTAGGAATAGAATATTAGTAGTGAATTTTTACCTTGTCAAATTCATCTTACCTAATGCATTCTATAACACTACTATATAGAGGCAATTAGCTAGGACATAAAATAGGTTTTAGTTACCCATTTTGTTTAATTATTTAATAATTATAATTAATTAAATACTTGTCAAAATCAACCAATTATAATTTTGACCTTTATTTATTTTATTTTATTTTATTAATATTAATACAAATTTATCAATATTAACAAAATTGTCCCATTTGGCTATAATATTCTCTTTTTGAGACTTTGCAATAAAATCCTCAAAGTTTCTTCTATTTCTTTTCTCATAAAATATCAATAAATAATTTAACATTATTTATTTTCATTGACCTAGTGAATGTGATATTTTTATAATTAATTATTCAAGACTACTAGGTTCATTTTGATAATAGATGACATGGGGACCATGGATTCATAAACACAAGCTCCAATAAGTTACCGTGAGTTTATTTACAGCAAATAATCTCACTACCTTATTAATTCCTCGTGACTCCACTATAGAGTCAGAATTGCACTCTTGAATTCATAGAACGTTTTATGTAAATACGTTATCAATTGTTATAACCATAACCGTCATTCAATCCTCTATGGATGATCTACTAATGAGACGGGTGCAAATTACCGATTTACCCCTCATTGGTATTTTATCTTTAACTCCCACTAAGTTCCTTGTAAATGATATTTTCGTAAATTTAATTACAGAAATGAGTACTCTATCATTCAACACTTGAATCAAGCTATAAGGAAATCATCATTTCACTTCGTAAACAGAAGCTATAGATTTCATATCTATGATAAATGCTCTCACTCAATTATACTACTAAATCTCCAATATGTAAGTATGAGCTAGTCTGTAGGGTAAGCTGGTAACGAACAAATCAAAAGACTTGAATAATACAATTAGCAGAATATTAATCACTCAGAATTAAGATTGAATTGACATATGGTCAACGTTGTGATATAATTAGATTAGATAATAACGATACTTACTTATCTTGTCAATAATCAATATCGGTCCAGTCCAATGTAACAAAATATATCGGATCTTATCTACTTGGTCAATGTTCTGGATATAACATCACACTAGATGTGTAAGTAGATCTTATCGTAGATTACCCAATCAGTAAAAATCCAGTGTACTGATTTAATCTTAGGACAAAATACTTTTGAACATGTTGATGCGGTTCTTCGCCAACAGGTAATTAAGAAAATAAGAGGTAGGGATTAGTGCTTAACTATGAACCGAAATAGATGAATGATCTTTGTAAATGGACTGGTGACACAATTACGTTTTTTAGGTGGTTCAAAGGTTAAAATCCTTCTACTCCACCAGCCAATATTATTGCTATATGCTTGGTATTCTTTTACAGGGTATTTCCTTACACAATAGAATCCAACCCTTTACAACTCCCAGGGTCTCCATATTTATAGGAGAGGGCACCTGGGAGTTGGTAAGAAGGTCATCCCGTGACCTTCTTACCTATCATGTCACTTCTGTGACATTCATGATTAATTCCTATAACTTGACACATGAAGTGTGGTCTAATCAATAGGTAAGGGGGATAATGGGCCGCACGGCCCAACCCAGTCGTGGGTGTCTGAATACGCACGTTCATGCTGCGTGTCCGAGAAGTCAGGGATATATCAGACACGTGATGTCTGATATATGCACGTTTACCTTGCGTGGTTGACTTTATAAAAGGTCATAGCCTCCAACTCCGGCTCGTACCACGAGCTGGATGCCTCCTCGACCTGCGGCCTTCACAGTCCAGACTCAGTCCTTAAGTAATCTTGGCGAACCTTTGGATACCCCGAGCTAACGAGGTAGGACATGACGACAACAACTCCGGTCATGGGGGATCCACGTGGCTAATATAATTTAGGTCGTATCTCAGCTCGCTAATAGCCCGTTGGAAAATCAAGGCGTACATTTTCCCCCCAAGCCCCTGCTCGTGGTACACGACGCCGTGTAGGGCCACAGTAGGGGTTTTTAGGCTTCCCCATGAACTCTCCACATTCCACCTTTTACGCAGGAGCCGAATATGTGGAACATCGTGGTTGGTGATGGTACGTCTTACGAGAACCGCATTAAATGGCCTAGCCTATACTCAGCCGTCGTTTCACCTTTCGAGTGGAGAGCCTTGGATCCCACATCAGGGCAATCCAACGGCCCCTCTCACGTGGCCTTTCACGTATATAAAAGGGGTGGCCACCTTACGCATGGGCCATCTGTTCATTTGAAATTTTTTAGAATTTTCCTTCTTCTTCTCTCTTCTTACCCTTAAAAAAACCCTCTTTTTCTCTCGGTTACTGTTTCCACTCCAAAAGTTCAGGTGCAAGGGCTCCCTTGAAGCTTTGGTATCAACTACTCCGACGAGGCCCCAACCCAGATGACCCCTTCATCCTCTTCTCAACCAGAACACTCTGTAAGTCTCCTGACTGTGCATGTTTTGAATCTCTTTTTCACTGTAGCCTAGGTAAATAATTCCTGTAGCTGCATGCAAGGTTCCGTTGGTTTTTTGTGGGTATGAAGGGAGAAAGCCTTTAGGTTAGGGTATCGCTTGTAGTAGAAAACCATTTAGGGGCATGGTTTATAGGGTGCATTTTCGAGGGAAATTTTCTGGGTAGGATTTTTGGTATGCTTGTTTAAAATATCCAGTACTTTGGGTGCAAAACCGGGTAGCTTAGGGGACACGCTTCACATGCGGTTTTGCACCTCTTGCCTACTGAAACTTTCCTTCCAAGGAAAATTTCTATCCTGACCCTCCTGACACACAAATTCTGAGTAATCGGGGATCTGTTGGGAGCACAGGCGCGTGTTCATAGAACCGCGTGGTCTCACTCTCCACGGGCTGAGATTACATCAGCTCGTGCAAAGGAAACACCCCTTTTGATTCTCCCTTATGCTTAGGTCGCCTTTTCTGAAAATTTCTTCTTTTGTACGCTAGGCGACCAGATGGGACCCAAGAAGAACGCTCCAAAGAGGATCGTCGGCACCTCATCCTCCCAACAATCCAAGGGAAAAGAGGTGATGACGGACTCCCCAATTCCTGTCTTTGGGCCGACCGTGGAACAGGAGCTCGAGGTGGCGCCCGATGCTTTCTTCGAGGCCGAAAGGATCATCTTGAAGATCACTGACCAGGGGAAAGTGAATAAGATATTCCTTTCCCATCACATCGAACTGGGGAGGGGCGCCCTGATCACCCGACCTCCCACAGAAGGTGAGCGGAGCTGCGCGCCGCTCGACGAGGAGTTCGCGACCTGGAGTGACAAGCACTTCAAGACTGGGGCTTTCCTCCCGCTGGATCAGTACTTCGCCGACTTCCTCAACTACGTGAGGTTGGCTCCTTTCCAGCTCCCCCCCAACTCTTATCGTTTGTTGGCGGGGTTAAGATATATGTTCTTGAAACAGGAGTGGGAGGTCCCCACTCCGGTAGATATCTTATACTTTTTCTGCCTCAAGGCCAGCCCGGAGCAGCGGGGGCGAGGCGACGGGTTCTATTACTTAACCCGGTTTCCAAATACGGATGCGGTCATCGAGCTGCCCAGCCACCCCAACGACTTCAAAGACCAGTTCTTTATGTCCAAGGGGTTTCGCAACTGCGACCTCCACTACTTTAACCGTCCTCGTAAGTACCTTTCATCCTTAGCTCGTAAGTTAAGTATCGGTTAGCTCCCCCCTGTATCCATTTCTGACTTATAATAATTCTGCAACTATCTTCGCGAGGACAGAAAAGTCTGTGATCCTCGAGAGCCAGTACGAGACACTGGCGGGCTTGCCCCCCAGTGAAAAGGACTATCGCCAGCTCATGACAGACGAGATGATGCTGGCCTGCAAGCTGACCTCCCTAGGCCAGACTTTCAATCTGAGGAGACCCCGGGTGCCTCCCCCAGCCCGTGAGATGAGGGCCACCCCCGAGGAGGAGGTCGCGGGGGATGAGGACGAGGAGGACGAGGTGCCCCTCGTGAGGAGGAAGCGGGCGCTGGAGGTCTCCCAAAGGACGGACGAGGAGAGGATCCGGTCTGATGCAGCTGCAGGTCCCTCTGGCCAAGGTAACCCATATCTGTTTAGGAACTTAGATAGGGCCACTGCAGACCCCAGGCTAGCTAGGTTCAATCCCAAACAGCTCGTCTAACGCCATCGAAGTGACCCAGACCTTGATATAACCTGGCTCCATTGTGTCGACCGGCTTGTGTTGGATTACGAAGATAGCCGCCCTAGGGGTACCATAGTCGTAGACAACACCCTAGCTTTTAGGTCGGCCCTATTTGAGGAGTATGGGACCAACCTTCGGTCATGGCCATCACTCCGGGAGGGTATCGTAGCTCGAGGTCTTAGGCAGTACGTAGAAGAGTCTAGTCCTGAGCCAAATTCGGACCCAGAGCCCGAGCCAGCTTGCGTAATCATTGACTTAGATTCTCCAGCAGAAGCTTCGGGGCCGATGGTCGTGACCATAGATTCCTCTCCTATCTCGGGGGGTAGGATCCCTTACGATACATGTTTTTGGATTCTGTTCCCCTTATCTTTGTTGTGTTTGCATAAATGCTAACTTGTGTACTAACAATATCTTTGTTTTAACAGAGGAGATGTCTCAGCTCGGAAACCTGTGAGCTAAGTTCACTGGAGGGAACTCCTCCGCTGGGGCTTCCGGGCCCATGGTGAAGAAGCTCCGGATGACCAAGAAGGCCATCGGGACAACATCCAAATCTCCCGCCAAGGGGAAGGATCAAAGCCCTGCTGCCCAGGCCAAGGTACCTCCACCTCCATAGTGGAGAAGATGGCCCCGCCCCCTCCACGAGTTCTGTCCCCTGCTCGGGACATGGAGGCGGAGGCCGGGACTATGATGGCCGTATTCCTGGAGGTGCGCATCCCCGTGGATCCCCGGGCCCTGGAGAAGATTCCTGACATCTTCCGGGGAACGGTGTAGGAGACGGCGAGCTACGCCGTCGACCACTTCTACCGCGCCACCGAGAAAGACCTACGGGCTATCGAAACTCGGAGCCCGGAGAATGTAATGGATTCTTCATTGGGAATGGCTCTGACGGTAAGCTGACTTTACCCTTTTATGATCTTTGAGTACCATGCCATGCCTTGTTTTTCTCTTCTCTTTTTTTTTTTATCTAAGGTAGTTGCCTCTTTGTTTTTGTAGAATGTCTTGGCCCTTCACCGGAGCATATCCAGGTCTAGGGCTCAGCTTGAGGATGTGAGGGGCGAGCACCAAAAGGTTTTGGCCGCCCATCAAACTGCCCTGGCCGCCTTGCAGACGGCCCAACAGAAGGAAAAAGAAGCCATGGATGCCCTGGCGGCTACGCGGGCTGAGCTGGAGGTAGCCCGTCCTAAACTTCAAGAGACCGAGGCCGCCCTTGCCGCCGCGCTGGCTGAGAGAGATTCGGCGAAGACTAGGGCCGAGGATACTATGGTCGCCCTGGAAACGGAGAAAACAGCTTCCAGCACCGCCATGGAGGACATGCTCTATCATTGTTGGGTCTTCAACTCAGACGGCGACATCTCCTTCTTAGGAGCGGACTAGGAGGCCCTTCGGGAAGGAATCAAAGCCCGCCTCCAGCAAGAGGCACCTTCTAAGACCGAAGAGGCATCCGTCGTAGCCGAGCAGGAGGGCGAGACAGCGACCTCCACGGGGCAGCCCAGTGGAGCCTGCTGTCGTAGTAGACGAATCTGTTCATCTTTGCTCTGTAATCGCGCTTGCATATCTGCCATAAGTTGCTGCCAGTTCTCAGGAGCTGGCGAAGGAATCTGGCCCTGATCATCACCTCCGGTCCCAGACCTAGTGCCGGCTAGTCGCGTAGATTTTCTTGGACGAATAACTATCCAAGTCAATCTGCAATCAACGACTCGGCAATCAGACCATGATGACAGGGTAAAAGCTTCTCCAAAATCCACCAAAGGAACATAACCAATCACAAACAATCAAGATATAGACATTTATCCACATGCACTGGCATTGCTAATAAGCATGCCCCAACATTACCACACAACAGTTAAAATATAAACATCCATCCATACACAATATGCAATTAATCATTCAAATTTTCATTTACATGCACAGTGATGCTATTAAGCAAGTCTCAATATTTTCACACATCAGTCAAGGGAAAAGCCCTATCAGTATCTCATGCTTCCTATTAATCCAATTAATAACAACATTCATAATTCATTCCAGGCATATAAGCATATAGGCACATATAACAATTACCAAACCCTGAATCGAGCTTGTCTCTAGCAGCGAATGTACATGTCCAGCCGGTCTTCAGGAACCCTTAATCCTAGGATGCTCTGATACCAAGTTGTAACACCCTGGATAGCAAAGACCGCTATACTATGTACTTATAAAGGTACAAGACTTGCTAATCAAGTCATTTAGTTAAAAACGCGTTAGATAAAATAATTAATGCGCTAGGGTTAAAAGGTTTTGGTCTCAAAAGATACTTTTCTTATAACTAAACAATTTACATATGGGATCCCAAAAGAAACAACGTTTAAAAGTCAGTTTACAAAAATTCCAGGGCACAAAAAACCACTAGCCATTCTAAAGGCAAAACAGACGTTTATGGTTCTCCTGTCCCTGTCTGCCCTCAACCGTGGCGGCTGAGCAACTGTTCATGTACATTCTACTCCTAGAGCTCTCTGAATCAGGGCGGATCAAGTTTTCCCTTGCCTTTACCTACACCACGAAGCACCCGTGAGCCAAGGCCCAGCAAGAAAACATCATATTATATAACAAACAATGATAACAATTTAATACCCCTTTAAGCATGATCATATACTTGACATTCTACACTAATCATAGAGAACGTAGATACAACCAATAATTCAACCAATTAACACTCAGCTATTCAGCATGACAAATCCACCAATCAATAATAACAATCAAGTCATATGATAATCAGGGTCGACACCTTAGGTCGCACCCTCTGTTTACCCCACTGACTCCGGGTCGCTTAAACCGAACTCAGTGCATAATAAGCTGTCCTCAACTACCAGTGGTCGAGCCGCGCCCTATGCGCTAATGTAAACTCCGGCACTCTTAGGTCGTTTTTCTACTATTTACATGCCATAATACTATCCTCAATAAAGCATACAAGTCAGGGAACCCTTAGTCCCATTATAAATCCACAACCGAGTGCAGTTTTCTTACCTTTAGTTTCCAAATATACTGGTTACGCGAGATGCCTCTTAAGCACAATTTGTTTCCCGAGCCCCTAGCTTAAACCTAGTCACAACAAAGATAAGGGATACCATTAATAATTGTAAAAGGGCTTTTAAATAAGGTTCTAGTCTCTGGAACATCGAAATCCACCAAGCACGGTAGTAGATTCGATCCCGAGCACCCTAGGTTAAATTCCCATGCTTAAAATCCAAAAACCCCTAATTTCCTTAAGGGTTGCGGATCAAGCCTCCCATGCCACGGCATGGCCCCCAAACAGAGCCCAACCACACTCAGAATCAGACACGGGTCGCGGCCCGCCCTCCTTCCTCAGCATGCATCAGCTTCAGAGGACCGCGGCTCACAAAGAACTATGACGTGGCCCGACCCCTTCAAACCCAGAAAATTCTCCATTTTTAACTCTCAAACCTCACTCAAAATCATCCAAAACCATCCTAATTCCATAACTCAATTTTCTCAAAACTTCTAGCATGATTCCAGCAACATAATCCAGCGAAAACCTAGCCTAAAAACTCATCAAATTCTCACTTCAATCTCTGAAACCCAAAGGCTCTAGAACACTAAAACCAGCCATGAAAACATCAGAATTCAAATATTAAATCATAAATTTGAGCTTACCTTCACTGCAGAATCAATTCTCTAAGCAATTTCTAAGCTAACTCCCAAGTTCCTAGCTTCAATTTAGTCTTCAATTTCAAAACCCAAAATCCTCTTAGAATTCAATCAAAACCACAGAATTCTTAACAACAGAAAGTGTGATTAAATCCTTACCTCAGTCCTGGTTGAATCCCTTAGCTAAAACTGAGCTAATCCCTCAAAACTCTAGCTAAAATCATAGAGTTTCCAGCTGAATTTTCCTTAGGTTCTAATGGTTTCCTTTGAGAGAGAAAGAGAAGAGGAGAGAAGGTCGGTTCCTAATGTTCCACCGAATTCTGTGTTTTAATTAGTCTATTCCTAGGCAATTAAGTTAATCCTGGGGCTCGGGGTGCCGGAAACGTCCACAAGGGCAAAATGGTGAAATTCCCCAGTGTTCCCACTTAGGCTTTCTAACCTGAAATATATTTGCAATTATTTATTTCCATAACCCGATAATCTAAATAAACATCCAACACCTGAAATACCCCTTGACTTGCCCCAAGTCAAGTATTAAGCCCCGTTGTGACTTTCCTGCTAACTGGCTCCTAAGATCGCCTTAAATCGCATGTTGCAGATTTACCCACATAATAATGTCGTTCTCACAATATAACATACGATCGCATTTACATTCATATAACCATACAAGCATGCTTATCATAGAATCATGCACCAAACTAATAAATTCACACATAAACCAATTATGCCCTCCTGACACACTAATCAAGGCCCTTAAGCCTTATTAGTGATTTTGGGTCATTACAACCAGAGCTCAGTCACTTCCACTTGCCACATCTCCACGTTGATGGCCTTCCATGGTCTGAAACTATCTAGCAAGCTGATGTGCCGACTTGCAACCTCCAATGTTGCTATGCTTCGAGAGATGGCAATCCTGATTGGAAGGTCCAGCTCATCGCCTTGTGCCGCAAGCACATGAGGGCTGGGGCCTTGCTGCCCCTAAATAATTACTTTAAAAGTTTCCTGGACTATGTTGGCCTGGCCCTTTTCTAACACCAGACCAACTCTTTCAAAGTTTTATCAGCTCTGAGATCGTTGTACCACGAGATGAAGTTGAACAGGCCCTTGGCACAAGATATCTTATTTATTTTTTGCCTCATGAGCAACCCTTCTTGAGCTCACTAAGGAGATGGGTTCTACTACTTTTCGAGCTACCTGAAGGAGAAGCAGTTGTTTGAGGACATCCCAAACCATCCTTCAAATTTTTAAACCATCTTCTTTTAGACAGATGGGCTCGCTCTTTCCTAGTTCTATTCTTTTCAATGCATTCGTAAGTATTTCAACACGCTCATCTCTTCATTGTCTCTTTTGATCCGTTGACCTCGAAATATTCATTCATCTCTTGTCTGCAACCTACTATCCCCGACCCACTCCAACAAAAGCCATGAAGGAACACAGGGAGGAAATTCTCCAGCTCCCATATGGTCAAAGATCCCTCACTTATCTCCGACCTTGTGGCCTCTTGGGTGAAGGCGAGTCCACATATGACTCATTGGTTCGCAAATACTCGAGTTGGGAAGGTGTGCCAATCCCCACCACCAAACTTCCACCCAGAAGGAGGCCTTCGAGCTCGCAAGCCCGTGCCACCACCTCCCGTCTTCCTGAGTGACCATTCTTGGGCAACAAAGCGCATGACGAGGCCTCGACAAGCTTGGAGGATGGAGGTAAAGTAATGTTGGATCATTCCATGTGGTCTCCTAGCCCCCTTAGTTTCGAGCCTGAAGTAATTGTTCTTTTTGAGGACCCCAAGAATAATTTCCTAGCATGTTCGAGCGTAGACCTTAGATTCCTTAGGTTCGATAGCTGGCTAGGAAAATAACAGACCATGTATAGTCTAAATGACGTCTGGGATGGGGTAGTGGCACAATATGTGAAAAACATCTATAAGGATCTATCGAGACTATCCCCCACCTATAGAGAGGGGACCCCTTTAGAGTCATCAGAAGATATGGGGACTTCTTGGTCCCCAAGCTCAAGCTCGACCAAAATTACCAATTAGGTTTCTTTTATCTTGGAGTCTCGTTACTTATGACAACCTTGTTCTATTGCTGAGATACTATCTTTCATGTTTCTCATGTGATATGGATTTGGACCTAGAAAACCTTCTCAACAAGCCTGTGGCCTCGAGGGCAAACAAAATCCAATGGGTGTCCCAGAAGGGAGGTCGCCCATCCAAACTCACCAAGAAAACTGAGGTGGTCCCCCCAGCCCAGAAGTCTTCAGACTAAGGCTAGGTTCCTAAGATCACAGCGCCCTCCGAGGTTGTGCATTCTCCTCCTATAGCTCAACCAAATTGAGCCCAAGCTTCTATCCGAGACTGCTTCCTGTCGATCTCGACTTATGTGCCCGAGTTTGTAGTCGACAGCGCTGCCAGAACCTCTGGGGTCAACCTCGATTCTGATGCTTTGACCCGTGTGGGTCAAGAACTCAACAACCTCGAGGCCCCCCAGTGGGAATTTCTGACCTTCTATCGAAATGCCAACACTCTTTTTAACAAGAGTGGCGAGTTGTTTTCCTTGGTTAGTCACTTTTGCCTAGCTCCCTGCTTCTGTGCTAACTTTGATTTGTCCTTTTGACATTGACCCTCTCTTTTTTTCTTCTTTTGTAGGCATTCATATCCTTTGTTCAGCATAATTTTGTGCTAAATCGCGAGTTCACGATGAGCAAAGAAATTTCCCAAGAGGCCCGAGATGCCCAACTCAGGGTCGAAGACAATCTTAAAAAGGCCTGGCTAGAGCTTGAAGCAAGGGATGCAGAGAACAAGAGGATCTCGGAGCTTGAGGCCAAGCTAGAGGCATCCTAGAAGGAAGTTGAGGATAGGGACTCAGAGATAAAAAAAAGGATCTAGGAACTCAATGCCAACTAGAAGAGGAAAAGAAGATGACCTTCGAGTTCATTGAGAGCGAGAAGGCTCGTCTTCTTGAGGAGTTTAAGACCAAAAAATATCGTACCATAGACATGGCGATGTATCAAATTTGGGGTAATAATTTTGACCTCGACACCAGCTTCCTTGATGACCAGGAGACTGAATTTATTGCTAGGTGGCAGGCTCAACTCGTGGAGGAAAAGCTAAGCTCGATGCTGAAGAGGTGGCAGAGGCTTCTGAGACTGTGGCTGAGGAGACATCAAATCCTTGAAGTCCAAGTTATGGGATGCAATCCATCTTATTGTAATCACATTATTTTTTATGCCCTTGGGGCAAAGAAAATTTACAGCTCGAGCTTGAGCTATTTTGATTGTCTCGTGAATGTTATATTTTACTAGTAGTTTTTATGCCTTTAACTTTCTAGCTTGAAAATATTTTTGCACATTATCTACCTTTAGCTTTTTTCCTTAATATTATACATCATATTTCTGGATCGAAATATTTTGAGCATGCTATAGCATGTTATTATTAAGGACATGCTTTTATACTTGTTTATTTGTACATATATAAGTTGGGTTTAAGTTTGAATTTCAATACATTCATGCACAATTTATTCGAAATGCCCATGTTCGACTTCATTATTATCAAGGTCGAACTTTACGTTTACCATGTATTTGAAAAATACTCAAATGGTATGTAACCTCGTTAGTCTATTTATATTTTGTTTTTCCAGTTACTTTTCCTCATCCTCAAGTATGACCTCGAGGTTGCAAGGTTGAAACTCATTTGCAAAAATTTCCAGCCCTAGTCTCGACTTATGTTTTTTGGTTGGTTTATCTAGAATTCCAACTTTTGATTGTGTCGATTAGGTTTTGCTGGTTTGTTCTAGATTTGTTTAATTCGTGCTTGGTTAATGATCCATACACTTATTATTTTCTTCATGTTAGGTTAACAATCCATACATTGTTATTGATGTTATATTTTTTCGAGCTTATGGTATGATTGTATACCACTTATGCCCCATTAATATCCTATGATTGTGATCTTAGGTTATTAAATTTTTATGGCTTGCAAAAAATATAACAATAAAAATACAATATTTGAATGAAGTTAAGTGCTTTATTGTCGAAAAGAAAAAATTAAATACAAGCTTGGTTAAAATGAATAAACATCGTTCCTACATTACTGATAATAAGGTCATAGATGTTCACCATTCCAAGCTAATGGGGCCAATCCTCCATTCAACCTTTCCAGTTTATAAACTCCAAGTCGAATGATGGACTCAATCTGGTGGAGTCCCGCCCAATTAGGCCCGAGCACCCCAGCATATGGGTCTCATGTGGCCAGAAACACTCACCTCAATACCAATTATCCCAATCTGAATTTCCTGTCTCGGACTCTTTTGTTAAAATATCGCATAGCCCTTTGCTGGTATGCAACATTTTTCAGCTAGGCTTCGTCTTGTCTTTCTTTGATAAGGTCCAAACTTTCTTCGAGCTAGGATTGGTTCGATGTTTGATCATATGCGTCGCGCCTTATAGTTAGGATTTCGACCTTGATAGGCAACATGGACTCGCATACATAAGCCAGGGAGAAGGGGGTATGCCCTGTCCAAGTTCTCATTTTTGTTCTATATGCCCACAAGACTTGAGGTAGTTCCTCCGACCATCTCCCCTTAGCTTCTTTTAGCCTTTTCTTCATAGAACTCTTTACAATCTTGTTTACTACTTCGACCTAGCCATTTTTTTGTGGATGGGCCATGGAAGTTTTATCCCTCAAAAATCCAGAAATGATGTGGTGAATGAGAAAGTGACACGTGGCATTACAAATCAGGGAAAACGATGAAGTATTGAAAAAAGACCGATGAGGAAAAAAGATAGGTCCAGGGCCTATAGGGAAGTCGACCATGCCTAAACCTCCTAGGGGTGGTCGACTTGACCCCAACCCCTAAGGGTGGTCGGCCCAAGCATGCCCAAAAAACCCTCGGGGTGGTCAGCCCACCCTATCCTCCATAGGGTGGTTGGCCTACACTCCCGAAAATAGGTAAAACTCACGCTCGTTCAGATTGAGATCAATAGGCCTAACACCCAGAGGACGAACGGGCCTAGCACCCAATCTCTAAAGGGTCGTCAATCCTAGCACCAAAGTCTCATAGACCAATCTAGACTTAGCATTTTCCCAGAGGTTTCAATAGTGCATTGTCAACCACGATCCAGAGAAACAACGAAAAGACCCACGATCTCATAATCATGGGGAGGTGGACACGTATTTCCACTTCCTAATAATTATGTACCAAACCACGATCCAAGTCCTACTGATCATGTAATAGCCCCAGGGTACTATAAATAAAGGACCCAGGGCTTCATTGAAGGGAATCTGACGAATCTTTTGGGAGAAACTCTGGGCAAATTAGCAACGAGTGAATAATTTTGTTCATCAATGTAATTGTCTATCGAGTAATTCAATACTAAAAACTAAGGTTACTATTGTTCATCATAACAGGGCTGAACCACTATAAACTCCTAAGTGTTTGTTTAAGATATTTGTACTCTACTGTATTTTATATTCTTTCTGTTCAAAAGGTGTCATATATTGTACATATGACCATTGGCCAATTTCACAGGTCAACATTTTTGTGCTTTCATTGAGAGTACGAAATCAAGAAACACATTTTCATCAATTTTACGATGCCTCCAAAATCCAGCCAGACAAAGAAGATGACCCTCAGGGATTCCACCACTCAGGATCCTATCGATACCTCGGGTGGAGGTTGGAGACCAACCTGATGTATAAGATCCATAGGATGCTCACCAGGAGAAGATGGTGCAATTTATGGCGAGGCATAAAGCCTTTGCTACAGAAATTTCCCTCCAGAGGGCGACTATTGAACGACAATGACGGGAGATAGATGAGAAGGTACAGAGGATCCAGAGGGAGCTGGAAGCTAACCGGAGGCACCAGGAGGCTGTTGTGGCCCTAGAGGAAGCTACTCAGTTAGCCCAAGCTAACGCTTAAGCTGTTTCTCAAGCAGTGAGGGAGGCTCAGGCCATAGCAGTAGGTATGCAAGACAATAGTAACAAGGAATCCCATGGGAGGAGTCAAACCCCAAGGACGCTCTCAGAGCAACTTTCCCAGAGACAGGCTGAAGAGGCACAGTCCAAGATGGCCTCTTCCATGACTAAGAAGAATAACACTTCATCTCAGAGTAGGAGTGTTACCAACCCGAAGGCCCCCTCCTAGGGGGAAGGACAAAACAACACAAGAGATGAGGGTCAAACATCTGAGAGGCATGGCAGGAATGGAAATGGCCGCTCAAAGTCTCAAAGTCATGTAGGAGGAGCCTCGGGGGTAGGGTCTCACCGACAAGGGCAAGGCGGACCTGCCACCCCTACACCTTTAGTCTCGCAAGGGAAAGGAACTGATGAACAACACCAATACCATGTTTGACAGGCTTGGGAAAGATGCACAACCTTAAGATCTGAGGGAAGTCATCAACAGGAGGACCAGTGCTCAGGAGGGTGTACCAGGGACGTCTACCCAACCTGGAGCAGCAATCCCACCAGCAGTGCAAGCTCAAATAGATGCACTCGTCATGGCTTTTCAGTGTTTGACAAAGAAACCTTCCAATATCAAGTTAGCTCATAGAAGTGGGAGTCCCTTCAGTGCTCATATCAAAGCTGCTCCACCACCATCGAAATACAAGACAATGAAACTCCCAACATACACTGGGAAGGAAGACTCAGTACGACACATTGGAAAGTTTGAGGATCAGATGGAGTTACTCGGTGTGGATCATGATTATAGGTGCAGAGTATTCCCTACCACTCTTTCTGACTCAACTCGGGAATGGTATTGGAAATTCAAACTTGGATCCATCACTTCCTGGGAGTAGTTCAAGAAGGAATTTTGCAAGGTCTTCAGTGCCAGATGAATTCAACCAGTTTATGCCAATCAGCTAGCTGACATCAAGCAAGGGATGGATGAATCCTTGAAAGACTACATCTAGAGATTCATGAGAGAGTCAAACTGAGCGTCCACAGTAGGAGATGAAGGGAAGTTCGTTGCCATCTCGGTAGGAATAATTTATCATAGTCCCTTGTGGGATAGCATACACAGGAACCCCATCAACACCTTGCAGGAGTTCCTAGATCGAGTAGAAAAATATATGAAGCTAGATGACACTATCATGAAGGAAGAAAAAGGCATAAACCATCTGACCACCGTCAAGGCAGATAAGAATGGCACAAACCCTCAGGGTGGCAGTGGGAGCAACGGTAAGAAGAGGAATACCTCAAGTGCCAAGCAAGGTGGATAAAATAAAGTTAAGTCAGCACCCACCGATAAACAGTCTAAGCATCAGCCCTACTAGTCGAGGTTCACCAATTATACCGCCCTGACTACATCAAGGGCTGAGATTTACTTGGAAACATACCAGGAGGTACCATACCGAAAGCCACCACCCTTGCGCTGAGAAGGAAAGAGAGACAAGAATAAGTTTTGTCGTTTCCATAATTATTATGGGCACAACGCAAATGAGTGCAAACAATTGAAGGATGAGATATAGTTTCTTCTCCGATTAGGAAAACTCTTGAAGTTTCGAGTCAAGACCGAAACCCTAAGAAGGAATCCAGAATTCTGAAGGCAAAAGAGTCCACCACTGGAGCCAGCGGTCGTAGACTTCACACTGGATACCATATGTGGGGGGCCCCACATGGAAGGTAACAGTAACAATGCTCGTGAGCGATATGCAAGGACCCTAAGACATGAGGTAGGGGAGTCTTCCCAGGGCATGGCAGTTGAGGAGCGATCTCCAAAGAATCCAAAGTATGAAAGTGAAACTCTCACTTTTACGGAGGATGACGCTAGGCACATGAGGCACCCCCACAATGAGCCTCTAGTCCTTACCATTAAAATCGCCAATGCCCGAGTGAAGAGATGCTTGGTGGATACAGGAAGCCCAGTAGATATCATCTACAAAACTTCCCCCGAGAAGATGAATCTCACAGTCAATGACCTGACACCGTGTTCCTAAGTGATATATGGGCTCACAGGAGAATGCCTAGCACCAGCAGGAACTATCAGACTACTGGTCGCGGTGGGGGATGCCCCCAGGCATGAGACTGTGATGCCAGAGTTCCTAGAGGTAGATTGTTCATCGGCATACAATGTAGTGCTCGGGAGACCCCTCCTAATGGCGTTACACGCAGTAGTATCTATCTGGCATCTATCTGTGAAGCTCCCTACAAGCACAGGGTAGGGATGCATATAGGGTAACCAAAGGGAGGCACAAGAATGCTATAATGCGTCAGTGGTAAAGGCAAAGAAAGGACCATGTGTAAACAACATGGTAGTAGCCTACTGCAAAGAGGAGGAAGGAACCGATGAGGTTGTCAACATGGAAGTTGACGTTGAAAGAAACACTTTACTGGAGTCGAGAGTTCCTTTTAACGAAGATTAGTTATTATAGCAAGCTTCCTAAAGCAAGGAAAACGACATCGATCCTCGCTTTGGGGATGATGTCATGAGGGTAGGACCAGTCAAAGATATGAACGAAGTCCTACTAGATGAGGAGGACCCGACTAGAGTAATTAAAGTCGGGAAGGACCTAAAGGTGGAAATTAAGGCACGGTTGGTAGGATTTTTAAAGAAGAACCAGGATGTCTTTGCCTAGTCACATAAGGACATGGTTGTAATTTCTCCTTCTGTGATAAGCCATGTCCTCAATGTGGACAAGAACTACCCACCAATGAAACAAAAGAGGAGACTGCTTGACAAAGACCGATCTCAAGCCCTGAAGGAGGAGGTCAAGCGACTCTAGGAAAACAGTTTTATAAGGGAGGCCTACTACCCAGATTGGGTATCGAACCCCGTGCTAGTTCCAAAGCTAAAGGGGAAGTGGAGAATTGCGTGGACTTCACAGATCTAAACAAGGCCTGCCCCAAAGACTGCTTACCACTACCCAGAATAGACCAACTAGTCGATGCAACAGCAGGACATGAAATACTCTCATTCATGGATGTGTATTCTGGGTATAGTCAAATAAGTATGCACCCTCCTGACAAGGAACATACTAGTATCCGGACAGACAAGGGATTGTAGTGTTATAAGGTGATGCCATTCGACTTGAAGAATGCAGGAGCCACCTACCAGCGTTTAGTGAATGGCGTGTTCTGAGACTTTATCGGCAAAAATATGGAGGTATACGTCAATGGCATGTTGGTCAATTCCAAAGAAGCTAGAGGGCATGTTCGAGACTTGGAGGAATGCTTTGCAAAACTTATAAAGTATAGCATGAAGTTAAACACTCTTAAGTGCTCATTTGGAATTGGTTATGGTAAGTTTCTTGGATACATAGTCAATTAACGTGGAATCGAGGCTAACCTCAAGAAGATCAAAGCATTGATCGACATGAAGTCACCTACCATAATCAAAGAAGTGCAAAGCTTAACCGGGAGAGTAGCTGCCCTCAGTAGGTTCATATCAAAGTCTACAGACAAGTGTGTCCATTTCTTTAACTTACTGAGGGGCAGCAAGAAGATCCAATGGACTGAGGAATGTGAGGAAGATTTTCAGGCCTTGAAGGAGCATCTCGCGAATCCAATACATGGTGAAGTACTATTCATGTATTTGGCAATCACCGAGCATGCAATCAACGTTGCTTTGGTAAAAGAAGAGAACAGGGTACAACACCCTGTGTACTATATCAGTAAAAGGCTAATAGGTGCGAAGTCTAGGTATCCCCTTCTTGAAAAGCTAGCCTACTGTTTAGTAATCGCCTCTCAAAAGTTGCATCCATTTTTCCAAGATCACTCGATTGAGTCCTGACCGATCAACTGCTGAGACAAGTTCTTCAGAAACCAGAGGCCTCAGGATGATTACTCAAATGGGCAGTGGAACTAGGATAGTTTGATATCACTTATCATTCGAGGACGAAAATAAAAGGAAAAGCATTGGCAAACTTCATAGTCGAAGGCACCAACCTTGAAGACCCTTCCTACCAATCGGAGAATGGAGATACCGAGAAGGAAAGAGATACTCATGTATGGAAGCTATATGTTGATGGAGCATCCAATGAACCCAAATCAGGCACAAGAATCATACTGATCACTCTGGAGAATCACCGAATCCATTGTGCTCTCAGATTTGGATTCAACGCTTCAAAAAATGAGGCTGAGTACGAGGCATTATTAGCAGGATTACACTTGTCTCAGGATGTGCATGCACAGTCCCTGGAGATATTCTACAATTCCCAGCTAGTGGTGTACCAGGTATTGGGGGAGTACCAAGCCAAGGGACTTAGGATGATGTAGTACCTGAACAAGGCAAAGGACTTATTGACACAGTTCAAGAAATACTCTATAATACAAGTCCCGAGGGAGCCAAATGCCAATATTGATGCCTTGGCCAAGCTTGCCAATGCAAAAGACACGGACACCCTGAATGTCGTTCCCGTCGAATACTTGGCAAAAAGAAGCATAACCGAGCAGGAGGCACTACCTGTTGAGTTAAAAGATACATGGATGACCCCTATTATTAACTATCTCAACCAAGGAGTATTACCCAGTGATCAGAACAAAGCAAGGAAGTTGGTGAAACAGGTTGCACGATATATGATAGTCGAAGGGGTCCTGTACCGACAAGGGTACTCCCTACCACTGCTAAGGTGTGTTACACCCGACCAATCAAAGTTGTTAATGATCGAGGTACACGAAGGGTTTTGTGGAGATCACGCTGGGGGCAAAGCCTATCAAAGAAAATCCTAAGACAAGGATAATTTTGGTCGATGATGAATGAAGACTCAGTGGAGTATGTCAGAAGATGCCACAAGTGTCAAATGTTCTCCAAGATACCCCGGACGGCACCTAACGAATTAACACAAATGCAAAGCCCTTGGCCCTTCATTGTATGGGGGATCGACCTAATCGGAAAGCTACCTACGGGAAGGGGAGGAGTCCAATTTTTTGTTATAGCCGTTGATTACTTCACCAAATGGACTGAAGTAGAACCACTCGCCACCATAAACTCGAAGAAAGTCTTAGACTTTGTGGTGAAGAATATCATATGCCGATTTGGCCTACCAAGGAAGATAGTCTCGGACAATGGGACTCAATTCGACAGCGATATGTTCACCGAATTTCGTACGAGGCATGGAATCACAAAGAGATTTTCCTCAGTAGCACACCCCCAAGCTAATGGTCAAGTAGAAGTAGTGAACAAGACTATCAAAGACACTATGAAGAAGTGCCTTGCACAAGCCAAAGGAGCCTGGACAGAATTACTTCCGGAGGTCCTATGGTCACATTGAACGATGGTACGAATGGCGACAAGGCATACGCCATTCTCTTTGGCATTTGGGTATGAAGCCATGTTGTCAGTTAAACTCACTCCCCCATCGCATAGACGGGAGACATATGATCAAGGGAGGAACCATCAATTGATAGAAGAGTCGCTCGATTTAATCGAAGAAAGACGAGAAAAGGAAAGTCTCAAAGTAGCAGCACATCAACAAAAAGTGGCCAAATACTTCAACTCTAGAGTGAAAGATCAAAAATTCCAAGTTGGAGACTTAGTACTCAGGACAGTGTTCCTAAACACTAAGGACACTGCAGCAAGGGTACTAGGACCTAACTAGAAAGAGGCATAACTTGTGGAGAAGGTGATCCCACCAGGGACATACAAGATAACTCAACTTAATGGAGAATTGATCAAAAACTATTGGAATGGCAAACACCTCTGCCGGTACTATCAGTGAAGTTGTTCAGCAGCAACACAAGTTTTAATTTGCAGATGTATTACTTTCAAAGTATCTATGTAACAGCCATTGTGCTTCAATGAATGAATGAATTTAATTTCTTAAGCTTCACTTAATTCTTTAAGTTTCATTCAACAAGAGAGACAGGTCCAGGGACCTTGTCGACAAATTATGGATCATGTTTGATCTTGGTTCTTGAGGCACCTATCGACCCATACGATCCAAAAGAGAGACAAGTCCTAGGACCTTGTCTCCAAAATATTTGATCATGTTCGATCCTGGTTCTTGAGGAACCTATTGACCCACATGATCAATAAGAAAGATAGGTCCTAGGACCTTGTCGACAAATTATGGATCATGTTCAATCTTGGTTCTTGAGGAGCCTATCGACCCATGCAATCCAAAAGAGAGATAGGTCCTGGGACCTTATTTCCAAACTATGTGATCATGTTCAATCCTGGTTCTTGAGGAACTTATCGACCCACACAATCAACAAGAGAGACAGGTCTTAGGACCTTGTCGAAAAATTATGGATCATGTTCGATCTTAGTTCTTGAGGAGCCTATCGACCCATACGATCCAAAAGAGAGACAGGTCCTAGGACCTTGTCAAAAAATTATGGATCATGTTCGATCCTAGTTCTTGAGGAACCTATCGACCCACACGATCAATAAGAGAGACAGGTCCTAGGACCTTGTTGTCAAATTCTGGATCATGTTCAATCTTGGTTCTTGAGGAGCCTATCGACCCATACGATCCAAACAAGAGACTGGTCCGAGGACTTTGTCACAAATTTATTTTGATCATCTTCGATCTTGGTTCTTGAGGAACCTATCGACCTATACGATCAACAAAAGAAACTGGTCCAAGGACTAGTCGCCATTATGATCACATTCGATCCTGGTTCTTGAGGAACCTATCGACCCATATGATCAAAAAATAGACTGGTCCAAAGACCACTCACCATCATCGGATCATAATCTAATCTGGTCCTTGAGGGATCAATCAATAATTTGTTCTAAGACTCATTACAGGCTCGATTATCCCATCTAGACCCGGTTGGTCCAATTTAGACACTTCTCTCTACAATCATTATAATGAGTACATGAGAGATTACGTAGATAGTGATCAACACTTGCTACACAATCTGCATTTGTGTATAGGTATCATTTCTACTGAGTATGAAACCATCACCCGACTACCAATGAGGGACAAGCATTTGCTGCTTGCATCATTGGGTGAAAAGGACAATACTATGTGTCTAAATGCTCGAAGCAAGGCATGGTCAAGTAGCAAGTGACCAATGAGGGACAAGCATTTGCTGCTTGCATCATTGGGGGCATATAGTACATACCGATCGAGGTATACACAAGCAATGAGGACGTGACCTTAAGTACTAAGCAAGCTCAAGTTTTTCTAGGACATTTGTTCAACATATGTTCCGAAAGTGCAAAAAAAAAAAAAAAAAAAGGCATTGGTGAGGACACTCCTAGCCATGTCCCTTATAGGGTGGTCGGGTAATCCATCAACCTATAGGGAGGTCGACCTGACCTATTTTTTTCATGGTACTTGGCGAAGTATCATATTACTCACATTACCAGGGTTGTTAGCATGAAAAACATACAAGAGTAAGGTTAGTATGGCACGTGACATACATGTGTTCAGAGTATACCGATACCTAAACTAATGAGGGTTGTGAGTTGATATACTTAGTAAGCATTGGAAATAAAAAATTTCAATCAATACACTAAAGTACTCATAACAAAAAAGCATAAAGGCATAAAATTTCATATGTAAAACACTGTCAAGTACAAGGTGCCCCACCAATGGCATGAAAGGAAAGACAGAATAAAAGACCAAGAGAAGACTAACTAGGGCGAGGAGTATCATTTGAAAGACCACCCTGAGCCTTGGCAGCCTCACGAGCCAGACACTTCCTAAGCTCCTTCGCTCGCGTCTTCTTGGGAAGGAAATCCAAGTTCAGAACTTTGTTGGACTTCCAAATCAAGTAGAAGCAAGAGAAAGTTGTCTCTGAATACTCAACTCGAGTCTTGTCCCGGGCACCCTTGACCTCTTGCTTCTTCTCGACAAGTGCATCCTTCTGCATTTGGTCCATGTCAACAATTAGCTTCTCTTTCTCAACTTCAGACTATTAGAGCTGATCGGAAAGTTTCTCCTCCATCTGGGTTATCCTGAGAGTCAACTCGGTCACTTCCTACTATTTGAGCTCCACGAAACTATGGAGGGTGTTGATCTCTCCATCCTTCGAAGCAATGTCAGCATCCCTAGAGCCAAGAACATGCCTAAGGTCCAGCACCTCCTGGCGGATAGCTTCCAACTCCAAATGAAGGTTGGAGTGCGTAGAGGTATACTCTACAGACCAATCACGGACATGAGAGACCAACACCAGTGCCTGCAAAAAACATACAAGTGTTAGATAAATGTCAGCACACAAGCTAACAAGACAAGAGGAGAACTGTAAAGGACTCACACTCTCAATGTCAAGGAGTGACTTCATTAGGATGGTGCTCAATTCCTCATTCTAGACCCCATTAAAAGTCATTGTCGTCTGCTCCAGAAGAGATGCTCAGCCCATGATGGCACCTAGGTTCTGTATAGCAGACTGGTGTGGCTCAAATAAGGGAGCGGGCACATAATAGGAGGCACCCGCATCAGTGAAGATGGGAGGAACCAGTGTAGACAAAGATAGCTCTAACTCTATGACAGGACTAGACGCCAAAAGAGTCAGAGGAGGCACCTCGGGACGAACCTCCATTATTGACTCAGACTCAACCCTAGCTCTTTTAGCTGCTCGGACAGAAGGACTGGCCTCGGTGGGAGTCGACCTCTGCTCTGTATGAGCAAAACCGAACATGTCTAAACTTGCAAAAGAAGATTAATTGTTAGATGGATATTAAGCACAGATGAAGCACAAAATAAAGGTGAGAAAGTGTCGAACCTTCTTAATGAGATTCAGACTCGAATGTAGTCTCATCAAAGTCATCTGAAGCAAGCGATGAAATGCACCCATTTCATCATCCTCCTATCCAGCTAGCATAGGCAAAGGGGGTACCTCCTCGACATGAATAGGTCCAGGGGAGTCTATGACATTCACGAGCTCGGGACCATCGTCATCCGGAACATCAGCTATAGTAGAAGGAAACAGCCTAACCTTCCTAAGGTTCTCTAAAGTAACGAGGGTCTTCATGGAAATCAATGCCTTGGACCTAACGGTCATAGCCTGGGTCAGGAGCGGTCTATAAAAAGGCCCAATGTGCTTAAACTTGGAGTAGTTGGCCTTTGCGTCCTTAGTGAAGAAATTGTTGTTGGCATATCTAAACGCCTTGCTATTTCCAGAGATCTCTTCCAAGAAGGTGTTGGTACCCTCACTCATATAATGGTGAAAGTTGAAATACCCCGAGTTGCATTGAGAAGGGTTTGTCTTAAGGTCAAATAAGTAGTGGATCTCGTGAGGCATTGGAGCAGCCCATTTTCTGCGGTGATAGATAATGTACAACGCAGATAAGACCAAGATCGCATTAGGAGCCAGTTGAGAAGGACTAATACCAAAATAATCTGCAACGCTACGGAAGTACAGATGAAGTGGAAGTAGGGCGCCAGACTTGATGGCAGAATGTGTCCAAGCGCATATACCCAAAGGGGGGTCCTCAGCTCTGTCATTTGTACCAAGGACCAAGGATAGTAATAGACACGCCATAGAGGTCAAAGGTCTTCCTTAAGTTCTTTACCTTCTCTTTAGTCATGTCAAAGGCAGCCCCCTTGAACCATAAAACCTTGTAATCAGCAGGGTGAGGCTTCTCAACTGATTTCCATATGATCTCACTGGAAAAGGTGGCCCCAGAATCTAATGAATGGAACTCTTTTTATCATTTCTATTCTGTTGTGCAGCTGGCGAGACTATCTCGCTCTTGGAAGGAGGGCGAACCACCTTAGGCCAGAACCTGTGTATAGAACGCTCCTGAGGATGAGTAACCTGGTGATGAGAGTCCTCGGTATGTTCTCGCTGAGAAGAAGAGTGATGGGGAACCCGTCTGGTATCCCGATGTAAAGCGCATTGCAATGAGTCTCGCATATCGGACATATTTTGTTGAGAAGAATGACTTTGTTGAGATGTGCCTTGAGAGCCGCAAGGCATACTATTATGAGAAGAGATCTGAGAAGAGCCAGGCAAAGAGCCTTGAGTGATGTGCCTGGCAATATGAGGATCATATTTGGAAGGTTGCCGAGTTGTCTGTTTTACTCTGGCAATTGGGCTATACCTTTTCAAGAATTCTTCCTCACTGAATAAATATAAAGCAGAGCGAGGGAAAATCCTTTTCACCCTTTCCAAGAACTCCTAGGGAGTACGCTCGCTTACTGAATTGTTTGACGAAGAGGAGCTGGACATATGCAACAAAGGAAAAATAAGGAGTAAAGTTAGGAAGTGAACATAACAAAGCCAATAGCTAGGGGCGTATCCATGAACTAAGAAGCAAAAATGAAGAAATTAGGGGAAAAACCTATATAGGGGGTCGGCCCAGTGAAACTAAGCTTGGGTCGACCACCCTGAGTCCCTAAGATTACAAAGCGTGAAAGTAAGGGCATAGGTGGTCGACCTAACACCTTAGGCCGACCACCCTAGGGATGCAGACCTCAGAACAATGCTAGAGGACTAAAGTTCAAGTCTCCAATAAATTGTACATTACAAGGAAGACCTCAAAGAGATCAGTAAAGGAGGAGAAAAAAAAAATTTAGGATCCTAGGTGGTCGGCTTATGCTTGGGCTGACCACCCTGGATCCCTAGAAATCGCCCAGGGGTATGGTGGTCGGCCCATGAGGTAAACACTTGGGTGCTCGGCCTATGATGGGTATGTAAACCTGAAAATCATTAGGAGCATAAGGAAACCTTAGGGGTAGTCAGCCTAAACACTAATCCCTAGGCCTGGAAATTGTCTAGGCTAAGGAAATTATAGAGAAATCGTAGACTTGATTCAAACAAGTCAATTATTTTGGATCAAAATAAAACAAAACAAGGAGATTCAAATAGATTCCTCAAAGATTCAAAGTATTTCTTCTAAATATAAGCACATTTAAATTAAATGATGTAAGGATTAGGAGAAAATACTTACCCAAATAAATATCTGAGTTTGATGAAGAATTGGAGAAATCACGCTTGGAGAATCCTATAACTGATGCGCACAGAGCAAGGAAGTGAGAAGTGAGGCCCTACTTATAGCCTCTCAGGCTAACCATATATTTTTAGGAATTCAAATTCCCTTAAAATATATCTGGTATGGTTAAATTTTCAAATTCCTTGAAAAATATCTGGTATTTTATGGAATTCAAATTCCTTGAAAAATATTTTGTATTTTTAGGAATTAATATCCTTGAAAAATATTTTGTATTTTTAGGACTTCAAACTCCTTGAAAATATATATTATATTTTTAGAACTTCAAATTCCTTGAAAAATATACTAGATATTTAAAAAATTAATTTTTCTTGAAAAATCCAGTTATTTTTAGGAATTACCAATTATCATTGAAAAATTCGTGCTAAGGAAATTATCGATAGTTGATAAAAGTACTACGTAATGTCCCAAGGGACTTTCCTATTAAAGTACTGCTATGATATGTTTCTCGAGTCAAGATCAAGTTAACCGTAATGTTGAACACATTACGATAAACTTGGGGAGCAAATGTTACCCCTCAAAAATCCAGGGATGACGTGGCGAATGAGAAAGGGACATGTGGCATCAAATCATGGAAAAACGATGAAGTATTGAAAAAAGACCGCTGATCAAAAAAGATAGGTCTGGGACCTATAGGGAAGTCGACCAGGCCGAAACCCCCTAGGGGTGGTCTGCCTGAGATGTTCAAAAACCCTAGGGGTGGTCGGCCTAACCCCAACCCCTAGGGGTGGTCAGCCCAAGCATGCCCAAAAAGCCCTCAGGGTGGTCGGCCCACCCTATCGTCCATAGGGTTGTCGGCCTACACTCCCGAAAACGGGTAAAACTCACGCTCGTTCAAACTAAGATCAATAGGCCTAGCACCCAAAGGATCATATGCCTATCACCCAGAGGACCAACGGGCCTAGCACCCAAGCTCTAAAGAGTCGTCGAGCCTAGCACCTAAGTCTGATAGACCAATATAGACTTAGCATTTTCTCAGAGGTTTCAATCGTACATTGTCTACCACGATCCAGAGAAACAATAAGAAGACCCACGATCTCATAATCATGGGGAGGTGGACACATATCTCCACTACCTAATAATAGTGTACCAAACAACGATCTCAGTACTGCTGATCATGTAATAGCCCCTGGGTACTATAAATAAAGGACCCAGGGCTTCATTGAAGGGGATCTGATGAATCCTTTGGGAGAAAATTTGGGCAAATTAGCAACGAGTGAATACTTTTGTTCATCAGTGTAATTGTCTATCAAGTAATTCAATACTAAAAACTAAGTGGATTAGGTTATTACTGTTCCTCAGAACAGGGCTGAACCACTATAAATTTATGTGTGTTTGTTTAAGATATTTGTACTCTATTGTATTTTATATTCTTTCTGTTCAAAAGGTGTCGTATATTATACATACGACCACTGGCCAATTTCACAGGTCAACAGGAAGAAAAGATTTTTATTATCCCATTTTTTTCGCAGAAATGTGTGAACAAATCACTATCAAATAGGGTCCCATTATCCGACACAATCTTCTTGGGCATCTCGTTTCTACAAATGATATTTTTTACTACCAAATATAGGACTTTCTTCGAGGTGATAGTCGCTAAGGGTTCGACTTCGGTCCACTTCGTAAAATAATCAACGACGACCATAGCATATTTTACTCCACCTTTTTCGGTTGGCAAGGATCCTTTGAGGTCGATTCCCCATACCATGAACGACCATGGGGAGCTTATCGTGGTAAGCTCGGTGGGTGGAGCTCGCAGGATTGAAGCAAGTTGTTGACATTTATCACAATGTTTAACATACTCGAATGAGTCTGCCTTGACTGTAGGCCAATAATATCCTTGTCTAATCACATTTTTTGATAGACTATGCCCCCCAGTGTGGTCTCCACAAAATCCTTCATGGATTTCTTCTGAAATCTTCTTTGCCTTGGGGGGAGTTACACACCTAAGTAGTGGTATGAAGTATCCCCTTCTATACAACTTTCCTTCGAAGATGGTGTATCTTGGTATTTTGTACATGAGTTTTCTAGCCTTGTTCCGGTCTACTGGGAGATTTCCAATTTCAAGGCAGTCAACTATCGGGGTCATCTAGGTGGGTTGCAAGTCAATCGTGTTGACTTCTTCTTCCTTAGGCTTGGCTATGCTCGGGGCTGGTAGGAACTCGACCGGAACCAAGTTGAGTGTATCAGCTTCCCAGGTTGTGGCGACCCTAGCCAATGCATCTGAATTTTAATTTTGCTATCGTGGAACTTGTTCTATAGTGTAGAACTTGAATTCCCCAAATGTTGCCTTAACTTTCTCCAGATAGGCTGCCATTTTAATGCCACAAGCCTGATATTCACCTAAAACTTGGTTAACGACTAACATAGAGTCACTGTAATAGTGGATGGCATTTTCTTTGAGCTCGGAGGCTATACGAAGACCTGCTAATAACGCCTCGTACTCAGCCTCGTTATTCGATGCTTCAATGCCAAACCTTAACACCAAATGGAAGCAATTTCCTGTCGGGGTGATCAAAATGACTCCTGCCCCTGACCCATATTCATTAAAGGATCCATCGACGTAAAGTCTCTACAGCTCGCGGGCTGGGGTTATGACTTGCTAGTTGGAGATTCTTGTACATTCATCAATGAAATCTTCCAAGGCCTGCCATTTGACCGTCATTCTAAGATGATAGGTGATCTTGAACTATCCAAATCTGACGACCCATTTTAACAATCTCCTGAATGCTTCAGGCTTGGATAATACTTGCCTTAACGGCTAGTCAATTAACACATGTATAGGATGTGCTTGGAAATAGGGTCGAAGCTTTCGAGATGCATGTATTGGGCACAAAGCCAGATTTTCCATTAATGGGTATCTCGATTTTTCCCCTAGTAACCTCTTGCTGACATAATAAACGAGTTTTTGCACTTTCTTATCCTTCCGAACAAGTATTGCACTAATGTCATCCTCTGTTGTGGCGAGATATAAGTACAAGTTTTCCCCTGTGATTGGTTTAGAAAAGATTGATGGCTCGGCGAGATGTTTCTTGAGGTTCTGAAATGCGAGCTCACACTCGTTCGACTACTCAAATTTCTTGCCCCCTCTCAAAAGATTAAAGAATGGAAGGCTCTGATCTATAGATTTCGAGATGAACCTACTTAAGGTCGTCGTTCGTCCAGTTAGGCTCTGAACATCTTTATGTTTTTTAGGTGAGGGCATGTCAATTAACGCCTTAATCTTGTCGGGGTTAGCCTCTATACTTCAAGCATTCACTATGAATCCAAGAAACTTTCCCGAGGATACTCCAAATGAGCATTTCTGTGGGTTAAGTCTCATATTCTATTTTCAGAGCACAATGAAACATTCAGCGAGATCGTCCACATGGTTACAGTTATGTTTGGACTTGACTAACATATCGCCCACATAAACTTTCATGTTAATCCCTATCTTCTCAGCGAACATTCATCTTGGTCACTGAGACTGGATAGTCTCCCAAGGTTACCAAGAGTTCGATGGATCCCATGCTGGCAATCACCTCACCTAAAAATCCATACAACGTCATTGCACATGCTTTCAAATCTTGAAGCGTGAGTCCCATCTTTTCTAAAGTGGCTTTATAAAGGATATTGACTAAGCTCATGTTATCTATCAGGACTCGTCTCACCCTTTTGTTAGCAAGTTGAAGTGTGATGCCAGAGGGTCATTGTGGAGAAACTGAACATGCGAAGCATCCTCTTCTGTGAAAGTAATGGGTTAAGATTCAACCCTTTGTTGCTTTGGAGCTCACGGATCAGGTCCGTAGGGAAACCTATCTCCCATCTTGAGCTTGTTCACATATCTCTTCTGGGCATTTTTACCCATTCCAGCAAGGTGTGGTCCTTCGAAGATAGTTACCACATCCTCCCCATCTGTTGGGGGAGGTCGATCATCCTCCCTTTCTCTAGAGGTGTTATTTTGTTGGGCAGGTTGCGCAGAAGCTACCCTCTGTCCAGACGACACCTGAGTGGTATTTTGGTTTCCTATATATTGTCCAAAATATCCTCTTTAGATCAGGCCTTCGATCTCGTCTTTTAGTTGTCGGCACTCATCGGTGGTATGTCCGATGTCCCTGTGGAACCTGCAGTACTTGTTGGTGTCTCTTTTTTATTTATGATTTCACATTATGTCAGGTCACCTAAACAGGACATGATTCTCATTTGCAACAAAGATATTCTCTCGAGTTTCAGTGAGCTCGATGTAAACCATATAAATGGAGAAATACTTGTCTCCCTTCTTCTTTTTCCCCCCGTCCATCTCTGAGTAATTCCCTTCTTTTTTTTTTTTCTTTTTGAAGGGTTGCCTCCTGAGGGTCAGGACGCTGAGGGGGTAGCCGAGGTCGAGGCTGAGTTAACATTCATCGTTGTAGTTATAATGGCCCGAGGGGTCAGTTTTAATGCTGACCTTACTTCCTCTACATTGACGAATCTCTGAGCCTTTTTGTTGAACTTGGTTATTATTCTTATAGGTTTTCTATGTATATCATCCCAAAGGGGACTTCCTGGAAATTTACCAGCTCGAACGGCCATAAGATGACCACTATCATCAACATTACGGGCTTGCGCAACCTCGATGTTAAACCTCGCCAGGTAGCTTTTTAATGACTCTCTTGGATGTTGTCTGACATTGATCAAGGTCGAGGCCTCGGGCCTGATGCCTACCATGGCCTTGAATTGTTTTTTTTTAAAATTCCTTTGCCAATTAATCCCAAGACAAGATTGAATGTCTTCTAAATTTATCGAATCAGTTTTTCGCTGGTCCTGTCAAAGTAGCTGGAAATAACATGCATCTAAGCTTGTAGCCAATGTTGTTGGCTCGCATGATGGTGTTAAATGTGCTCAAATGGTTTTATGGGTCTAAGTTCCCGTCAAAAAGAGCTACATATGTTATCTTGAACCCATAAGGGAATGGTTTGTTTGATATATGTGGAGCAAAAGGCTCGAGCTCCTCATCGGAGTTGTCAGCCTTGTCCTTGTTCCTTTCATCCTTAAGGAGCCTAAACACTCTTTCGAGCTGATTAATTCTCTCCTATAACAAGTCCACTAGAGGCTGAGCTTGTGCTTGGGGTAGCTGGTTATTATTTATAAAACTCCAGCTCCTTATCCCAGATAGGGTTATATTGGTTGCACAGGTTCCTTTTGTCTGTTCAAATTTTCTCGTAAATCGTGGTTCGAGGGATTAGCTTGCCTCCAGTTTTGGTTCAAATGATCTCGAAGATCAAGATTATTGTCATAATTCCCAGCATTCCTAGGTTTGGTATTATATACGCTTACAGACCTAGTGAGGTACAAACTCCCACTCATAAAACTAACATTTCTTTGTGGTTGAGAGGCTCGATGGTTGCGAGGTGGATCTTCCACTGGCCCTCTTGCTCTAGTTGTTTATGATCTTGACATGTGACTTCTGCTGGTTGAGTTGGCCTATGTCCTCTGGTTGCCTCATGTTCGCCCCTTTACCCGGGCCGAGCTCGATGATTCTCGTCTTGGCTGCCACTCTGAGAAGGTCTTTGCGCCTCTCGGGCCTGAGAGGGGTACCTTATGGGAGACAAAGGATGTCTTATAGGCGATGGTGGGGGTCTTCCATTGTTGGGCTTGTAAGGTCCAGAATTGGCCCGGACAGGCTCCAAGTTATTTCTGACAGGTTCAGAGTTAGTGCTCCAAGCTACTGTAGGAGCTCAGTTATTCCTTGTTCCTGGAATTACCTCCATCGTTAGATTACCAGCGGTATTAGCTCGAGTATTACTCCCAGGGCGATTTTCTCCAGCGTTTGCCCTGGGCCTTGGTTGGGTCTGTTAGGCCCTTTGTTTGGCCCTCCTGGAGGCCATGCTCTCGGAGGGATGCCCTCTGGGCCTCCGGGGTAGCGCCTGGACCTCAACGACCTGCCTAGCCAAATCTTCATTGTGTTTTGTCACTTCTACCAATTGTTGGCGAAGTTGGCGATTCTCCAGTTCCAAAATGGGAATGTATCTCTCAGGATTATAATAGAGGTCCTTGTCAGGCTTGGGAGCAGGTGCCCCCTGGAGTCATTGGAGCAATGGTCGCCCACTAGCTCCTAGGTTGTTCGTAGCGACCATTGATGCAATGCAGGAGGTTTCTAATTAAACAATACAAAGATTTGCTTAATGCTCTAAATGAAAGCACCAAATTATTAACGTCATTTTTCATCAACTTAAATTTGAAGAGCACTAAACAATATTTCAGAAAAGAAGAAAAGAAAAGTAGAACTTTTACGTGGTTCAACAGTTAAAATATGCCTAGTCCACGAGACAATATTATTGATCTTATTACTCTTTCAAACCTTTATTAGAGCCATTCTACATAGTATTCCCAGTACCAATTTGTGCGTGAATACAAATGAAAATTACCAGACTATTTATAAGCATGGTTAGGAGAATATCTTCCCCTGATTCAGGGAAGTTACAACCAATTATTCAAATATAAAATAAATACATTAAATACATAATATCCCATGATAATTGGGATTTAATATCAGATAACAACAAATCCATAAGACAAAGGGATCTCCTAACAGCAGTTGTGTGCAAAACGCATTGCTGACCTCGAATGCGAGGTTAACACGGTTTTGATATCGACCAATACTTCGAGCTTGTTATTCCAGTCAGCCTCCTCCTTGGCTAGTGGTTTCATCGAGCTCAATCTTCAGACACCAATACCTTTGAGCTTGCAACTAAGGCTCAAATAACACCTATAAGCGTCGGAGAATATTCTTTCTTTCGAGCTTGAACCTTAAGCTCGAGCCTTTAAACTTGTGCTTGATCGCCAACAAGAACATGTCAGGACTCATGCATATTTATACAAGTTCTTAGCCATTGCTTGTTATTTACGAGCCTACATTTAGAGACTCATTTATTCATCCTCAAAATTTGGGTACAACATGTATAATTGATGCTCTCGTAGTCTATTTAGGGTCAACCTCAAGTGCTCCTCATGCTCCTTCTTGGTCTTGGAGTAGATAAGGATATCATCTATAAACACTACTAAAAACTTATCCAAGTTGTCCTTAAATACCATGTTCATCATGTCCATGAAATGTTGTTGGGGCATTAGTGAGTCTAAAAGAAATTACTAGAAACTCATAGTGCCCGTAGTGAGATCTGAAAGTCATTTTAGGAATGTCTCCCTCCTTTACTTTCAACTAATGGTACCCAGATCGCAGATCAATCTTTGAGAATATTGCTGCCCCTTGCAGTTGATCAAAAAGGTCATCTATTGTAACGTCCCAAAAATGCTAATAGGGTTTAGTGCCTTGATTAGCATGCTAGGTGGGCATAACTGGATATAAGTGTGATTAACTGATTAAATGCGTGAGTATGTGGCATGCATGACATATATATATATGATAATGTGAGTATAATTATATGCATGTTTATGATTATTAAATGTGCATGTGGGCCCATTCTTGATAGTTGGGGCATATTTGTAATATTGGCCTGTTGCGAGCATAAATGTTAATATATGTGAGTAAATGATTGAGACCACATTATTATATGGATATATTTGCATTATATGGCTCAAGGCAATCCTAGTGAGCGGATTGGCGGAATAGTCATAGCAAGAATTAATACCCGGTTCGGGGCAAGCCTAGGGGTATTTTGGAAAGTTAATGTATATTTGAGGATTATTGAGTAATGAGTAAGTATTTGGTAATTAAATGGGCATGTCAGGATTAATTGGGAATTTATACGACTACTCGAGGAATTAGCGGGAAATGTGGCAAATGCCAATTTTTCCCTTGGGACCATTTAAGGTTAAGGGTATACTTAGGGGGCAGTTTGGTCTTTTACTGACTATTGGATGGGTCTTGGCTGGGGCTAGAAACTTTGAGAAACAGTCAGAAAGTATCTAAGAGACACACACTCTCTCCCTCTCTCCATTACGATTCTCTCTCTCTCTCTCTCTCTCTCTTGTGTTGGAATCCTTGAAGAGCTGAAGGGAGGAGCTTGATTTTAAGCTGGGGAAAGTTTGGGAACTAAAGCTTAGGTGTTCAAGAGCAGAAGCTGGTGGTGGGCAAGAAATCTCTGAGGATTAAAGTGTTAAACAGGGGTAAGAATCTAACTTCTAATAGTTGAATTCTACTGTATGGTCATTTGAGTTTAGAGTATGCATGAAAGTGGATTCCAAGCTGATTTTTGGTGTTTGTTAAGTGTAAGGATTGGTTTTTAAGCTAGTTATGATGTTTATTCTATAGGGATAGAAACGTTGGGTTCAATTATGAGTTTGGCTGAAGAGTGGGGTTGAATTTTAAGGTTTAGGCTCCAGGGAAACGGTGGTTAAAGGGTGGTTTTTTTGGGTTTGGGGGCTCAGGCTGCGACCCTGCTCTTCAGGTGTCGTGGCCCGCATGCTCTAAGGGGCTAGGATGCCTCTGGTTTGCCCAGGCGCACCATGATCCAGGGGGGGCAAGTCGCAGCCCATTTCCTCCAACAGGGAGGGTCTGGCATCTATCTAAGGGGCAGATCACGGCCCTAAAGGGCAAGTCGCGACCCTAAATGGGAAATAAAAGGAAGATAAGGTTTTTAGGCTAAGGGAATTTAACCAAAGCGCTCAGGATGATTTCTACTACTCGGTTTAGTAGAAATCAAGGTCCCGGAGGCTAGTATTTGATTCCAAAGCTTTTAAATGGTTTAGAATCTTATGGTTATCCATTATCGCATTATGACTAGGATTTACCGCAAGGGCTCAGGAATTAAGGATCGTGCTTGGGGACGTCAGACACTTGCTGCTCGGGATCTGAGGTAAGAAAACTGCACTCGAGTTGTGATTGGGGCTTAAACCCCTTGTATGAATATATTATGAACATGAACATATCTGTAGCTGAGAATATCTTATTGGACATGCTTGTATACGGTGCCAATCATTACTTGCTATGCATTGTGCATTTGTGATTATATATGTTTACATGCCGTCCTAAGGGCTCGGGGGCCGATAGAAAGCGTGTGGAATACAGCCCGGCCTAAGGGTGTGGAGGTCGGCTATAAAGCCAGTTGACTCGGCCTAAGAGCGTTGGGCCTGGACATTATCCAATAAACTGAAGCATGGTTCACGCATAATTGTTTGTATTGATTGGTGAGATTGATTTATACGCTTGATTAAGCTGAGTACTTATATTGAGTTTGTTGCGTATATTCTATTGTTAGTTGAATCTGGTGAATTATATTACTACTTTTATATTGTTGCCCAATTGTGCATTTTGTTTTAAGTTTTCTTGCTGGGCCTTGGCTCACGGGTTCTATGTGTTGCAGGTTAGGGAGTTGATAGCTGGACCAGCCATGAGTTGGAGAGCTCCAGGGGCGATGTGTACATATGCAGCCTGCTTGATCGCCACGGTCGGGATAGCTTGGGAGGAACTAGGATTAAACCCTATTTTTGTCGCTTAGGACAACTAAATTATATCTGATTATCTTTTATAAGTCTATAAACTGATTTTTGGGATCCCGTGTACAAACTTGATATTTTAATGAAAAATAATCATTTTGTTGACCAAATCTTTTATTACTTGACCTTGACTTAGTCTTTAATTACACATTTAAGTTCAAACAACTTGCTTGGCAGGTTAAGCACTATTTTAAACACACAGTGCACACACAGGGCATTACAACTTGGTATCAGAGCGGTCTAGGTTTAAGGGTTCCTGAAGACTGGCTTGGCATGTACACTCGCCGCTAAAGATAAGCTTGACTCACGGTTAGGTATCTAATGATATGATTATGTGGTTAATTGCTTAAATTGGACCTATGTGCCTTATCTGCGTGTTAGTATAGAAAGCAAGATGTGTATGAGTATATTTGGTAGTAATGGGATTCGATAATTAATACCTGAGTAATATAGATTGGTGCTTTGATATGTATATTGTGTGTGTGATTATTGTGATTTTTTGGATTTGTCGTGGGATGATTCTAGATATGAACAGCAGGGCTGAGGGGTTAAGTCGGTGATTGAAGACTGATTCAGAACGTATGTACTCAAGATAGTTTATCGAAGCTGGTATTGTTAGAATGGGGGCTGCAGATGATAGTTAGGGTCGGAACCCTCCATCTACCCCTGGAATTCGTAATAGATGTTTGCTGGTATGTGAGTAAGGCTGCTATAGGAGATTAGATGGTTGAGACAGCGAGTTCCATCGGGGAAATGCTGCTTCGTATGTCTTGACAGTAAAGGCACCAGTGTTGGTTCAACCTGAAGATGGAAACAGATAAGAGTTATGATATGAACAACATTAGAAGCATTATCCTCTAGTTCTCGAGGAAGGTTTGGGTTTGCTCAAGAACTGATCAACAGATGGGCGTGATTAACTCCATCCTCTGTGATATGAGAATGGTAGGTCATGATAGAGTAGTTGCACCATGCATATGTGGCAGGAGGATGCCCAGATGTGGTGGGAAGTAGTATCCCAGACCCTGAATGTTGCCATGATGGTTTGGGAGGAATTCAGACAATGATTTGATAAAAGAGACTACTGTGATACAATTTTAACTGTGAAGACTAATGAGTTTATGAACTCGGTTCAAAATGGTAAGACAATGACAGAGTATATCAATGGATTTGATGAGTTGGTCAATTCGCTTATGATTTGTTACAAGTGGATGTAGCCCGGAAAGAATGATTTATTTAAGGACTGAACTCTGGGATGGCCTAGAGCATCAGGGTCTCTCCAGTGCATGAGAATTTTGTATATGCTCGGGCAGTAGGGAGGGCCTTATTATTAAAGACATAAGAGATGAGATATGGAGTGTGAATGTCGTAGGGAAAGAAGCGCAGGTAATGATATTCCCAATTGTGGGATTAAGTAAGGGTATATGCCCAGTAACCAAAAAATAAGGACCCCTGATAGTTCTACTATTGCTGGTTTTGATATGATGGGTTATAGTTTACAGGTTAGCTGCCAGGGTGGGGATGAGGCCTGGTAAAGTTATATAGTATGTGCCAGATGCGAGAGATGCCATCTGGAAGGACGCTAAATGAAGGCATAATTTCTAAATGGAATAGTTAAGAACGTTAGGGCGGATTGGCTGAGATTAGAGAAGGGAGGACTAGTCTGCCTCGTTGCAGTTAGAGCTCGAGGATAGTCCCTCGGAGGTCACTGATTGACTAGTTAGTCCTCGTTCTTTGTTATATAATGAGCTGGAAGAATTCAGTGTTGCATATCTCTCAGAAAAGATTCAGATATGAAGTACATGCCTCAAGGTTGTTATACAATAGGGCTTGAGATATTAGTGCCTGCTGGGGAAGAGTTGGAAACTTTCAAGAGAAGAATTGGAATGCAAGTTGTAAGAGGTTTATAGTAAAAGTGATTGAGCTCGTCATATGAGAGTTCTGATATGAGCCTAAGTATGAGCTAATTTGTTAAATAAAGGACAACCATGGATTACAGAAGATGGTAATAATGTTTGGATTTGGAAGGGAAGGACATGGTTGCGTCTACAGGATGCCTAGACATTGGGTGGATGTCACCTGGAATATATTAGTTAGATTGAATGGAAACTGGATTAGCCAGTAAGGTTTCAGATGGGTGCATAAGGAATTGTTGGGTAAACTACGAGCTTAAGGTATGGATAGACTCGGTATCATGGACATTGTGAAGAATGATATTAGCTTAGCATAAAGAATTAATGGTTCAGTTTAAGAAGTATTTCATTTGAGGATGGATCAGACAACATCGTATCGTGGGACACGTTGACATCGCCTGTTAAGGATGAAGGGTTCATTTGCCCAGTTGCAAGATAGGACAATGTTCTCAGGAATTGATCTTCGATCTGGTTATTACCAGCTGATGATCAAAGAAAGAGACATTTTAGGAATTACTTCTTGCACCAAGTGGGATATGATAGATTATTATCGAAGGTTATTAGTTGACCAATGCTTCAACGACACAGGTAAGTTCGACAAGCAGAGAATACAGGAACGACATGGATGAGCCACATCCAGATTGGTTAGGAATGTGTTGGTCTACTCCCAGTTAGAAGCAAACTGCAAAGGACTACTACGTCGATAATACTAAGACTGATAAAGCAGGGTTTCAGGTAAGGCTCCAGAAAGTGTAAGCTTCGATTTATCCAAAGGTAGTCAAGGTCACGTTATAAGAAGTGAGGGGATCATGTATGAAGGAATTTAATCAGAAGTCACAAAGAAATTACCGAAGAACGCCTAAGGGGTGATAAGTACAGTGAGACCAGTAAGATACGCCGGTTACTACTCGAAGTATCTTCGAAGACAGCTATACCAATGATTGGGATGACACAAGAACCTAAAGTTGGATTGAATGGATAGTTTTGTATCATATTTTTCAAAAGATAGAATAATGATTGTTTAGCACCCTATGGTATTAGGATATGTATGCAACGAATGGATACGGAAGGGCAATGCTAAGGATATCGCCTTTGCTTAAGACATGAAACTATAAGGTGGTGCATCAAAGGCTAAGACGCGCCTAGATATAGACTGAAAAGATGGTTGTTCGTGCTTCATGATAAATGAAAGAATAAGAACATGAATGTTATACATGGAGCATTAAGTTGACAGTAATGCTAGATAGCCACTGTTAAGATGCAGTGCTGGCACCCACGGAATAGAAGTGAATGTATTAGCGCAAAGGATTTGAGTGTTTGGTCATCTGTAGAGGGATAACCTTGAGACCAAGACCCAGTGGAAATTAATGGGTGATTCATATTGGAAACCTTTAGTTTCATAAGGGAAAATTAATATGGAAGTCGACCTCCTAAGATAGAAATGTTTATGCCAGTTCGATAGGACTCCACGGATTACAGTAAAGTTAGACATGGTAACGATCAAGATTGATATAGTAGCTGCAACTGATAGTGGACAGATACATCTCTATGGACAATGAATTCAGAGAGAAGATCTTGTAGGAATGATTCATTATCCTACTATTTTAGTATGAATGAATTAAGATATGAAGATCGGATGAGTGATCCAATGGAACCTGGTATTGAGGTGGAGATTCTGAATGAATATTGTACTATCTCCTTATGAATATTGCAACCAAGAAGTTTAAATGGATATTAAGATCTAAAATATGTATATTGGAAGGTAAAAAGGTATAGTAGTGGACCGTAAGAGTGGGCCACATTAGACGGCAAGTAAGAAGGTTGGACATGAAAGGTTGCGACTCAATAGATTGAGTTAACACACTTTGGTTCGAGTGAACAGGTGACACATTAAGGCATTTGGGCGACAGGAGACTGTATGTCTCTGTGGAACACCGAATTTGATAGTGTTGGGTTGAGACCCTTTATTTTCGAAGTTCTAGAAAAGAATGTAGAGGACAAAGAATATAAGATTGAAACCTAGAATTATTGGTTGCCTTCAGATAGACTGGCAATCTGAAGAAGTGACTCAGATTTTGAAGATTTATACATCGAATGTGCAAGTGTTTGGGGTATTGACATAAGTACAGTCCCTTGATTGAATAGTCACAGTGGTGAATGCCGGTCAACGGCTAGGGTGACTCTGCATAAGATACAATAAGGTAAAAAGCAAGAAGTGCTTGTTCCAAGTAATGAAATGAAAGACAAAGAATATTGTGGTTTAGTATTGGTTTAAAGAAACCAATGAGGTTATTAGGATTATTAGGCCAGAAGTGTCTGCCTATTTGAAAGGACATAAGAGTTCGCAAATTTCAAGCATGGGAACAAGAAGTTCCAGGACGGGAGACTTTGTATTTCTCCAAATATTGTAGACAAGAAAGGATAAGATATTTTGGGAAATAAAGAAGAGTTTTGACTCCCAATTTAATAAGACTTCTGAGATCTTACCAAGGACTAAACTAGGGGCCTACATATTAGCCTTACCCTAGTATGGGTAGTGGATTTTGAATGTTGTTGGTGCCAATGTCAAGGAAGGAAATGTATGATAATCACTGTTGATGAGGTGAGGTGACCCTAGGATTTCAGCGGGAGTTATTGCGGAAGGAAAAGCTAATGGAATTATGATAATGAGGTAAGGTTTTATGGAATAAGATTGTCACTTAAATGAGAGTGTTATGGAAGGACAAAAGGTAAAGGACTTGACTCTGTGGTTATAGTCAGATTTACGGGATTTGTATCCCGAAGTGTTCAAATAAATTTCAAGGACGAAATTTCAATAAGGAGGGGTAGTTGTAACGTCCTAAAAATGCTAATAGAGTTTAGTGCCTTGATTAGCGTGTCGAGAGGGCATAGCTGGATATATGTGTGATTAACTGATTAAATGCGTGACTATGTGGCATGCATGATATATGTACGTCCTAAAATTCAGGACAAGCCCTTTAGACAGCTCGGGTATAACTGGCAAGCAAAGTTCATATTTCCTCTATAAAGACATCGTGATTCCCCAAATAAATAACACGAGCTGATGAATACAAAACAACAGGCACGGGCTGGAAACACTTATGAAGCATAGCATCCCAGACACAACCTGACGCTACCCTCATCTCGGGGTACGCTGGAGATCTACCATTTCCCTAGATCTTTATAAACCTGGATACGTTATGTAGACATGCGTGGACAGACATTACATGTCCACAAATCCCTTAAATCCCGAACACGTAAACTAATCGTGCATGATCAGACATCACATGTTCGGTTTTCTCGGATGACCCATGATCAGTTTTACCTAATGATTAGACCATACCTTAATATAAATTGTAATATACATCATTAGTGTGAGACAGGTCACACGAGGGATTGGATTCGCGTGATGACCCCAATGCCTATCCAGGAAATTTTCTCTATAAATACTAAGACCTTGGATAGGGAGAGGGGTGATTGTTTTTCTGTAATGCAAAAACTCTGTCAAAATAGAGAGATATAAACAGTAATAATACAGACTCATGGACTAGGGGTATTTTAACCTCCGAACCACGTAAAAAGGGACAAGTGTTCTTGATATTTCGTTTCTAGTGTTTTTAAGTATCATTTTCTTATTATGGTTTACCATTAAGCACTAATCCATCCCAGCTATTTTTATAATTCATTGTTGGCGAAAAACTGCGTCAACACTTTGATGCTTTCATTGAGAGCTGAAGGTTAGAGCTATTGGTGGTTACTCGCTCGAGACACGGTAATGAAATGGATCAGCATGGTGGGCAAGAGGCTCATCATACCGCTGTTTTCGATGAACAAAACCCTGAGATCCAGCAACGGTCAGGAAAACAACCGATGGGCCACGGCGACACTGGGAGTTCAGCGTCGTTACCGCCAAATCTGAACCTAGATTTCTTTACTGTGGTAGAGTTGGAAAACATGTAGTTAAGGAGCCATCTGGCCAAAGCAAACAAACAAATCGAGGAGGTTTTGGCTTGACTACCCCCTCTTGCAACCGACATTAATGTCGGAAAGAGGCAAGATGGGACTCATAAGTCCCACTGGGATAGTCGATCCAGACCAAGTCGATCGGTTAGAACCTTGACCCTGAGTTCTGCGTCCATGGCGCAAGATCACCAAGAAATTCCGTTTGATGGCCCTCCCAGGGGCCATCGGCAAGTCAGCCAGTCGGTTAGGACCTCAACTCTGAGTTTAGTACCACCATCAAATGCACCTGGAAGCGCCTATGGCAACCCACGTAGAAGGTCAAGGGCAAACTCACAAAGACGACATGTTCCAGCCGACCCCCCTGCGTCACGATCAGATCACCAGACACAGAGAGTTAGAAACGGTGAAGCAGAACGACCATGGGCTAACTTGGTACGTCCTAACGGGACAAGAATTGCCTCGTTGATTAGGCATCCCCCGTCGCCCATAAGGCATCCAACACCACCTTGTTCCGCTCGAAACATTCCTACCTATGGGGACAGCAGGAGGAATCCTCCTCCTGTTGCCCCTACTTATGCCCCATAAGCACGCAGAAATATCCTAGATCCTTATCCTCAACTGCAAGCTCTAAGTTTCTCTAATGGAAGTTATTGGACTGAGGGCCATCGAAGTAGTAGGACTGGCACAGATTTGAGAAATCAGCTGAGTTCGGCTCAAAGCCCTCAAGTTGATCCCCAGACCGATCTAAGAGATCGCCTAAACTCACAAAGGAGAAATCCAGCCCGTGATGGAGCCAGTAACACTCACCATGAAGGGGGGCCCTTCCGAAGTACATAACAACAGGAATGTCCCCCCCAAACCAAGCTCGAGCTTGGAGGGACAATAACCCACCAAACGCGTACGACCAGATGGGAGTTGTTGAACAGCCCCATAACAACCAGGGAACCAAGGACCAAACCCTCGAAAGGTTAGCCCAGATGGAGGAGCTGATGAAAAGACTCTATCAGAGAAGGAAAAAGACGAATATGACTCAGGAGATGAGCTCAAACTTTTTGCCCCAAACATCGCATCAACAACATACCCACCAGGTTTCAGAATGCCCCATCTGTCAAAATTCGATGGAGATGGAGATTCGTCTGACCACCTGGGATTTTTCAACACCTTGATGATGGCCCATAATATTGGACCCGAGCTGAGGTGCCTGGTATTCCCCTCGACTCTGGTCGGGCCGACTAGACAATGGTTCAAGCAATATAAGAAACATTCTATCAGCTCGTGGAAAAGTTTCTATGCTGATTTCAAAAAGGCATTCCGAGCATCTCAGGTGGCTCGTATTAAGGCAGAGTCCCTCGCAAATGTAAAGTAGCAGCCCAGAGATCCTCTAAAAGCATATCTGAGTAGGTTTGCCAATGTTGTTACGCAAGCTAGAGAAGCAGATGAAAGTTCTAGGCTCATGGCGATGAGAACAGGAATTCTTGTTGGGGGCAACCTATGGCAAGAACTCCAAAGAAAGGGAGTGAACACCGTGGATGAGTTCCTGAACAAGGCTCAAAGGTTGATCAACTTGGAAGAAGCACGAGCTTCAGTCGCAGGAACCGGCCAAGTCCCTACCCAGCCCGTTGGAGCAGTAATGGATGTTGCAGCTACGGCTCAAATCGTTACCCAAAATAACCAAGGGGGAAATAATAAGAGGAAGGTAAATGGTGAGGGCAGCCAGAGCGGTTTAAAGAAAAACATGCCCGTGGAGAAGTTTAAGCCGATCTATATGACTTATGTCGACCTCACGGATACTAGAGAGCATATCTTCTTGGCGAATTTTGCCTGCCTTCCGTGGAAAAAGCCAGAGCCGTTAAAGAATCAAACGGCGAAGAGAGATCCCTCGAAATTTTGTCGATTCCACAATGACATCGGTCACAACACTGATGATTGTAGGCACTTGAAGGATGAGATCGAGACGTTCATCAGGTCTGGACCATTGGCTCAGTATGCCCGGAATCGAGTAACTCCCAGACAGTTCACTGGACAAAATATTCCATCAGCTTCGGAGGCCCCAGCGAATCAGACCGGAGCTCAGGCGAATCAGGATACCCCTCCTCCGATAACAGGGGGAAATAACGACCATCTCCGGAGGCCCTCTTCTGGCAGGCACGAGCAGAGATTCCCAGAAGAGGTATATCAATGAGCTGAGATCTCACAACGGAGTTGAGTTTGTCCCGGAGCAACGTTTATCCAAGCAATAGCGATTGGAGAAACAACCAATCAGTTTTATTGAAGAAGATGCTAGCCATGTCCAATTCCTGCATAACGACCCTCTAGTTACAACCGTCCAACTCGCCAACCGGAGGGTTAGGAGGACACTAGTGGATAATGGAAGCTCTGTGAACCTACTATTCAGGTCCACACTAGAAAAGATGGGATTGTTTGTGACCGAGCAAAAAACCACCTCCATGTGAAGGATCGGCAGCTATCAGAACAATTGAGTTAGTGATAACCTTGGGTGAAGGACCCCAAACTGTTTCCAAGCTTCTCGAGTTTATGGTCATCGATTGTCTGACTGCGTACAATGCAATCTTGGGTCGACCTACATTAATGGCGTTCGAAGCCATAACATATGTCTGCCACCTTGTGATCAAGTTCCCCTCATCTATGGGAATGCGTACAGTTCGAGGCAATCAGCTTGCTTCCAGGGAATGCTACAGCATTTCCATGAAGGGAAAATCACAGCTTGGGCAACAAACGATGGCCATCCATGACGAAGGCGAGGAATCCCAGGAAGTAAGGACTGCTCCTGGAATGGAAGAACTTCAGCAAGCCAGTGGCAAGGATACTACCCTGAATGATGATATTGATCCGTGAGTAGGAGAAGATAGATCTGAGCTCCGAGCTATTGAAGAGCTCGAAGAAGTAAACATAGATCCCAGAGATGCTTCAAGAGTCGTTAAGCTCGGGAAAATTCTTGGCGATGAGTGGAAGGCGGAGCTAATAAATTTTTTACAAGGGAATCTAGATTTTTTTGCCTGGTCTCATGAAGACATGGTAGGGATAAGCCCAAGTGTGATCATGCATACCCTGAATTTGGATAAAAGCGTGCCTGCGAAATCCCAGAAACAGAGGCGTCTGGGTACAACCCAAGCTGAGGCCCTGGAAGAAGAAGTAGCTCGGCTATTAAAATGCGGGTTTATTCGTGAGGCTAAATATCTGATATGGTTCGGAAATCCTATCCTGGTCCTAAAGCCAAATGGAATGTGGCAGACCTACATCGATTTCTCCGACCTAAACAAAGCTTGTCCCAAGGATTGCTTCCCATTGGTAAGGATTGATCAGTTGGTGGATGCAACTGCGGGGCACGAGCTCATGTCCTTCATGGATGTGTATTTTGGATATAACCAGGAGCATACTAGCTTTATGAATCCAACAAATGTGTAATGTTATAAAGTTATGCCCTTCAGACTGAAGAACGCTGGGGCCACCTACCAGCGATTGGTCAACAGAATGTTCGTTGATCAGATCGGGAAAAACATGGAAGTGTATGTCGATGATATGTTGGTCAAATCTAAGACTGCCGATAACCATGTTCCCGATCTGAAGGAATGTTTCGAAATCTTAAGGAGATATAATATGAGGTTGAATCCCCAGAAGTGTACTTTTGGAGTGGCGTCAGGGAAATTTCTGGGATTCATAGTCAATACTAGAGGGATAGAGGCGAACCCTGACAAGATAAGATCGTTATTAGAAATGCCTTCACCCAGATCACATAAAGATGTCCAGAGTCTGACTGGAAGGGTGGCAGCCCTTAATCGGTTCATTTCGAAATCCACTGACAAGTGTTTGCCATTCTATAATCTGCTCTGAGGAAATAAGAAGTTTGAATGGATTGAGGAGTGCGAGCAGGCATTTCTCGATCTAAAAACACAGTTGGTTGAGCCACCATTATTGACTAAGCCATCGGTAGGGGAGCCTATTTTCCTTTATTTGGCTGTTACGGAAAATGTAGCCAGTGTCGTGCTGGTCTGGGAAGAAGACCGGGTTCAAAAATTGATATATTATATAAGCAAAAGACTTCTCGGAGCTGAATCACGATATCCCTTAATGGAAAAGATGGCGTTCTTCCTTATTATAGCCTCCAAGAAGCTTAGGCCGTATTTCCAATCCCATTCAATCCACGTAATGACCAACCAACCTTTAAGGCAGGTATTGGCGAAACCTGAAGCATTGGGACGTCTCTTAAAATGGGCAATCAAACTTAGCCAGTTCGAAATACTCTACATACCACGGACCACGATCAAAAGTCAAGCCCTGGCTGATTTCATGGCTGAGTGCACCAGGATTCAGGAGGAGCTTTTGAGAGAACCAATACATGCATTGTGGAGAATATTCGTGGATGGTTCATCCAACGAGAAGGGCATCGATTCCACTCCGCGCTACAGTTCGGGTTCGAGGCATCCAACAACGAAGCCGAATATGAAGCTCTGTTGGCTAGGCTTAGAGTGGCAAAGGAATTGAAGGCCAGGGTTGTCCAGTGCTATAGCGATTCCCAGCTCGTGGTAAACCAAGTGTCAGGGGAATACCAAGCATGGGGGGCCAAGATGGCAGCTTACCTAGCCAAAGTGAAGAAAGAGCTATCAAAATTTGAATATGGCCTCATCAAGCAGATCCCTCGTGAGCAAAATGCCAATGCTGATGCTTTGGCGAGACTCACTACCTCCAAAGAAGTCGAGACTCTGAGCATAGTACCGGTGGACTTCTTGGAAAGCCCAAGCGTGGCAAGAAACACAATGGAAGTCGATATGATTGACACCAGACCGACCTGGATGATCCCCATAGTTGAGTATCTTACAACAGGGAAGTTGCCTGATGATCGAAAACACGCAAGGAGGATACTCTATCAAGCTCCAAGGTATGCAATTATGGATGGGGCGTTGTACCGACGTGGCCATTCCTTGCCTCTTCTACGATGTGTTATGCCAGAGGAGGCCAAAACTATTTTGCTAGAGGTGCATGAAGGCTTCTGTGGGGACCATGCTGGGAGGAAAACTTGGCCTTAAAAATATTAATGCAGGGATATTATTGGCCCACTTTATCAAAGGATTCCATCTCCTATGTCCGAAAGTGTGACAAATTCCAGCAGTTCGCCACAGTCGCCCGAGCTCCACCAATCGAGCTAAAAATGATCTCATCCCCATGGCCATTCGCGGTATGGGGAATTGATTTAATAGGAGCTTTACCCACGAGAAAATGAGGAGTTCGCTATGCGGTGGTAGCCATTGATTATTTCACGAAGTGGGCAGAAGCCGAGCCCCTAGCAACAATCACCTCAAAAAGAGTCCTCGACTTTGTAGTCAAGAGTATTGTGTGCCAATTCGGACTGTCCAAGAAGATTTTATCGGATAATGGAACTCAGTTCGATAGTGATCTCTTCACCGAGTTCTGTGAGAGGCATGGCATAATTATAAGTTTCTCTTTGGTTGCCTACCCACAAGCCAATGGGCAGGTCGAGGCCGTGAATAAGACCCTCAAAGCAAGCCTTAAGAAGAGATTAGATGAGGCCAAGGGAGTCTATCCTAAGCATCTCCCGCAGCTGCTATGGGCATACCGGACCTCCCACTGAACTTCTATGGGGTACACCCCTTTCTCCCTGACTTTCAGAAGTGAGGTCGTCCTTCCCGTCGAAACAAAGATAACCACGCACAGGCTCCAGACATTCAACCAGGAGTGGAATGATGAGTTGCTTAGTGCATCTCTCGACCTAATTGATGAAAAATGAGAGGATTCGTAGCTACAGCTCGTGCATTACCAGAAAAAAAAATCACTTTGTTATTTTAATTCCAAGGTCAGGAGGCGTATCTTTGGTTTGGGCGACCTGGTACTCCGTAGGGTATTTTTGGAAAACAAGGACCCCAAAGACAGTGCTTTAGGTCTGAGCTGGGAAGGACCTTATCAAATAGCGGAGGTATTACATGAGGGAACCTTCAAATTAGCTCGACTTAATGGAGAAATAGTCCCACGAACCTGGAATGCTATGCACCTAAAGAAGTCTTACCAATGAGGATACCACCCGTCTATGTAAGGCTTAATTATAAAATTCGTTTGATTAAGAAATAAAGGAATCATTGTGTAATTTTTGTCTTTCATATAATTCATTTATGTATTAGTTCGTCTGATAACATTTGTCCAAGCAACCAAGAAAGTTCACTTTCGGATTACTTGGGGGGCATACCTCCCAAGAAGGATTAAGACTTGGAAGCTAGCAAAATTGATAAACCAATGTTTTCTTTAAGAAAACACGAGGTGTCAATAGATCTAGCATGAACTAAGTTCTAAATCATTAAAAATCCTAGACATAACCAGGTACAAAACTATCCTGGATACAACTAGGTCCAAAACTTGGAAGCTAGCAAAATTGATAAACCAATGTTTTCTTTTAAGAAAACACGAGGTGCCAATAAATCTAGCACAAACTAAGTTCTAAATCATTAAAAATCCTGGACATAACCAGGTACAAAACTTGGAAGTTAGTAAAATTGATTAACCAATGTTTTTTCTAAAAAACACGAGGTGTCAATAAATCTAGCATGAACTAAGTTCTAAATCATTAAAAATCTTGGACATAACTAGGTGCAAAACTATCATGGATACAACCAGGTCCAAAACTTGGAAGTTAGTAAAATTGATTAACCAATGTTTTTTCTCAAAAACACGAGGTGTCAATAAACTTAGCACGAACTAAGTTTTGATTAAAAATACTGGAGATGACCAGGCCCACGACTTAGAAGTTAGAAAAATTGAAGATCCAATGGCTTCCTTAGAAGCTCGGGATAGCAATAAAACCTAACAAGAACTAAGTTTGAAATACTCAAAATCCTGGATATAACCGGGTCCAAGGCCTGATACTTAACAGGTAGGATATAAATTAAACGTTAATTTTCATTGTAACCGAAATAAAAATATCTATTCTAATCTAAAAGTCATTTCCTAAGATTTTAATGAAAAGACAGGTGGATAAAAAAAGTAGGTATTCCAATTATAAATAAATTGTCTCGAGGAAAATAACCTCGCACCGGACCAAAACGGCAAATGTTTACAAAAAAAAAAAAGAAGACAAAAGAAAATTAAGACCCTCCAGGGCGCTCTGAGGACGTCACCTCTTCGATCTCCTGCTTGCTAGCGGTGGCGGCCTCCCTAGTCTCGGACTGCTCTTGTTGAATTCAAGCCTTGAACTTCTCGAGGTAGGAATCCCAAACTTCAGAGGCCAAGAAGGAGAAGTTTCCATCCTGGTTGAAGGCCCAGCAGTGATATAGCATACTTTCCATGGAGGATATCGAGGCCGCCTTTTCCTCCTTAGTAGCAGTCTCGGCCTCCAACTACTTGGCTTTGGCCTCCACGAGCTTGATTTGAAGAGCAGCCAAGGAAGCCTTTGTAGCCTGCTCGCACTCTTAAGACACTGCTAGAGCAAACTTGGCACCTAATTTGCTTTGTTGAGCAGTTGCGAGGGTGGCCTGGGCAGCGGTCAGGGCGGCCTGAGCGATCTGGAGCTCGGCCCGAATCTCCTCATTCCTGGCCCTAGCCCGAGCTATACTGCGGTGTTGAGCCAAGACCGCCTGCAAAGAGTAAGTAAACACATTAGACACATATCGAGATAAAATCAAAAGAGTATGTTCGACTAAGGAAAGTTGGCTTATTGTAAGATTCATCCCCAGCGCGGATTCCATGACGTTCTCCGGGCTCCTCTCCTCGATCACCCTCAGATCCTTTGGATTGGCCTTGTAAAAATGCTCCACCGTATGGCTCGCTGTCTCATAGATAGTCCCCCAAAAGGTGTCTGGGATCTTCTCCAGGTCCTGGGCATTGACCGGGATGCGTACGGTGGTGGCGGGGACAATCGGGGCTAGAGGATCAGTTGGTGATGCCTGATCCCGAGCAGGGGCGGAAGGAAATCAGGGAGGAGGTGGAGGCGGAACCCTTTTCTCCTGAGCTGCAGCAGCTAGAGCTGTCGAGCTCTGGCCTTTCCCCTTAGCTGGGGATTTGGAGGGCGTCCCTACAGGAAGAGGCGCCTTCTTTGGAGTAGGTTGGCGCTTCATTACGAGTGGCCCCAAGCTGGATTTTCCCTCCTAGAAAATCGTGCGGATATCAGGAACCCTGGATTGTACCATCTCCTCACCTGAAAAAAAGTGGGAAAGACGTTAATATACAAACAAAGTCATCAGTTTACATAAAATGTGTATGCATGTATAGGATATAACAAAAAGTCCTACCCTCCGAGCTAGAGGAGGAGTCTATTGCCACGACCTCCGGCCTCAGAACCGCTATGGGGGAGGGGGAGCCTAAATCTACAACTTCTTGGATTAGGGGAGGTTCAGGCTCAGGTTCTATCTCGGGGATGGACTCCTCTACATATTGCCTAAGTCCTGGGGCAAGGATACCCTAGAGCAGGGAAGGCCACGACCTAAGGTTGGTCCCGTACTCTTCAAAAAGGGCTGACCTAAAGGATAGGGTATTGTGTACAACTACAGTGCCTTTAGGATGGCCCATGTCATGGCGTAACACTAAGTGATCCACGCACTGAAGTAGGGTTATGTTATGGTCGGGATCATTGGGGTGGCGATGTACGAGCTTGTTTGGGTTAAACCTAACTAGCCTAAGGTCGGCGATAGCCCTATCTAAGTCCCTAAAGGGGTATGGGTTACCTTGGCCGGAGGGTCCGGCTGCTGCCCCCGATGAAGCTTGCTCTACATCAGGGTCCCAAGCAGCCTCGGGAGCTCGCCTCTTCCGCATGAGGGGTACCTCATTTTCTTCTTGCTCTTCGCCTTCATCGGCTTCAGGACCCCCTTCGGGGATAGGCGCTAGCTCATGGACTATCAGGAAGTTAGCCCGAGTTCTTCTCAAGGCCAGAGTCTGGCCTTCGGTAATTAGCTTACACGCCAACATAGTGTCATCAGACATGAGCTGGCGGTAATCCTTCTCACTAGGTAGAAGCCTCGATAGAGTATCATATTGACCCCTGAGGGTCATAGATTTGGTCGTCCTCGCAAAAATGGATGCACGAAGATACTACTTAGTTAATATACACGCGAGAAGACTCTAGATACGAAGAGAATAATTTCACGAGCTAAGAAAAGAAAGAAGACTTACGAGGATGATTGAAGTATCGATGTTCGCAGTTGCGAAACCAATTCGACATAAAGAATTGATCTTTATAGTCGTTGGGATGGCTGGGCAGCTCGATGACTGAAGGCGAGTTCGGGAATTAGGTCAAGTAATAAAACCCATCACCTCGCCCTCGTTGATCCGGGCTGGCCTTGAGGCAGAAAAAGTATAGAATGTCCGCGGGGGTAGGGACCTCCCAATCGTGCTTCAGGAAAAGGTACTTCAACCCTGCCAGCAGTCGGTACGAGTTCGGGGGGAGCTGAAATGGCGCCAACTTCACGTAATTGAGGAAGTCAGCAAAGTACTGATCATGGGGAAGGAAGGCCCCTGCCTTTAGGTGCTCATCACTCCAGGCCGCAAAGTCATCCTGGAGTGGTGTGCAATTTTGTTCCCCTTCAAATGGAGGTTAAGCAATGAGGATGCCAGTCCCGACCTCAATGTTGTGGGACAACATAATCTTGTTGACCCTTCCTTGGGTTGTGATCTTGGAGACGATTCACTCTGCCTCGAAGAATGCGTCAGGTCCGACCACGACCTCCTCCTCCACCACGAGGCCAAACTGGGGGATAGGGGATTCGGAGGCGACTTCTTTTCCCTTGTTGGCTCATTGGGACAATGAGCTGGCTGCACTCTTCTTGGGTACGTTCTTCTTGGGCACCATTAGATTGCCTAGCGAAGAAGAATTATGAATCACTTAGTAGGTGACCTAGAATTATTATAAAGGCAAGAAAGCATGAAGGAAGGCTGGGGCTTTTAATGTACGAGCTAAGGTAATCTCAGCCTGCGGTCTCAGCCCGTGGTGTGATGCCACACACTACCTACGCTACGCGCCTAGGTTTCCCAACAGACCCCTGATGTTGAGGGATCCGTGTGTCTATTAATCAGGCCACTGTTCTCCTTGGGGGCGGTTTAGAGCAAAACCACCCAAGAAGCGTAACCCCTAAGCAACCTAGTTTCGAACCCGAAAAACTTTTCATCTTCTATATCCCGAATGGGTATTTCCTAAAATTTGCTATAAATTGCCCAGGTTTACCCATAAATTACCCAGTTTTATGAATATCACAGTTCTAGAGATATTTTAAGACCTACTCAGTATACCTAAGTCGAAGTCTATATGCCAAAAATATTTGGAGAACAACCTAATATTGACTACGGTGAAGTGCAGATGAGCATGATATAACAAAAAAAAAACATAGAAACTAGTAAAAGAAAAGTTTCTTCAAAACCAAAAGACTTGCAGTGTGTTCTTTAATAAAAGAAGTAGATTTTACAGGGGAGAGTTCCTGGAAGACTCCTGAGCAACTAAGTTTCTGAGGGTTTTTGCAACAAATAGTTTTTGGATTTTTCTGAGAAGGAAGAAAGGTTTGGAAATGCAGAAGAGAGAAGATGCAGAATGATTTCGAATGAAAGGTGGTGAATCCTGGAAATTGCCAACCTTATTTATACGTAAAAGGCATAAAACGATGTGGACCGTCCGATCAAAATAGTGCAAGATCCGAGGATAATGTTTCGAAAGATGAAACGGCAGCAAAAAGTTGGCCAGACCATTAATGCAATCCTCAAAACCCGAACAGATGCCAATTGTGGCATTCCACATGTCGAGTACTCAAGTAATGGGAAAACTTGGATAATATCAACAGGAGTTTAAAAGTCCCCACCGTGTAAGTCAGATAATGACATCCTACAACACGAGCAGGGACTTGGGGGGCAAATGTACATCCTGAAATTCAGCACGAGCCTTTTAGACAGCCCGGGTATAGCTGGCTAGCCAAGTTCATATTTCCTCTATAAAGACACCGCGATTCCCCAGGTAAATAACACGAGCTCACGCTACCCTCAGCTCAGGGTACGCTGGAGATCTGCCATTTCCTTGGATCTTTATAAACCTGGATACGTTATATAGACATGCATTGACAGGCATTACATGTCCACAAATCTCTGAAATCCTGGACACGTAAACTAATCGTGCATGATCAGACATCACATGTCCGGTTATCCCTGATGACCCATGATAAGTTTTACCTAATGATTAGACCATACCTTAATATAAATTGTAATATTCATCATTAGTGTGAGACAGGTCACACGAGGGATTTGGATTCACGTGATGACCCCAATGCCTATCCAGGGAATTTTCTCTATAAATACTAAGACCTTGGATAGGGAGAGGGGTGATTGTTTTTCTGTAATGGAAAAACTCTGTCAAAATAGAGAGAGATAAACAGTAATAATACAGACTTGTGGACTAGGGGGATTTTAACCTTCGAACCACGTAAAAAGGGACGAGTATTCTTGATATTTCGTTTTTAGTGTTTTTAAGTATCATTTTCTTATTACGGTTTACCATTAAGGACTAATTCATCCCAGCTATTTTCATAATTCATTGTTGGCGAAAAATCGCGTCAAAAAAATATATATGTATGATAATGTGAGTATAATTATATGCATGTTTATGAGTACTAAATGTTCATGTGGGCCCATTCTTGATAGTTGGGGCATATTTGTAATATTTGCCCGTTCCGAGCATAAATGTCAATATATGTGAGTAAATGATTGAGACCACATTATTATGTGGATATATTTGCAGTGTGAGCGGATTGGCAGAATAGTCACAACATGAATTAATACCCAGCTCAGGGCGAGCCTGTGATTATTTTGGGAAGTTAATGTATATTTGAGGTTTATTGAGTAATGAGTAAGTATTTGGTGATTAAATGGGCATGTTGTGATTAATTGGAAATTTATACGATTACTCGAGGAATTAGCGGGAAATGTGGGAAATGATAATTTTTCCCTTGGGACCATTTATGGTTAAGGGTATACTTAGGGGGAAACTTTGTCTTTTACTGACAATTGGATGGGTCTTGGATGGGGCTGAAAACTTTGAGAAACAATCAGAAAGTATCTAAGAGACACACTCTCTCTCTCTCTCTCTCTCTCTCTCTCTCTCTCTCTCTCTCTCTCTCTCTCTCTCTCTTGTGTTGGAAGCCTTGAAGTGCTGAAGGGAGGAGCTTGATTTTAAGCTAGGGAAAGTTTGGGAACTGAAGCTTAGGTGTTCAGGAGCTGAAGTTGGTGGTGGGCAAGAAGTCTCTAAGGATTGAAGTTTTAAATAGGGGTAAGAATCTAACTTGTAATAGCTGAATTCTGATGTATGGTCATTTGAGTTTAGAGTATGCATGAGAGTGGATTCTAAGCTAATTTTTGGTGTTTTTTATGTAACGCCCTGGATAGCCAAGACCGTTACACTGTGTGTTTATAAAGGTGCAAGACTTGCTAATCAAGTCATTCAATTAGAAACGTGTTACTGAAACTATAATTGAACTAGCGTTAAAAGATTTTGGTCATAAAGGATACATTCCATTTAAATAAACATTTCGTACATGGGATCCCAAAAGAAATAGATTTTAAAAGATAGTTTACAAAAATTTCTAGGTTATATATAGCTACTGGCCTCTTTAAAGGCAAAATAGACATTTAAGGTTCTCTTGTCCTGTACCACTCCTCGACCGTGGCAGTCGATCAGCTGACTATGTACATTCAGCCTCAAAGCTCTCCAACTCAAGACTGGTCCACCTTGCCCTTGCCTTTACCTGCACCACGTAGCACCCGTGAGCCAAGGCCCAGCAAGAAAACTATAATGCATAGCATAAGCGACAACCAACAGACAGATAATTCACAAATCATCAATCAGATATACAACAGATCATACTGCTCACATAAACAATGATACCAACCTACAAGTCATTAATCAGTTATTCAGATAACAAACTCGTCACAATCATCAGTTTAAACAACAGTAAACATATCACACCCAAATCTAGGGTCGACGCCCTTAGGCTGCACCCTATGAGTATCCCACTGACTCCGGCTCGCTTAGGCCAAGCTCAGTGATTATGTACTTAACCTCAGCTACCAGTGGCCGAGCCGCGCCCTGTGCCTAAATATTGATTACGACACTCTTAGGCCATTTATCACATGTCCCCATGGCATAATACCATCTCATGACATCACATGCAAATATAGGAAACCCTTAGTCCCAATACAATCACATAACCGGGTGCAGTTTCTTACCTTTGATTCTGAGCACTTTGCTTAATTGAAATGATCCTCGAGCACGATCCCGTCTGAGCCCTAGTGTACACCTAGTCACAAATGTAACATAGAATCCTAATTAGCCTTCAATCTCGTAACCTAACCTCGGGACCAATCCCGAGCCCTCGGGAAGCCCTAATTCCACCAAACAGGGTGGTGGAATCAAACCCTAAGCCCCCGAGCGAAAACCCTAAGAAAATACCCAAAAATCCATTTTTGAAGGCAGGATAGCGCTACAGCACCACAAGGTGGGCGCTACAGCGCTACAAACAGAAGCAAAAACACCCAAAAATGCCAGGCCTAGCGCTGTAGCGCCCTAAAGCTAGCGCTACTAATAGCACCAGAACACCCTGAGTTTTTTCCTTCGAATTTCCCTGAGCAAAAACTCTCTAAAATCCCTTCAAACCTCAACCACACTTCAAATTAAGCCTACCATCCACTACATCTCATCCCACATGGCTCAGTAACATCAAACTTGGCCACATGCACCATCAAACACAGAAGAACAAAGATTGAGTTTGAAACTCAAGAACTCATCAGAAAAACCATAAACAACCCAGAAACTTAAATGAACAAGTCCAGAATTGTTACCTTTAATGGGAAATTCGACCCTAGGTTTCCCTTTAAGCTCTTCCAGCCTTTAACTCCTCAGTTCCCAAAGCTCAACTCCTTGAATTCCCATCCAATGTTCAGATTCAAAGATCAACACAACAGAATTCAGCAATCCCAGAAAAAGCTAGAAACCTTACCTTAATTGAACACTAACTCCAGCTGAACCTTCTAGCTTCACCAAGAACCAAGGTCCCAGCTCTAGCCTAAGCTTCCTCTAAGTTACAACTTCAGAAATCCTCAAGGGAGAGTGAGAGAAGAAGTGATTGATAGGGAGAAAAATGAGTCTCTGTTTTTCCTCTTTTTTCTTTCCTTCAGTTTCTAACACATTCCACAAACCCCCCACTAAGTCTAAAAGAAGAAATGACCGTTGTCCCCTTTTAACCATCAAATGACAATTTTCCCCTCACATTTAAACCAAAGCTTTTAAAAACATTCGAAGGGCATTTTGGTTATTTGTTCCCAATTCCCGCTAATTCCTCAAGTGTTCCTAATATTTACCACTTAATTCCTGTCATCTAATTAATCACCAATTATTTTCCTCAATGTCAAATAGTCCCCAATATATTTTCCAAATTCCCAGAAATACCCCCAGGCTCCCCCGAGCCAGATATAAATCACCACCGTGACTTTTTTCGCTAAACTGCTCACTAGGATTGGCTCGAGTCACCAGCTGCAAATATATCCACATAATAATGTGGTCTCAACAATTTATCACAAATAATCATGTTTATGCCCTCAACGGGCCAAAATTACAAATATTCCCTTATAAGATAAGTAGGGCCTACATGCATACTAATACTCATAATCATGCATCTCATATATCCATACAATCATATAAGCATGCTTATCACATAATCATGCATTTAACCATTTAAATCACACATAAACCAATTATGCCCTCCCGACACACTAATCAAGGCCCTTAAGCCTTATTAGGAATTTTGGGTCATTACATGTGTAAGTGTAAGGAATGGTTTGTAAGCTAGTTATGATGTTTAGGTTATAGGGATAGGAACTCTGGGTTCAATTATGAGTTTGGCTGAAGATTGGGGTTGAATTTTAAGGTTCAGGCTCGAGTGAAACGCTGGAAAAAGGGTGGTTTTTCTGGGTTTGGGGGCTCGGGTCACTACCCTGTTCTTCAGCCATCGTGGCCCACATGCTCGAAGGGGCTGGGATGCCTCTGGTTTGCCCAGACGTGCCACGACCCAAGGGGTGCAAGTCGAGGCCCGTGTCCTCCAGTAGGGACGGCCTGGCATCTGTCTAAGGGGTGGGTCGCGACCCTAAAGGGCAAGTAGTGACCCTAAATGGGAAATAAAGGGAAGATAAGGTTTTTAGGCTCAGGGAATTTAACCAAAGCGCTTGAGACGATTTCTACTACCCGGTTTAGTAGAAATCGAGGTCCCAAAGGCTAGTATTTGATTCCAAAGCTTTTAAATGGTTTAGAATCTTACAGTTCTCCATTACCACAAGGGCTCAGAAATTAAGGATCGTGCTCGGGGCCATCATACACTAGCTGCTCAGGATCTGAGGTAAGAAAACTGCACCCGAGTTGTGATTGGGGCTTAAACCCCTTGTATCAATATATTATGAACATAAACATATCTGTACCTGAGAATATATGATTGGGCAGGCTTGTATACGCTGCCAATGATTACTTGATATGCATTGTGCATCTGTGATTATATATGTTTACAGGCCGGCCTAAGGGCTCGGGGGCCGATAGCAAGCGTGTGGAACGCAGCCCGGCCTAAGGGTGCGGAGGTCGGCTATAAAGCCAGTGGATTCGGCCTAAGGGCATCGGGCCTAGACATTATACAATAAACAAAAGTGTGGTTCACGCTTAACAATTTGTATTGATTCGTGAGATTGATTTATACACTTGATTAAGCTGAGTACATATATTGAGTTTGTTGTGTATATTCTATTGTTAGTTGAATCTGGTAAATTATATTACTGCTTTTATATTTTTGCCCGGTTGTGCATGTTGTTTTAAGTTTTCTTAATGGGCCTTAGCTCACGAGTGCTACGTGGTGTAGGTAAAGGAGTTGATAGTTGGACCAGCCATGAATTGGAGAGCTTCAGGGGTGGTGTGTACATATGCAGCCTGCTCGATCACCACGGTCGGGATAGCTTGGGAGGAACTAGGGTTAAACCTTGTTTTTGCAGCTTAGGATGGCTAAATTGTATCTGATTATCTTTTACAAGTCTGTAAACTAATTTTTGGGATCCCGTGTACAAACTTTATATTTTAATGAAAAATAATCATTTTGTTGACCAAATCTTTTATTACTTGACCTTGACTTAATCGTTAATAACACATCTAAGTTCAAATGACTTGCTTAGCAGGTTAATCACTATTTTAAACACACAGTGTAATTGTTGACAGTGAGAACTCGTCTACGAAGTTAAATTAGAAAAATCAAAGTGTAGAGCTTATCGATGAAAAACTTCAAAAAATCTAAACAGAAACTTAGAGAATAGTTGCCAAAAGAAAATGGTGTCAAGAACTTGTATTTCTTATGGTCTGATGCTATAGTTTTTTTCCAATCCCTTTGTTGGAGGGGTGAAAATCTATTTATATTGGGACTCTAATGGCTCCTGATACATTGTGGTCCCAGGGGACAAGATTGTACATAGGTACATTGTTAGGGTTGTGGCACAGGTCGTAGTGGTGTTGGAAGAGTGGTGGTCGGCTCTAGTACGTGTCAGGGGTTTGCAAAAGTACTTCTGTACTGGTACCACATTTCACCTCCACTACTTGTCGGGTATGGAACTCATAAGCGTGCTGAGGGAGTCATTATCATGTACCATTCTTGTACTACCACTACCTGTCTGGCGTGGACATTGTATCCATACTCTAACTCTTCTTGGTCTGTAGGTGCGCTTCGTACTTCTTCTGATTTCACGTTGAATTGTTATGAGGCTTCCCATATCTTTCCTTAATCGTGTGTTAAAGAGGTCCTTGATTTTACCTCTCGTGAGACCCTAAGGATGAGGGACACTTAGTGGAGGCTATGTCTCGCAATGCCCCCTAAGGACGAGGATGTGGCAAGGCCGTCTCTCACGAGGCTCCATGCGAAGGGGTTCAATAGGTCCCTATTTGGTGCCTCTTGATTGTTCTTATAAGATATATTGACCCCTTGGTTTCTAGTTATCCTTTTATATATTTTTGCTCGCGCTTATTATTTCTTGCGAGAAGCGTCCTTCTCGTTATTATTCATAGTACTATTTTTGCAAAGGTCTCTTTTAGGACCCTTTTTGGCTAGACGGCTTGGTGGCCGCTCCAGGCTTATTGGTGGGTGCTCTTCCTAAGGCCTTTCCTCTCATGGGAGCATCTTCCTTTATTTGGAGGCTTTTCTTGTAGGACCTTTTGGCCTCCTTAATGTTCACAAGGGTAGCTAATCCTTGTGAACTCAAGTGATGCCTTGCAAGGGTTTCTTCCTATTTATAAGGGTTCATCACACATTTTATATATATATGGGCCTCGTTTAGGGTCCTGATATAAGGGGTCCTTTTAGGATCCTCCTGATAGGGAGTCCCTTTTGGGTTCCCTCTGATATGAGGGGTCCTTGTAGGATCTTCCTGATAGGGGGTCCTTTTGGGTTCCCTCTGATATGAGGGGTCCTTTTTAGGTTCCCTCTGATATGAGGGGCCCTTTTAGGATCCTTTTGATATCAAGGGTCCTTTTCTTTGCTGTATATTTTTCCTCCTGTCCTACCCCTCCAAGTGCTTGGTGAAATTTATTTCAGCGGGCACTTTGGTGGATGCTATAGAGAAGAAGAATAACATGTGAAGTTGCGAACAGTTTCATTCATAGTGTGCGGGTTACAATGACATACATGAAAGGGTTACATCTAATTGGGAGGTTACCTAGGTAGCCTCTTTGATTCTTACCCACTAAGTTAACATAACAAGGAACAAACTAAACATGGGCCTCCTGTGCATCGGGTGCAGAAGTCTCACTAGTAGTATTTCTTGAGATGTTCTGCATTCCATGCTTGAGGTATAACGGTGTTATCCATGCGGGCCAGTTTGTAGGTGTTCGGTGGTATGCATTGAGCGACCTAGTAGGGTCCTTCCCAGTTCGCCCCTAGTACCCCCGCCCCCGGGTCTCGCGTGTTGGGGAGTACTTTCCTCAGTACCAAGTCTCCTACCCTAAACATTCTCTCTCGCACCCTTGAGTTGTAGTACCTCGCTGCTCATTGCCGATATGTGGCTAACCTCAGCTGTGCCCTTTCTCTTTTGGCTTCCAGCAGATCCAAATTCCCGACTAATGCTGTGATATTAGCCTGGTCATCATATGCTTGCGTGCGGATGGAGTTAATCTTCATTTCTATCATAAGGACAGCCTCGCAGCCGTAGGCCAAGGCGAAAGGCGTCTCCCCAGTGGTGGAACGAGGGGTGGTCTTGTAGGCCCAGAGTACATTGGGGAGTTCCTCGATCCAAGCCTCTTTCAACTTTTCCAACTTTGTTTTCAAGTTCCTTTTCGGGATCTTGTTGATGGCCTCTACTTGTCCATTGCCCCGTGGGTGTACTACTACAAAGAAACTCCTCTTGATTCCTTTCTCCTTGTAGTATTCCTCAAATACTCCTCCTTCAAACTGCGTTCCACTGTCGGAGATAATCTTGTAGGGTACTCCAAATCTGCAGACAATATACTTGTTGACAAAGGTAGTGATTTGCTTAGTCATTATGTTGACTAAGGGCTCTGCTTCCACCCACTTAGTGAAATAGTCGACTGCTACCACTACGTACTTAGCTCCTCCTCTTCCTATTGGCAGTGCTCCAATCAAGTCAATTCCCCACACAGTGAAGGTCCAAGGACTGGTCATGCTCACCAGCTCATTTGGTGACTGTCGGGGGTAATTCGCATGTCTCTGGTACTTGTCACACCTTCTTGTGAAGTCGCTCGCATCCTTCTCCATGGCTGGCCAATAATATCCCTGGCAGATGGCCTTTTTTTCCGTGGATTGCCCCCCAGCATGATTTCCACATTCCCATTTGTGTATCTCTTGCAAAAAATTTAAAGCCTCTTCCTTGTCTACGCACCGCAGGAGCGGGGTAAAGAAGCCTCTCTTATATAAGGTTCCATCTACTAGGGTGTACTGAGCAGCTTTGTAAGCCAGTTTACGGGCATCTTTTTTGTCCAAAGGCAAGGTCCCGTCATTTAATTACCTCACGATGGGTGCAAACCATGACTCCTCAGTGCTATTGACCATATTGATTCTTTCTTCTACTATGCTCGGCTTGGGGAGGTATTCGACCAGTATGGACTCGAGCATGTCCTCGTCTCGTGTGGAGGCAAGTTTCGCGAGTGCATCGGTGTTTGTGTTATGCTCCCTTGCGATCTGTTCTATGGTGTATTTTTCAAACTGATCCAAATACCCCTTCACCTTGGTGAGATATGCAGCCATTTTTGGACCTCTAGCTTGTTATTCACCCTTCACCTGAAACACTACCAGCTGTGAGTCACTAAAGACATGCAAGTGGGTTACCTTTAACTCCTTAGCTAGCCACAGGCCAGCCAACAGCGCCTCATATTCTGCCTCATTTTTGGAAGCTTCGAATCCAAATCTCAAGGCACAATACATCTTGTTCCCCTCAGGTCCCGTCATTACTATGCCAGTGCCGGCTCCACCTTCGTTAGATGCCCCGTCTACATGGAGGCTCCATTCTTTAGGGTGCTTTTCCTCTTCATGTGCCGGTTCATTCTCTCCTATTTCTCCCTCCTCATGGGGTCAGTATGCAAACTCGACTATAAAATCTGCAAGTACCTGCCCGTTGATTGAGGTTGTTGGGGTGTAAGTGATGTCGAACTGACTCAATTCAATCGACCATTTTAACAGCCTTCCCGAAGTCTCCGTCTTGTGCAAGACTTGACACAGGGGGGTGTTTGTGAGCACCTTAATAGCATGAGCATGAAAATAGGGCCTCAACTTTCGAGAAGCCACTATCAAGGCATATGCTAACTTCTCTATCTCTGGGTACCGAGCTTCTGCATCTATTAACCGTTTGCTCACATAGTACATGGGCTGCTGGTGCTTCTTTTCCCCCTTGACCAAGGCGACGCTTATGGCATGCTCTGACACAGCTAGATACAAATACAACTTTTCCCCTTTTTCTGGCTTGGCCAAAAGGGGTGATTTTCCAAGGTGTTCCTTTAGCTTGGTGAAGGCATCCTGGCATTCATCATTCCAAGCGAACTTTTTGTTCCCTTTTAGGATGTTGAAGAAAAGGAGGCATTTTTCAGTAGACCTGGAGATGAACCTATTGAGGGCTGCTACTCTCCCCGTTAAGCACTGCACCTTCTTTTTGCTTCGTGGTGGGATCATTTCTAGCAAGGCCTTGATTTTTTCAGGATTAGCTTCGATACCTCGGGAATTCACCATAAAACCCAGGAACTTTCCTGACGAAACTCCAAAGGTGCATTTGAGTGGATTCAGCTTCATTCTAAACTATTGAAGGGTGTCGAACATTTCAATGAGATCGTTGGTGAGCTCTTCCGCCTTCTTTGACTTTACCAACATGTCATCCACGTATACTTCCATGTTCCTTCCTATCTGATTTGCAAACATTTTGTTCACCAGCCTTTGATAAGTAGCACCTGCATTTTTTAAACCAAAGGGCATCACTTTATAGCAATACAGCCCCTTGTCTATTATGAACGAAGTGTGCTCTTCATCAGTCGGGTTCATGGGTATTTGGTTATACCCAAAATACGCATCCATGAAACTAAGTAGTTCGTGTCCCGCTGTGGCATCTACTAACTGGTCTATCCTAGGAAGCGTGAAGTTGTCCTTAGGGCAAGCCTTATTGAGGCTAGTAAAGTCCACAAAAGTCCTCCATTTTCCATTGGGCTTCGGGACTAGCACTGGGTTTGATACCCATAGTGGGTAAAATGCCTCTCGGATTAACCCATTTGCCTTCAACTTGTCAACCTCCTCTTTTAGGGCCGCGTATCTTTCTAGGTCCAACGCTCTCCTTTTCTCCCTCACAGGCCTTGCTTTTGGGTCGATGTTCAGATGGTGGAAAATGACTGCTGGATCTATTCCTACCATATCCTCATGATTCCAGGCGAATACGTCGAGGTTGGCTTTCAAGAATTCTACTAGCTTCTCCTTCACGTCACCCACAAGGTTTTTTCCTACCTTCAACTTTCTTAACAGCTCATTCATGACCGTGACTTCCTCCAACTCCTCTACTGGTTCAGCCCTGGGTTCTTCTGCAACTCGTGGGTCTAATTCGTGCGGGTTCGCGCCTTCATGCACAACCATTGCCATAGGCGTTGATGGCTTTGTGGCTGTGCGGAGGGATGTGTTATAGCATTCCCTCACTTCCTTCTGCTCTCCTTTCATGCATGCTATTCCCCCGGGAGTTGGGAATTTCATAGCTAAGTGGTATACAGAAGTTATCGCCTTCAATTCTCTTAGGGAATGTCTCCCTAATACCACATTGAAGGCTGAGGCGCAATCTACCACAAAAATTTTTGCCATTATGGTGGTTTGTCTGGGCTGTTCTCCCATAGTGAGGGCTAGCTCAATCGCCCCTAGGGGCTGTATTGAATCTCTCGTAAATCCATACAAAGAGGTATTACAAGTCTTTAGGTGTCGTATGTTTAGTCCCATCTTCTCCAGAGCTAGGCGATACAAAATGTCCACAGAGCTTCCGTTATCCACCAAGACCCGATGTACCCTCATGTTAGCAAGCTAGACAGTCAATACTAGAGGGTCGTTATGGGGGAAATGTACACCCCAGGCATCTTCCTCAGTGAAGGTTATTGAGTCATTTTCACCCTTAAAACTCTTCAGAGGGCATTGCTCCAGACTTAAGACACACGGTGGTGGACTTCGTCTGGCCTCTTTAGCATATTTGTCTCATCCCTTCCTTGATTTGCCCCCAAATCCTGGCCCTCCAAAGAAGGTCCTGACCTCTCCTTGTACTTCAAGAGCCACCTCTCGCGCCCGTGGCGAGGATGCTCCTTCTTCCGGCCTTTGGTTCTCCTTGCGGACATATCTGCCCAAATGTCCCCTGCGGATAAGCTCCTCAATTTCTACTTTCAAATGGTTGCATTCCGCGGTGGTGTGGCCGATATCTTTGTGATACTGGCAATATTTGCTGGGGTCTCTTTTGGACCAGTCTTTTTTCATTGGCGAGGGCCTTCTGAAAGGGGCCTGTTTTTCGTTCGTAACAAAAATATGCTCTCTCGCATGGGTGAGGTCAGTATAAAAGGTGCAGGGGCCCTGTCTGCGCTCATCAGTGCGTTGATGCTTCCGGGGTCGATCCTCCCTCGTTCCCCCATATACCCTTTTCTTCTTTGTACCACTTTGTCTTTCTCGGATTGAGGGCTTCGGTGGCGACTGGCCTTTTCCGGCCTTGAGGCTTTCGTGACCATCTTCCACGCAAATATACTTCTGCGCCCACCCGTAGAAGTCGTCCAAGTTTGTGACCTCCCTCTTGAGCATGTTATCCCATAACTTGCTTCCCGGGCATACTCCAGCTGTAATGGCCATTTTCAGCTCTCTACGGGTCAAACTCCCTACTTTGGCCGCCTCCATATTGAACCTATGAATGTAGCTCTTTAGACTCTCATTTTCTCCTTGCTTCACGTTGGTGAGGCTGGTGCCCAACATCATGTAGTCCCGCATAGCGTGGTGTTGCTGGAGAAACTCATCGGAGAATTGTTGCCAAGATCTGATAGACCCTGGTCTAAGTCTCTTAAACCATTTGTACGCGGGTCCTTTCAATGTGACAGCGAAGCAATGGAATCTGGCCCCGTTACTAATCCCCCTTAACTTCATTAGGTCGTTAAATGCATCCAGATGGTATTTAGGATCTGTGTTTCCTTCATATGGGGTCATATGGGGCTCCTTGAAGTTGGTCGGAAGTCAGATGGCTTGGATCTCCTTGATGAAGGGTGACTCATGGTCGAACTCATCCTCAAAGGTTTGTCCTCCAGAGGCGGTGATGATTTTGCTTCGTAGGCTCCTCATTTCTGTGTCCAGGACTTGTCTCCTCTTGTTCAAGGAGTCTCTCAGCGTGGATGGGTTAGGATCCCCCTTTCCTTTGCCTTCCCAGGGTGCCATAGGAGGCGTGGTCCTTTTACCCGCTCTCCTTTTGTTGAGTTCCTCTCGTAAATCTGAGGGTGTTCTCCTTGAGGTGACCTGACATCGTTACGAAGGGTAGCATTGGTCTTCAGATCTGGCCCCTGGGCAGCTTCGGTGGTCTGAGATGTTCGTGCTGCTTCATCCGGGGGGTGTTACTGGTGGAGAGTCGAGTCCTTCCGTCGTCTACTAGGACGGTGGTTTCCACCCCCTCTTGGCCTCTCTCTTTCCGCTTAGGGAGAGTTACGTTTGATCTCCCCTGCAACAGGCCATTTAGCACCTCTTGCATGTTTTCCAGGGTGGTTTCTAGCCTCTGATTCTTACGGTGAAGTTCCCGTATCTCGTCTTCGTAGAATCGAAACTTAGAACTCGAGCTCACGGAGTGGTCCCGAGGGTGCTTGTGAGGCCTGCGCATCGATGGGCCTGGATCCTTCCGACCAGAGTTTGGCACCTGCGGCGGCCTTGGAGGAAGGAACTCACCGGCACCCCTTGCTGGGGCAGCCATTGGCCTTGGAAGATCCTCCTCAAGTGGGACCGCCGGGGATGAGGCCTCCCTTTCATCTCCGTAAACCTCGGGCTCCTTTGGGGCCTCCACATTTGCAGGTGGAGGAGGATCCTTCATAAAGGCTTGTAGCTGTTCTCCGTCGAGATGGAGCTCCACCTCTCGTAGCTCTCTCAATCATTTCGAACATCATGGCATCTTTTTCTTATCGGAATCAACGGAAGAACAGTGGCTTGATACTTATTGTAAATGTTGAGTAATATCCTAAGAAATATTTGAAATGGTGTTCATTCTTGAAGGCTTTGCAAGGTCTGATGTGCCTACGCTAGGGTGATAAGCTCAAGTGTCGAGATGCATAGACACATGCATCCAAGTATAAGTCTTCAAGGGCTGTCATGTGAGGAACTCGCCATGTAAGGCTACCCTATGTCTCACTATGCGAGGCTGCCTTGTCCCGCGCAGTGCGAGGCTCCCACGCACACCCTAGTACCCGAACATGGGTACCCCGAGGCACCACCCTCGCTATACGAGGTTCAAGGCTAGCCTCCCGCGCACCGTGTCCACTCGAAGCATCGCACCCACCCTCCATGTGATCCGCATAGGCCAGCCTCGCTGCTTCTCACGGGTCCCGCGCCCATAGGCGCACGTGTCCGTGCCATTGGCCAGCCTCGCTATGCAAGGGTGCAGCCTCGCTGCTTCTCACGGGTCCCACGCCCATAGGTGCACACATCCGCACCATTGGCCAGCCTCGCTATGCGAGGGTGCACCCTTGCTACATCTCATGTGTACACTTTTCCCGCCACAAACACCCCGCACGCCTTGGTTTCTCATGACATGTAAAGTTTGGAGCCTCCTCGATATATGTACGAGGAACACATGGAAACACCAAACGGGTATGTTAAATAATCATTAGGCGACAAACATGAATTGATGAGGACGACTGGGTACAAGGTACATACACTAATATAGGATGTACGATCATGAAGAGGTCAGAGGCGTGGCCCTGTCATCCGCATCTAACGAGTAGTGGCGGTACGAACTTTTACGGAGAGTGGAGGCACTACCTAAGCACCCCCGACAATATTCCAGAGTCCACAGTACGATGTCCTACACCACTACTTTGGCATTGTCAGGGTAAACACCACTATGTCCTGAGCCACTACCCTAACCCTATACATGTATACGTCCATGTCCCTTGGGACCTACTTGTATCAGGGGCCAATAGAGCCCACCTATAAATAGGTTTCGACCCCTTAGGTTAAGGGGTTGGAAAACTAATTGTATGGGGAGACGTTTAAGAAATACACGACCTTTGTTCCATTGTAATTCTATATTTTCTATTGATTCAAGTTCTCTCCATCTTATTCTTAGCTATCTTTAGTAGAATAATCTGAGTTTTCTAACCTTAAATCGTTGACGAGTTCTTACCATCAACACTTATTCTTCCCACACACGGCGCCAAACTGTTGACAATGAGAACTCGTCAACGAAGTTAAATTAAAAAAATCAAAGTGTAGAGCTTATCGATGAAAAACTTCAAAAAATCTAAACAGAAACTTAGAGAATAGTTGCCGAAAGAAAATGGTGAAAAGAACTTGTATTTCTTATGGTCTGATGCTACAGTGTTTTTTCCAACCCCTTTGCTGGAGGGGTGAAAGTCTATTTATATTGGGGCTCTAATGGCTCCTGATACATTGTGGTCCCAGGGGACAAGATTGTACATAGGTACATTGTCAGGGTTGTGGCACAGGTCGTAGTGGTGTTGGAAGAGTGGTGGTCGGCTCTAGTACGTGTCAGGGGTCTACAAAAGTACTTCTGCATTGGTACCACATTTCACCTCCACTACTTGTCGGGTATGGACCTCATAAGCATGCTGAGGGAGTCCTTATCATGTACCATTCTTGTACTACCACTACCTGTCTGGCGTGGACATCGTATTCGTACTCTAACTCTTCTTGGTCTGTAGGTACGCTCCGTACTTCTTCTGATTTCGCGTTGAATCGCTATGAGCCTTCCCCAATCTTTCCTTAATCGTGTGTTAAAGAGTTCCTTGATTTTACCTCTTGTGAGGCCCCTAAGGACGAGGGACACTTAGTGGAGGCCATGTCTCGCGATGCCCCCTAAGGACGAGGTTGTGGCGATGTCGTCTCTCGCGAGGCTCCTAAGGACGCAACTGGTGTGTGAGACGAGGCCACCACGAGGACCACAGCGTGGCTGTTGCACGTGGTGTCTTGGGGCATCTTGGGGGCCGCGAGATGCTTGTCTCCTTCTGGTGTTGTGAGGCAAGATCCACGAGTCCCTACTGGTATCGTGGATCACCACACGACGTGAGCCGCGGGTGGTGTTGAGGCGTTGGCACGCGAGGCTCACAGGGTGTGCGAGGCACTGGCACAGAGGGTTCTTGACGAGGACCTACTGGGCGCGCGAGGCGCTGGCACGCGAAGCTCCTGACGAGGGCCTACTAGGCGTGCGAGGCGCTTGCACGTGAGGCTCCTGACAAGGGCCTAGTAGGTGTGCGAGGTGCTGGCACACAAGGCTCCTGACGAGGGCCTACTGGGCGCGTGACGCGTGGGCACGCGAGGCTCACTGGGTGCGTGAGGCGCTGGCACGCGAGGCTCCTGACGAGGGCCTACTAGGTGTGTGAGGCCGAGGCACCTTCACGAGAGCCAGGCGCGAGGCTCTGGTCATGGTAGAGGCATCTTCACGAGGCCCAGGCGCGAGGCACTGGGCGTGGCCAAGGCACCTTCACGAGACCCAGGCGCGAGGCACTTGATGCCTTGTGTGAGGGTCTTGCAATGCGAGTGGGTCGTACGGGGCTTTAGACTTGATCCCTTTGGACCTTCTACCGGTGTGGAATTATTGTCCCTCATTTGGCATGAAGTGACTTTGTGAGGCTTAGGGCCTTGCAAATATGTGGCCCCTTGGTGGCACGTGATGACCCTCTGACTCTATCGCGTACTTGGCGCCTTTAGTGCCCCTTAGCTGCTCACTTCAATAAGGGACTAGAAACTCTTTTTTTTTTGTGGATTTTTGAGCATCCACAGTAATGGTCTTGGTTATCCAGGGCGTTACATCTATCCTAGGCAAAGGATATTTTTTCTTAATGGTGACCTTATTGTGTTCTCTGTAATCGATGCACATTCTCATGCTTCCATCCTTCTTTTTCACAAGCAGCACTGGTGCCCCCCATGGCGAATGACTAGGTCTTATGAACCCCTTTTCCAACAATTCATGTAGCTGGGTCTTGAGTTCCTTGAACTCTACAGGTGTCATCTGATAGGGTGCTATAGATATTGGTTCTGTTTATGATGCAAGTTCGATCACGAATTTGATTTCTCTGTCATGCGGTAAATCTAATAATTCCTCAGGAAACACCTCCAGAAATTCACAAATGATATGAACATTCTCTGATTTCAACTCTATCTCCTTGGATTTATCCACCACACTAGCCAGATATGTCAAACACACATACTGCATCATATTTCGTGCATCTAGTGTTGATATTATGGGTGTATGAAAACCCGCCACTTCTCCCTTAAAAGAAAAGAGTTCTCCTTTTTCTGGTCTGAACTCCACGGTTTTTTTCCGACAATCAATCATCGCACCATATTTGGATAACCAATCCATGCCAAGTATGGCATCATAGTCTAGTAAGTCTAATTCCATAAGATCTGTCGGGCACTCCCTGTCCTCTATTGTTACAGGTGCTGACTGTAACCACCTAGTTGACAAAATCATGTCTCCTAACAGTAACATTGTACTAAAACGATGCTCAAATAGTTTGCAAGGCATACCCAATTTATCAATCACATTCATAGAAACATAAGAGTGAGTTGCTCTAGAATCAATAAGGACTCTACACATCATACCAAAAATAGGGAGTCGACTTGTGACCACGGTGTTACTATTGGTTGCCTCCTTTTGGGTCAATGCAAAAACCCTAGCTGGTACTTGGTTGTGTTACTGCCCTACCCCGCTTTCCACTATGGGCAATCCTTCTTCAGATGGCCTGCCTAACCGCACTTGTAACATTTGTTGGTGTCGGCCTGACATTCTCCCAAGTGTTGTCGCGAGCATTTAGGGCAGCTGGGGTGCTCAACTCTGTTGTTCTGGTGATTCGTGTGGTTAAGATCACTTCTGTGACTGTTGCGATTGTTGTGGTGGTTATGACTGTTGTGATTGATGTTATTTGTGGCCAGGGGTCTAGGCCTCTTGTCAATTCCACTGTTCTACCCTCATTTGCCCTCCTCTTATTGCCCTCATGGAAGCCCTTGTATCTGTTGGCCTCCTTTCTGGAAGCACTGTCCTTCCATATATGTTCCTCCGAGTATTCTGCTTTGAGTGCCTTATCCAATACCTCAGCATAACTAACCACCTCAGCACTGGTCATCTTGATGTCTCTACCAATCATGTAACAGAGAGGTTCCCCTTAACCAAAGTCACGAACTCATCCACCCTGGTTGCCAATACAGCTGCACTATAGTACTTCTTGCCAAATGCCTGAACAAAGTCTGCCTAGGCCATAGTATTCAGGTCACGAGTCTGCTTTACCACATCCTACCATATTCTTGCATCGAACTTGAGAAGGTGGGCTGCACATGAAATCCTTTAATGATCGTTCAACTCCATGTGATCAAAGATGGCTTCTACTGATTTCAGCCAATCCTCTGCCACCATAGGGTTAGCTTTCCCTTCAAAACTAGGTGGGGCTTGCTTTCTGAAGTGCTCATAGACTGGCTCAAATACATAAGCCAAAGGCAGTGGTGCAGGAGGAGGTGCTGGAGGCTCAGGCTATGCCACCGGTGTTAGAGAATATATGTTATTGCTCAATGGAAAAATGGAAAAATCAAAATACAACTCTATGCAAAAAAAAATACAATAGACAAGGTAATTGATTAAATAAATATTACAACTCAATTGCTCAAAATACAAGTAAATAGAAATAAGAGAATGAAGAGAATTATAAGACCTAAAACCCTAAAACAAAAGATACCAATGAATATTTAAATATAAATAGAAGTAGAGGATTACAAACTCAATACACTAATAATACAAGAAGAACAACAGAATGAAAAGAAAACCAATAAAAGGGACAAACTCTCACACAGCCAAAGTGTAGAGTAGTGGGGATCACCAACTTGAACAAGGTTCAAAACCTTTGTCCAAAAGCTTATTTCCCCCTATTCTCTAAGCACTAAGGGATCTCTCTAGGAAATAGATCTCTGGAATTATCAAGCCTCTATGGTGTATTTTCCAGCCAAGTGCTTCGTGGATGGAAAATGATGTGTCTTACAAGTGAGCATTAGGCTCCTATTTATAGAATTTGAGATACCCCTTTGAATTTCAAATTCCACCAACCCCCATGGCTGTTACCAATGTTTAATTGGATGTTTATGGAATTAAAATGGAGATTTGGGAGTTATTTGGGATGTTAGAACTGTTCAATTTGGAAAAAACTAAAAAACCATAACATTCAAAGTTTGTTAAAAAATTATTCCAAAATTCAAACATCCATAAAGTGTTTAATAACCATAATGAAAGCCAAAAGTTCTTAAGGGATCTTAAGAGAAGTCCTATTTTATTCGTTAACATTTATTGAAAGGAAATTCAAGACGGACTCTAGTCCTCAATCGTGGTTTTGTCCCCTGAGTTGTTGTCGAAAACATCCTCTGAAATGTGGAAGTAATCAAGAGCGTTACCCAACGTTCTAATCCTAGCGCTCACTTTTGGTATGGCGTGCACTACTTCTTGACACATCGTCTCCCCTTCTAAAATGTGCACCATCTCGTATCGTTCCTCCATCTCTTTGTCATCCTTCTTTACCGTGACTGGCTCCAAACGACTAAAATCGTAATTTCCAATGAGGTCGTAAATCGTGTATTCGAACGTACTGAATTCCAAATTGTATCGCCCCGCGTTTAGGGCACTGGGTAAACCCTAGTTCAAGTATTTTAATTCCCTGTATTATGTATTATTTCAGGAGAACATTTTTATGTTACAAGAAGTTATGATGTTTGAATGCTAGCCATACTATGGTAAGTGCGGTTTTTAAGAAACCGAGACCTTTGGTCATGGACCGGGTCAAAAATCCTAATTGGGTAAAAATCTCAGATTAATTAAATAGGAAATACTATGGCATAAAAATATTAATTTTTATGGCACTAGGAATTTATAGTCGAGCCAATAAGTTTAAGAAACATTGATTGAGGTTTGAACTTCAATCAACCGGGCATAAGAATGAGAATTTCTTGCACGAGCCTCTAAGGGCATTTTGGTCAATTTGATAAAATTACCAAAATTATGTGTTATGTGAAAAAAATTTATTTTTGGATCACATTTAATTTAATTAATTAGGCTTGGTGATATTTAAAAACTATAGGGTAAAATTTTAGGGAATTTTAGATAAGTAAAATTACCAAAGGGTCATTGAGTGTCTAAGGAGAGGGTAAAAGGAGCAAGGACATTAAGGTCTTTTCCAAGGGAGGAGAGAGAAAAGGGGGAGCGGTCAAGGTTGTGCCTAGGGCTCTCAAGAGCCAAGGACACCTTCCCTAGGAAGGGTAAGAGCCTCACCCACTCATTGGCTTAACCCTAATCATTCCACTCTTACACATCTAATCATTTTTTTTTTAATTTCCTTCTCTCTCATAAAAAACAAAAACACCTCTTCTATTTCCTCTCCCCCAAAAATGAACCCTAGCCCCATCTACTCTCCATTGCTGCCATTTTCTCTCCATGAGCCAAGGACACTCATTCCCCATTGAAGGAGGGAGGATCTCAAGAGCACACTAAGGATGGGTAAGTTTCGAACCCTACTCCACTTTTCTCCTCTCTTTCACTTCAAACCTGAAACCCTAAGGGTTATGTTGCATGCATGTGATCTAATAGAAAACTACCAAGAAGGGGGCTCAGTTTTGAGAGTGTAGAGAAGAAGGGGGAGTTTGAGGAAGCTAAGGAAAACACATCTCCAAGCTAGAACTATCAAACGTAGCAATTTTATGTTGTTCTTGAGTTTTATGATTTTATGTTGGTAGATCTAGTTGTAAAGGTTATTTTAATGATTTTTGGAGTTAATTTTATGCTTAAGGTTGAGGTGATATGATTTGATCATTTTCATGCATGCATGTGGCATCGCCTAGTTCTTTATGAAATTTTACAGAGATCTTTATACATATCTAAATTAGCTACCTAAACATTTTCATAATTTTTGGAATAATAAACGCAACCAAATGTTTAAAGCCATCTAGGAAGTGCTTGCTTCCCAGAAGTTTTGTTTCTAGATTTTAGGGAAAATTTTGAAAAATTATATCTCTTAAAACTTAGCATATTTTCCTCTATAATTTTAAATTGACCCTTATACATGTTTAAACTAAGACCTTACCAAATTTCATAACTTTTTGATTAGTTAAACTCGTTCAAAAATTAAAATAATTTGGGCAGTGCATGCTGCCCATAATTTTTCCAGATTTACAAGAAAATGCCAAAACGTGCATAACTTGGGTTTAAAAATACATTTTTAAAATTTTGCAAAGCCCAAACTCAAGTATTCACAACGAACTATGCAACTACATAAATATTTTTCATAATCAGTGGCATTAGGGTGCGATATGACCCGTTGGAAGCCAGACCACGAAATTTTGGCAGCATGCATTTTTACACAACCTAACAACAATAATCAATTCTACCATAACCCTAGATGGTGTAAGAGAAATAAATTTCAAAGTTGCTATAAAAACTGGGAAAAACTTTTGGGTAGCAGGCACTGCCCAGATTTCTTTAAAAATTAGAATGGGTTTTGCTATCCCAAAAATTATAAAATTTTGAAGGGAATTAGTTAGGAATATTCATACTAATTAATTCTCCATTCTTCTTGATATTAAGAGACTCCCACAGTCTACAAACTCTAATTATTATCGTTGAAATTGAATTAGTTAAGAGAGAAATTGTCACGCAGAGATACCGTTAATAGAGAAAACGTTATTAAAAAACAGAGAAAACGTTAACTAATGTAGATTTTGAGATTAACAAAGAATATATATAAAATCACAAAGAGATATTTATAAATAATTTTATTAATTTAAATAATATCTTTTAAATATCTTATTTAAATTTAAACTAATGTATATTTAAATTAATTAAAAATAAGAGTAAACACATATATTGTTAACAGGTATATATAATATTATTTATTTAACTAACATGTTTTAGGAAAAGTAAATTTTTAACACATGTATTTCAAGAAAAAATGTTCATATATAATATTATTAATTTCAATAATAACATGAGATATATTAATTTAAATAATAACATAAGATATTTCAACAACAATCTAAAATTGTTAAAATAATAACAACAAAACTGGCGGTATAATAATAATATTAGAATAGAAATATCTTATTAAATTAAACACGTTAATATTCTATTTGAATATCTTATTAAATTAAACTCATGATATATTCTATTTGTGCTTCTTTGTTGTTTTATATGGACGATATTTTCTCTTTTTTTTTTTTTGGTGCTTATTATTTAGAATTGTTATAATGGGAATGTACATAAATAATAACAAATATCTACAACTAAAGTATAAACAATAATTAAATTAATTAAAAAAAAGTAAGTTAACACTGCTTTAAATTTAAATTAGAAAGAGTGCTTTGAAGTAGTTAAGAGGTAGTATTATAATTAATTACTATAATTATTTTAATCCATAAATGAATTAAAATTTAAATTAAAAGAGAAAATAGAAAAAAGTATTTTGAAATAGTTAAGTAGTAGTATTATAATTTATTACTATTATTATTTTAATCCATAAAATGAATTAAAATATTAGATTAAAAGAGAATAAAAAAATGTCTTGAAGTAGTATTATAATGAATTACTATCATTACTTTAATCCATAAAATGAATTATAAAAATTAAATTAAAGGAGAAAATAGAAAAAAAATATTTTGAAAAAAATTTTAGAGTGTCACGTCATCTCCTTAAAAATCTCATTTATTTATTTATATATATTTCTTCTATATAACAAGTGTGTAGATAACGAAAATTTTTTGTTCTAATAATTTTTTATTTTTTTAATGTTAACTTTAACGAAATATTCTTATATTTAACGGTAGTTTACAAACACTTAAACTTAAATAAATTAAAATACTTTTAAGATATTTTACAATGATAATTATTTTAAAATAATAAATAATTAAACAAATTAAAATAAGATATTTTACAATAATAATTATTTTAAAATAATAAAAAATTAAACAAATTAAAATATGATATTTTTGAAATATTTTACAGTAATAATTATTTAAAAATAATAAAATCATATGTTTTATAACTTAAATAAAATTTAATTAAACTTAAACTCACTTATTACAATAAAATCATATTAAACATATAATATAATCTACTATGAATTAACAACAAATTTTTTTTTTTTTAAAACTAACAAAAAACTTAAATTTAAAATCCACTTAATCTCTTGTTGTCACTCCAAAATTCAAAAACTAAAACAAATATAAACTTAAACAATAATAAATAAATTATTTAATTAAAATAATATATTTATTTGAAATTTATGACATTAATATAAATTTAATAAAAATAATTAATAAATTCTATAAATGTATGTATATGTATATAGATATCTAGTATATAGTATAAATTTATATGAGGTTATTTGTTTCTAGTATATATATATATATATATATAGATTGTCATAATTTTCTTCCCCCAAGATAGATAGATTACAAGGCAGGGAGACGAGTCTAAAAAACTATATTTCAAGTGTGAACCCAAAATAAACCGGCCAAAAATGGTGTAAACCTTACTTCAAAACAAGAATTCAAATTCTATTTTTAAAGATCCAAGAATCAAGTTTCACGTCATGACTACTTTGCTTCATGAATCCTCTTTTATAACGGAAAAAACTGATTCCATTGCTCACCACAAGGGAGAAGCAGCATCTTTTAGCAAAAGGAACACAGGAACTCACCCTGTTCTATATCTCTGAGAATCACAATGCTGGGGAAAGTCACAATTGCAGGGATTCGTTCTAACCTGAAAAGTACATAAATTTAACCACCGGAGAATCATGAATGAATGTTGGAATTGTATTTTTAAAAATGCAAAATTAAATTAATAAAGGTTGGTCGTCTAATTGAAGAATATGACAAGATTGATAGACAGCCATCACGATCAAGAGTAAACAGAAAGACTCAAATTCTGCAATTGTGATCATCTTATGTTATCATAATACCTATTTTTTTAAAAACAAAAATGCATTCTTATCGTTGTGGATCTGCAATTACAACTTTAGAAAGAGTGGACATGAGTCGCCTCACACTTTGCCCACCATATTTCCAACTCTAGAAATAAATTAATATCCTTCACAATAGAAGCTACATCAGAACATGATTGAGGGCAAGAGATAGCTTTCATCACCAGTAATGATTCAAACTCAATAACAGAAGAAGAAACACCAAAATCCATGGCAAGTAGAATACCTTCCCCAATAGCAAGCACGTTATTTGTAAGAACATAAAACTTTCCAAGGAGAGTGATTGCCCAGCAAACATGGTAGAGATAATAGGCCACCACACCAAGATGATCCCTAATCAGTCCACCAATACCAATAACGTCAAGCTCAGAATGATAAGAGTGTGGAGTTCAATCCGACATCTTGTATTTTGGAACTCAGTAAGGTAGCTCAGCTCCCCATCTACAATATATAATGCATCATACTTCTTACCCTCCTTGTCCGAAAAGTGTTTATCATTCTGTCTCTTCCAAAATATAGAATGAGCTACCAATAATATTCACACAAATATAACTTACTGTAGTTAAAGAGTTTAAGCAACTCTACTAATTCGTTGCTGCGAGTGCAAGTGATAACACACTAATCTAATGAAATTCCTCAGTGACACTTCCCAAGTGCACACTGGACAGACAAGCTGTCAAAAAGAAATTCAGACCCAAATTCACAAATATAAGGGCACTCAGTATCCCTCTAACTAATCAAGAAAATGCATCAGCTGTTATTAGACACCTCTTCCGGTCCTACCAGTAAAACTCATTGAATCACCACCGCACTGGCACTCAACTTAGCTAGTAAAACACTTATAACTCACATTCGCACAGGCACATCGACTCTGCCAATAAAACATTCACAACTTACATCTGCGCAGGCACATCAGCACCAACAGTAGAACAATTATAACTCACATCCGCGCAGGCACATCGGCTCTGCCGATAAAACATTTATAACTTACATCAGCTCAGGCACATCGATTCTAGCAGAACATTTATAACTCACATCCATGCAAGCATATCAGATCTGTCAATAAAACATTTATAACTTACATCCGCACAGGCATATCGACTCTAGCAGTATAATACTTATAACTCACATCCACACAGGCACGTTGACACTGCTGGTAAAACACTTACAACTGGCATTCAGGCCTTACAGATAAAAAGTTTAGTTAGAACTCAGTCCCAATTAGCATCCGCTAGAATAATGGTCTCTTGCCTAGACTTTCTACAGCTTCGTGTATACATGTGCTCATGTTCTAACAAACAAGCATCAAGTGTTTAGATGTTGTAGCCAAACAAAAAAAAAATTAAACTTACTTTGTAAGTTGCTTAAGCGTTTAGTGAGTTCCCTTTTGACAGTTTTAGCATTGACTTACTCGGTTTGTTTTCATAAGAACATATTTAAATTACTTATTATGACAAATTTAATCTTATAATAGACATCCAAAGTTCACTTGCTTATATAACAAACCTTAACCAATTTCTCCACATATTCTTAATTTTCTTTGTCTTATGATTTTTTTTTTAACACTTGTATCATCCAACCATTTAAACTTGCTTTATGTTCCTATGGTTGCCTTAAGTCTAGACAATACCTTAAAGAAAGCTTTCAATTTGGCAGCTTTAGCATAAAGGCTTGAAATGGACATAATACGTAAATTCGTAATTTAAAAAGCATAGATAAGATTTAATTGGTTTTTAACCAAAAATTTCTATTTTAAAACCTCTTTAAAGTTAAATTTTGTTATAAATGCAGTACTGTACTTTTTCCAATTAAAGGAATTATTCTTTATACAATTTTTACTTTTGAAACTTAAATTTCAACTTAGAGCATTAGACCCCAAAACAGTCCGCTTACTAAATTTTTAGCCACTAAACTACAACGACTCTTAGTTGATTTCCTCCACAAAACTTGATTATTTATAAGTCTAGCTTAATTATAAAATATGTCCAAAAATTAAAAAAATTATTTGGTTGGTCAAACGTCCTTGTTCATGCTTTATAGTCAAAACCCAGATTTTTCAGATTGGATCAACTTACAAAAATTGTAGGATTCAACTACTTTATTGGATTATTCTAAAACTTTCCAGATCACTATTTTAACATGTTAAGAACACCACATAAAAATTTCAGGGCCAAAAGATCGTACATGTATATATTTTTCTAAGTTAGTTGATCAAAATGACTCTTTCAAAAAACAAATTTGCACAATTTTTGCAAGGGTCATAACTTGAAGAAAAATGAACGTTTTTAAGTTGTTTCAAAAGCTTAAACTCATCTACTTTTGTTGAAAAATGGCTGGATCTAAAAATATAGCACATACAAGATAGAAAAATTAGGATTTGACCCTTTAGAAACCAATCCACATGTAGAGAGGACATTTGACCAACACAACTATTTTTATGACTTTTGGACATATTTTATAATTAAACTAAACTAAAAAATGAACAAGTTTTGTGGTGGAAACCAAATGAGGTTCGTTGTAGTTTGGTAATTATAAATTTTGCAATATGACTGTGTTAGGCCTCCTATACATTTTACATACAGCAGAAGAGCTAAGAGAGCGAGTAAGGGCAGGGGTGTCTTTTGTTGTGTAAGGGGTAGTTTGGTAATTGCTGAGGTAGTTAGGGTCCTTTTGTATTGGGACCAGGGGGAATGTCAAGGGTATGTTGGAGCTGATTGCTTTAGCATCTCTGGAGAGTACAAGCATCTCTGGAGAGTACAGGACTCTCGAATTTCCTGGTGTACTGCTTTCCAATTCCATTACTGTATATTCAATACAAGTGCATTTTTCATCACCTTCTGGATTCTGGGTTTTGTTATTGGCTAGCGTATACTATTACAATGAAGTTTACAGGGAAGTGGGCACATCAATTGGTATCAGAGCCATCCTTGCTGGCGAATGCCTCCGAAGTGCATAGAGTCGAGAGTTGAGTCCGTGGAGGGTGCGATGAGTGTCCTATAGGGTGAGCTCTCGGAGTTGCGAGCAAAGCAAGACCGACAGTTTGAAGACCTAAATGCTTGGATCTGATGTTGAAGTCCCTCTCGACTGGGCCACGGTCGCCTACTGGCAAAGGCGTTGCAGGGTCGACAGACACGCCGTCTCCTGGTCCACCGCCCGCGAGTGGCTCCTCAGTTCGAGAGGCCGAGGAGTTCCGCCGCCAGGAGTTCACACTGCTAAAGATTGAATTACCAGTGTTCACAAGCGACGATCCCGACGACTAGACTTATCGGGCCGAGAGGTATTTTAGTCTGCAGCGGTTGTCACCACCGAAGCAGTTAGAAGCAAAGGTGTTGTGTTTGGAGGGGAGTGCATTACGCTAGTTCCGGTGGGAGCATCATCGACAACCCATTCAGCATTGGCTAGAGTTGAAGTCCCTGCTACTACATCGCTTCCGTCCCTCCCATGAAGGATCCATTTATGAGCACTTCTTGGGCGTGAAGCAAACCACGACTGTTGATGAGTATCGGCGCCAATTTGAGCTTCTAGCATCCTCCTTGGGTCCAGTAGCAGAACCCCTATTGGAGTCCACTTTTCCAAGGGCTTGAAGCCCAAAATTTTGGGCCCATTACATATGTTAGAGCCTGCGGGCTTGGGGAAGGCCATGGACTTGGCCCAGACCATTGAAGCTAATCAAACCATGCTCCGAGCCCATAGGGCAGTGGTCGGCCCTTTCAATCCACCTGCCTCTCGTTCCACTGGTTCCAATGGTCTCGTATCGTCTCCCAAGGGCACAACATTAGCCCCCTCTCTTTCCCCAACCCCGTCGGACAAACAGGGAGGGTTTCAGCGACTTACAGAGGCAGAAGTTTGGGAGAAAAAAGCCCGAGGGGTTTCTTTTAAGTGTGATGGGAAGTGGCATGCGGGTCATCAATGTACGTTTCCCGAATTGCAAGTCATCTTGCCACAGGAGGCAGATTTTGGAGCTGTCGAGGGCACTGTTGAGGAGGAGATCGAGACAGGCCCGGAGGAAGAGGTGGTTGAGGCACACATTGTTGAAGTTTCTTTGAATTCTGTCGTGGGCTTAACCTCTCCCAAAACCATGAAGCTGATGGGCACCATTAATGGACAGGACGTGGTGGTCCTCGTTGATAGTGGGGCCACCCACAACTTTATCGCCACTGATCTCGCAACCAAATTGGACCTTCCTATCTCAACCACAGACGCGTATGGGGTTCAGATGAGGACAAGACAAGCTGTTAAGGGTGAGGTTGCGTGTCAGGATGTGTAGATTTGTGTGAATAATACTTCTAATCTGATTTTATTGATGAATAGTATGGCCTATATATAGGCTGAATACAAAGAGCTAGACAAAAAATACAACCTAAACATAGCTGTCAATTACAACCTAACTTAGCTGTAAATTACAACCTAAAATTAGTTGTACAAAATGTATTTACAAAGATATTTCTACACTCCCCCTCAAGCTGAGTTGTATATGTTATACAAACCCAGCTTGGAATTAAATTCTTCAAAACTTGTTCTTGATAGTGCTTTTGTTAGAATGTCGGCAATTTGTTTCTTTGTAAGAATGTAGTTGAGCTCAATGATCTTTAAATTCACCTTCTCAGAAATGAAGTATCTGTCTATTTCAACATGTTTAGTTCTATCGTGGTGAACCGGATTTTTAGCAATACTAATTGCTGCTTGACTATCACTGTACATTTTAAAAGACTTAGGAGAGTCAAACCTCAATTCATTCATGAGTCTTTTGATCCACATCCCTTCACAAATACCCAAGGCTAAAGCACGATATTCTGACTCTGCACTACTCCTTGAGACCACAGACTGCTTTTTACTACGCCAAGTAACTAAATTACCCCATACATAGGTGCAATAACCACTAGTTGATCATCTATCAGTCAGCTCTCCAGCCCAACTAGAGTCTGTGTAAACTTCCAAGTCTCGGTTGTTGTGTTTTTTGAAGTGCAAACCAAGACCTGGTGTCATTTTCAAATATCTTAGAATACGATACACTGCTTCCAAGTGTCCTCACAAGGACTGTGCATATGTTGACTAACAACGCTGACAGGGAAGGCGATATCAGGTCTAGTATGAGAGAGATAGATTAGCTTTCCTAATAATCTATGATAGCTCCCCCTCTCTACTGGAGTTGAATCCTTTCTTCGATTAACTTTTAAGTTTGGATACATGGGAGTGTCAACCGGCTTGCTCCCAATCATTCCAGTTTCCTTTAGAAGATCTAGGATATACTTTCGCTGAGATATAACAATTCCTTCTTTCGATCGGGCTACTTCCATACCAAGAAAGTATTTGAGGGTTCCTAGATCTTTGATTTCAAATTTGGAGGCAAGAAGTCTTTTGAGATCTGAAATTTCTCCTAAGTCATCTCCAGTTAAGATTATGTCATCCACATAGACAATGAGAATTGCTAGCTTCCCAGTTGAAGAGAACTTGAAAAATAGAGTATGATCAGCCTGACTTTGAGTATATCCATGTTTGACAACTAACTTTGCAAATTTGTCAAACCATGCTCGAGGTGACTGTTTCAAGCCATAAAGAGATTTGAGAAGTTTGCACACTACTCGACCACTGGAGTGTTTCTTCATACCTGGTGAAATTTCCATATAGACTTCTTCGAGATCCCCATCCAAAAAAGCATTCTTCACATCCAACTGATATAAAGGCCACTCACAATTTACAACAAGTGATAATAAAACTCTTACTGTATTAAGTTTGGCAACAGGAGCAAAGGTCTCCTGATAGTCAACACCATATGATTGAGTGAACCCCTTGGCAACTAATCGAGCCTTGAATCTGTTGATACTCCCATCTGAATTATATTTGACAGTGAAAATCCACTTGCAACCAACTGTCTGTTTTCCTTTAGGTAACTCAGTGAGAACCCAAGTACCATTTTTCTCAAGAGCATTCATTTCTTCATCGACTGCAGTCTTCCATTTTGGATCTTTCAAGGCTTCATAAATGTCTGTGGGAATCTGAATAAGATTAAGAGAAGAGACAAAAGCTCGGTACATAGGTGTTAGTTTCCCATAAGCAACATATTTTTCAATGGGGTGATTGGTACAAGTTCTAACACCCTTTCGATGAGCAATAGGTAGGTCGAGATCATCAATAGTAGGAAAAACTAACTCATGAACCACAGAATCCTTACCTTCATGATTTTCGAGGTTGAAAGGGCTTTGATGAGTGTTTGAGCAGTTCTTGTCTTGCATGTTGACCTCTATATTTCCAACTTTTCTCCTACTATAAACACGAAGTTCTTTGTTACCTATATCAAATTGTGCTTGAGTTTGAGGTGGTGGTAAAGTTGAAGGAGTGTTTGGGTTTTCTGAGGAGAAAGGTGAGAGCGGATTGACTATAGAGAAGGACGGGTTGGGTGTGTTTTCTGGACTGATATCTGGTTGGATAGGAAAAGTGGGTAAGGAAGGACCAGTTAATTGATCTGGTTGGATAGGCAAAGAGGGCAAAGACTGAGCACTTTGATGTTTGTGTGTCACAACATTGGGTTGAGGAAATGCAGCTTGATGATCCTAAAGAGTTTCCCAAAGCTGATATTCCTGAGAATGCTCCCCCTGAATACCAGATTTGCGAAAGAAAGATTGATGTTCAAAAAAGGTGACATCCATAGTGTTATAGATCCTTTTTGTAATTGGGGAGTAACATTTATACCATTTTTGAGTGTTGGAGTACCCGATGAAGAGACACTTGTGAGACTTTGGATCAAGTTTGGTTCGTTTGTGATCATAAATATGGACAAAAGCCATACATCCGAAGACTTTAAATGGAAGATCGGAGGAGAAAGCTGAGATATGAGGGAATGTGGCAAGTAACAGATTTCTGGGAGCTTTGAATTGTAGTACACGGCTAGGCATACGATTGATGAGATAGGTGGTTGTGAGTAAGGCTTCCCCCCAAAACTGTTTAGGAACATGATTTGAAAACATGATGGATCTAGAAACTTCAAGAAGATGTCTGTTTTTTCGCTCAGCCACTCCATTTTGTTGCGGAGTATCAACACATGAACTAATGTGAACAATACCTTGATCTAACAAGTATGGACCAAGAATAGAGTTAAAATATTCCTTTCCATTATCAGTTTTCAGGATTTGGATTTTTCGGCGAAATTGATTTTGAATCATGAAATGAAAATTTATAAAAATAGAAGCAGTATCAGATTTTTCTTTCATAAGGAATGTCCATGTTGTCCTAGTATGATCATCAATAAAGGATACAAACCATCTAGATCCATTAATATTAGTTACTCGTGAGGGTCCCCAAGTATCACTATATATCATCGAAAAGGTTGTGAAGGTTTATAAGGAAGACTGGGATAAGAGTTTCGAGTATGCTTAGCAAGTTGACATACTTCACAATGAAAGAATTTTGGTCTTTTGTGGACAAATAACTGAAGAAATAGTTTTTTAAGATAACCAAAATTTGGATGTCCTAGTCGAAAATGCCACAACATAACACGATTTTCATTCGAAACAGACACAGAATTGGAAACAGAATCTAAATTGGAATGATTACCACAACTGGATTTGTGAACTTGTTTACTTTTAGGAGAATCCTTGAGAATATAAAGCCCATCATGCATTTCAGCACTGCCAATCACCTTCTCCGAGCCCTCAACCTGAAATTCACAAAGATTTGGATAGAATTTAGTTACACAATTCAGATCTCGAGTAAGTTTGCTTATTGAAAGAAGATTGCAATTTAGTTTAGGGACAAATAGAACAGATGAAAGGTGAAGTTCATCTGATAAAGTTACAGAACCGGTCCCTATCACTTTTGAGAGAGAACCATCGGCAATTCTGATGGTGTGGGATTCAGCACATGGTTTGAAGGTGCTAAAGACTTGTAAATCACCTGTCATGTGGTCGGAAGCCCCCGAATCAACAATCCAAGTACCTTTGTTGGAGGTTGCAGTAAATGTGTGAGACGTAGAACCTTGATGACACATTATGCTGACATTTGCCTCGGTTGAAGATGGATTTGGCTGCTACATACACTGCCCAAGAGGTGTTGGAGATACATTGATTTTGTCCTTTGAGAAGTCTTGAAAATAGAGGACTTTATGAGAAGAATTGGTGACAAGAGCAGCTGATTGAGGAATGGGTTTGGCTGATTGGAGAAGTTGAGGAAAAGCCATTGATTTGAGAAGGTGATATGTTTGAGATTAGCTTTTAGATGAGGAGTTGGCTGTAACAGCCATTGATAAGAACAGGGAAATGTAGCAAGGAGTGCCGAGGAAGACGCTGCCGGAAAAAGCTCGCCGTCGGGGTGCTGCACGCGCCACGCATGTGGGAGATGGGGCCGAAGATGGAGGCGGCGCGTGAGGCTCACGCGCGGCTCTGCTGAGTGCCGAACTTCAGGGTTTGGCCGACCGGAGGTGCAGGAAGCTTCCTGTGAAGGAGGTGATAGTAGAAGATTGCCCTAAAATAATTTTCTAAGGTTGAGCTAAAAAGTGCAAAAACCCTAATTTTTTTTACTGAAAGAGGGCAGAAAAGATTGGAAAGAGTTTTCAATTTTTAGACTACTTTGATACCATGTAGATTTGTGTGAATAATACTTCTAATCTGATTTTATTGATGAATAGTATGGCCTATACATAGGCTGAATACAAAGAGCTAGACAAAAAATACAACCTAAACATAGCTGTCAATTACAACCTAACTTAGCTGTAAATTACAACCTAAAATTAGCTGTACAAAATGTATTTACAAAGATATTTCTACAGGATGTGCATTTAGGCTTGCAGGCATTGGCAATTATAGCTGATTTCCTTCCTCGTCCCTTGGGCAGTACCGACGTCATTCTTGGGATTCAATGGTTGGAAACTTTGAGTGGAACCTATCATAATTGGAAGGCCATGTGATGAAGTTGAAGGTGGGTGAGAAGTTGGTTACCTTGACCGGCGACCCCTCCTTGCATAAAACGCGAGTTTCGTTGAAGGCGATGATGCGAACTTTACAGCTGGAGAAACAAGGCATATGGATCGAATTGGGGAATATGGCAGCCGAGGTGTCTCCATCCTCGGTACCCAAGGAGATTGTCGAGTTATTACAACAGTACCACGGGGTGTTTTAGATGCCTAATTCTTTGCCGCCACCACATAGCCATGACCATGCCATCACCCTCAAAGAAGGCACTGCCTGATTAGTGTTCAACCCTATCGCTATCCCCACAATCAAAAAACTGAGATTGAGAAGCTTGTGGGCGAAATGTTGGCAGAACTGAGTATCAGCCCATTCTCTAGCCCAGTGTTATTGGTGAAGAACAAAGATGGAAGTTGGTGTTTCTGTGTTGATTACCGAGCCCTAAATCGTGAGACGGTTCCCGACAAGTTTCCCATTCTTGTTATCGATGAGTTGATCGACAAGTTACATGGGGCCAAGATATTCTCAAAACTGAACTTGAAATCGGGATATCACCAAATTCGGGTGTGCCTATCTGATGTGCATAAGGCGGCATTCCGGACTCATGAGGGTCACTATGAGTTCCTGGTGATGCCATTTAGTCTCACTAATGCACCGGTCACGTTTCAGACTCTCATGAACGATGTGTTCAAACCTTACCTCCTCCACTTTGTGTTGGTTTTCTCCGATGACATCTTGGTGTATAGCCCGGATTTGGTTTCTCATGTGCGGCATCTCACTGTAGGGCTACAAACCCTGGCTTCCAATCACTTGTATGCCAATATGAAGAAATGCCAGTTTGCTCAGGATCGCGTAGAGTACCTCGATCATATCCTTTCCGGGGATAGGGTGGCAGTGGATCCTTCAAAGATTGCAGCTATGGAAGCATGGCTCATTCCAAGGAATCTCAAGGAACTTAGGGGGCTCCTCGTCCTTACCGGTTACTATCGCAAGTTTGTGGCAAGTTATGGAGCACTTGCTAGGCCACTCACTGACCAATTGAAGACGAACCAGTTTGGTTGAAATGAGACCGTGACTACAACTTTCACGGCTTTGTAGAGGGCAATGACTTCGATTCCCGTGCTCGCCCTACCGGATTTTGAGAAGTTGTTTGTAGTTGAGACCAATGCCTCGGGCCAGGGGATTGGCGCTGTGTTGATGCAGGAGGGACGCCCAATTGCTTATTTCAACCAGGTGTCAAAGCCTCGTGCTCAACTCAAGTCCATTTATGAGGAGTTGATGGCCATCATGTTGGCAGTGCTAAAATGGCGCCCTTATTTGTTAGGAAGGCGGTTTTTAGTTCGGACAGACTAGAAAAGCCTTAAGTTCCTCTTGGAACAAGTGGTCACTCCAGAGACACAGAAATGGGTGGTGAAGTTGTTGGGTTTTGACTTTGAGATTCACTACCAGCTTGGAGAGGGAGTAGTGGAGTGCTCAGCACTATCATCTGTTCAGTGGCTCGATTGGGAGGTATTACACAAGGAAGTCTTGCAAGATGCTTTTCTAGCTCAGGTGCGTGAGGATTTGAAGCAAGGGCAGGTGGTTCCAGGTTTTTCAGTGGAGCATGACAGATTATTATATAAGGGTAGGTTGGTGCTTTCTGCCACATCTTCTTTTCTTTGACTCCTTTGTTCTTACACGAGTATCATGCCTCTAGTATTGGGGGTCATTCAGGCGAGACTAGAACTTATCAACGACTTGCAGGAGATGTGTTTTGGAAGGGTATGAAGAAGATGGTTGTCGAATATGTGCAGCGGTATGAGGTTTGTCAACGAAACAAAGCCTTAGCTATGTCGCTATCTAGTTTGCTTCAGCCACTGGCGTTGCTCGACCTAGTGTGGGAGGATCTTACTATGGATTTTATTGAGGGATTACCAAGGTCGGAAGGGGTGGATACGATTTTTGTGGTTGTGGATCGATTAAGTAAGTACAGTCACTTTATGCCACTCCGACATCCCTTTACTGCGAAGAGTGTTGCTGAAATTTTTTTTAAGAATATGGTGAAATTGCATGGCATCCCGAGGACCATTGTGTCTGACAGGGACAAGGTTTTTCTCAGCCATTTCTGGGCTGAATTTTCGACTACAAGGCACGGAGTTGTGCCATAGCACCACCTACCACCCTGAGACGAATCGCCAATCCGAGATAGTTAATGGCTGCCTAGAGACTTATTTGCGCTGTTTTGCCTCCGATATGCCCAGGGCGTGGGCCAAGTGGCTCTCATGGGCCGAATACTAGTATAATACCAATTTCCACTCTTCCTTGGGGTGCACTCTTTTCCGAGTTCTTTATGGGCGTGATCCTCCACCATTGGTCAGATATACAGCGAATACTTCCTCAGTAGTGGTCGTGGATCAATGGTTGTTGGATAGAGATGTTTTTCTTGAGGACCTTAAAATGCATTTGCTTCGAGCCCAGCAGAAAATGAAGATGGCAGCTGATTCTAAACGCCGACCGGTGGAATTCCAAGTCGATGACTTGGTTTTTGTGAAGCTACGACCATACTGGCAGAAGACCTTGGCAAGGCGAAAGAATGAGAAGTTGGCAGCCCGTTTCTATGGGCCTTTCAAGATCCTTCGGCACATTGGCCCTATTGCTTATCACTTGGATTTACCAGCGAACTCTAGTGCTCATCCAGTCTTCCATGTGTCCCTTCTTCGTGCAGCTCGGGGGGTCGCTAACTCATCTCCCATTTTACCACCGCAGTTGTCTGCTAACTTGGAGTTGCTCATGGAACCAGCAGTCGTGTTAGATGTGTGTCTTGCGAGTCAGAACCAAGGGAAGGAAGTGCTCATTCAGTGGAAGGAAATGCCTCCGTTTGAAGCCACTTAGGAAAGCTTTGATGTCATTCGAAACCAATTTCCAGATTTTCACCTCGAGGACAAGATGAAAGAGTTTTTTTTTTTTGGGGGGGGGGGGGGGGGGGGGCTCCTATACGTTTTACATACAGCAGAAGAGCTAAGAGAGCGAGTAAGTAAGAGCAGGGGTGTCTTTTGTTGTGTAAGGGGTAGTTTGGTAACTGCTGAGGTAGTTAGGATCCTTTTGTATTGGGATTAGGGGAATGTCAAAGTTGATTATTTTTGCATCTCTGGAGAGTACAGGACTCGAATTTCCTTGTGTACTGATTTCCAATTCCATTACAGTATATTCAATACAAGTGCATTTTTCATCATCTTCTGGATATTGGGTTTTGTTATTGGCTAGCGTATACTGTTACATTGAATTTTACAGGGAAGTGGGCACATCATACTGTTTTAGGGTCCAATGGCCCTAACTTGAGGTTTAGGTTTGGACAGACGAAGTAATTGAAGCCGTTCAAATTCAGCCAACCACTACAACAAAAGAAAAAGAGGATTTGTTAATCAAGGAAGACCCAAACCCAACAAACAGATTAAGCATGATTCTAAATATTGTCCAAGTTGTACTAAGCGCCACCCAAGAGAGTGTGTAGGTGGGTTTTAGTTGCTACAAATGTGGAGGGCTAGGACATTTCGCTAGAATTGCCCAGATCAAGGGTGATGCTGAACATGAAGATGAGCATAACTGATAGGAGGAGTGCCTCGAGCATATTTGCCCACTCAAGAAGAGAAAGGTGTTGGACTTTCAAAGATGGTATCAGGTCAACTTTCAATTACTCAAACCTCAACTTACGTATTAACGGATACTAGAGCATGAAATACTTCGTTGCCACTACATTCGTAGGAATCATAATAAAATGCATGAGCCTATTGTTGAAAATCAAAGAAAATCAAATCTCACGATTTGGTTGTAGTTGTAAATTAATAGTTTCCTTATTTAGATGATTTGTAGCTATATTTGTGATTTGTTGATTATTCTGTAATTAAGAGGATTAAGTGTGAAAATTGTATAAATAGAGTTGTGTTCACCGATTGTATACACAAAAAATAAGAAATAAAATTTTTCCTAGAGAATTTTGTATAGCTAACTTTAGGTTGTATTTTTTCTTTATCTTTTGTCTAGCTGTAACGCCCCGTGTCATATTGGCTGCTTCCTGGAATGACGACTGACCCTGCAAACCAACACGAGTTTTTTCAGCGTGCTTTGTTCTCACTCGCACGCTTCCTGGGAAAACTTCTCAGGAGGTCACCCATCATAAGATTGCTCCAGGTCAAGCATGCTTAACTTTGGAGTTCTCAAGTGATGGGCTACAAAAAAAAAGATGCATCTTGTTGGCATAAGTAGTACCCATCAATCCATTTAAACAATCTTCAACTGTGTAGTCTCATACCTACACAGTCTTAGAATCATCACACTTAACCTTCCCCAGGCGATGTGGGATTGCACAGCTTTACCCACTTTCTCCTTACGGATCACGGGATACTGATTGTCACAATCCTCAACTGTGTAGTCTCATATCTATACAGTCTTAGAATCATCACACTTAACCTTCCCCAGGCAATGTGGGATTGCACAGCTTTACCCACTCTTTCTCCTTACGGATCACGGGATACTGATTGTCACAATCCCCCCCTTTGGGATCCGACATCCTCGTCGGCCACATTTCCGGCTGGGTCAAGGCTCTGATACCAACTGTAACGCGCCACGTCACATTGGCTACTTCCTAGAATGACGACTGGCCCTGCAAACCAACACGAGTCATTCCAACGTACTTTGTCCTCGCCCGCACGCTTCCTGCGAAAACTTCCCAGGAGGTCACCCATCATGAGACTACTCCAGGTCAAGCATGCTTAACTTTGGAGCTCTCAAGTGATGGGCTACCGAAAAGAAGATGCATCTTGTTGGCATAGGTAGCACCCATCAATCTATTTAAGTCATCTTCAACTGTGTAATCCCATACCTACACAGTCTTAGAATCATCACACTTAACATTCCCCAGACGATGTGGGATTGCACAGCTTTACCCGGTCTTTCCCCTTACAGATCACGAGATACTGACTGTCACACTAGCTCTTTGTATTCAATCTATATATAGGTCATACTATTCATCAATAAAAATATATTAAAAGTATTATTTACAAAATCCAACATGGTATCAGAGCATTTGTAGTCCAAAATTGGAAATATTTCAAATTTTTTTCTGCCCTTTCTTAAAAAAAAAATAGAGTTTAGTTCTTTGAGGTTCAATCTTAGAAAACTATTTTAAAGTTGTCTTCTAATCTCACCTCCTACCCAGAAAGCTTGCCCCACCCCCGATCAGCAAAACCCCAAAGTTTGGGGTCCAGAATAGTGGCACATGAGTCACACATCCCGCCTCAACCTCCGGCGGCTTCTCCAACGCGCCGCGTGCGTGTAGGTGCGTGGCGGCACCTCTAGCCACCTTTCTCCACCAGCATCTTCCTCCTCGGCATTCCCTGCTTCGGTTGTGACTCTTTATCTGGGTTTCTCCCTCGATTTCATCAAAAAGTTGCATCTTTAGGCTAGTTTTTTTCTTCTTCGAAGTGTGCATCAATTTTTTTTTTGAAAATATTTTTCTGTCTTTGCTGCATAATCTCATAAAAAAAAAACTCTAGTTCATGACTGCTCTAGCCAACTCCTCTTCCTCAGAAATACCATCCTCAAAAATTCAATTTCCAAATTCAATGACTACTCAATCTCAGTCCACAAATCTCATAAATCTTTCTCAAATTCATGGGAGTCCTCTATCAACCATTTGGCACAACGTCAGCCCCTTCTCAAAGGACCAAAGTTAGCAACCTCTCAAACCACATTCGAATCCTCTTCGAGTTTATACAGTAGCCAAACCCACCCTGAACCGAGGCAAATGTCAGTATAGTGTGTCATCAAGGTTCTCCATCTCACACATTTACTGCAACCTCCAACAAAAGTACTTGGATAGTTGATTCAGGGGCTTCCGACCACATGACAGGTGATTTCCAAGTCTTCACTACCTTCAAACCATGTGCTCATTCCCACACAGTCGGAATTGATGATGGATCTCTCTCAAAAGTGATAGGGACTGGCTCTGTAACATTATCAGATGTCCTTTCATCTGTTCTATTTGTCCCTAAACTAAATTGCAATCTTCTTTCAAAGTAAACTTACTCGAGATCTGAATTGTGTAACTAAATTCTATCCATATCTTTGTGAATTTCAAGTTGAGGGCTCGAAGAAGATGATTGGCAGAGCTAAAATGCATGACGGGCTCTACATTCTCAAGGATTTTCCTAAAAGTAAATAAGTTCACAAATCAGGTTGGGGTAACCATTTCAATTTAGATTCTGATTTTGTAAGTTTGGATCATTGTATCGTATATTTTATTAATTGTTGCTGGAAGGCAATAAAATAGATACAAGGCTTTGCCAAAAAATTACACAAACATAGGAACAAACTAACACTCTAACAACTTAGACTTTATCTTATCCTGGTTGTATGACTAACAATAGGATAAACTAAGATTAATTTAAATCTTATTTTACAGATTTCTACACTCCCCTAAAGTTGGAGCATGAATATCATACATGCCCAACTTGCTTACAAGTCCCTCAAACACAGATTTAAATAATCATTTTGTCAGAATATCTATTGTCTCTTCTCTGGTTGTAACAAATGGAGTACAAATAATCCTGCTTCAAGCTTTTCTTTTATAAATGTCGATCAATCTCGATATGCTTCGTCCGGTCATGTTGTACTGGATTTAGTGCAATACTGATCGCAGCTTTGTTATCACAAAACAGTTTGAGAGGCCATGGATCTAAACTCAGCCTCTACACTACTTCTTGCTCAACATTCTATTTTTTACTCCTCCAAGTTACAAGATTCCCCCAGACATAAGTGCAGTAGTCCAAAGTCGACTTTCTATCACTTGACCCTGCCTAATCTGTCTGTAAATGCCTCTACTGATTTGCTATCAGTTTTCTTGAAAAAAAACCATTTCCTTGGTCAACTCTTTAGAAATCTGAGTATTCTATAAGTAGCCCCAAGGTGTTCCTCACATGGACAGTGCATAAACTGACTCACGGTGAAGGCAATGTCAAGCCTAGTGTGTGCCAAGTAAATCAATCTTCCAACTAATCTCTGGTATTGCTCCACATTAACTGGAGTTCCATCTTTGATGGCTCCAAGCTTCTGATTTGGATCAATCGAAGTATCAACTTGTTTACAAGCACTCATCCCAATATCACTAAGTAGATCTAGAATATATTTTCATTGTGAGACAACGATACCTTGTTTAGATCTGGCAATTTCCATACCAAGAAAATACCTTAATTCTCCTAAATCCTTCACTTCGAATTCTTTAGCAATCTTTCCTTTCAAAATCTCCATAGATTGTACCCTTCTTCACCTTCCTTCTTCACGTCTCCAGTGAGATATCCCAACTTTCCTATTCCACCAATAGCAAGCTTTATTGACAGAGACCACTCTAAATAGTTGTTACCCTTTAATCTATGCCCTGTGATGTGCATAGACAAAGGAGCAGTTTCACTAGTAATGGGAGAAGATTTTTTTGGGATGGCTACAAGGATTGTAGTTCCTGTCTCCATCGTGTTTGTCTTTAGGATGGTGCTATTAGGGTTGGGTAGTGTTTAGGTTAAGCTCTAATATCATGTAAGTTTGGATAATTGTATCGTATATTTCATTAATTGTTGCTGGAAACCAATTAAATAGATACAAGGGCTTTGCAAAAAATTACACAAATATAGGAACAAACTAACGGCCTTAGACTAACACTCTAACAACGTAGACTTTATCTTATCCTAGCTGTATGACTAACAATACAATAAACTAGCATTAATTTAAATCTTATTTTACAGATTTCTATAGTTTTCAATTCTGTCTGTTTCGAATGCAAATCTCGTCATGTTGTGGCATTTTTGACTTAGACATCCACATTTTGGTTATCTTGAAAAACTATTTCCTCAGTTATTTATCCACAAAAGACCAAAATTCTTTCATTGGGAAGTCTATCAACTTGCTAAACATTCTCGAAACTCTTATCCCAGTCTTCCTTACAAACCTTCACAACATTTTTCGATGATACATAGTGATATTTGGGGACCCTCACGAATAACAAATATTAGTAGATCTAGATGGTTTGTATCTTTTATTGATGATTATACTAGGAAAACATGGACATTCTTTATGAAAGAAAAATCTGAAACTGCTTTCATTTTTAAAAAAATTCATTCCATGATTCAAAATCAATTTAACCGAAAGATCCAAATCCTGAAAACTGATAATGGAAAGGAATACTTTAACTCAATTCTTGGTTGATACTTGTTAGATCAAGGAATTGTTCACATTAGTTCATGTGTTGATACTCCGCAACAAAATGGAGTGGCTAAGAGAAAAAACAGACATCTTCTTGAAGTTTCTAGACATATCATGTTCTCAAATCATGTTCCTAAACAGTTTTGAGGGAAGCTTTACTCACAACCACCTATCTCATCAATCATATGCCTAGCCGTGTACTACAATTCAAAGCACCAAGAAATTTGTCACTTGCAACATTCCCTCATATCTCAGCCTTCTCCTCAGGTCTTCCCTTCAAAGTCTTCAGATGTACAACTTTTGTCCATGCTTATAATCACAAAAGAATAAAATTTGATCCAAAGTCTCACAAGTATCTCTTCATCAGGTATTCCAACACTCAAAAATGGTACAAATATTACTCTCCAATTACAAAAAGGGTCTATAACACTATAGATGCCACCTTTTCTGAACATCAGTCTTTCTTTCCCAAATCTGGTATTCAGGGGGAGCATACACAGGAATATCAGGTTTGGGAAACTCTTCAGGTTTATCAAGTTGCATTTCCTCAACCTAATGTTGTCGCACACGAACATCAAAGTGCTCAGTCTTTGCCATCTTTGCCTATCCAACCAGATCAATCAACTTGTCATTCCTTGCCTTCTTTTCCTATCCAACCAGATCAATCAACTAGTCCTTCCTTGCCTTCTTTTCCTATCCAGCCAAATATCAATCTAGAAAACACATCTAACACATCCATAAAACCAGAAAAATAACTAGGAAATAAAGGGAAAAAACTTTGTTGAAATACCAAAAAAATAAAGTAACACTCCCAGGATATTTAAGAGACCCGGTTTCTTTCTAGCCTAGGGCTCCATTTCATCAATCCAAGCATGCTCTAACCCTTCCCATCTCATCCTATTTAATCCCTTAAACTCTCCAAACAAAATTGAAATCAAAACAGAAACAAAACAAATAAAATAGGTAACTAAAATCACCAACTTCCCCTAAATGTCACATTCCCAAATCTGTCATTAATCACCATATCTCCCTATCATAGATGTAAAGACTGGTGGCATATCAAATACATGGTCGAAGAGAAAGAATGTTAGTTTGAGGTGATATTCTCAAGGTGTATGAATAAAAGTGAACGAATTTACATACATGGTCGGAAAGAAAGAACGTTAATTTGAGGTATTTGAGGTCATATAGAGAAATAATCACCTTGGCTTTCAAATTTCTCTCGAGAGTTTCTAAATATATGCACACCCATAATCTTTCAAAACACAAAGAAGTTTTTCTCTAAATCATTAGCAAACAACAAGAAGTTTTAACCTTAAAAAATACGCACCTTACGAAACGTGAAAGACACTCTCCTTGCCCCTCTTCTTATCACTTCATCATTCACCATGTCAATCTGTCAAACAAGCATCTTTTAATGTTTACTGTAATGATAATAATTAAATAATGACTAATATTACTTGTGCAAACTTCTATGACGTAGAAGCATGCAATAATTGACACTTAATTGAATTATGTGTATGATACTCTAGTAAAACCTACTTGAACAGTTTCATTTGTTTTTTATTATTTATTTATGTTAATGAAAAAGTACCACGTTTTTGGTATCTTGCGTTGTACATGAATTTGAGCATAAATCAAGTGTGCAAGAGGAGTATGTTCACATCTCACATAGGTGTATGTGCAAGCATGCATATCTGGAAGTACGAATTAGATTCTCTAATTTGAGGCTAAAAGCCATCATAAAATATTTAGCTTCTATTTCTCTACCCTCCAACAATGTACAAGATCAATGGAAAGCTCAACATAGATATTCAAAAGTATTGATAAATTTTAAGATGAATAAACACTAATTAGCAATTTTCAGAGCAAACATCAAGAAACTGATTAGTGTTTTTCAATGTTTCTTTAGATATTCCAATTACAATATTATGATAGAGCACCCTTAACCTATGTGTACGCACGCAGGGGCAAGAAAGGTAATGGTGGGGAAGCAGCAGAGGAGAAGTAGTTGTAGGTGGTTATTAAGTTGTTATGTGAGTTGGATTAGTGTGAGAGAGGGTACACGGTATCAGCCTAGGAGTTAGTATAAAAGTCAGCAGGAGTCACTTTGTAAGGTGCACAGTAATTGATAGGGTGTAACCCCTTGTGGGAGAGAACTAAGCTATCAATACAAAAACTCACCATTTCTATTCAATTTGCTTGTTTTACTAACCAAATTGCAGGTTACTCCTATCAAAGTGGTATCAGAGCATTTGGTCAAGATGGGGCCAAAGAAGGGTTCACAATTGGAGATTTTGGATGAGATGTTTGAAGCTATTACATCGGAGTTTCACAGGGGATTGACTGATGTCCAATCGGATTTTCAGCAGCTACCTAAGGACTTCGAGCTGCTCAAATCGAAGGTTCAACGTTTACCAGCAATAGAAAAGAAACTGGACTACCTGGTTGCTCACTTAGCTCAGCTTGTGCAAGCCACGGGGAAGGCTACGACGAAGTCGACCGCAGCTAGTGCAGATCAGCAACGACGAGCGGTGAAAGGGGAAGTATCGTCTGCTCTGACTTTGAATTCTCCTGCAATTCTGCCACCACCAGCGATTGAGCACATTCCGCCACCGTCCACTACTCTGTCAGAGTCGTACTTCACAGCATCAGGCTATGGTCAGAATTACCAACCCCCAAGAATGGAGCTGCCATTGTTCTCAGGCGATAATCCCGAAGGGTGGATCTACAAAGCTGAGAGGTACTTCCTTTTGACTCAGCTTTCAGAACCTCAAATGCTTGAGGCGGCTGTTGTGGGTTTAGAAGGCCCTTACGTGATTTTAATGGGAGAATCAAAGGCACCCAATTACTTCTTGGGCATTGAAGCAGCGATTACTTCTCTGATTTTGGGTCATTTCCGTTGGTTCAATGTCGGAGGAGTTCATGTCAATGGTTCAGACCACCACTGTCAGGGATTGCCGATTGAGGTGTGGGGCTTTGGCTTCGCGTGTTCCAAATGTCCCTGAGCACATATTGGAGGGAAACTTTGCAAAGGGCCTCAAGGAAGATATCAAGGGAGCCCCTCATATCCTTCAGCCCACGAGCCTAGCCCAAATTATGGAGGCGGCCCAACGTATTGAAGAGGGGCACCAGTTGTTTGCAACGGGCCAGGGGCCACGGGTATCAGTTAATAGACCCAACCTTAGTCCGATTACACCATATAGGGCGGTGATGAACCCTTTCATCGCCAAATCACTTCCACCTGCTTCAGTGACCACCATTCCACCACCAGTTGTTCACATCACAACTGCTTCGAAGACTACGAAACCTCTGCCGACACGTCACATGACAGAAGCCGAGTATCAAGACAAAAGGGCAAGAGGGGACTGTTTTAAGTGTGATAAGAGGTTCCACTGTGGGCACGTGTGAACAAAAATTTCTGCAAGTGATGCGAACTATGGATGAAGAGCCTATATCACCATCGAAATCCCCATCACTGACACCAGATTCTGAGGAGACAATGGCTTAAGAAGAAACGTTAGCCATATTATCTTTAAATTCCTTGGTGGGTATCTCCTCAGCTCACACGATGAAGTTAGCTGGTCACATTAGGCAACAACCAGTCACGATCCTAATTGACAGTGGGGCAACTCACAACTTCATTTCCATGGATGTGGAATCAACTAGTCGTTCCACAACCAGTGGCAGATCTCCTTCAGCGTTATGGTACCATCTTCTCAATGCCAACAGAACTGCGACCAAGTAGAGCCCGAGAGCATTCAATTACCTTACAAGAGGGAGTTGGATCAATCTCTGTGAGGCCATACCGATACGCGCAGGTGCAGAAGGATGAGATTGGGAGGCTGGTCATGGAAATGATTCAGGTAGGGATTATTAGGCCGAGCACAAGTCCCTTCTCTAGCCCCGTCTTGTTGGTAAAGAAAAAGGATGGTAGTTGGAGGTTTTGCGTGGAATATCGAGCCTTGAACAGGGAGACAGTGGCCGACAAGTTTCCGATTCCGGTGATTGATGAATTGTTAGATGAGTTGCATAGTACTCAAGTATTTTCCAAGTTGGATTTGAAGTCAGGATCTCATCAGAATCGGGTCGCAGCTCAGAACATTGAGAAAACAGCGTTCCGCACGCACGAAGGGCATTATGTGTTGAAGGTTCGGCCAGGAACGCAAAAGACAATGCCACAAGCACTCATCAAATGGGCCAACCTGCCTGAATTTGAGGCAACTTGGGAGGAATTCTGAGTCATACAAGAGCAGTTCCCTCATTTACACCTTGAGGACAAGGTGAGACTTCTGGCCAGCAGTATTGATAGACCACCCTTGACTTATGTGTATGCACACAAGGGAAAGAAAGGTAATGGTGGGGAAGCAACAGAGGATAAGTAGTTGTAGGTGGTTATTAAGTTGTTATGCGAGCTGGATTAGTGTGAGAGAGGGTACACAGTATCAGCCTAGGAGTTGGTATAAAAGTGAGCAGGGGAGTCATTTTGTTGGGTGTGTAGTAATTGGTAGGGTAACCCCTTGTGACAAAGAACTAGGCTCTCTAATTCCTAGCTATCAATACAGATGCTCACCATTTCTATTCAATTTGCTTGTTTTACTAACCAAATGGCAGGTTACTCCTATCATATTACTACTATCATTGATGTCATACAAATGTTGCATCAACATCACATCAAAACAATGTACGTGAATACTTTCACATGTTTATACTCTTGATAGGAAGGAAGGCTTATATAGTTATATGATTAAAACAAAACGGGGTAGATAACCAATTAGCAAGAGTACAATGAACCCATTTCACAGTATGAAAAGTCAGGATGACCTCCATTGAATTGCACGTTAGTAAATAGCTAGTTGATAATCATTGATCATTAAACATACCTTATGGTGTGGTATGTAGTGATGCCAAGCATAGCGTGCCTCACCAGATAACAGTAGCATAGACCGAGGAGGAAGATGGATAACTCTCCTTACAAAATTTGAATCAGTTTTGTTATCTTCCACATCAGAACCAAGTGAAGCTTTAGAATGCCAATCACCATCTACGTATCTTCTGAACTCCATAATGCAAGGCCCTGCCAGTGAAAGGCTCAAAATTAATCCTTCAAAAGCAGAATGGGTGTCGATATGTGGGGACAAACCCACCCCAAGCGGATACTCATTAACCTGTAATATATAAAAAAGTTTTTTTAGTCTTTAACTTATAAGCATATTATGAATTCAATCCTCAGTTACAACACAAAAGAGCAGATAAATAATGTGCATGTATGTCTACTCTAAGTTTTAGGATGGAAAACTATACAGCAAACATAATGTGCAGAAATCAGTAACTTCATACCGTCAATTGATCCAAAACTATATGTGCAGGAATATCAAGCTTTGCAAACATCGACAGTTTCTTTAGCACAGGACAAATAAATGATGGAAGTTCACCCAACTTCTTCTTTGCATTAATATTCCTTGTCTGTACGGACAAATAGAAAATGGAGAGAACATTAATCCGACTTAGAAGTCTGAAAAAAAAGATATATAAATTTGAACATCTCAAATAACAGAAGAGACTAGCTGCACTAGCACAAGGAACAAAAAAAAGGATACGTATAAGAATTGCATAACAGATCACTTTTGTTTGTTTTCCTTCAATTTTAATGGAAATATCTCAAGAATATTTTAGGTTGGGAGACAGATCAATCTCGTATTTCAAAACACAAAATTTAAGTTCAAAACTCTTTATTACCTAATTGAAACATCATTAAATTTACCAAGCTTTCAACAATAAGACCCTGACATACTCCCACATCAAGTGAGGACACGAGAATCGTTTAATCATGTAAACACAATGATGACCGAGGACTGGCACAATAATGGTATCTCATAGATAGCATATTTTCCAACGTAGTCCTACATTGAATTCATAAATTGAGATAGCTTAAACAGGTAAATGCAAAAATGGAAAAGAGTCCAGCAAAAATACTCCTAAACTTACTTCATAGCAAAATTCATATCCATAATGTTGAACCCTCCTTTTTGAAAGATTATTCCAGGGCATTTCATCAACTGCTGCAATCAACTCCTAAGAAACCAAAAGTAAGAATACATTACAAGGAATGATATCCATAACAATGAGAGTGAACAAAGCATGAGTCAACATCGACACCCTCTCTTCTTCAAGGCTGACAAAGTCATGCAACAAGTAAAGGCCCGAAATGTTCAACTCTGAAGCCGTTAAAGCTACTGGAAGAGGATCATTGACCTGTCCCTGGATAAGAAAAAAAAAGGAAAGAAGCTTTCTAACGTGAGAACAAGAGTATTCTGTATTCAGAATCAGCATTCATCTCTGGGCACTGCTATCATACCAGTGAAAGGGTTTGAAGAAAGGAATACTGAATATGCAAAAAACGGCCTCCAAGTTGAAGACAAGGACGAGCATGGAGTGATTCCAAGGCGTTTCGGGCAGAACCCTCTTCAGCAAACGACACAATAACTCGAACGCCGCTGCCATCAGCAGGATTCACTGCTTTCACCTCACCAAATGACCCGAATACTGAAGCTATGGTGTCATACGAGAGCCCCACAGCAGGACCACAGTTGGCCACGTAAAGATTAGGACTCGACTGCGATTTCCCTCCCTTTGGACGCGTGAATCTCGATGATGGGAGTGGCGGACCCATCACCTTCACCTTCAAATATGAACTATTGAAAAGTTTTGCAGAGAAAATTTTATGAACAACTGAGAAACTGTTTTTTTTATTTATTTTTTGTAATTTCCCTCCAAATGCTTTTCTTCTAAATATTATAATAATAATTCCACAATTTCAAACAGAGCCTTAGTGAAGCATGGTTCGAGACAGAGACACAACAACAAATGCCATCAGAAAGCCATAACTCAGAACCCCTTTTACATATTGCCCAAATATCAGAACCCTAATTAGCCCCTATATTAGTAAAAACACGAATAGTCGATGATGATTAGGGGCTGATTCGTTATATTTCACGACTCAAACTAGAGGAGCACGCAAGTCTGCCAACGAAATAATGGAGAGAGATCTATATGGGTAGTAGGGTAGGAAGTAAAACAACAGATGCGAAATCAGTGATACCATCCAAAGAGGGTGGTGCACTGCTCGTGGCGTTTGGTTGGTTAGTATTAGGGTTGTTTGCGGTTCGGGCGTAAGCTGTTTGAGTAATTTTTTAAATCACACCCGCCACCACGGCCGCCACATTACACATAAATCGTTGCAGTTACAGGTGTTCATAAAACCGCCGACACCGTACAAACCACTTACACCGCACCGCAATTTGCAGTTTAGAACCTTTCGTGATACGGTTGTGGTTTGTATTTTTGTCAAACCTTGCAATGAGGTGCGATTTGTGGTTTTAAATTTTATAAATGTGGTTCAAATCACACTGTACCACATCATTATATATATTAGGGAATTTACTCATTTAAATCACACCCGCCACCGCGGCCGCGGCCGCCACCGCATAAACATTACACATAAATCGTTGCAGTTAGGGGTGTTCATAAAACCGCCGACACCGTACAAACCACTTACACCGCACCGCAATTTGCAGTTTAGAACCTTTCGTGATACGGTTGTGGTTTGTATTTTTGCCAAACCTTGCAATGAGGTGCGATTTGTGGTTTTAAATTTTATAAATGTGGTTCAAATCACACTGCACCACATTATTATATATATTAAGGAATTACTCATTTAGTACCTTATGTTTTTGCAAAGTATCATTTTGGTACCCTCTATTTTCAATAATGCTCATATGATACCCTGTATTTTAAAATTATACATATTTGATACTCTAGACTCATATTTGATAAATAAAATTTTGTCAATATAATCAAACTGTCATCAGTTATATGTAATTAAGTAATTAAATTTCAATTTTGAACTTACATAATTGACAGCAGTTTGATTAAATTGGGAAAATTTTATTAATTAAATTTGAGTTTAGGGTACCAAATATATACGATTTTAAAATACAGGGTACCATATGAGCATTATTGAAAACAGAGGTACCAAAATGATACTTTGCAAAAACACAGGTACCAAATGGTTACCTCCCCTATATATTAACTTTTTTATATTATTTTTTTCAATTTTACTATATTTAAAGTTAATGCATAAATATTTATATAGTATAATATAATATACACAATATCTAGAAAAAAAATATAATATTTCATAGGATGCTAACACATATTCTACTTCAATCTAAAGATATTTCTCATTAATTAAAATAATATTTATTTTTATACTACATTTTTTCTTTGTTATTAGTTTGTTATACTTTTATTGTTTTGCTTAAAGTTTGTTAGCTTGTTGTATATTTAATTATTTTGTTAAACACTCTATGGTTATGAGATTTATTATGAATCTTTCTTAATTATAATATTTAATTGTTAAATTATTTGGTGATAGGTATAAACCGCCCACACCGCACCGCACCATACCACATTTTTGCGGTGCAGTTTATGTTGTTTGAGGTCTATGCGGGGCAAGTTGCGGTTTGGAAAATTGTTCAAACCGCATATGCAATATGGTCCAAAAAAATTAGAGAAAAACCGCATCACCCGCACCACGAACACCCCTAGTTGCAGTGTAGGTGATTTATTCGTATAGTCAAATAATTTTAACAATTAAATATAATAATTAATAAAAATTTATAATAAAACTCTTAACTAAAAAGTATGTAATAAAATAATAAATATACAAAAAATTAATAATTTTTTAGCAAAATAATAAAAATTAGAGAAAAACCGCACCACCCGCACCACGAACACCCCTAGTTGCAGTGTAGGTGATTTATTCGTATAGTCAAATAATTTTAACAATTAAATATAATAATTAATAAAAATTTATAATAAAACTCTTAACTAAAAAGTATGTAATAAAATAATAAATATACAAAAAATTAATAATTTTTTAGCAAAATAATAAAAATACAACAAACTACAAAAAATGTGATACAGAACTAAAGATTTTAATTAAAGAGAAATATGTAAATAATGAAATAAAATATGTGTTAGCATCTTATAAAACATAATAATTTTTCTAGATATTGTGTATATTACAATATATAAACATATATATGTATTAAGATTAAATGTAGTAAAATTAAAATATATATAACAATGCGGTGCGGTTTGAACCGCATCTATAAAATTCAAAACGGCAAATCACACTGCACCGCACAGTTTGGCAAAAATGCAAACCGCACCGCGAAGGGTTCCAAACCATAAATTGTTGTATGGTGTGGTACGGTTTGTGTGGTATGGGTGGTTTGATGAACACCCCTAGTTAGTATGAAATAGAATAGTAATTAATAGGAAAGAGTGGGAGTGGAATGCATTAATAATGTTAATAGGAATTAAATTTTATTGTTAGATTTTTTTTTTGGTTTGATAACAACACAATGTTGTATAACTTAAGAAATCTAAATATCTCAAAGAAAATGAGAGATATGTTATAACTAAACAAGTTGTCTATTCATCTTAAGAGCATGCTTATCTAAACCATGAGCAGCCACGTTGGCTCAATGACGAACATGAATTAGGGACACTTTTATAAATTTGGATAACATACCCGTTATTGTTGGGATTAGTGCCCTTTTAAAGCATATGTTTTAAACAATATTTTGTGAAATAAATAATTGAAATGAATTTTTGCATATATTGTTTGTTTATTATTATTATTAGAATAATATTATATGAATATTATAAAATTCTCAAATTCGCTATTGCGACTACAATCTTGTATTGGTACAAAAGGATTAAGAATGTAGGGAACGAATTAAAACAGTTTGTAGTAAAACAAAGTTATATGGAATCTTTGGATTAAATATTATAAGTACGATTCACTAGTATTATAAATACATGTAATCTAGATCCGTATTACTAATATACTAGGACATCTTAGTGGAGATACTATGTATAAGGAGTCTAATGATGAACCCAAAACGGGTATGTTTAAAAATTTATAAATCGCAAGCGCACGAATCATTCATATAGAATAGTGATCGTGTAAGCAAGGATGTCGAACCCAAGGGAGTTGTCTAAAATCGAAAAGAGAAAAACTATTTTAAACCAAAATTAATAAATTCTAACCTATCTCCAAAGATTGATGAATTTTAATATTATGAACATAAAATAAAAGATTGAAAAATAAAGCTATTTAAGAGAATAAAAATAAAGCAATAATGAGTTGACAATAAGTGTTAAAAGAAAAGATTATTAAGATACTAGAATCCACAAAATGTAAGTTTAATAATATTTATTAGTATATTGATTCTCAAGTTTTAGTGATAGTTAAAATAATTTAAACTATCATTTTCCAAAAATATTTATAATTTTAAGCACAAATTTCTTATAAAAAGATAGGATTTTTCTTCACTTTTCAAAATTATAATTTCAAAGCATTTAGTGTAAATCAATCTAATGAAATAACAAATAAATCAATGAACATTATTTATAAGGCAAAACATAATATGTTTGTTCTAAGCATGGATGTGTACAATTTAATGACACATCTTACACAAAGAATATTATGCTTATGCACTAATGAAGAACAAAGTGTAAATATGTGCTAACAATCCAAAATACATGATATTTAAGATGAAAAAAGATATTTGAAGAAGAAAATTCCATAAACTTTGTTGCACAAAATGGGTAATCAACATACAAAATAAACACTATCTAGTTACAAATTGTTTCATCATCACCTTAATAATCTTAAAAAGATTAGAAACTCATAACTAGAATACCAAATACACACTAAAAATTACAAACATAAATAGGAAAATTTGGAGGAGAAACCCCCAAATTTTTCCTCTAAAAATACATAGAAAATAACCAAAAAGAAGAAAAAGATGAAGAGAATTGAGAGGTTTTGAATGTGTAGAAATTATGGTATAGTAACCTCTCTCTCAAAATGGACACCCCAAATCCCTTATTTATAGCCAAAAAATGGGAATTAAAATAATCAATTTAAAATAATTGAATTGATTAAATTAATTTAATTAATTATAATATGGCAAATAGGGGTAAATTATAAGGTGTAATAATTATGTTTTTGGGTAAAATATGTAAAAAGTATGGTAAAAAGTGGTATTTTTGTCATAGGGGACAAATGGTACAAAATTGCATTTTGTTGGGCTCAATAAATGGTGGCTTTGGTTCACTTGGGCGGCTGTGATGTTGTGAGCATGGGGCTGGGAAATGGTTTCGGCAGTGGAAGGAAATGGTCAAGTCACTTTTGGGGTGGTGCTGAAGCAAGGAGGAAGGCTTCATTGATGCATGGCTGTGAGGAGTGGTCATGTTGGCACGTTGATCAGGTGATTGGCCTGGGCAGATGGCCAGCCGTGGGCTTTGGTCTGCTGGTGGGCCTTGGAGCTTGGGCCTTGGCTGAATGTGTTTCAATAATGCCACTTTCCACCTTTTTTCAGCTTTTTATCATTTTTTTTCCACACAAAAATACAATAAAATCCATACAAAATAAATATAAAATAAATCATAATAAAATATTTTCAACTATAAAATAAATCAATTTAATTATTTGAAAATATTAATTATAACTTAATTTATATTTAACACTTAAGCTCAATAATATAACTTTTTTTTTACCACAAATTAAACTACAATAATTCAAATAATTAAACTATAATATATTACAACAAAATAACTATAAAAACACGCAAAAATATATAAAATCAAAAGAAGACTAATAAATTCAAAATTATTTAAAAACTTAATAAATCAATTAAAAACTCAAGAATTAAGCAACAATTAGCACATAAAAAGTAGTAAAATAACTCTATTTTGTAGAGTTATCATCTAACACCCCAAATTTGCTAATAAGGCTTAGTGCCTTGATTAGTGTATCGAGATGGCATAATTGGATTTATATATGTGGAATTAATTGGATATATGTGTGACTAAGTGGCATACATGATTTATATGGTAATATGAATATATAGGCATGTTTATGTGTATTAAATATGCATGTGGGCATGTTCTTGTCAATAAGGGCATATTTGTAATTTTGACCCGTTGAGGGTATAAATGTGATTGTATGTGTTAAAAGATTGAGGCCACATTATTATGTGGATATATTTGCGATATTCGACTCGAGGTGATCCTAGTGAGCGGATTAGCGGAATAGTCACAACGGGGTTAAATACTCGGCTCGGGGTGAACCTAGGGGTATTTTGGGAAAGTAGTGGTATTCAGGATTTACCGGGTAACATATAGTTATTTGGTGATAAATTGGGTATGTCAGGATTAATTGAGAATTTATAGGACTACTTGAGGATTAGCGAGAAATGTGATAAATGATGGGTTTGCCCTTGGAGGCACTAAAGGGCTAAGGATAAGACTAGGGGCATTTTGGTCATTCTCTAAGCTTTGGATAGACTTAGTTGTTAGAGAACCCTAGAACCTTACGAAAAACCGAAGGAAAAAGAAGAAATCACTCTCAGAGGGTGGAGGCTAGGATTACTTGGGGTTCAGCTCAGGTTGAAATTACTAATAAGGGAGGTTTATAACCTGTTTTCCTTGTGAATTTATATGATTAAGTTAGGTTTTGGGTGAGTTTAGCTCTAGGTTGGGTTTTGAGTTGGGTTAAGGATTTGACTTAGATTTCGGGTTGCTTGTGCTGTTTAGGATGTGTTCTTGAGGGTCCTTGTAACGTCCCGAATTAGTTATTAAGGCTGAGTGCCTTGATTACTGTGCCTGGAGGGCATAGTTGGATTTATATACACAATTAATCGAATAAATGTGTGACTACGTGGCATACGTGATTTATATGGTGATATGATTATATGTGCATGTTTATGTGTATTAAATATGCATGTGGGCCCGCTCTTGTCAAGATGGGCATATTTGTAATTTTGATCTGTTAATGACATAAATGTGATTATATGCGTTAAATGATTGAAGCCACATTATTATGTGGATGTATTTGAGATGCGTGGTCCGAGGCGATCCTAGGGAGTGGACTAGCGGAATAGTCACAATGGAGTCAAATGCCTAGCTCGGGGTGAGCCTATGGGTATTTTGGGAACTTAGCATATACTTGGGATTTACCGGATAATGGGTGATTATTTGGGCACGTCAGGATTAATTGGGAATGTATAGTGCTATTTGAGGATTAGCGGGAAATGTGGTAAATGGCGAGTATGCCCTTAGGGGCATTAAGGACTAAGATTTTGTCTAGGGGCAGTTAAGTCTTTTAGGGTCAAGAGGATAGACTTACCCTTGGGATACCACAGTCACTAGAAGTCTGTAGAAGGAAAACAGAGGGAAACAAGACAACTCTCTCTCTCTTTATCTTGTCGGTTCTCTTCTTCCCCTTGGTGTAAATAAGTCTGCACACTTGGTAATTCTCCTAAATTATGTTAAAAAATATACATTGGTGCAGCCTTTTTTAGCTAGGCTGATACAGCCACTTTTTGTTTTTCAATTTGGTATCTAAATACAATACATTATAGTCATTTATGACATAATGCAAAATTTTAAAAAAAAATTAAATAATTTACAGTAAAAAAAATAAGATTCAAACAACTTGTCGCACTTATCCCTATTTTGTTAGGTGGGAAAAATTGAACCATTTGAATCTTAATTTTGGCACAGTAAAAAAAAATTATAATTATCACTGTCCAAATGTAGAAAATAAAAAGTAGCTACACCAAAGTATAAGCTCGTAAATTATACCAAAAAGAAAAAGACGGAATAAATTTTTTTAAATGTACATATATTTGTACAGCCCTTTTGCATTTCCTCGAGCTAACATCCTTTTTAACTAATATTCCATTTACAATTAATTATATATACAAAGCTCTTGCTGCAGAAAGTTGGCAATGGTACATCCAAATTAGAGCAAATAACAGTACAATTTACAAACAAGTTTTTGTAATTGTATTCGTACCATAACAACTCAGTCCGCCAAAAAAGAAAAATAACAGAGGCACAGAAGAGAAGAAAACGAGGGCCCATTCTTTGTATCTATTGTGTCAGCTCTGTTTGGACAGAAGATAGGTCACAAGTAATCCATTGGAAGCTCCCAATCATCCTCCATCTCTTTATTCAATTTATGAAACTTACTTTTAGGGCCTCTTAAAGGTCTATCAAAATTGGAGTATTCATCCAGATTATCTATCGAAGAACTGCCATTATGTGAATCCAAAAAACCCTTGTAGAAGCAAATAAATAAATTTAGTACCCCTGGGTAACAGGGAAAATATCATTGACATCATCTTCTCCAATTATAAGACACAAGGATCTGCCTATGATGTTCCTCATCAGATGAAACAATGTAAAACAATTAACATGAAAATAAAAGTGAAAGAACTACATTTATACCTGTATAAAATAGTGCATTTCCTTCAGTTTGGGAAATACAAAAAAGATAATGAGAAAAACCTACCCTAACTTTTGGTTAAATTAAATAATGCATCTTTGATTTTTGAAAATAATATATGCCTCCCTTCAAATTTGATTTCTAAACAAATTTACACGTTAAACTTCAGTCAACATTAAAACAAGATAGATAAAAACACCCTTGTTAAAGCATAAGCTTAAAATTTAAATAATAATAAAAATGCAGAAAAAGGTTAACTTTTATTTTTATGAAAAGTTCAAATCCTTTTTTGTGCATTAATTTTTTAGTTTGATTTTGTTCCTTAATAAGTGTCATATGAGTGGATTTGTGTATAAAGTGAAACTTGAGAGAATTTTGTCACTTGATAGAACTCACTGGTTCTATCTCACAAACAGATTAAAAACAAGAGAATAGGGCAAAATGGATATGTTATTATTCAATCAATGAAAGGCTTAGGAACAAAGAACAATCTGAAATAATCCTCTGATCTTAGTATCTTTATTGATGTCAATAGAAAATACAGATTTCCAAACTCTTCGAGATAGTTTGTTGTCTCCCAAGAAAGTATTTTACTCTCTTTTACAAAAAGTTCTAATCTGATATCCCCCCAAAAGAGACTAGGAACTTATACACACAATCGGCCAAGCCTACTAGACAAAAGAAAGGAGCCCAGATAACTCTAAGTACCTATTATTACAAAACTGGGCCAATTAAAGTCGTTTTAATTGGTCTGCTGGTTATTTCTGCACCTAGAATAAGTGAACCTTATTTGAGGCCTATCAATCAACCAAAAGAAAACACCTGATTATCTAAGAGCAATGCTCAATACAAGACAAATTACATATCCCCCATACTACCCCATATGCACCTCTATATTCTCCTAACAGAATATTTTCCAACTAACTCAACAATCCCATGACTCACTCTACTGACAACCTGCCTATGTATATCAACACTACCCTCACAGCTCACTGCCTAGTTGGTCTTCTTACTACTCCTGGTGTATGTGAACCAATTAGGGGGTCCATCATCATTTCAAAAACCAAAAGTGATTTGTGTAATTCAGGAAAAAATGAGTAAAGGTTTTATTTGCAGACTCAATACAAAATGAGGCACTTAAAAATCAGTTTCTACAGCTAAGAATAGGAGTATTAAAGATTTGGTGGTCAACAGTGAAGAGAATTCAATTTATGTAGAGGGCTGGAATTTCCATTTTAGGAGGAATTTGCATGAAAAGGGAGATCCCCAATTTTCTGGTCATGATGCAGAGTTTGGAACATGCATCGATTCAGTCTATGATGGAGGATAGGAGAGTGTGGGTTTCTGCTACTACAAATGAAGTATTCTCTTGTAAATCAGCTTTCGGTACTCTTAGTTTGCATCATTTGAACTCTGAGGAAAGGTGGGCCAAAGCCATTTGGAAGAGTTGTGCACCATCAAAAGTTAAAGTGATTGCTTGGTTATTAGCATTGGAAAAACAGAACGTTCACGAGAAACGGCCATACCAAATGTTGTCTCCAGGATGGTGTATATGTTGCAAGAGAAATGGAGTGAATATCTCTCATCTTTTCCTGGATTGTGAGTTTGTTAAAGATTTGTGGAGTAAATTGCTCACTGAATTTAATATTTAGTGATGTATGCTTCAATCTTGTGCTCAGTTAAACTATATGGGGGAAGGAGGATTTCCACATTGTGGACAGTAGCCATTCTTGCTGTTTTCTGGGCTGTTTGGTTGGAAAGGAATAATAGAATTTTTGAAAATAAAGAGGAGTCAGTAGAAGGGATTTGGGAGAAGCTATAGTTTTGGATAGCAACTTGGGTTTATCGAGTTAAAAGTCTTGAGGGTTTATCTTTTTTTGATCTTAGTAGAGATTGGACAAGTTTTCTGTACTAGTTTGATTAGTTTTGTTAGTTTTTTTTTTTTGTTAGTTATATTTTTTCTTGATTGTTGCCATGGTTTTCCACTGCCATAAGTGAGGGTTCTTAATAAACTTGAGAGGAGATTGCTCATGGACATGTGACCTTTGTGTCTTTAAAAAAAAAAATACAACATATACCCTACCTTAGTTTTGATAGAAGTATCTACTTTTAAAAATATGGAGATGTATTCTATGTTTTTCAAAACATGGGGATAAATGACAGTTTTGATCAAATCCACGAAACTATTATGGTATTTCAAAATTCAACAATTATGTGTACAGCATTCTAAATGCCTCCACGCTTGTATTGTATGCTGAGTACTATAGATTATATATGCTTATAACAAGAAGCAGACAAGGTTTCAAGTTATGTGCTTCACTTCAGGTGCTCAGATGCTTTGTAACCATCACTTATTATATAGAGCATTTAAATGGAAAACTTTTCTAGGAGGGGAAATCTTTCATTCACATACGGATAAAAATCAAACTAAAAAGAATTCTGTAGGTCCGAACTCATGGGAGAAAAAGGTACCTTGGTCAATCTATGTATTCGTGTAGCTGCAGCTTCATGTACCACAACAGCATCAGAGAGAACTCCCAGCACATCCTCAACAAGCAAGGCATATGTACTAACCTAAACCCAAGTGTGACAAACAGCAGAGATCAGAGAATTTAGTATTTGTGCAAGACAATTATAAGTATAACAAGAGCGTGTAAAATTAGCCAAAATATAAATCCAAATTATCCAATCAAAAAACAGCAAAAGTTTCTATTTTTGGCAATGCTATAAGATTATAATTTTGCGTCCACATACCAAACTTGAGGGAATTATTGAGATTCCATAAGAATCAAGCTCTAGTGATTCAATAGCCCCTGAATTAATATTAAAAGTATATCCACGCACCTGTAATTGTAGTAATAACTAAATATTAGTCAACTGAATAGGCAAATAAATGAAAGAAGCCACCAGAAAATAAAAGGTGACACACCTTGCCAATATTCTGCCGATCTGGTGTTACAACTTTGTACCCTACCTACCAAATATCAAAACTTAAAACCTCAAAGTATAAAGGCAGAATTGAATCATATAGAACCCAACATAGTATGGTAACTCAATGCTAATTCACAAAGCAGGGAATAGGAAGGAATAACTTGAAATTGGATATAAACCTAGTTTTATCATTGATGGAAAAAAAATCTATATACTACACACACACACACGCACGCACACACACACTGTCCAAGAACCTCTACGAATTCAAGAGCCTGGTCTCTCTCCCCAATTCACTATCGATTCCCTCCCTAACATCCAAACTGTCTTTCCAATCTATACTAATCAGCCACACAGACTTCCAAGTCACTTTCTCTCTTTTTATGCCTAACATAGGTGTATTTAGTAATTGATCAATCGATTCCCCCACCCACCCACCTCGTACTCTCACCTTGCACTTGGGATGAAAATCAGGAAATTGGATATTCCGGCTTTCAAAATCTTCCCATGTTACTTCAAATTCCAGCAATTGCTTCCATTCGATGAGGATTTCCGGCTCCCCTTGTGAGTTTCGTCACAGTCCTTTTACTCATTCAGGTTCTACCTGCCAGTCCAGCTCTTTAGTGAGTATAGTAATAGTGGTTGGATTTTTGTTGTCATTCCCGCAGCCTTCTTGAACACGGACGCATGATGTGTGAAAATCATAGGAGGTAGGTCCAGCTTGTATGACTGCGCCGATCCTAGAGATCACTTGGTAAGAGTCAAAAAATCTTGGGGATAACTTTTTAACTATCTGTCTTGCAAGTGACTTGTGGCAATAGTCTCAACTTCATATACACAATGTCTCCTTCCACAAATACTACTTCTCATCTCTTTTTATCAGCGTAATCCTTCATCCTCTTTTGGGAACAATTCAAATGACATCTGATTTCTTCCAAAATTTTATCCCGTAGTTGTAAATCAACATTACAAATAGGAGCAAAGCCTTCCTCAAGCTGTAGCAGTGGGGTGGATCTCTTTTATAAAGGGCTCAAAATGGGGTTGTATGGGTTAAAGTATTGTACCAATATTCTGCCCATGGCAGCCTATATCCACCATTTTGGTTTGTCCCCCGCAAAACACCTCAAATATGTTTCAATTCCTCGATTTACCACCTCCGTTTGTCCATCTATTTATGGGTGGTATGCGGAGCTAAGTTTAAGTGTGGTGTCTTGCAAATCTGAAAATTTTAGTCCAAAGCTTGCTGAGAAATAATTTGTCTTGGTTTGAAACAATAGACAGTGGAATCCCACGTAACCTCACCACTTCCTTCACAGATGTGGCTGCCACCACTTGTGCATTGTATGAGAGATTGTGTGGGATGAAATGGGGGTACCTGGTGAGGCGGTCTACAACCAAAAAAGGCAATCAAACCAGTCTAACATAGGCAGCCCATCCTCAAAGTCATCAAATCCTGGTCCGGAATATGTAGAGGTTGCAGTAGTCTGGCTGGTGATAAGGCTACATTTTTGTTCTGTTGACATATAAAACATTCAGCCACAAAGTGTTGCACTTGTCTCCTCATTCCTCACCAAAAAACATCCAATATAATTGCTGATACCTCTTACTATATACCCCAGAATGTGTCCCGCTTTTCCACTGTGGTACTCCTCCAAAAGTTGAGGAATCATAACTGAATGCACAGAGAGAACCAATCTGCCCTCGTACAATTTTCCTTGCTGCACCTTATAGTTAGGGAATAAATCAGGGTCTTGTAATACTTGTCTCTTTATTGGTCCATAAAAAGGGCCATTAACTATTTAGCATGTATGTTGTCTCCATGGGCGTGCTAAGAAACTGCTAAAACAACTAGTTCACTATCCCTTTCTCTTTTAGATAAGGCATCAGCAGCTTTGTTTTCTATCCCCGGTTTATGTTCTATCACAAAGTTGTATCCCAGCAGCTTTGAGATACATTTTGGTGCTCATATACTACCATCCTGCCTTTGTTTCAACATGTATTTAAGGCTTTTTTGGTCACTGTGTACCACGAACTTGAGGCCCAAGAGATAGGGATACCAAAACCCAAGACATTTGTCTCTATCACAAAGGGTTGATGAAAATTGGAGGGAGCCAAAACTAGAATTGATGCAATTGCCAACCTTAGAGTGTCAAACGCAGTCTGTGCTTCTTCATTTGAGTGGTGCCACAATATGCCCATGGTTTCTCACAAACTTTCGATGGTATTATGTCAAAACCCAAAAGCCCTCTCAAAGCCTTCAAGGTGGTTGGTGTTGGCCATTCAACCATGGCTTGTATATTTTTTGGGTCGACTGCCACTCCTTTGGCCTATACAATATATCCTATCCTACGTACACAAGTTTTTCTTGTCCAAATGTCTTGACATTGATTACCAAGGAATATTGCCTCAAAATGTTTATGATGACCTGCAAGAGTCCAATTTGTTTGTCTGTCATCAAAAATTACTAGGACACATTTGTGAGTATTTTTTCAAATACATCTTTAATCAGGGCTTGAAAGGTTGCGGGTACATTTGTCAATTTGAAAGGCATCACTAGGAACTTGTAATGGCCTCCGTGTTCGAGATACAGTCTTAGTGTCACTCTTATTTGGTGGTATTCCAGTTTCAACTCTATCTTGGTAAATAGGTGTGCCCCATAAATTGATCTAATTGTTCATTTATGGGAAATTTGTTCAACACAGTGGATCATAACTTATACACGTGCATATAAATGTATGATTCACCATGGTAGTGCATAAAAAGCGAGCATCATTGTAGTTGTGCCTATAAAATATATTAAAAAGATTAAACTTTAACAATTTTGATTAATTAAAAAACCTTAAAATTTAAAACATTAATAATTTTGTTTCATTTTTTTCTTCTTAGATTTTAATTAATTGACATACTACTAATTGACACTAAAACAGTTGATTTTCTAAAAAGTTTGAAATTTTTTATAAATTATTAATATTTCAATTAATTAAAAGCTTAAGAGGAATTCTTTAAAAAAAGCTTAAAGAGGAAAACACATAAACAAAATTATTAATTTTTTATTAGAATTTCAGTTTTTAAACTTGTATTGAAAGCAAAGGTACTAAAATAGTATAATCAATAAGTTGTGACTATGTTGAATAATTCACGCAATCACTTCATAGTTGCATCCCTTTGCACTATCTCATCCTTTTGCACAGATATTGATAAGGTGTCATACTATTTCTCCTACAAGTTGTTCTACCTCATTTTTTTGGGCTAGTGGTTATCGACAAGGTGTCATACTTAATAGTTGCATCCCTTCCTTCAAAATATAGTAGTGATCCATGGCTTTTTGAGGAGGCTGATCACTTCTCGGATTGTTGGTAGTACTTTTTCTTCCATTTCACCATCTCTCTTTACAAGATCTATTGTGGAAAATAGCTTCTGATATTTTTGTTCTGAAGAGCAATGCCATTTAGATAGATATTGTACAACCTATAGACAGATTTGGTATCGAATACCGTATATTCTAGGGTAATTATAATAAACTTAAAATCACCAAAATAGGGAAACAATATTCTATATACCGTGCTAAGAAATTTGTTTTCTTATTTCTGTGTATTATTACAATCAGTGAACACAACCCTATTTATACAATTTTCACACTTAATCCTCTTAATTACGTGATAATCAACAAATTACAAAAATAGCTACAAATCATCTAAAACAGGAAAACTAATATTTTACAATAACAACCAAATCGTGAGATTTGATTTTCTTTGATTCTCTTATTTGTCAATATTTCCCTCAAGCTGGACTGTAAATATTGATGAGTCCAAACTTGTTTACTAATCTTTTCTTTAATAAAGTGATGATCCACTTCGACGTCTTTAGTTCTGTCATGATGTACAGGGTTATGTGCAATACTGTGCAATACTGATGGTAGATTGATTATCATAGTAGAGCTGAATGGGAGATTCATATTCAATTTTCATTCTTCTAATAGGCGTTTAATCCACATTGCTTCGCACACTCCATGGATCATGGCTCTATACTCGGCTTCTATGCTACTTCTTGCAACAACTGTTTGCTTTTACTTCGCCATGTCACTACATTTCCCCCATACAATTGTACAGTACCCAGATGTAGACTTTCTATCATCAACTGACTCAGCCCAATCTGCATCTGTATATACTTCAACCTTCCTTTCGGTTGTCTTTTTTGAAGAAAAGACATTTTCCTGCTATTTGCTTGAGATACCTAAGAATTCTGTATACTGCATTGAGATATCCTTGACATGGATCATGCATATCGCAAAGGCAATATCAGGTCTGGTATGTGAGAGGTAGATGAGCTTCCCTACTAGTTGTCGGTACCTTCTTTGTCAACTAAACTCCCTTCAAACATTTTTTTCTTGTCTCCGAGCTTGATTGGAGTTTTCCTGGGTTTACTGCTGTTAGATATGAATACTAGTTGTAAAATTAGCTAGAAATTAGGCTAATTAGCTTTCTTTATTCTCTTAGTTTCCTAGAATAGCTTCCTTAAGTTGTGTATAAATATGTTATTTTCTCAATGAAATAAACAAGACAATTATTCTCTTCACTATTGTTTACATGGTATCAGAGCTGAAATTCAAAATTAGGGTTTATCACAAAATTGGGATTTGCAATTAGGGTTTGTTCATCTTCCTTAGGGTTCATTTTTCAGAAAACCCATTTAGAGAGCTCCTGAACTCTCATCGCCGGCACCAACGGACTGCCCAGCTACCGATCTGCAGAACCCCGGAGTTTGGTGGTCGGAATCGTAGCGCATGAGCCACATGCACCGCCTGAAGTTTCTGCGACAACACCCATGCACCGGCACGCATGAGCTCCCCTTTTCCGGCTGTTTCTCTGCCGGTTGACTTTTTCGGTGTTTCTGACCCTATGGTGCATCTGTTTCTACCATCGCTTTCTTCTTTTTGTGATCGTTGAGGTTTGTCTGTCATCCTTTGGTGTGATTCTTCGTTCTGTCTCTTTGCTCTTGCTTCGCTGTTTTAGGATTATGGCAGAAAATAAGTTAGCTATTGTGACGGATATGGTGCCGATAATGTCTAAAATTATCGACCATAAACTCAATGGTTCAAACTATTTGAATTGGAGCAAGACTATTCGCCTATCTACGGAGTATTAACAAAGATGATCACTTGACTAGTGATCCTCCAAAATCAGATTCGAAGGAGAAAGCTGATCTGACATGGCTTAGGGATGATGCTCGCTTATTCCTTCAGATTCGAAATTCTATTGATAATGAGGTAATTGGTTTGATCAATCACTGTGAATTTGTTAAAGAACTAATAGATTATTTGGAATTTTTGTACTTTGGAAAATGTATGACGTGTGCAAAGCATTTTATCGTGCGAAAAAACAAGATCAATCCCTCATAAGCTATTTTACGGCATTCAAGTAGGCATATGAGGAACTTAATACGTTGTTGCCCTTTAGTCCTAATGTGAAGGTTCAACAACGTCAGCGGGAACAGATGGCTATAATGAGCTTTCTAGCGAGGCTCTCCCCTGAATTTGATTCTGCAAAAACACAAGTTCTTTCTGGGTCTAACATCTCATCTTTGCCAGATGTCTTTAGTCGTGTTCTCCGCACTAAAACTACTCCATCTGCTCCACTTACTAGTGCTTTGGTTAGTCGCAGTAATAGTAATGCACCTGGAAGATCTTCTACCTCAAGTGAACAGAAAGGGGGATATCCACAAGGGTCTGGCAATCGAACATTGGATTCTGGAGGCAATTTTGTAACTATTGTAAAAAGCCTGGTCACACAAAATTTGAGTGTAGAAAGTTGCAATTTAAAAATCAGCAAAGACAGTTCGCTAATGTTGCAAGCACTAGCAATGCATCTGACAAATCGGTCGTTATTTCTGCTGATGAATTTGCCAAGTACTCACGGTACCAGGAATTACTTAAGTCTTCATCTCCTTCTGTCACTACTAATGCTGATTCAGGTAACTCTAATGCATGCCTTATTTCTACATTCTCAAAATGGGTCATTGATTCTGGAGTCACAAATCACATGACAGGTAATTCCAGTCTCTTTTCTACTTTTCAATCTCATAGTTCCACTTCTACTGTTACCTTAGCTGATGGATCATCATCTTCTGTTCTTGGATTTGCACCATTACTCATACACCTCTGCTTACTTTGTCATCATCCTTACACTAACCTAATTTATCATTTAATTTGCTTTCTGTTAACCAACTCACTCGTAATCTAAATTGTTGCATCTCATTCTTTCCCAATCATTGTTTATTTCAGGATCTTATGACGAAGAAGATTATTGGTAAATGACATGAATCTGGCGGCCTGTATGTTCTTGATCCACTGCCACCAACTTCTATTGCTTGTTCGAGTGTCGCTTCTGCTTTTGGGGCTCATTGTCGGTTGGGTCATCCATCCCTTCCTTTGTTTAAGAAATTTTGTCCCCAATTTAATAAGATGTCCTCATTAGATTGTGAGTTGTGTCAGTTTGCTCAATATCATCGTCTTAGTTCAAGTCATCGAGTCAATAAACGTGTTACTGTTCCTTTTGAATTAGTTCATTCTGATGTTTGGGGTCCTCCTACTTTGTCTAAACCTGGATTCAGGTATTTTGTTACTTTTGTGGATGATTATTCTCATGTAACTTGGTTACATTTAATGAAAAATCGTTCCGAGTTATTTTTTATATTTTGTGCATTTTGTGTTGAGATCATAAATCAATTTAATATTTCTGTTCGTACTTTGCAAAGTAATAATACCAAAAAATATACATCTGCTCTTTTTCAGTCTTATATGGTCTCTAATGGCATGTTTCATGATACTTCTTGCGCTGATACTGCATCTCAAAATGGTGTAGCAGAACGTAAAAACAGACATCTACTTGAAACTGCACGAGCCCTCTTGATTCAAATGCATGTTCCTAAACCTTTTTGGGCCGATGCCATTTCCACTGCATGTTTTCTTATTAATTGCATGTCATCTTCTGTTCTTAATGGTGAGATCCGATATAAAGTTCTTTTTCCTAATAAGTCATTGTTTCCTGTTGACCTAGGATATTTGGTAGTGTTTGTTTTGTTCGAGATATTCGTCCACATGTCACCAAATTAAATCATAAATCACTAAAGTGTCTTTCTCAATTATTCTCGTCTTCAAAAAAGATATTGATGTTACTGTCCCAATCTTAACAAATATTTTTTCTCCATTGATGTTACCTTCATGGAAAATACACCTTATTTTTTGTCTTCATCTACTCCTCATCAGGGGGAGAATGATGATTTGCTGGTGTATTCTACCACATCTTCTGACCCTAACACATGTTCTAACGAGTCTCCTATTTCTCCACCTATCTCAGACACAACACAACAAGTCTCCTGATTCTCAACCTGCCTCAGCTACAGCTCCTGACATGCCTCCGCCTTCTATTAATGTGTACTCTAGGAGTCCACCTCCTATTTCATGTCCTGCACTTGCTTCTTCGTCATCAAATCCGGACTCAAGCGATGATTGATAACTCTATGGTAAAGAGTTATTTTTATTAACTTTAAACTTGATTTTTCGTGAAAAGAGTAATGAATGTGATGTTGTTTGTAAGTTTGATTAGTTTTTAGCACGTGAACTCAAGAAACTTGAGTTTAATGTGAATTATGAGAATAGGAGAATGTTTGGGCGTCGTAAGTTCTCATGAAGATTTTATCATGGAATGTAAGGGGAAGTGGTAATAGAGAGAAGCGGAGGGCGATAAAAGAATCTATTTGCAAGGTCAATCCTGACCTTATTGTGCTTCAAGAGGTGAAAAAGGTTAAAATAGACAGAAGTTTCGTAGGTAGTATTTGGAGGTCCAGATTTAAAGCTTGGATTTATCAGCAGCCTTTGGATAGGTCAGGCAGGACATTAGTTGTTTGGGATACTCGTAGTGTTTCTGTTTCGGACTCTTTGGTTGGGGAGTTCACCGTTTCCATTCGTATTGAAGCTGAGGGTAAGAACCCTTGGTGGTTTACCGGTGTTTATGGGCCCGTGGCTTATGGTAGAAGGGAGAGTTTTTGGGATGAGTTGGCTGGTTTACAGGTCATTTGTGGCAGTCAATGGTGCTTAGGGGGAGATTTTAATGTGGTTAGGAGAGGAGATGAAAAACTGAATAGCGTGTCCAACACTAGAAGTATGAAGAATTTTGATGCGTTGATTAGAGAGATGAACTTGGTGGATCCTAAGCTCCAGAATGGCCGTTACACTTGGTCTAACTTCAGACAAAGGCCTATTTGCAGCAGGCTCGATAGATTTTTATTTTCGCCTTCGTGGACATAGCTCTATCCTTTCATTCGTCAGGAAGTATTGGTTCGCATTGTCTCAGATCATTGTCCGATTGTGTTGGATTCAAATCCTCCTTCTTGGGGTCCCAGCCCTTTCAGATTTGATAATTCCTGGCTTGAGCATAAGGATTTCAAGGTGTTTTGTCAGAAGTGGTGGAACTCGTCTAAGATGATGGAGTGGCCGGGATATGGGTTCATGGAAAAGCTTTCATTGGTTAAAGACAAAGTTAGGTTAGAGGAAGGTGGACAGTGGAATGAACAACTTCTTACGGAGCGAAGGAAGATTAAGGAAGAATGGCACCAAGTTGTATTTGAAGAAGAGAGAGAAGTTTGGTTTAAGTCGAAATGTCAATGGGCCAAACAAGGAGATTCTAATTCCAAGCTCTTTCATAGTATCCTCAGCGCTCGTAAAGCTAGAAATTTCATCTCTCGAATTAAGGAAGAGGATGGGACTATCCTTAACAAAGAGGTTGATATAGAAAAGACAATTGTTGATTTTTACTCCTCGTTGTATTCTTCTGCCCCTAGGAGGTGGAATGGTGTCGAAGGAATTTCTTGGGAGCCTATTCCCTCTTTCTTATCCTCTCTCCTTGAGAAGCCGTTCTCGGAAGAGGAAATTCGTCGTTCAGTTTTCGATTGTGAGGGGTCTAAGGCTCCGGGTCCCGATGGATTCTCTTTAGCTTTCTATCAGGATAACTGGGACACGGTTAAGAGTGATCTCCAAGCAGTGTTCGATGGTTTCTTTAAGGATGGGGTTATTCATCAGAGGACCAACGAAACTTACATTTGCCTAATTCCGAAGAAGCTGGATAGTTGTCGGGTGCGTGACTTCAGGCCAATTAGTTTGGTCACTAGCCTTTACAAGATTATTTCTAAGGTGCTGGCCGGTCGTCTTAGAGGGGTTCTCCCGGATACAATAGCTGAGACTCAAGGAGCTTTTGTAGAGGGCAGGCAGATCTTGGATACAGTGTTGGTGGCTAATGAGGCAGTGGAGGAGTATCGGAGTAAAGGCAAGAAGGGTTGGGTTTTCAAAATTGATTTTGCTAAGGCTTATGATTGTGTTGACTGGGATTTCCTGGGATTCGTTCTGGATAAGAAAGGTTTTGGTGTAGTTTGGAGGAAGTGGATTCTAGGGTGTTTGTCTACTACTTCTTTCTCCGTGTTTTTAAATGGGAGACCGAGGGGGAAATTTAAAGGTTCTAGAGGTCTTCGCCAAGGTGACTCCCTCTCACCTTTCTTGTTTACCTTGGTGGTTGATGTTTTGGACAGGATGGTGGATAAGGCCAAGAGCGTCTCAGCCTTGCGAGATTTCAAAGTAGGGAAAGATTTGGTAGAAGTCAGCCATCTTCAGTTCGCAGACGACACGATTTTTTTTGTGGACGATAATGATTCCTTGTCAGCCCTGTTGGATATTCTAAAAGTTTTTAGCGAAGTTTCTGGTCTTTCAATTAACCTGCAGAAGTGCCAGTTATTAGGGATTAACTTGGAGGAGGAGATAGTGAAGCTTCGTGCTAGGGAGATTGGGTGTGAGGTGGGTCAGTGGCCTATGAAGTATTTGGGTCTTCCTTTGGGGGATTCACCCCGTAACAAAGGTTTCTGGGAGTCCGTGGTTTCAAGTTGTGCTAAGAGGTTGAATAGGTGGAAGTGTGCCTTCCTTTCTAGGGGAGGCAGATTGACACTTATCCAATCGGTTCTTTCTTCTATTCCGGTGTATTATCTGTCGCTATTTCGTATTCCTAAAGGGGTCGTGGATGTGTTGGAAAAGCTGATGCGGGACTTTCTTTGGGAAGGGGCTGATCATTCTAAGTCGGATCATCTGGTCTCGTGGAAAGAAGTTTGTAAATCTCGGGATCACGGGGGTCTTGGGATTGGCAATTTAGATGCAAGGAATAAGGCTTTTCTTATGAAGTGGTTGTGGCGTTTTCCGATGGAAAGGAACACCTTGTGGCATAGAGAGGTGCTGAGTAGGTATGGTGGGGATGGAGGTTTTTGGGACACTAGTAGAGGGAGGAGGTTGTCTGTTCGTGGCCCGTGGAAAGATATTTCCTCCCTTTATGAGGAATATCTTCAGTTTGTTAGTTTCAGGGTGGGGAAGGGGGATCGAATCCGCTTTTGGGAAGATATTTGGATTAACGGTGTTCCCTTAGAGGATCAGTTCCTAGATTTATTTTTGATTTCGATGGCCAGAAATTTTTTTATTAGGGACATGGTGGTTTTAGGAAGGGGTTCGGGCCTCCAAAGTCAGGGTTGGGATTTGCGTTTTAGAAGGAATCTGTTCGATAGGGAGGTCACCAGCCTCTCTCAGTTATTACTTTTGTTAGAAAGGGTGGCTTTACCAGTAGTTTTAGAAGATCGGAGGGCGTGGTTACCCGATGGTAATGAAGTTTTCTCTTGCAAATCGGCCTTTTGGAGGTTAAGCTATATTCAGTTGGGTTCTGTTCGGGAGTGGGGGAAGTCTTTGTGGAAAAGTGTCTCTCCTTCAAGAGTTAAAGTGTTTGGTTGGCTGGTTTTCAATGATAAACTTAATGTTCAAGACAACTTGAAAGAAGAAGACCCTATCATTGTTTGTCCCCTGCTTGGTGCGTTTGTTGTAAGCAGGCAGGGGAGTCCTCTAGCCATTTATTCTTGGAGTGTCATTTCTCAAGAAAAGTGTGGGGAAAAGTCTTAGCTGAGTTTGGTATTCTTTGGTGCATGCCCTCTAACTGTTCTCAATTGTTTCTCACTAAGTTAGGGGGCGGCAAGCGAGTTTCACGTCTTTGGCAAACTACCGTGTTAGCAACTTTTTGGGCCTTATGGCTAGAGAGAAATAATAGACTATTTGAAGATATGTCTAATTCTGTAGAGACTATTTGGGATAAGATAAAATTTTGGGTGGCTACTTGGGTGTATAGAAACAAATTTTTTGAGGGGGTTATCTTTTCTGACCTAATTAGAGATTGGAGCAACTTCTGGATTTAATTTTTGTTGTTTGGGTTTAGTTGTGGTTTTTTTGGGCTGTTGTGTTGTTTTATTTGTAACCACGGTTTTCCTCCGCCACAAGTGAGGGTTTTCATTAATTTGAGTTGAGGTCAGTCTTTGACCTCTGTCTCTTTTTCAAAAAAAATCTTGAGAAGCAGGAGTGAACTCTAGCTCTGGAGAGAATGAAGTGTCTAGGGGTAATTCTAAACTCCATGACCACCGAGCTTCTTGCTCGGGATGGATGTGCTCCCCCTGAAGTGAGGTGGGAGTAAAATAAGGAGAATTTTCGAAAAAGGTGACATCCCTGGAGGTGTAGGATTTCTTGGTGAGGGGACAATAACAACGGTAACCGTTCTTTGTTGGGGAATATCCTAGGAAAACTATTTTTATGGCTCTAGGATCTAGTTTACTCCAGTGTTTGGAGTGTACGTGGACAAAGGCAGTGCAGCCAAAAACTTTGACTGGGAGAGTATTGGTGGAAGTGTGAGGGTAGAGAGATCAAAAAATGGAGTATGGTGTTTTGAACTGAAGGGGCCTACTGAGAAGGCGATTAATGAGATAAGTAGCAGTAAAGACAGCGTCACCCCAAAGATATTTTGGAACATGCATATTGAACATAATGGCATAGCTACTTCTAAGAGATGGCGATTTTTTCTTTTGGCCACTCCATTCTGTTGTGGAGTATCTACACATGGGCTTTGATGAACAATCTCATTCTGTAGAAGATAGGGACCGAGGGTGGAATTGAAATATTCAGTACCATTATCAGTACGAAGCGTCCGAATAGACGTTTGGTATTGTGTTTCGATCATTTTGTGGAAATTTTGGAAGACTTGGTAGGTTTCGGATTTGTGCCTAAGTAGATAAACCCAAATGATTCGTGTATGATCATCAATGAATGTGATAAACCAACACTTACCAGAGGAGGTAGTGACCTTTGACGGACCCCACAAGTTAGTGTGAACAAGAGAAAAGAGGCTGGATATAGTTTGTGAGGAAACAAAACGCAAGTATGTTTAGAAATTTGGTAGACATCATGTTGAAAATCAGCAACCTTTTTATTGATAAACAAAGACGGAAATAAGTGTTTTAAATATAAAAAACTTAGATGTCCAAGTCGACAATGTCACAACATAATTGCTCGAGAATTTGAAGAATAAACAAAATTAGACATAAAACTTGAAGCCAAACAATGCAAAGGAGGTTGCTCTTTAGGCGGATGTTGAAAGAAATAAAGTCTGTAACGAATCCTAGCACTGCCAATCATCCTCCCCAATGATAGATCTTGAAATTGACAAGAATTTGAGAGAAATTTAGCAAGATAGTGATTATCATAGGTCAATTTCTGAACTGAGATTAAATTGCATTTTAATGAAGGAACGTGAAGTACTGAATTAAGAAGTAAATCATAAGACAATTTCTTGGTGCCAATTCCTGCAATAGGTGAGTGAGTTCCATCTACAATTTTAACACTAGAGGTAGTAGAGCAGGGACAATAGGTAAACCTGTCATGTGATCAGTTGCGCCAGAATCGATGATCCATGGTGTATGGAAAGCAGAAGAAGAATTACCAGAGTGTGCAACAGACGCACTATGAGATTCGGGACCAAACTTGGGTTTCATGGAGGATTGACTGAGGAGCGTGTATATTTGTGCAAGTTGTTCCTGACTGAACGACGGGGCAGCAGGAGTGCTCGGATTGGTACCATCCGCAGTCCGAGTTTGATAGGCCTTTTTGTCATTCTGGCGACTACGAGTCCAATTTGATGGTTTTCCATGAATTTCTCAACAAGTGGAGCGAGTGTGGCCATGACGTTGACAGTGATCACACCAATGTCGTTCCCCCTTACGATTAGGTCAAGGGTCAGGCTTGGATCTACCAAATGGTGGTGGGCCAGACTTAGAGACAAGGCAGAGCTTTCAACAGTGGGCAATTCTGGAGTGGTGAGCATGATGCGACAACGTGCTTCTTCCCGTCTGACCTCAGAGAAGGCTTCTTCAGTGTCAGGAAATAGAGAACGACTAACCAAACGACCCCAAACTTTATCAAGATTACTGTTCAACCCAATAAGGAATTCAAAGACCCGCTCGTTTTCTCATTGTTGGCGCTGGAATGTGGTGCAAGTAGCACATAAAGGAGTGGTATCCAGATACAAATCGAGTTTCTGCCACAGGTCTTGTAAATCTGAGAAATATTGGGTTATAATGTGAGTACCTTGCTTGATTTCTTTGAGTTTTGTACGAATCTCAAAAATCTGGGAGGCATTCCCAAGGTCAGAGTGCATCTTCTTAGCAGCATCCCAGATCTCCTTAGCAGTCTTAAAAAATAAATACCTGAGACTGAATTTTGGATCCATCGAATTAATAAGCCATACAAGGATAATAGAATTCTAAATCTGCCATACCTTATAAGTAGAGTCGGTCAGAGGAGTGGCAGGAAGGTCACCGGTGAGGTACCCAAGTTTGTCACGCCCACAAATAACCAATTTTACCGACTGTGCCCATTGTAGATAATTCCTACCATCAAGTTTGTGAGTTGTTATGTGCAGAGCGTTGTTGCCATGACTGTAAATCTGGCCCATGGAGCTAGAGGACTGATTGTGGGCTTGAGTTTGGACTGTAAGTTGAGTGGGCCCACTAGATTGGGAGGAAACCTCTTCATTGCTTGACATTATTGGAGATAATGGGTTGAACAAGTTTTTTATTTATTTTATTTTTTTTGAAAAAAAAACGTGGGCCAAGGAAAAATGAGGACAAGTCGAACGAGGGCATCAAGGAAGCCGAACAGAAGACTGGGTGAATGCAAACAGGTCTGAGGGCTTGGAACTTCGCTGGAGAAGAAAAGATGTCGCCGAACTGAGAGGAAAAGATTGGGAACGACGAACAGAGGTCGGAGAGCTACGCCTGCGCCTAAGAGTGATGCCGGTCTGGACGAGGACGTCGAACGAAGCTGATGAACAGAGGGTTAGAGAGCCTGCGCCTGAGAGTGATGCTGGTCTGGACAAGGACGACAAACGGAGGTACGCCGGAATAGAGTTGCAGATGTCGCCTGGAGCCGAAGAGGTCGCCGGAACCCTAACAGAATGATCGGACTGGACAGGGGTGATGGACCCGATCGAAAAAAAAAAGAAGGAAAGAGCCTTACAGCTCTGAAAGCATATCAAAGTCTATAAGAGAAATATGTTTTCTTATTTTTGTGTATTATTACAATCGGTGAACACAACCCTATTTATACAATTTTTACTTAATCCTCTTAATTACATGATAATCAACAAATCACAAAAATAGCTACAAATCATCTAAAATAGGAAAACTAATATTTTACAATTACAACCAAATCGTGAGATTTGATTTTCTTTGATTCTCTTATCTATCAACAAATCTTTTACTTCAAATTCCTGTGCTAGCATACCTTTAAGTTCGTCTTGCTCTCCATAATCATCACTTGTTATTATCATGTCATCGTCATAAACAATGAGGACAATCACCTTACCCTTGTGAGTGTTTGAAAAACAGGGTATGATCTGATTGAGTTTGTCTGTATCTATGCCTTTGTATCACTTGATTAAATATTTCAAACCACGCTCTTGGAGATTGTTTTAGGCCATATAAAGATTTTTTCAGATGACATACATTCTCTATTCCATATCTATCTTCGAATCCTGGAGGAATTTTCATAAAAACTTCTTCCTTTAAATGTCTATTAAGAAAAATATTTTTGATGTCTAGTTGTTTTAAGGGCCAATCTAGGTTGGCAGCAATAGATAATAGAACTTTTGCAGTGTTTAACTTCACAACAAGAGTGAATGTCTCATTGTAATCCACGCCATATGTCTGAGTGAACCCTTTTGCAACTAATCTTGCTTTGTACCAGTCTACTGTTCCATCAGCTTTGTGTTTAATTGTAAACACCCATTTACACTCCACTACATGCTTATCTCTAGGTCGATTGACAACTGTCCATGTGGTGTTGGCTTCTAATGCCTCAATTTCCTCATACACTGCTTGCTTCCACTCAATCTGTGCAAGAGCCTCAATAATATCCTTAGGAATTGCCACTTGCTCAACTTTTGATAGGAAAGTTTTGTAATGAGGAGTGAGTTTACTATAACAGACATATCTAGACATTGGGTGTTAAGTACAGCTTCAAATTCCCTTTCTTTTGACAATAGGTAGCTCAGACTCAGGTTCAACCATGCTGGAAGACTCAACATTACTTACATCAGGAGTACATGGATCAAATTCATGAGATGTTGGAGCATTAGTTGACTGTATTACTTGATGGGTGTTTTATCGCAGAGAGTAGACTAAGAGTTCCTTAGTCTTAGGTGGCTGAGATTGTTGCTACTCAGAAGAGTTTTGAAACTCTGAAATTTTAGGAATAGTTGTTGGAAGACAAGTAACCCAACTAGAAACTTCACTCACTGTCCCTCCCTGAAGTGAAAGGTTGGGATAAAAGGGTTGTTCTTCATGGAATGCAACATCTACTGAGACATACATATGACGAGTAGGGGGGTGATAACACTTGTATCCTTTGTTAGTAGATGAGTAACCCAAAAAAACGCATTTAAGGGCTCTGGGATCAAACTTGGATCGGTTTGGGCCAAGAACATGAACAAAGAGACACAACCAAACATTTTCAAGGGGAGATTAGACACCAGCAGTGTATTAGGATATACTTTGAGAAGTATGGATAGAAGAGTGTGAAATTTCAACACTTGAAAGGGCATTCAATTTGATAAGATAGACAGCTGTAAGAACAGCTTCATCCCAAAAGTGTTTCAGAACTGAGGTTGTGAACATAATTGCTCTAGCAATTTCTAATATGTCTATTTTAGCGTTCAGCAACCCCATTATGTTGGGGTGTGCCTGCACATGAACTTTTGTGAATGATGTCACGAGAAAGAAGATAATCACCTAATATTGAGTTAAAATATTCAGTGTCATTGTCTATGTGTAAGACTTAGATATTTGCATTGAATTGATTTTTGATCATAGAGTGAAAACTTTTAAAAGTCATGGCCTCATCATATTTGGATTTAAGCAAAAATATTTAACTAACACGTGTGTGATCATTAATAAAAGTAATAAACCATTTTCTAGATGGACCCCATATATCACTATGAATGAGATTAAAATGTTGAGTTGATTTGTAAGGTATAGAACGAAAAACAGCACGTGTATGTTTTGCCAATTGACAAATGTCACAATGAAATAAGCTCAAGTCTTTATTCCGAAACAACTTACGAAATAAATGTTTCAAATATGAAAAACTAGGGTGGCTTAGCCTATAATGCCACCGAATATGTGAGGAAATACAACTAGAAATAAAAGCTTTATCAACTTGAGCAAGAGGAGACAGATCAAAGTAATACAGCTCGCTACATGCCTCTGCATTCCCAATCATCTTCCCTGAGGACATATCCTGAAAAATTACATCCAAGTGATGAGAAAGAGGCAAAACATTGCTGATCATGGGTTATTTTATTGACCGAAAGAAGATTACAAGAAAGATTGGGAACATGAAGAACATCATGTAGTATAATGGAAGATGATAACTGTATAGATCCTTTACCAGCCACAGGAGAAAGAGAACCATCAGCAATTTTAATTTTGTGAGTAGGCAAGGAGCATAAGTTGTAAAGTGACTAGACTGACCAGCCATGTGGTCCGAAGCCCCTGAGTCTACTATCCAGGCAGATTTTTTAGCATTGACGGCAGCGGAGGTACCTTGAGTGGAACTAGACAAAGGATCAGATGTGGAAGCATTGGTTGCCGTGTTCAATAGCTGATGGAGTTGAGTGATTTGGGCAGGAGAGAAAGGGAAAGCCTCGGATGGTGCAACTGTCATGGCCTGGCTGTCAGAATAGTTCCAAGAAGAGGAACAAGGCTTCCAATCAGCAAGTTTCCCATGAATCTTCCAACATGTCTCCTTGGTATGACCAACTTTACTACAGTGGGTACACGAGGGACGATCACGATGAGTCCCTCGAGAGTTATCACCATCACTAGAACGTTGGGCAGCAAGGGAAAATTATTCAATTTCAGTAGAAATAGGAGAACCCAGCATGACTCTTTTCCGACTCTCCTCCCTACAAACCTCTGCAAAAGCTTCACGAATGGTGGAAAGAGGATTTTTCCCCAAGAGATGACCACGTACCTCATCTAGGTCTCGATTAAGTCCATGAAGAAAATAAAAAAATCTCTTTACCAAGAATTTTTTGATAAAAAGCATCAATAGAACATTTCCATTCAGGAACATTAAATAGATCAATCTCTTGCCAAAGATTACAAAGAACACCATAATATAATAATGAGTTACCATAATAGTGCATTGTCGCTGGTCCCGAAGACTAGACTTGAGTAGAATTCTCCAAATCCGAGAAGGTGCAAGTGCAGGAGCAGCAATAGCACCATTCAGATATCCCAAGCGTCCACGTCCACGTCCACGTAGGTACATCTTCACAGATTCGACCATTGCAAGAAGTTCTGATCGTTCAACTTGTGGATAGTGATTTGTAGAAAGTTTTGGTGATCAAATGGAGAGGGAGAGGCATCGGAAGAACCCTTGCTGATGGTGGAGTCGGCTGAGTTATCATCAGTGATGGAGGCCGTGGTAGGTTGTTTGGTGAAATCAGGTAAGGTGGCCATGAGAAATAAGAGAAAGCTTCAATAGGGACATAAGGAGGCTGGGATTTCTAGTACTAGAAAAGAAGGCAGGTGCGATTTCTATGGCTCAAGTACCATGTAGAAAATAGCTTTTGATATTTTATTTCTTAAGAGCTATGCCATTTAAGTAGACATTGTACAACCTATAGACAAATTTGGTATTGAATACCGAATATTCTAGGGTAAATTTAACAAACCTAAAATCACATAAATAAGGAAACAAACTATTATATACAGCTTGGTTACTTATTCTAGAGGATACTGAAATAATAAAAATTAATATATATTTTCTACATCTACTGCTCCAAACTCTAGTAGCAATCTCCACCCTTCATGGTGCACTCTTTGCCTCATGGCTCTGAGTGACACTTTAGTTTTACAAAGTCCTAGTTCTCCTATCAAGATTATTGTTATCCTCCCTAAAGTAGACTTTATAGCCAACACTTGCCAATTGACTTTCATGACTCCTAATTTAAATAGCCATTACATTCCCAATATGACATCTTCGATGCTCAACTTCAATGGTATAAAGTTTTTGACTACTTCGATCTTTGAAAGTGAAAACATAACTTCTTTACAAATTCCCAATGTGCTAACTGTTGCACCAGTGCCCATAAGGACTTTGTATATGGTTGTCGTGATTGGTAAGTTTGAGAATTGAACAACTTCTTTACAGAGAAAATTGTGTTACTCCGCAATCCACCAATAACATGACCATTTGCTACTCAATTTCCCCTCATATTTTCATTGTACATTGGTCAGCAACCCCCACAACAGAGTTCGTGGGAACTTTTATACATTTTGTTTCTTCATTTGCTTCTTTTTCCTCTTTCATTATCTTTTAGTTCTTCAGGTGGACAATTGTCGTCGATAATAAGAACCTGTAACTTTCAATTGCAAACATGGCCTAGAGAGTATTTTTCTTCACATCGGAAACACAATTCTTTCTCTCGTCAGCTTTGCTATTATGCATCTGTGGAGCAGTGGTACCCCATTGGTTGGAGATTTTTTCTTCACATCGAAAACACAATCCTCCTTGTCAGCTTTGCTATTCAGCATTTGAGTAGCGACAGTACCTTATTGTCCGACGTGTCATTGATATCTTCCTTGGCACCAAGTTCTTGTTCTATCATGACCATTTGCTGTTCGATTTCCCCTCATATTTTCATTGTACATTTAGTAAGTAAACCCCACAACAGTGTTCACGGAAACTTTTATACATTTTGGTTCTTCATTTACTTCTTCCTCTAATGCATCATCTTTTAGTTCTTCAGGTAGACAATTGTCAATGATAATAAGAACCTGTAACTTTCAATTGCAAACATGGCCTAGAGAGCATTTTTCTTCACATCGGAAACACAATCCTTTCTCTCGTCGACTTTAATATTATGCATCTATGTCGTAGTGGTACCCCATTGGTTGGAGATTTTTTCTTCACATCGGAAACAAAGTCTTCGTCAGCTTTGCTATTCGGGATGAGTAATGATAGGAATTTAGATGTGAAAATGGCTATTAAGCCTTGACTATTGATATTCAATCTTAGAAATACAAGATAAAGGAAGATAGTAGGGAAAATTCGAGGAGCCCCTAAGCCTCCCAATGAATTTCAAGGAATTCCCGCAATTACAAAATAATTTCACACTCCACTACAAACCTGTCTTCTTCTATTTAAAAACTCTCCACAACTAAAGTATTCCTAACACATTCTAGAACCATCTCAATCCCCTCCCTTTTGCCACCTAAACTATACAACTCATCCAGCTGTCATGGCTAATACAATCCATATCCCCTATCCTAACACTACTCCCCTCCCCAAAAGTCACCTTGTCCTCAAGATGATGGAAGTGATTAACAACATATTCTCTAGTACAAGGGATTGTAGGGGCTGCAGTCATTGCCGCCCAAAGATATGTTGAGGAATGCTGCAAATTTTGAATTCTCTGCCATAGGAAAAGAACAAGGAACAAGAAATGACTGCTATGCTTGTACAGCCTAGTACCACAACCCATTGTAATTGTTGTAGGTCTCACCAATTGACAACACATATAGTCAAAAATAGTAAACCCACTAAAACCATGAGCATGTCTCAAAATTAGTGCATCAGTACAACAATTAGTGCTAGGCATGTTGTTACCCCCAAAAATCAAGTACCTTGATACCACTCTAGGAATTGCCCCAACCCAGACACCAACTGAAGCCAACCAAAAGCATGTAACATTTGTGGAGCCACCATATGAGGACCAAGACACAACAACACATGTAGGCAAAAATGATTGATTCCAAAGAATAAATCCCGTAACCAAAATGACTCATATTTACCCGTAATTCCATTGGACTCGATCGTTGAAGTCATAGCACAAATAGCACCATAAATTGAAAATAAATGCTTTCTCTACTCCATTAGTCTAGCGATGCCCAATAATAGCAGTCCCAGATATCATTAATTAGTTGCCCAAGCCAAATTGAAAACATGAAATGAGCAGTATAATTGGCCCTATGCCATACGAAATACCTGTTTGTGCAACTCATATTTTAAAAACTTGGCTCTGTAAGAAATTCTCACAAAGGCATCTTCCTCTATCAAAAATCCAGTGGTTAACCAAAGGAGAAACTCCCACATTAATGTCCACTTTGGCAGCTGCTGAGTGGACAAAGAACAATTAAATGGAAGGAAGTGCAAACGTAGCTCACTGAAAGAGAGCCCATATGGTGGAAAAAAAATCCCTTCCCATCGCGAAGCTCTTGAATCTATCGTCCCCTGTCAAAGGCCCAACACCGTAGTCGCTCCTAGTTTGGCACTTGGCATAGGTGAGTGGAAAAGAATAGGCGAAGTAAGGCTGCAAGAGCACGATTAGGTTGTTGAATACGATTGTCTCTCCCTTGACTCAAAACAAATGATGCACAGGCCTGTAAACTTAGCCCTAAATATTAGGCCTGAAACCTACTTAGGCCCATGATGTTGGACTTTGTACCAAGATAGGAAAAAATTAGATGGGTCGTATCTTGGGCATCAGTAGGGTATGTGACGTGCCCAACCCTGCATTCATGCCCACTCCACTTAGACGGAAACAATGGCGCCCCTGACCTCTCCGAGAACGACCAACCATGCAGCTCCTTCGGAAATGAGTTGCGACTCTTGTGAGTGTCCCCCACGTAGACCAAGTCGAAGGAACGTCGTGCCCGAAATTGACCCTGCCAGCTAAGAACTTCAACCCAACTCAGAGAAGGTAATCTAAGAGAGTCTCCCACGCAAGTGGTATCTAATGGAGCGAAGAGTGCCTTCTCCAATCCCGGTACACTGAGATTCGACTTCGACGATCAATCATTGCACTCACCTCGTCGATCCACGATAAGTCCAGAAGCAGCAATGACCATTTCCTTGACTGTGTCGGATGACCCAAATGGTTTCACGTGTCTCGCGGACACCATACTGGTAGTTGAATTCACTGTTGCCCCAACATGTACTATTCCCTTAGCGTGTTCGTAGTCGTCATTCGTGTTCCCAATGGTCGTCACTTGATCGACTCCTTCCTCTAGCGCCACTGATTGCTGCAGCGATTCGAGTCCCTTGCATTGAAGCAGGTGAGTTAGGTGACCAATAGTGAAATCGAGCTTCTTATAGAGTCTATGAACATCCGATTTGATCATGTCCATTTCCTTTGGAAATTGTTGAAACTCAAATCTGATTTCCAAGATCACTCGACGAAAATCAGATTGAATCGACTCCAAACGATCATCCAATTCTCCTACTGGTGCCTGGTTCTTTTGTCATACTTGCACATCACTTTTCTTTGGGCCCATTGAGGATCGAAGTCTCTGATACCACTTTGATAGGAATTTAGATGTGAAAATGGCTATTAAGCCTTAACTATTGATATTCAATCTCAGAAATACAAGATAAAGGAAGATAGTAGGGGAAATTCAAGGATCCCCTAAGCCTCCCTATGAATTCCAAGGAATTCCCACAATTACAGAATAATTTCACACCCCACTACAAACCTTTCTTCTTCTATTTATACACTCTCCACAACTAGAGTATTCCTAACACATTCTAGAACCATCTCAATCCCCTCGCCACCTAAACTATACAATTCAGCCAGCTGCCATGGCTAATACAATCCACATCCCCTATCATAACAAGTAGCGGCAGTACTCCATTGTCCGACGTGTCATCAATATCTTCCTTGGCACCAAGATCATGTTTTATATTTCATATCGTTTTCTCGTTGTTGCTAATGTGGATGTTGTACATAATATATTTTCGTTAAATCTAGGGCTGGTATAAGCGAGACCATGCCCATTACTCTTGCTCCATGATCCATTGGAATTAGATCCGACCCATGTGGCTTGTAATACCCTACTTTTTTCCAGACTAATTGTGTCGTCTCCATCATTTCAATCAAGGACTTCAGCTTAATTATTTTAACCTAATCACTAATGGAAGACTTCAACCCTTTAAGGTAAGTGCTTTCCAATACTTCTTCCAAGAGATTATTTAATGGTGAAGCCAAGATTTCCAATCTATATTGGTAATCTTCTATTGTTGTTTCTAGAAAGATTGCCAAGAACTTTTCATGAAGTGTTCCTTCCAAGCTTGAACAGAATCTAGTCAAGAACGTTGATTTAAATTCTGCCAAACTCAAAAAATTCCTTGACTTCAATGTATTGGAACCAACCAAGCCAAAGTTTTCCCTTCCATGCTCAGTGTTACTGTCTCCATCTTCTCCCCTTCAGTTATTTAGTTGATCAAGAAATATCTATCAGCCCTAAATACCCATCCATCTAGGTCAAGTCCATTGAAAACGAGCAACTCTAATCTCTGATAGGGTCTGGCTTCAACCACTTCACACATTGTTCCATTTGTCACTACCATTGCTTCAACAATCACCAACTGCCCGTGAAGCTGAACTCACTCCTTGCTGGACTAATAGTTCCAAATGAGCCATCATTTATCCCATCATCTTCTCTATATTGGTGAAGTTGTTGCTAAATTTGCTGGCATTTAATTTACTTCAGACCTAAAATAGCTCCAATACATAGACCTGTCCAAAAACCTCAAGGAATTTGAGAGCCTAGTCTCTCCCCAACTCACTCCCAAAATCTCAATATACCAATTGATAAGGAAACACACGCGCGCACACACATATCCAATAAAAAAACGTTCAACTTGTCCAAAAACCTCAAGGAATTCGAGAGCCTAGTCTCTCTCCAACTCACGTCCAAAATCTCAATAATCACTTCTGTAGCGCGTTGTCTTTCCTATAATAATCAGCCACCCAAAACTTCAATAAAAACTACGTAACGAACCCTTTTAGACAACCAAAGTTGATATGTCCATGTCACCATCTCTCTTTTTACGTCTAACATAGGAGTATTTAGTAATTGGTCTATCAAACACAGTATGCATGTTGCTCAACAACAGAATTAAATAAAAAAATAAAAATAAAAATTCATGTTCTAACACATTACCATATTGAAGAGATATTTACTGAGGGAGAGAGAGGTAGAGAAAGAAGCTTTAATTAAGAGGGGGTGGAAAAACTAACCACGCTGATCAAAGACGAATGCAAACAAAGCAAAATACTAATTTGTAAACATATGTGAAACAAAAGTTTTCAGCAGCAAAATGAACCTACAACCTTATAGAAAAGAGGTCCAGAATCATGTGATCCCCACATCATAAAAGGAATAGACAAAATCTTATTCCTAACTGAAAGTTTAAATGAAACACTAAAACTCTTAAACACCAACACCAAACATCTTTAGCAACTGTTCAAATATGCCTAATATATTAGTTGCAATATAATAGAGTGAGTTAGGCTTAATGTGCTGAGTTGTAATTATTTGTATTTCCCTTAGTGGCTGAGTTGCACTTAATTAGTTGGGATCATTATATTTCGTTAGTCCAAGAGGGTCTGGCTTAGCGTAAATATTAGATGAACCTCTCTAGGAAAGGCATCTGATTATTTGTGAATTGGTGTAAGAGTATAACTCTTGGGAGATATCCAAGTGCTCGAAGAAGACTTGGAAGTTTTGTAACTCAGTGTTGGTTTCAATAAAGATTCTATTCTACCCTATCTTTGGATACTAGGGTCTTTCAGCAACACTGATGAAATGAATCATAACATACCAATGTTTCCAGTCCAACCATTTTAAATTCATTTTCGATCACTGTCTCGTCCTCAACAAGCACAACATCACCAACCTGCAGAAAGTAACATATTGAGTAATGAATACTCTATAGGAACACTTTTAATTTGAGCAAAAAAAGAAAAGAGTCAAGAATACTAACATTGCTTCTCATAACGGTAGAATAATACAGATTAAAAAAAAGAGGATGCATAAAAGGAAAATATTTTATAAATAAATTACAACCCTGTTATAATTTTACTTAATGCTCATCTATCCATCTAGCCCAAGTTACATTTTCTTCTATTTTTATATAAAAGAAAAGATAGCAAGAATCAGAGGGAAAATATCCGATTACATAGACATAAATAAGCTGAAATTAAACCAAAACCTACATGGTTTCAAATGAAAGAACCTAAATCAACTAAGCTAACAAACATCAATGGAGTTTGGAACAAATGAAACAAAGAATTATATGAGATATCTATACAATACAACATTCATAATAGGTTTGCTAGGACTTGTCACAACACCGTACCGAGCCAGAAGGATGTGAAATAGAATACATAAACTTACTTGTCTAACATCCTCGAAAAGAAAACGTTCAGACTCCCCAGAGAGCAAGCTTGGCCTCACTTCTACGAACAATACAATCCACTGGAAACACGCACATATATGTATATTATGTATATATATATATTAAAAAATCCCCAAAAAACACAAATTAAAAATATTTACAGTACTAGAATGCTTACAGAAGTGGTGTCAACCCAAAGCTGAGAAACGAAGCCTAAAGCCAAAGCATTTCGTATGCTGATGACTTGCTTCGCTAGCAAGTTCGACCTCCTTATCACTTGTCTGCCATTCTTAATCCCAAATCTTCCACTAGCCATAGTCAACTTCTCCTCACCATCACCATTCTCATCCTCCAATTTCACCTTACGCTTTCCAATTTCCTTCTCATCTACCACCCCACCCTTCAACTCCAAAAACTCCGAAGAAATCTGCTTTTCTTGTCTTCGAGGCGTCTCGAAATCGAAATAGTCCTCCTCGTCTTCGTCCCCAGTAAACCCATGATAATTCTCCGAGCCTAACACCTTCGTCTTGTAAATAGACCCTACACTGCGAATGCACAAAAACGAGATGTCGTTTCTAGTAGCATTGTATAGCTTCTTCCAAGGGTTTGAAGAATGAAAGGATTTGGCAATGGGTCTGGTTGAAAGAGCTAATTCACTAATATTAGTGACGGAAACTGAGATCGGGGAGGAAGGAAGGCAGGCACACATGGTTTTGTGCTTCTGCTTCTGTGACTGGCTGGCTATATGTTATGGCTCTCGCCGATATTGTTACTATGGATTAGGAATTAGGATTACGTTGACAAACAGAGGCAACACGGTGAAACTATGCGTTTCGTTAATAGATCAAGGAGGGGAAGATGATGAGTTCAAAATTATGTCTTAAAGAAGAGATTATAATTGTGCATGACAATATTTATTTTGCATCTTATTTACAAAAATACCCTATCCTGTTTAATTTACAACTTTACCGTTTATGGTATACCGTTTTTTTCAAATTTTTTTGGTTTTTTTTTCCAATTTTATTTTTTTTTTTTATTTTTTTTTATCCTTAACTTCAAAAATCTTTTATGGCAGCACTAGTCGTAGGTTGGGCTAAAAAATATAGTATCATCGCAACCTAATTTTTGTCCTTGCCTGACAAAATGACCAGAATACAAAACAATATTTTAGTTTATTTTTATATTTTGTTAACCAAAAGTATCTAAATTTTAAAATTAAACAAAATTTAATATACCAAAATTTGTATTTTTATTTTACATTTAAAATATATCATATACTATTCTAAACAATTTTAAAAATATTTTAGAAACATTTCAAGTAACTTTTTTTTTAAATAAGATATTATTTGGTAACTTTTAAATTGAACAGGAGAATACTCTTTTTGGTAACTCACTAAGTTTGTTGGTTGCTTTAAATTTATAGCATACCCAAAAATTTAGTCATATATCAAAAGGTAACCAATTATTATCTTAAATTATTTTAAAAGCAACGAAAATGTAGCTTTTAAAAATAATTATGCAGTATACTAAATAGTATCATTTTCTAATAAGTTATTCATGGTAACTTGGACTTACAGGAATAACTTTTATTCTGTATGATAATTAATTAATTTCTAAATAGACTTGAAGGTAATGTAAGAGTATATTAAATAATAAGACATGTAAATTACATGAGTGGCTAAAAAAGTATATTAGAAGTTTTCATTTAAAAGTTACTATGTAGTTTACTAAATTAATATTTATTAATAAATTATATGGTAACTTATTATACTATATGACAACTCATTAGTTTCTGAAATAAATTTGAAGGTTAGCAAAATGTATCTTAAATAATAAGATACCATGATATAACCTAAAAATAACTAATTGATATATTAAGATGTCTACAAATAAGTTTTGGAGGTAACCAAAAGGTACTGGAATAATATGACCTAAAAAAAGTGACAAATTTGTATCTTATCAGTATTGTAAGCAAACAAAATATAATTTCTTACAACCTAGAAAAACAAAAAAAATTAGGAAAGCAGGATTTCCCATTTTTTTTCAAAATCCAGTATGTGTATGCTGACGTGGTGATAAGGTCATTTTTGTATTAATATTTGATAAGTTTTTCTATGCTTAGATGGTGTATTGATAGCATTTTTAGTAGTTTTAACTTAGTTTCGTGACTCTACAACATATATTCTACATTGCATTTTATGATAATAAATCTGACATTTTGATGGCGAGTGTAGTTTATGAATCATAGGTTGAAAAAGACTCGCTGAGATGAGGTTAAAATGAAGTTTTAGGAGCATTTCAAGCTTTTGGGATTAAAGTGTTGAAGTGGCGGAAGTATACAAGCTCTCTAAGTTCGAGAATTGAAAAAATTGAAGATAGGCTGCAGCCCGAAAAAATTCAGGACGCGACACTTTAATTGGAATTGACATTTCACATTTCATGTTCCAGACAAGCCGCTGCCCAGATTTTTCAAGACGCTGCCTACTGTGAAGAAAAGTGAAGTTGGGCTGCTGCCCAGATTTTTCAGGTCGCGCCCTACGTGATCAGTTTTGCCTATATTATGTTTGAGTAATGATATGTGCACCCAAAATATGCACCCAAACATTACACACAGTGACGTGTCACTGCTTTTTAAAACAGTGGGTCCCAGTTTTAATTAATATGATTGGCTAGTCCAACCTGCCACATCACTGTGTGTGATGTTTTGGTGTATATTTTGGGTGCACATATCATTACGCATTCTGTTTTAGGTCGCAGCACGTAGAAATTCAGGTTGCGGCATGTGACGTTGTTTTTAGATTTTTAATTACATTTTAAAAATAATTTAAAGGAGACTATAAAACATTATTAGGATTAATTTGAGAGTAAGTTTTTATGACGGTTTTTTGGAGAGAAAAAGACTCAGAAAGGGCTGGAGAGAAGACTATAACACTACAACACCATTGTTCATCAATCTAGTTTCTTTTCTTCCCTTAATCTCTTTAATGTTAATTATGATTACTATTATAGAGCATGTTCTTTTTAGGTTAAGGGTTAATTCAAAACCCAAGACATGAATTCTTGATTGTTGATAATGAGTATTATTCTTTAATTTCTCTCGATATTAAATTGTTTATATTTTTTCTAATTGAATGTTGTGAATTTTGTGATTTCTTGTTAGGTGGCCAACTAATTAAGGTTGTACATTGCTCAATTGTAATCTTAGAATTACTGCTCACCTAATAATTTAGGATTCTAAGTGTGTGTGATAAATTACAATTAATAGTAATGTCAAAAGAATTGTTGATTGTGATGAAAAATAGAACCTAGGTTAAATGGATTATATGCTTCATTAATTTATTGTCTAGATTAACTTGTCTCCATAGGACTTAATATTTTACTTAAGTTAAATAGAATGTATGCTTCATAGATTTATTGCTTGGCTAAAAGAGTTAATTATTGAGCGCTTCGCCTTGATTACTTGTAATAGGGAGACTGAGATAATTGTCTGCTTCAGCGTTATCTACGGGGTTAATAGTTTAATTGAGAAATTTGAATAATATTTATTATTAGTGATTTGGAATGATTTTTGAGGGTGGAGATTAACCTTTAATTGTTTCTTATTATCCTAATATCAATCTTTATTTGCTTTCTAGTTTATGTTATTTAATTTTGAGTTCAAAATCTAAATCTCCTTTTAAGTCTTAGTGCTAATTATTGAATAATAAAGTGAACAATAGTCCTTGTGGGTTCTGTAATGCCCCGAATTCTCCGATATGGTTTAGTGGCGGTTTAGTTGGCCGGGAGGGCCGTAATTGTTTAATTACGCCATTAATGAATATATGCATGTTTATGTGAATTATATTATGATATAATGATATATGCATGCATGTGGGTCCACATTTGATATATTATGCTGTTTTGATAATTTGGCCTACTGAGGGTAAATTTGTGTATTTGGGTGCATGATGTGATTTGTGAATGAGATTCCATTATTATGGAGATATATTCGAGCTATTTGGCATGAGATGGTTATTTTTAATGGATTAGCGGTTTTGTCATAACGGGGTCAATTTTGGGGTAATAGAAATGTTTATTTGATGATAAATTGGGAGTTATTGAGATCAGGGTGAAATTCTGGAAGTTTTGACTATAATGTCCTCGGGGGTGTTTTCGGGACCCCGAGCACTAGGTTTTATTTGAGGTTACTTAAGCTTGAAGTAGCTGTCAGATAGAACGTACGATAAGAAAAACCTCCCGTTCTCCCTTTTCAAAGTTCGTTTTACCGTTTAAGCATATTTGAGGACATCTCGAGTTCTAGGAGTCGGAATCGAGCGAGGATCGAGGCATAGCGATCCTAGGAAAGATTAGAAGCCTCTTGACTGAAGGATTCGACAGAAAACAACCCAATCGAAGGTAATCGAAGTTTAAAGTTTTGAGTTTTTAGAGTTTCTAAGCTTTGAATTGGACTTTGTGAATTATTGTGTTTTCGATTCGTTTGAGCCTTGGGTTTTGAGGGTTTTGATGCATGGGGAAGCTTGGGAACCTTACTTTGATGATTGGGGAAGGTTTAGGGTTGATTTTAGAGGTTTTGAGATGTTGAAAACGTGTTTGAGAATGGCCCAGGGGTGGGGGCCGCGGCTCTGTTCTTGGGCGCCGCGGCCCTTGCTCGATGAAGAAGGAAGGGTTCTGTTTGCGCTGGGCGCCGCAGCCCTTGGGTTGGGCGCCGCGGCGCTTGCCTCTGGAATTTCTGGGGGCCGCGGCTCAGGTGCAGGGTTGAGCCCATTTGCATGTTTTGACCCCGGAATCATGGTTTTAGGCCTCGGGATCACTCCTACTACCCGGATTAGTGAGGATTGATGTCTCGGAGGCTAAATCTTGGTTTGTGAACCCTTGATTATCATGTTATTGATGGTATCCTATAACGTGTTGTGATTAGGTAACCGCTGAAGGACTAAAAGCTAAATCATTCTCAAGGGTCGTTATTTTGTTCATTCTAGCTCGAACCAGAGGTAAGAAAACTGCACCCCAAGTATGACATGCATGGATATTCATGAGGCATGTTGGTTGTATAAATATGGACATGGATTGAATATAGAATGCTTAGCATATGTTGCTCACTTGTGCATGGTACCGACTCATTAGTCAGATTTGGCAAGGGTGCTAGTATCAACTGTGAAGCTGTGACTTATTAGTCAGGTTCGGCAGTGGTACTGGGCACTGGTCACGTTGCGCTGACTCATTAGTCAGAACGGCCTTAGTGTGTTAACGCAAGCCAACAAATATTAGATCTAATCGACTATCTGCATTGAATGAATCAAAGAGCATTAATGCCAGACCGACCTCAAGGTCAATAAATGAAATAAGCGCTTGGAGGCTAGTGGCTTACCTAGCAGCCACTCTCCCACTTGAAACAGTGACATGCTTGTCAGTCACTCAATATGGGTTACCAGAACCTGTTGAAGGCTAGTGGCTTACCTAGCAGCCACTCTTCCATTTGAAATAGTGACATGCTTGTTAGTCACTCAGTATGGTTTATCAAAACCTCAAGTGATATTCACTCATTTGTTTGAAAGCTTTATGCTCAGTGTGATTATAATGATAATCGTTTGATAATGTTTACATATAATGTTATGTTTTCTTGCTGGGCTTTGGCTCATGGGTGCTATGTGGTGCAGGTAAAGGAAAAGAAAAGCTCACCTAGCCTTGAGTGGAGAGCTTAGGTGGTGATGGTACATATGCGACCGCTTGACCACCACGGCCAAGGAGTTCTCAGAGGAACTAGGGGGTTTACCCTATTTTTTCCGCTTAGGTCGGCGGGATTGTAAATTTAAAACAGTAAAGACCATTTTGTACTGAGAACAACTTGTAAATGTTTTGAGTAGCTCTGCAGAGCAATTTGTAATGAAAATATCCATTTCCTTTTTATTAGTTTTGTACCTTAACCTGTTAATTACACTTAGAGCACGTTTTTGACCAAAGGACTCGGGTAGCGAGTCAAATTTCCGGTCCACCGTTCACCGTAACTGTTCTGGGGTAACCAGGGCGTTACAACTTGGTATCAGAGCTGTGCTAAGGTTAAGGTTCCTGTAGACTGGCTGGGCATGTACACACATCACTGAAGTCAAGCTCGACTCATGGTTTGGTAACTATTTATGTAGTTATGTGCATAACTGCCTAAATGTGGTGCAAATGCTTTACCTGTATGCATGAGACACTGTGTTGACCTTGTGCCCCTGAAATATTATGAACTATTATGTGATACATGTTGAGTGCCATAAACATGTATCTGTTTGTGAATATTGAATGATTGTGGAATATGATAATTGTCTGCTTGTTCTTGGACCGTGAGGCGGCAAGAGGTTTAGTTATTACTACCTGTCTGGCCGTATTGATCAATGTTTCAGCAAGGTAACATATAAGAATGAATCCAGAACAGACAGATACTACAGCTGGCCAAAGTGATCAGGGCCAGAATAATGATAACAGCCAGGGTCAAGAGAATGACCAGTCTCAGATTCCACAGCCAGCTCCTGCAAACTGGCAGCAGTTGTTTAATGATTTGCAGGCTATAGTGTTGAAACAGGGAGAGGAGCTTCGCCTCCTGAGACAGCAACAAGTGCCTACAGTGGTTAATGTATCAGAGGCACCTTCTGTGTCAGTGCCAGCAGCAGGGCAGCTGCCTGAGGAAGGAAACAAATGGGAACCTCTTTATGAAAGGTTCAGAAAGCAACAACCTCCAGTTTTTGAAGGCAGCGCTGATCCTGCCAAGGTTGAACAATGGATGAGCATGATTACCACTATCCTTGACTTTAAGAGGGTAGCTGGTAGTGAGAGGGTGGCCTGTGCTACCTATATGTTTCGGGATGATGCTCGGATTTGGTGGGAAGTGATTGCCTAGACCAAGAATGTTAATACCTTGAGCTGGGAGGAGTTCCAGACCTTGTTTAATGAAAAGTATTACAATGATGCCATCAGGGCAGCTAAAGCTGAGGAATTTATCAAGCTACTCCAGGGAAGCTTATCAGTTACAGAGTATGCCTTAAAGTTTGACCGTTTGGCAAAGTTTGCCAAGGAACTGGTGCCCATTGATGGGACCAGGAGAGAGAGATTCCTCCAGGGGCTACAACCTAGGTTAGCCCGTGACGTTCGCATCACCACTGTGGCAGGAGTCACTACTTATGCAATGGTGGTGGAGAAGGCACTCACAGCTGAGAGTGCAGAGACCAAGATCTGGCATGACAGTGCAGCCAGAAAGGATTTCAGGAGGACAGTTCCTCCATTTGCTGGTTCTGGTAGGGGTGTTGGCCCCAGTGATCAGAAGAGGAAGGTTCCTGATACCTTCCCAGTTCCAGGTCCTAATAGAAGACCCCGTGGTATTACAATGGGTCGTCCTGGGGGTAGTGAAGCCTGGAAGACTCGTCCTAAATGCCCTAGGTGCAAGAGGCGCCATTTGGGAGAGTGTAGGGCAAAGGCCTGCTACTTGTGTGGAGCGGTGGGTCATTTTAAGAAAGATTACCCTTAGATAGGGAAAGAGGAACCCATAAAGGTGGACAGCTCGGCCCCAGCTCGAGTGTTCACGTTGACTCAAGCAGAAGCTGAGGCTTCCCCCTCAGTTGTTACAGGTCAGCTTCTTAGTGCTGGAATCCCCTATAATGTGTTAATTGATTCTGGTGCTACACATTCCTTTGTTGCTAGTAGCATTATTGATAGGTTGTGTAGACCTTGTGATTTCTATGCTGTGGGGTTTGGTACTTTGTTACCCACTGGAGAGTTAGTGGTATCCAGGAGGTGGGTCAGATCTTTGCCAGTGACTGTAACGCCCCAACTCCAGGGACCGTTACGGTGTGCCTTGTAAACAGTGCTAAACTCGCTAATCGAGTCATTTGGCCAAAATCGTGAACTAAGTATGATTGGCGATTTAGGGATTAAAAACTTTGGATAAGATGTAACGTTTCACTAGAACGTTTAGTATATACATTGGGATCCCAAAAATCTAATTTCAAAGTCTATTACAGAAAACTATTTACAACACGCCGATCTAAGCGGCAAAACAAGGTTCAACCCTAGTTCCTCTTTAAACCTCGGCCGTGGCGGACGAGCAGCTGCATATGTACACATCATCACCTAAGCTCTCCAACTCAAGGATGGTCCAGCCTCCTTTTGCCGTTACCTGCACCACATAGCACCCGTGAGCCGAAGCCCAGCAAGAAAACACAATAAAACATGATATAATATCAACAATGATCATAATAATCATCCAAGACTACCAGTCCAAAATAGATAGGTGACTGTAGCAAAAGCCACAAAAGTGGGTACAAATCCTTCTTGCCATGTGACGATAGGGTCACCAGGGCTTACTGATACGAGAACCTTTCATAAGTTTAATCAGGATAGGTGTATGGTGAATGGTCACCAACATAACCTTCCTCATGACCATAGAGTCATAGCCTGGGGACAGCACCCATTAGCCATGTGATGATAGGATCACCAGGCTTAATAGATAAGTGAGCATCTCACTAGCTTTAGCAGGATAGGTGCATGGTGATTGGTCACCAACATAACCTTCCTCCCGACTCTAGAGTCGTAACTATGGAACAGCGTTCCCTAGCCATGTGACAGACAGTCACCGGGGCCCTATGCCCTGGCTCTGAGTGCTAGTCTTAGACTAGTTAAGCGCTTTTAAGTTCATCAACCTTAGGGTCAGTCCAGCATTAATGCCATAGAGCCATTCAATGCTGATATTGATTAGATCTAATCTCCCGACTCTAGAGTCGTAACTATGGACAGTGTCCCCTAGCCACGTGACAAACAGTCACCGGGGCCATATGCCCAGGCTATAAACATCTAGTCTTAGACCAGGCAAGCGCTTATAAGTTCTTCGACCTTAGGGTCGGCCCAGCATTAATGCCATAGAGCCATTCAATGCATGTTCATCGACTTTAGGGTCGGTCCTTGACTAGTCAGTGCCATGCACATGTAAGCCATGCCACCAAACATATAACACATGTTCAATATCCATAAACAAGGTATTCTTCATGCTTACTAAACAGGTACTAGTACAATTAGGATCATGCATAAACACAGAGGCTCAAGCTCCGAACGATATCATACTCAATATACAAAGCATGTCCTAATCACATGTTTCTCATGCATCATATGTATAATATTCAACAATCCAACATGCACCAATAACAGCCATGCATGTCACATTTAATAACCAACCATCATGCATCAAGAATAGCCATGCATGTCATACATATACACAGGGTGCAGTTTTCTTACCTCAAAGTCGAGCTAGAATGATTTAAAGAACGACCCTTGAGAACGATCAACTTTTAATCCTTTAGCGGTCACCTAGTCATAACCAAACATATAGGATACCATTAATAAAAATGATCAATAAAAGTTCCCAAACCATTATCTAGCCTCCGGAACATCAATCCACACTTAACCAAGTAGTAGGATCAACCCCGAGGCCTATGGCAAGCATCCCTAAGTCAAAAACCCTATTCTGGCCAAATCTGCCTCTATGGGCCGCGGCTCACCCTCCTGACAGAGCCAAACCCCTCACAAAAATGCACGTAGGCCGCGGCTCACCATAGCCGTGCCGCGGCCCATTACCAAAACCAGCAAGCACCAGCTTGCTTTCCCCTGCGTTTTCCCTCGGAACCAACCCTTCAAACCAGTTCCAAACCTCAACCTAACACCCAATTTAACCACTAAACATTATCAACAACTCACCCACATCAAAACCCAAGTTAAACATCAACTAAACTTCCATTAATTCCAACTATTTACCATGAAATCACAAGCTGAAAGTTTAAACCCAAAACAGAGTATACCATGAAACTAATGGCTGGAACTTACCTCAAACTTGATTTTGAATCCCCTTTAATGGCTGAATCAAGTTCCTAAGCTCCTACCTTTGATCTCCTAGCTTAACTCCTCAATTTGGGCTCTCAAAATTCAAAGAAAAGTGAAGGGGAAAACATGTACGGGAGAAGAAGAAGAGGGGATGAGGATGAGAATCTGTTTTGGTTATGTTTTCCACAGCCTTAAAATCATATAAATCCAATCCAAATGACCTAAATACCCCTAGGTCACTTAAGGTTCCTAAAGCCACCCCAAGGGCAAAATCGTCCTTTCCCGCCTATCTCGTTAATTATAATTAACGCTCTCCAATTCCCGCTATTCTCAAAATTATCAAATACCAATAAATCATATCCCATTACCCTTTAATTCTCGGTAATGTTCTAGTCATCAACATGACCCCGAGACTCACCCCGAGCCTCGAACTTAAACCCGTTATGACTAGACCGAACACTTACATTTCATGATCGTTTCATGCCGAATAGCTCGAACCAATCCACCTTATAAGGTGACCTTATCAATTAATCACAACCACGCACCCAAAATACACAATTACGCCCACAGCGGCCAAATTACCAAAATACCCTTATAATAATAAATACTCCCATATGCATGCATTTACCATCATATAATAATATAATTCACATGAACATGCATATGATCATTAAATAACATAATAAATCAATTATGGCCCTCCCGGCCTCCTAATCAAGGTCCTAATCCTTATTAGGAAATTTGGGGCATTACAGTGACAGTAGAGGGCAGAGAGTTGTCAGTGGACTTGATAGAGTTAGTTATGACTGACTTTGATATGATACTGGGTATGGATTGGTTGGCAAAGTATGGGGCAACTATTGATTGCATAAGGAAGATGGTCACCTTTGAGCCTGAAGGTGAGGATCCTTTTGTGTTTGTTGGTGCTGTGCATGGACCTCGTATTCCTATGATTTTTGTATTGAGGGCCAGGGATCTTTTGCAAAGGGGATGCATTGGATTCTTAGCCAGTGTGGTTGACACCACTCAGGTCATGCCAGTGAGACCAGAGGATACTAGACTTGTATGTGAGTTTCTGGATGTGTTTCCAGAAGATTTGCCAGGATTGCCACCACACAGAGAGATTGAGTTCGTTATAGAACTGGCACCAGGAATGGAGCCAGTGTCTAGAGCACCATACAGAATGGCCCCAGCTGAGTTGAAAGAATTAAAGGTACAGTTGCAAGAGCTGTTAGACTTAGGTTTTATCAGACCTAGCTTCTCACCTTGGGATGCGCCAGTTCTGTTTGTAAAGAAGAAGGATGGTTCTCTGAGAATGTGTATAGATTATAGGGAACTTAATAAGTTGACAATTAAGAATAAGTATCCTTTGCCAAGGATAGATGATCTGTTCGATCAGTTTCAAGGTAAGAAGGTATTCTCAAAGATCGACCTTCGTTCTGGTTATCATCAGTTGAGGGTCAAGGAGGGAGACATACCGAAGACTGCCTTTCGTACCAGGTATGGGCATTATGAGTTTCTAGTTATGTCATTTGGGTTGACTAATGCCCCTGCTGCTTTCATGGATATGATGAACAGAGTGTTCAAGGATTACTTAGACCAGTTTGTGATCGTCTTCATCGATGACATTCTGGTATATTCTCAGACTGAGTTAGAGCATGAGCAACATCTGAGGTTGGTTCTACAGAGACTGAGAGAACACAGATTGTTTGCAAAGTTCAAGAAGTGTGAATTCTGGTTATCTCAGGTATCCTTTCTTAGACACATTGTCAGTAAGGAGGGGATTAAGGTAGATCCAGCAAAGATTGAAGCGGTCAGAGATTGGCCAAGGCCAAAGAATGCTTCTGAGGTTAGAAGTTTCCTTGGATTGGCAGGTTATTATAGGCGGTTCGTGGAAGGGTTCTCGAAGATTGCTAGTGCTTTGACTGAGCTGACACGCAAGAGCCAGAAGTTTGTGTGGTCAGATAAGTGTGAGAATAGCTTCCAGGAACTGAAGTAGAGATTGATTACAGCTCCAATTCTGAGTCTTCCAACAGATCAGAAGAAGTTTTTGATTTACTGTGATGCTTCTCATCAGGGTTTGGGCTGTGTTTTGATGCAATCAGAGAAGGTTATTGCCTATGCTTTTCGTCAGTTGAAGGAGTATGAAAAGAGATATCCTACTCATGATTTGGAGTTGGCGGCTGTGGTTTTTGCTTTGAAGATATGGAGGCATTATCTCTATGGAGTGAAGTGTGAGATCTATACAGACCACAAGAGCCTGAAGTACTTCTTCACCCAGAAAGACTTGAATATGAGGCAAAGGCATTGGCTGGAGTTAGTAAAGGATTATGATTGTGAGATTTTGTATCACCCAGGGAAAGCCAACATGGTAGCTGACGCTTTAAGCCGGAAGGGTCCGGGGCAGATTCATGGTATGAGGCTCATAGCCAGAGAGTTAGCAGATGATATGATCAGAGCTGGTATAGAGTTGCTGGTGGGCTAGTTGGCTAACATTACGCTATAGTCTACGTTGTTGGAATGAATCAAAGAAGGTCAGTTGAGTGATCCACAGCTAATCAAGATCAGAGAGGATGTTCTGGCTGGAGCGTCCAGAGATTATACAGTGTTTGAGGTAGGCTTGTTGAGATACAAGGGGCGGATATGTGTTCCGTTAGACACTGCATTGAGGCGAGAGATTCTGGATGAATCTCATACTACACCTTACTCTTTGCATCCAGGCACCACGAAGATGTACCAGGATGTGAGATCGTTATATTGGTGGCCAGGGATGAAAAGAGATGTAGTAGAATATGTGGCTAAGTGCTTGACATGTCAACAGGTCAAGGCTGAGCATCAGAGGCCGACAGGGTCATTGTAGCCTCTGGATATCCCAGAGTGGAAATGGGAAGACATCACGATGGATTTTGTGGTGGGCTTACCCAGGACTATTGGTCAGCATGACTCTATTTGGGTGATAGTGGATCGCTACACCAAGTCAGCTCACTTTCTGCCAGTGAAGACTACATATACAGTTGATCAGTATGCAGATCTCTATGTGAGAGAGATCGTGCGGCTCCATGGTGCACCTAGGTCGATCGTGTCAGATCGGGACCCCACTTTTACTTCTAAGTTTTTGGGAAGTTTGCAGAAAGCCATGGGGACACGGTTGAAGTTTAGTACAGCTTATCATCCTCAGACAGATGGGCAATCTGAAAGGACGATCCAGATTTTGGAAGACATGCTGAGAGCATGTGTGCTGGATTTTGGTGGATCTTGGAGTAAGTATCTGCCTTTGATAGAATTCTCCTACAATAATAGCTATCAATCTACCATTGGAGTAGCACCTTATGAGATGCTATATGGTAGGAAGTGCAGATCTCCCATTCATTGGGATGAGATAGGAGAAAGGAGATACTTAGGTCCTGATGCAGTTCAGAGGACCAGTGAGGTTATTGAGAAGATTAGAGCTAGAATGCTTGCTTCTCAGAGTAGACAGAAGAGCTATGCAGATCCCAAGCGCAGGAACGTGGAGTTCCAGGTAGGAGACTATGTTTTCCTCAGAGTCTCACCATGGAAAGGGGTGAGAAGGTTTGGGAAGAAAGGCAAGCTGAGTCCTAGATTTGTAGGTCCATTTGAGATCCTGGAGAGGATTGGTCAGGTGGCTTACAGATTGACTTTGCCTCCGGCGTTGTCTGCAGTGCATAATGTGTTCCATGTATCAGCTATTCGGAGGTATGTATCTGATGTGGGCCATATTCTGAGTTATGAAGATCTGGAGCTTGAGCCAGATCTCTCCTTTGAGGAGCAGCCAGTTCAGATACTTGACAGAAAGGACAAGGTCCTCAGGAATAAGACAATACCTTCGGTTAAGGTATTGTGGAGGAACAACAAGGTCGAGGAGGCGACCTGGGAGCTGGAGTCAGACATGCAGAGTCAGTATCCCGAGCTGTTCAGGTAAATTTTGAGGACGAAATTTCAGTAAGGAGGGGATAGTTGTAATGCCCCGAATTCTCCGATGTGGTTTAATGGCGGTTTAGTTGGCCGGGAGGGCCGTAATTGTTTAATTACGCCATTAAATGAATATATGCATGTTTATGTGAATTATATTATGATATAATGATATATGCATGCATGTGGGTCCACATTTGATATATTATGCTGTTTTGATAATTTGGCCTACTGAGGGTAAATTTGTGTATTTGGGTGCATGATGTGATTTGTGAATGAGATTCCATTATTATGGAGATATATTCGAGCTATTTGGCATGAGATGGTTATTTTTAGTGGATTAGCGGTTTTGTCATAACGGGGTCAATTTTGGGGTAATAGAAATGTTTATTTGATGATAAATTGGGAGTTATTGAGATCAGGGTGAAATTCTGGAAGTTTTGACTATAATGTCCCCGGGGGTGTTTTTGGGACCCCGAGCACTAGGTTTTATTTGAGGTTACTTAAGCTTGAAGTAGCTGTCAGATAGAACGTACGATAAGAAAAACCTCCCGTTCTCCCTTTTCAAAGTCTGTTTTACCGTTTAAGCATATTTGAGGAAATCTCGAGTTCTAGGAGTCGGAATTGAGCGAGGATCGAGGCATAGCGATCCAAGGAAAGATTAGAAGCCTCTTGACCGAAGGATTCGACAGAAAACAACCCAATCGAAGGTAATCTAAGTTTAAAGTTGTGAGTTTTCAGAGTTTCTAAGCTTTGAATTGGACTTTGTGAATTGTTGTGTTTTTGATTCGTTTGAGCCTTGGGTTTTGAGGGTTTTGATGCATGGGGAAGCTTGGGAACCTTGCTTTGATGATTGGGGAAGGTTTAGGGTTGATTTTGGAGGTTTTGAGATGTTGAAAACGTGTTTGAGAATGGCCCAAGGGTGGGGGCCGCGGCTTTGTTCTTGGGCGCCGCAGCCCTTGCTCGATGAAGAAGGAAGGGTTCTGTTTGCGCTGGGCACCGCGGCGCTTGCCTCTGGAATTTCTAGGGGCCGCAGCACAAGGTGCCAGGGCCGCGGCTCAGGTGCAAGGTTGAGCCCATTTGCATGTTTTGACCCCGGAATCATGGTTTTAGGCCTCGGGATCACTCCTACTACCCGGATTAGTGAGGATTGATGTCTCGGAGGCTAAATCTTGGTTTGTGAACCCTTGATTATCATGTTATTGATGGTATCCTATAATGTGTTGTGATTAGGTAACCACTAAAGGACTAAAAGCTAAAACCGTTCTCAAGGGTCGTTCTTTTGTTCATTCTAGCTCAAACCAGAGGTAAGAAAACTGCACCCCAAGTGTGACATGCATGGATATTCATGAGGCATGTTGGTTGTATAAATATGGACATGGATTGAATATAGAATGCTTAGCATATGTTGCTCACTTGTGCATGGTACCGACTCATTAGTCAGATTTGGCAAAGGTGCTAGTATCAACTGTGAAGCTGTGACTTATTAGTCAGGTTCGGCAATGGTACTGGGCACTGGTCACGTTGCGCTGACTCATTAGTCAGAACGGCCTTAGCGTGTTAACGCAAGCCAACAAAGATTAGATCTAATCGACTATCTGCATTGAATGACTCAAAGAGCATTAATGCTAGACCGACCTCAAGGTCGATAAATGAAATAAGCACTTGGAGGCTAGTGGCTTACCTAGCAGCCACTCTCCCACTTGAAACAGTGACATGCTTGTCAGTCACTCAGTATGGGTTACCAGAACCTGTTGAAGGCTAGTGGCTTACCTAGCAGCCACTCTTCCATTTGAAATAGTGACATGCTTGTCAGTCACTCAGTATGGTTTATCAGAACCTTAAGTGATATTCACTCATTTGTTTGAAAGCTTTATGCTCAGTGTGATTATAGTGATAATCGTTTGATAATGTTTACATATAATGTTATGTTTTCTTGCTAGGCTTTGGCTCATGGGTGCTATGTGGTGCAGGTAAAGGAAAAGAAAAGCTCACCTAGCTTTGAGTGGAGAGCTTAGGTGGTGATGTGTACATATGCGGCCGCTTGACCACCACGGCCAAGGAGTTCTCAGAGGAACTAGGGGGTTTACCCTATTTTGCCGCTTAGGTCGGCGGGATTGTAAATTTAAAACAGTAAAGACCATTTTGTACTGAGAACAACTTGTAAATGTTTTGAGTAGCTCTGCAGAGCAGTTTGTAATGAAAATATCCATTTCCTTTTTATTAGTTTTGTACCTTAACCTGTTAATTACACTTAGAGCACGTTTTTGACCAAAGGACTCGGGTAGCGAGTCAAATTTCCGGTCCACCGTTCACCGTAATTGTTCTGGGGTAACCAGGGCATTATAGGTTCGACCTGTGCTTGCTATTATACTAAAATAATTGGAAGTATTGAAAGAAAAATAATTGTTAAATTTGTTGTGGTATACGACACGCATCAAATTTTTTGGCGCTGTTGCCGGGGACTATTATTATTCTCTTTATTATTCAAATTTATTTGTTTGAAGCTAATTAGTTTTTACTGTGAAATTGTCAGGTGTATATGTCTGGTGAGGACGATACACAAGATCGACTACAAAAGATCAAAGATTATCTTGAGGCATCGTCCGCGTCACACTCTTCCAGAATTATCACTGATAATCCACTCTTTTAGCGTCATTATCAACGTGCATAGTCTATTAAAGAGCCATTACCGTCTGACAAAGAATCTAATTTTGACGATTTAGTTCGATCATATAGAACAATGGCCCAGCAAAGGATGTTGAAAGAGTTGGCAGCGCCGGATCTTGACCAACAATCGCTTTGCATCCAATATCCACCTTTGGATGTTAACTTTGAGTTAAAGTCGGGCCTCATTCACTTATTGCCCTCTTTCCATGGGTTGGCCGGTGAGGACCCGAATAGGCATTTGAAGGAGTTTCATATTGTCTGTTTTAGTATGAAATCTGCTGCAGTGACTGAAGAACAAATTAAGCTGCGAGCTTTTCCTTTCTCCCTGAAACTGTTAATACCTGGAATGAAATGAAGACAATGTTCTTGGAGCGTTACTTTCCAACATCTAAGGTTGGTAGTATAAGGAAGGAAATATGTGGCATTCGCCAACAGACTGGGGAGTCATTATATGAGTATTGCGAGAGATTCAAGTAGTTGTGTGCCAGTTGTCCTCATCATCGGATAAGCGAACAACTCCTACTCCGGTACTTTTATGAAGGATTAAAATCACTGGATATGAGTATGATTGATGCAGCCAGTGGGGGTGCACTAGTTGATAAGACTCATGTTGCAGCCAGAAGCTTGATTTCTAATATGGCTACCAACTCACAACAGTTTGGCATTCGCCAAGATCCTAATCCACCACCAACTTTAGCTAATGAAATGAGCACTTATAATGCTAATCAGCTTGGTCAACAATTGGCTCAATTAACTGCAGTGGTACAACAACTTGCTTTAGGCCAATAGGTGCGGCCATGTGGAATCTGTCAAGTTGCGGGGCACGCTACTGATACTTGCCTACTGAGGGAAAGACTGAGGGTGTTAATGTAGTAGGAAATTTCCCTGGTCAATTACGTCAGATGTACTATGAACCCTTTTTACAAACTTATCATCCTGGCTGGCGTGATCATCCAAATCTTCGTTATGGGAATCAATAACAAGCTGCTCAACAATCTACACCTGCGAGACCACCTGGTTTCACTTTTCAACCACGATCTCAACAAAATTTGTACCTAGACCATTGCAAGCAACGTAAGCTGCTCCACCACCCAATGTCAAACCCACTACTGAAGATTTAATCAATGTAATTTCTACAAATATGCTTCAGTTTCAGGAAACTACCCAAGCGCCAATCAAAAGTTTGGAGAATCAAGTGGGACAACTAGCAGCATCATATAACAGGTTGGAAGCTCATCTTTCTAATAAATTGTCTTCACAACTTGAGAGGAATCCTAAGGAGAATGTAAGTGCGATAACACTGCAAAGTGGTATACAATATGAGCCACCCTGTAACGACCCGAATTTGCTAATCAGGCTTAGGGCCTTGATTAGTGTGCCTGGAGGGCAATAAGTGGTTTAATATGCTTATATGTGAATTTATGTGTATATATGATTATGATGCATGTTTAATTGAGTTAAATGTGCATGTGGGCCCCGTCTGGATATTAGGGGCATAAGTGTGATAAATGAGATAAATGTTGTATATGTGTGATATGTCTGTACAGCACGATCTGAGACAGTCCTGGGGAGCGGTCAGCCAGAGAGTCACAGCGGGGTTGAGATTTGGACTCTGCGCGAGTCGAGGGGTAATTTGGTTATTAGATGAGTTATGGGATTATCGGGACATAGAAATAAATATTTGGAGATATATTTGAGGATAGAATGTCTAGGCGGGAATATTTGGGAAATTCACCATTTTGCCCTCGGGGACGCTTTGGTACCCCGAGCCTTGAGGTAATCCTTTAGACTTAAGTCAGATAAAACAAAAAGGAGAATTGTTTAGAAACTTGAGGAAACCGATACATATCTCCTTTGAACTGAAGATAGCTCTTGTCTCTCTCTCTCTCTTTCACTCTCTAAGGCAAAAATCAAAGGGAACTCAAAGGAATTGGCTAAGAATTAAAGGGATTTCAGCTGGGATACTCTAGGAACTTGAAGCTTGGGGATTGAGGATCAAACTCAGGGACTAAGCTCTACAAGGTAAGCTCTAATTACTAAGGTTTGGTCTTAAATCTCTGCTGGTTATAGGGGATTGCATGTTAGCTAAGCTTGATTTATCTTTGGGAAAGGTTTAGAAAATGGTGTGAAAATCTGGGTTCGGTGGGGAGCGCCGCGGCCTTAGGAGGGGTGTGCCATGGCCAGCGTGCGCGCGCGGCCATGGGAGGCCGAGAGGTTCATGTGCGCCGCGGCCCGTGTAGGGGTTAGTGAGGTGCTAACCTCTATTTCGAGGCTAGCCGCGACTCTTGTGGGTGGGGCCGCGACCCTTAGTGCCAGTTTGAGTTTTTAGGGTATTTTAGGCTTGGGAACTCAAGGGGTAAGGCTCGGGATGGATTTTATCACCTAGATTGGTAGAATTCAAGGTCCCAGAGGTTGGGTTTATGGCTCGAAGTTATTTATTGGATTAGACTTTGATGGATGGACGTTGTTAATGTGTTGTGACTAGGATTTCGGCGAGGCTCACGTTAGAGGACTGTGCTCGGGGCATCGGTGCTCAGGAAGCTCGGAACTCAGGTAAGAAAACCCCTGTTTCCATAGAGCTTGTGTGCAGGACTGAGCCCAATGTGTTTGAATGGAAATGATATGCAGGGCCGAGCCCAATATGCTAGAACTGCAGAGCGTAGCTCTTTATCTGTTTATGCTTGAATTATGTACTTGTTGTTATATCATGTATGATATTATGTGAGTGATCGGCAAGAGCCAGGAACGGTGTAGACCGAGAACGGCGAGGGGCTGGGAATGGCGTCAGGCACGTTGAGTGCAAAGCCGAGAACGGCAAGGGGCCGGGAGCAGCGTTGAGCACGTGGGGTGCGAGTTGCCAGGGCGAGTCCCTAAAAGGATACCTGGGATATCCTCACGATGTGGTCTGCGAACCCAGGGCTTGGTAAACGCCTGGGACGGCTAGGCTGTATGTGTTTAGCCATTGGTGGCCTGTTTATACGCTTGACTTATGTGTTGCATATGTTATTTGTTTGTGGGTTTTCTTGCTGGGCTTTGGCTCACAGATGCTCTGTGGTGCAGGTAAGGGTAAAGAGAAGATCAACCAACCATGAGTACAGCAGGCGTGAGGCGGCGTGTACATGTTTGGCCAGCCTGGCTGTCACAGCTAGAGGATTTTGGGAGATGCTTGTAAATGAACTTGAATTTTGTTGTTTAGCTGACTTAGTACAGTTTTTATGTTGTAAATATTTCTAAACTGTATTTTTGGGATCCCAAGTGTTAAAATTTTATGATTTACTATGAAAGATTACTATTTCTAATGTTTTTCCTCTGTTTACGGTTTAATTACACTGTTTGACCTAAAACCTCGTTTAGCGAGTTGAAAGCACATTTTAAAACTCACTTAGTAACGGCTCTAAGGCAGTAGGGCGTTACAACTTGGTATCAGAGCGAGCCAAGGTTATTGGTTCTGGCGATTAACCGAACATGTACACACGCAGTCAGTAACAGGCTTAACTCATGGTTGGTTGGTAAGATTGGCTGATATGTCCGAATATGTGTTTGTATACCCTGCTTGTCTGCTTATTTTGTATAGAACATGATGAATGGATTAACATATGCATGATGCTAGGGAACGACCCGTTGTGTGTTATATGCTATATGAGTTATTATGTGTGGATTACTGATGTGCCTGGGAGGTGGTTTTGGATGTTGTTATCATGCCTAATGAGCGACGTCGTTGGTTGTAGGCATATTTGTTGAGATTCCTCGACAATCTGCTAGACTCCGCGGCAGTAGGACCGAGGATGACAATCAGGGTCAGGACCCTCCACCTGCCCCACAGAACTGGCAATAGATATTGGCCAAAATGGAGGCTAGACTGCAGAGAACAGAGGAAGAGCTGCGATAGATGAGGCAGCAGGCCCTGCCTCAAGTTACTGGGCTGCCAATGTAGCAGGCTACAGCGCCAGTGCCAGTTCAGTCTGTTTTGGAGAATAAGTGGGAACCTTTGTATGAAAGGTTCAGGAAGCAACAACCTCCTACCTTTGAGGGTGGTTCGGACCCACTGCTGGCAGAGCAGTGGATGAACATGATTTCCTTGATCTTAGATTTTATGAGGGTCGAAGGAAGTGAAAGGGTTGCTTGTGCGAGCTATATGCTTAGGGTTGATGCTCGCATCTGGTGGGATGTGGTGAGTTAGCGGAGGAATGTCACAGTCATGACATGGGAGGAATTTAAGGGTATCTTTAATGAGAAATACTACAGTGTGGCAGTATGAGCTGCGAAGGTTGATGAGTTTATCAACCTGACTTAGAATTGATCGACAGTAACAGAGTATGCAATAAAGTTTGATAGATTGGCGAAGTTTGCGCCAGATCTAGTGCCGACAGATGCGGCCAGGAGGGATAGGTTCGTGCGGGGGTTGAATGTCATGATCGCCTGCGATGTGAATATTACCTTGGATCCATTGACTACTACTTATGGCCAAGCGGTGGATAAGGCCCTTGCTGCAGAGAAGGCTGAGGATCAGATATGGAAGGACAGCGCTGTTAGGCGCAATGCCAGGAGGGCGGTGCCTCCTTTTGTTGGGTCTAGTCGGAGCAGTGGCCCCAGTGAGCAGAAAAGAAGGGTTCCAGATTCATTTACTCCTCCTAGTTCTGATAGGAGATTGCGAGGCGCATCCACTGGCCGTCAGGGTGGCAGTGATAATTGGAGGAGTTTTCCTATGTGTCCACGGTGCAGGTGTCGACACCAGGGTGAATACAGAATCAGGGCCTGCTTTTTTTGTGGGAGTGCCAGCCATCTGAAGAGGGATTGCCCTTAAGTTAAGAAGGTGGAGCAGAAGCAGAGTGACAGTCTTGCTCCTGCCAGGGTATTCACTTTGACACAGACTGAGGCGGAGGCTAGCCCCTCAGTGGTGACAGGTCAGATCTCTAGTGCTGGTTCTTTGTATACTGCATTGTTTGATTCAGGGGCTACCCATTCATTTGTATCTACTAGGGTGATAGAACAGCTTTGTAGACCTAGTGGTGTGTATGCTAGGGGATTTCAGACTTTGTTGCCAATAGGAGAATTGGTAGTCTCTAGGAAGTGGATTAGGGCGTTGCCAGTGGAGGTAGATGGTAGGGAATTGTTTGTTGATTTGGTTAAGCTAGAGATGGATGATTTTGACATGATCTTGGGAATGGATTGGCTATCCAAGTATGGGGCAACGATTGACTGCAGGCGCAGAATGGTGACTTTTGAACCAGAAGGGGAGGTACCCTTTGTGTTTGTGGGGTCAGTTAGTGGACCGCGTGTGCCAATGATTTCAGCCCTAAGGACTAGGGACCTGATGCAGGAAGGCTGCATAGGATTCCTGGCAAGCGTTGTGGATACTTCTAGGGTGGTGTCGGTTGGACCGGGTGAAACAAGGTTGGTGTGTGAGTTTCCGGATTTGTTTCCAGCGGATTTGCCAGGGTTGCCGCCTCAAAGGGAGATTGACTTTGTGATAGAGTTGGTACCAGGAGCGGAGCCAGTATCTAGGACACCTTATAGAATGGCTCCAGCGGAATTAAAGGAGTTGAAGATTCAGCTGCAGGAGTTACTTGATTTGGGGTTCATCAGACCGAGTTTCTCGCCATGGGGTGCTCCAGTGTAGTTTGTTAAGAAGAAGGATGGGTCCCTTAGGATGTGTATTGATTATAGGGAGCTGAACAAGTTAACCATTAAGAACAAGTATCCACTGCCTAGGATCGATGATTTGTTTGATCAGCTACAGGGAAGAACAGTGTTTTCCAAGATAGATCTCCGATCAGGTTACCATCAGCTAAGGATTAAAGAGGAGGACATACCAAAGACCACTTTCTGAACGAGGTATGTACACTATGAATTCCTGGTTATGTCCTTTGGATTAACCAATGCCCCAGCTGCTTTTATGGACATGATGAATAGAGTTTTCAAGGACTATCTGGACAAGTTTGTGATTGTATTCATCGATGACATCTTAGTGTACTCTCAGTCAGAGATGGAGCACGAGCAGCATCTACGGTTGGTATTACAGCGGTTGAGGGTGCATAAGTTATACGCTAAGTTCAGTAAGTGTGAGTTTTGGTTGCCACAAGTTACATTTCTGGGCCATATTGTCAGTAAGGAGGGGATTCTGGTTGACCCAAGTAAGATTGAGGCGGTCAGAGATTGGCCTAGACCGAGCAATGTTCCTGAAGTGAGAAGCTTCTTGGGTCTAGCAGGGTATTATCGGCGATTTGTTGAGGGGTTCTCCAGAATAGCTACGCCATTGACAGAGTTGACAAAGAAAAAGACTAGGTATGTCTGGACGGACAGATGTGAGAACAGTTTTAAGGAACTAAAGCGACGATTGATTACTGCGCCAGTACTTATCTTGCCGACAGAGAATGAAAAGTTTGTGGTCTTCTGTGATGCATCCAGGCAGGGTTTGGGGTGTGTGTTGATGCAAGCTGGCAAGGTGATAGCCTATGCATCGAGACAGTTGAAGGAGTGTGAGCAGAGATATCCTACGCATGACCTGGAGTTGGCAGCGGTGGTGTTTGCACTTAAGATTTGAAGGCATTATCTTTATGGTGAGAAGTGCGAGATATACACCGACCAAAAGAGCCTAAAGTATTTCTTTACCCAGAAGGACTTGAATATGCGCCAGAGGCGGTGGCTGGAATTGGTTAAGGATTATGATTGTGATATCCTTTACCATCCTGGGAAGGCTAATGTAGTGGCTGATGCATTGAGTTGGAAGGGCCCAGGGTAGTTGTTTAGCTCGAGGCAAATATCTGATAAGTTAGTTGAGGAGATGACCAGAGCAGGTATAGAGTTGGTGGTTGGTCAGTTGGCCAACATCACTCTTCAGTCTACACTCCTTGAGAGAATCAAGGAAGCACAGGGGAAGGATTTTCAGTTGCGAGGTCATAGGGAGAATGCCTTAGTCGGAGCGACAAAGTACTTCTCCATTTCAGAGATGGGATTACTGAAGTATAAGGGTCGGATCTATGTTCCGATGGATTCTGATCTCCGGCAAGAGATCTTGGATGAATCGCATACCACTCCCTATTCTTTGCACCCGGGTACAATGAAGATGTACCAGGACTTGAGAGCTCTATATTGGTGGTCGGGCATGAAGAGGGATGTGGTGGATTATGTGGCTAAGTGCTTAACTTGTCAGCAGGTTAAGGATGAGCACCAGAGGCCAGTGGGGTTATTGCAGCCTTTGGGGATCCCAGAGTGGAAGTGGGAATATATTACTATGGATTTCGTAGTTGGTTTATCGAGAACTGTGGGACAGCATGACTCAGTGTGGGTGATTGTGGATAAGTATACCAAGTCTGCCCACTTTCTGCTTGTTAAGACAACTTATACTGTGGAGCAATACACTGAGTTGTATGTGAAGGAGATTGTTCGACTTCATGGGGCTCCGAGGTCGATAGTGTCAAACAGAGACCCCACCTTCACTTCCAAGTTCTGGGAGAGTCTGCAGAAGGCTATGGGCACGCAGTTACGGTTTAGTACCGCTTATCATCCTCAGATGGATGGGCAGTCTGAGAGGACGATTCAGATATTGGAGGATCTGCTGCGAGCCTGTGTGCTTGACTTTGGGGGATCGTGGAGTAGGTATCTCCCTTTGATTGAATTCTCGTACAACAACATTTATCAGACGACCATTGGTGTGGCTCTGTACGAGATGCTTTATGGAAGAAAGTGTAGATCACCTATTCATTGGGATGAGACAGGTGAGAGGAAGTATTTGGGTCCAGAGATGGTTCAGAGGACCAATGAGGCTGTTGAGAAGATTAGAGCGCGTATGCTCGCCTCCCAGAGTCGACAGAAAAGTTATTCAGACCTGAGACGCAGGAGCGTGGAGTTTCAGGTTGGTGATCATGTGTTCCTTAGGGTTTCACCCATGAGGGGTGTGAAACGGTTTGGTGTTCGGGGTAAGTTGAGCTCCAGGTATGTTGGCCCCTTTGAGATTCTAGAACGAGTTGGAGAGGTAGCTTACAGATTAGCGATGCCTCCAGTTTTATCAGGGGTTCATGACGTATTCCATATATCTATGCTCTGGAAGTATATGTCAGATTCAACGCATGTCTTAAGTTTTGAGAATTTGGAGCTTGATCAGGATTTATCCTATGAGGAGAGGCCGGTTCAGATTCTTGACCGAAAAGATAAGGTCTTGAGGAACAAGACCATCGCCTTGGTGAAAGTGCTGTGGAGAAACAACAAGGTTGAAGAGGCGATGTGGGAACTTGAGTCAGAGATGCGGGAGTGGTACCTCGAGTTGTTCAAGTAATTTCGAGGACGAAATTTCTGTAAGGAGTGGATAGTTGTAACGACCCGAATTTGCTAATCAGGCTTAGGGCCTTGATTAGTGTGCCTGGAGGGCAATAAGTGGTTTAATATGCTTATATGTGAATTTATGTGTATATATGATTATGATGCATGTTTAATTGAGTTAAATGTGCATGTGGGCCCCGTCTGGATATTAGGGGCATAAGTGTGATAAATGAGATAAATGTTGTATATGTGTGATATGTCTGTACAGCACGATCTGAGACAGTCTTGGGGAGCGGTCAGCCAGAGAGTCACAGCGGGGTTGAGATTTGGACTCGGCGTGAGTCGAGGGGTAATTTGGTTATTAGATGAGTTATGGGATTATCGGGACATAGAAATAAATATTTGGAGATATATTTGAGGATAGAATGTCTAGGCGGGAATATTTGGGAAATTTACCATTTTGCCCTCGGGGACGCTTTGGTACCCCGAGCCTTGAGGTAATCCTTTAGACTTAAGTCAGATAAAACAAAAAGGAGAATTGTTTAGAAACTTGAGGAAACTGATACATATCTCCTTTGAACTGAAGATAGCTCTTGTCTCTCTCTCTCTCTTTCACTCTCTAAGGCAAAACTCAAAGGGAACTCAAAGGAGTTGGCTAGGAATTAAAGGGATTTCAGCTGGGATACTCTAGGAACTTAAAGCTTGGGGATTGAGGATCAAACTCAGGGACTAAGCTCTACAAGGTAAGCTCTAATTACTAAGGTTTGTTCTTAAATTTCTGCTGGTTATAGGGGATTGCATGTTAGCTAAGCTTGATTTATCTTTGGGTGTTCTAGCTGAGTTTTAGAGCATATTTTAATGGGGTTTTGATGCTGTTTCTGAGCTGGAATAACTGTGTTGGATATCTGGGAATGTTAGTCAAGTTTTAGGATGAATTGGCTTTGGGAAAGGTTTAGAAAATGGTGTGAAAATCTGGGTTCGGTGGGGAGCGCTGCGGCCCTAGGAGAGGTGCGCGCGCGGCCATGGGAGGCCGAGAGGTTCATGTGCGCCGCGGCGCCTGGTGGGCGCGCTGCGGCCCGTGTGGGGGTCAGTGAGGTGCTAGCCTCTGTTTCGAGGCTAGCCACGACTCTTGTGGGTGGGGCCGCGACCCTTAGTGCCAGTTTGAGTTTTTAGGGTATTTTAGGCTTGGGAACTCAAGGGGTAAGGCTCGGGATGGATTTTATCACCTAGATTGGTAGAATTCAAGGTTCCGGAGGTTGGGGTTATGGCTCGAAGTTATTTATTGGATTAGAATTTGATGGATGGACGTTGTTAATGTGTTGTGACTAGGATTTCGGCGAGGCTCACGTTAGAGGACTGTGCTCGGGGCATCGGTGCTCAGGAAGCTCGGAACTCAGGTAAGAAAACCCCTGTTTCCATAGAGCTTGTGTGCAGGACTGAGCCCAATGTGTTTGAATGGAAATGATATGCAGAGCCAAGCCCAATATGCTAGAACTGCAGAGCGTAGCTCTTTATCTGTTTATGCTTGAATTCTGTACTTGTTGTTATATCATGTATGATATTATGTGAGTGATCGGCAAGAGCCGGGAACGGTGTAGACCGAGAATGGCGAGGGGTCGGGAGCGGCGTCAGGCACGTTGAGTGCAAGGCCGAGAATGGCAAGGGGCCGGGAGCAGCGTTGAGCACGTGGGGTGCGAGTTGCCAGGGCGAGTCCCTAAAAGGATACCTGGGATATCCTCACGGAGTGGTCCGCGAACCCAGGGCTTGGTAAATGCCTGGGACGGCTAGGCAGTATGTGTTTAGCCATTGGTGGCCTGTTTATACGCTTGACTTATGTGTTGCATATGTTATTTGTTTGTGGGTTTTCTTGCTGGGCTTCAGCTCACAGATGCTCTGTGGTGCAGGTAAGGGTAAAGAGAAGATCAACCAACCATGAGTACAGCAGGCGTGAGGCAGCGTGTACATGTTTGGCCAGCCTGGCTGTCACAGCCAAAGGATTTTGGGAGATGCTTGTAAATGAACTTGAATTTTTTCGTTTAGCTGACTTAGTACAGTTGTTATGTTGTAAATATTTCTAAACTATATTTTTGGGATCCCAGGTGTCAAACTTTTATGATTTACTATGAAAGATTACTATTTCTAATGTTTTTCCTCTGTTTACGGTTTAATTACACTGTTTGACCTAAAACCTCGTTTAGCGAGTTGAAAGCACATTTTAAAACTCACTTAGTAACGGCTCTAAGGCAGTAGGGCGTTACACACCCACACAACCTTCATTGCCAACCTATGTCCCTTCATTGCAACCTTCATTGCAAAGTGCAAACGCAAGTAGTAGACAAATCCATCCATGATGAACCATCAATGCAGAAAAAGTCATATAAACCAACTATGCCAACCTATGTCCCTCGTCCGCCTTTTCCAAGTAGATTAAAAAGTTTAAGAAAGAGGAAGCTGATAAGAAAATTCTTGAGACTTTTCGCAAAGTTAAGGTAAACATTCCATTACTTGATGCAATTAAAAAAGTGTCACGTTATGCTAAATTTTTGAAGGAGTTGTACACAAATAAGAAGAAATTGAAGGGTGGTGAAAAGATAAGTGTGGGGGAGAACGTCTCTGTTGTTCTCCAAAAGAAGCTGCCACCAAAATGCAAGGATCCTGGAACCTTTACAATTCCTTGTATGATTGGGAATAAAAGGATTAAGCAGTGTATGATAGATTTAGGAGCATCGATTAATGTCATGTCATATTCATCATATGCTTCTTTAAATCTTGGGCCACTAAAGGAGATATGGGTTGTTGTTCAGCTGGTCGATCGCACTAATGATTATCCTTTAGGGGTAGTTGAAGATGTGCTGGTAAAGGTTGATGGACTTGTCTTTCTAGCATATTTCTATATACTTGAAATGAGGGATGCATCAATACCCAATCTGACACCGATTTTATTTGGGAAGCCATTCTTGATGAAAACAAATACAAAGCTGGATGTTAGAGCATGAACGCTAACAATGGAATTTTGATGGTGAAGTTATCAAATTCAATGTGTTTGATTCTCCTGGTAAGATCAAAGGGAAGGAGTCTTTATTGAAATACCCAACATAAAGATCTTGAGAGCAACATTTAGTCAAGCTAACGACGTTAAACAAAGCGTGCTTGAGGGAGTTTTCTTTTCCTTATCATTCATTTTATTTTCATTGAGGACAATGTGTTGTTTAAGTGTGGGGGAAGGGAACAATTTCTCGTTTTCATTTTGTTTGTTGTTGAGTTTATTTTTTCTGATTTCGTGTCTTTTAGTCTGTTTTTTTTATTTGTTTGTGTGTTTTTTTTGTTGGTCTTGTTGAATGTAGTGGTCGATGATGAGAATTATGAATTGTACTGAATGTGATGCTAGATAATGATGATTTCTATATGATTTGTGTGCTTAACCCATGTGTGATTGCTACTTAAGCTTGAGCTTGTACTTTGGAATTTATGTACACAATTGATTTTACTTCTTATTTGTATTGGAAATTTTTTTTGCATGTTGGAAATTTAAAGTCCCTGTCACTCTATAAAGCATTGATTAATTATTTGAGGCGAAATCATGAGTACACATAGTGTAACGTCCCAAATTTCCTAATAAGGCTTAGGGCCTTGATTAGGGGGCCAAGATGGAAAATTATGGAATTATGTGATTATATGATATTTATGTGTATTATCATGTGATTATGTGAATAATATTATAATATGACTTGATATGCATGTGTTAGGTGTATTACATATGCATGTGGGCCCATTTCTGTTTAATTGGGAAATTTTCATAATTTGGCCCGTTATGGGTATATTTGGCATATATGTGGTATGTGTGTGGTACTTCATTATTATATGGTTATGTTTGGGTTACTCGGCACGAGACGATCCTACGGAGCAAGCTAGTGGGAAAGTCGCAACGAGACCCATACTTGACTCGGAGTAAGTCAAGGGGTATATTGGGTATTTAACACATTACTGGGATATTGGGTCATGGGAATGATTATTTGATGATATATTGAGAGTTAGTGAGATCAAAAGGGAATTCTGGGAATTTTGACCATTTTACCTCGAGGGGCGTTTTTGGGACCCCGAGCATTAGGATTTGCTTGAGGTTACTCAAGCTCGAAGTAACCTGTCAGAATTATAAAAAAGAACGTTCTATTTCCCTCTCTCTCTCTCCTATTCCCTTTTTGACACTGATCACATTTTCAAAGGAAATTCGAGTTTTAGGACTCAGATTCAGGCAAGGATCGAGGCATAGCAGTTCTAGGGAAGATTAATTAGCCGGAGAATTTAGTTGGGAAATTTCTCAATCAGAGGTAATCCGAGTTTTAAGTTTTCAAGTTTTTAAGCTTTGATTGGATTTTTACGGTTTGATGAGTTTTTGATTTGATTGAGACTTGGGTTTTAGTGGTTTTGGGAAATTAGGATGTTTGGGAACTTTGTTTTTGGGATTTGGATATGTTTTGATATGTTTTCGGAGGATTTTAAATGGGAGAAAACGTAGGAAATGGTTGGGTTCGTGGTCAAGTCGCGACCTTGTTCTAGCAAGTCGCGACCTGGATGAATCCAGAACCAGAAGGGCTCTGCTTGGGGGGCGCGTCGTGACTCTAGAGGGCCAAGTCGCGGCCCGCACCCTGAAGCCCAGACAGAGGGCTCTCTGTCAGGGAGGCAAGTCACGACCCGCCTGTGCATTTTTGGCCAGATTTGGTTTTTAGTCGTGGGAACTTAACTCTAAAGGCTCAGGATCGATCCTACTACCCGATTTGGTAGGATTCGACGTCCCAAAGGCTAGGATTTAGTCCGGAAGTATTTATTTACTCATTTTTTATGGGATTCTATATTATGGATGTGACTAGGTTGTCGTTAGGGGCTTGGAAACATGATCGTGCTTAAGGGTCGTTTATTGGTGACCTGTGCTTGGACCAAAGGTAAGAAAATTGCACCCAATATGTGATGCATGTGATAAATGTGGTTATGGCATGGCATTAATGTTTAATATGGAATTGATCAGAGCTTGAGCCTCTGTAATTGTGAATGATTATGATTATGCTTGCGATTATTGATTAAGCATGTTGAATGCCTTGTATCTGGATATTTGACATATGATATATGCCTGTGTGCATTACCTCATTGAGAAAGCACTGACTTATTAGTTAAGAAACGATAATGGTGTTTAGTACTGGTCGTGAAGCTCTGACTTATCAGTCACCATCGGTAATAATACTGAGCGCTGGTCGTATGGAATTGACTTATGAGTCAAGAGCGGCATTAGCGTTCTGACCGCAAGCCGAAATGGCTAGATCTAATCAACATGAGCATTAAATGCGTGACCGACCTATTGGTCGAAGAAAACTAAAGCGCTTGGCTAGCCAAGGCTAGTTACTTAGAGTCAGGGCTAAAAAGCTCAAGTGACTAGAATGTCACATGGCTTAGGGCGCAGGACCTTTAGGGCATAGGACCCCTAGGGCACAGAACCCTAGTCATTTATCCAGGGCACAAGACCCTAGTCATTTAATCAGGGCACATGTCCCCAATCATCTATTTAGGGCGCAGGATCCCAGAGAGACTTAATAGGTCATCTATTTAGGGCGTAAGACCCCAGATTAACTTAATAAGTCATCTATTTAGGGTACAGAACCCCAGAGTGATTGAATAGTCATCTATTCAAGGCCTGGGACCCCAGATTGACTTGACAGTCATATACTTAGGGCGCAGGACCCCATAATTAGTTATTTGTACTTGCCTGAATTCATGAATAGGGTTATTACTGCTATGCATGCTTATTATGATTCGATGAGATATTATTAACTGCTTATGAGGATGTGTTTGAGTTTTCTTACTGAGCCTCGGCTCACATGTGCAGGTAAAGGTAAAATAAAGCTGAACCATCCTTGAGTTGGAGAGCTTAGGTGACGATGTGTACATATGCGGCTGGTCGACCATCACGACCGAGGGTTTAAAGAGGAACTAGGGTTAAACCCTATTTTTCCGCTTAGGTCGAATGGTTGTAAATCTTTTATAATTATCCTTTTAAATGTATTTTGGGATCCCAATGTATACAGTAAACGTTTTAGTGAAACGTTGTATCTTTGACCAAAATTTTTAACCCTAAATCGTTAATCACATTTAGTTACACGATTATTGCCAAATGACTCGGTTAGCAAGTTTAGCACTGTTTAAAATACAGAACGTAATAGTCCTGGGTAGTAGGCCGTTACAACTTGGTATCAGAGCGAGCCAAGGTTAAGGGTTCTTGTAGACAAGCTGGGCATGTACACTCGTTACTAAAGATAAGCTTCACTCAGGGTATGGTAACTATTTATGTGGTTACGTGTTTAATTGCTTAAATAGAATGTAAATGATATACCTGCATGCCTTATTAGGTAGCATGAGATTCTATTAGGGCTTAGCCCTTGACTATTGATATGATTATATGATTACCTGCTCAGTGAAATTATATAAACGTGTTATTTGCATGCTGGAGTTGAGAGCAGGGTATGTATGTTGGAAGAGCAGGGGTTATGATTGATGTATGAATGTGGTGTTGTGTGATTGTTCCCATGGGGGAAGGCTTTTGAATGTGCTTATCATGCTTAATGGATCAAGTTATTGACTACAGACTGATAAGAAGTTATGTACCCAAGGCAGTTACTAAAGACAAGCTTCACTCAGGGTATGGTAACTATTTATGTGGTTACGTGTTTAATTGCTTAAATAGAATGTAAATGATTTACCTGCATGCCTTATTAGGCAGCATGAGATTCTATTAGGGCTTAGCCCTTGACTATTGATATGATTATATGATTACCTACTCAGTGAAAATATATAAACATGTTATTTGCATGCTGGAGTTGAGAGCAGGGTATGTATGTTGGAAGAGCAGGGGTTATGATTGATGTATGAATGTGGTGTTGTGTGATTGTTCCCATGGGGGAAGGCTTTTGAATGTGCTTATCATGCTTAATGGATCAAGTTATTGACTGCAGAATGATAAGAAGTTATGTACCCAAAGCAGTTAATGAGACCCGGTGGTGGTTATACTGAGGCTGGGAATTACAACCAAGGCTTGAGTTCTTCATCTGCCCCTCAAAATTTGCAGCAGGTGTTTACATATATGGAATCAAAATTGCAGAGGCAAGAGGAAGATATATGGTGTTTAAAACAACAGTAGGTTCTATGAGGGAACACTCATTCCTTTGCTATGTCAGGAGTGGCACCGATTTTGGCTTAATCTAGGGTTGCGAACAGGCGGGAATTTCTTTGCGGAAGATTTTAGGAATATTACGTTCCAGTTTTTGAGGGAGGCCTAGATCCATTCAGAGCTGAGTAATGGATGGCATGATTAGTTCCATCCTCGACAGTATGGGGGTGGTAGGTCACGATAGGGTGATCTGTGTTACATTGTATTGTGGGATAATGCTCGAACGTGGTGGGAAGTAGTGTCCCAGACATGAGATATAGCTGCGATGAACTGGAAAGAATTTAGGCAGTTGTTTAATGAAAGATATTACTGTGATGCAGTCAAGACTGCTAAGACAAGTGAGTTTATGAACCTGGTTCAGGGTAATGCAACAGTAACCGAGTATGTTAATAGATTCGATGGGTTGGCCAAGTTTGCTTTTGATATGGTACCTACGGATGTGTCTTGAAAAGAAAGGTTTATCCAGGGATTGAATCCTAGGAAAGCTTTGGGCATTAAAATTTCCCTAGTACATGAAATCTCTACCTACGCTTAGGTGGTAAGGAAGACTCTTGTTGTTGAGGGAGCATGAAATGAGATTGAGAAGGAGAATGCCAGAGAGTGCGAAGCTCAAGCAGTGATACCTCCGTTTATTGGATCGGGCAAGGACAAGGATTGGAAAGTCTACCCCAAATGCACTCGGTGTAAGAGGCATTATCTGAGAGAATGCCGAGAAAGGGCATGTTTCTTATGTGGGTTGGTTGGGCACTTCGGGAGAGATTTCCCAAGGCGAAGGAAGGATGAGAAAAAGGGGGCGGATAGCTCGACTCCAACTCGAGTGTTCGCTTTGATGCAGTCAGAGTCAAAGACTGAGATTGAGACTGAGGCTGGTTCCTCAGTAGTGGTAGGTCAACTTCCTAGTTTCAGTTTTTGTATTATGCTGACTAGTTTTGGTGCCTTGTTGTTCTTTGCTTTGTTGCATCTAAAGAGGCCTAGACTTGATATGCGGATTACATGGCTATGTTGTGATGAGAATGTAATACTCTATTGGTAATTTTAAAGGAGATGGGTTAGGTTATGGTGAGAAGGGACTCATCAATTGATTTGATAGAGTTGGTTATGACTGACTTCGATATGATCCTGGATATGGATTGGTTAACAAAGTATGGGGCAATGATAGATTGCAAGGAAAGGATGGTAACCCTTGGGCTTAAGGGTGAGAAACCCTTGTATTTGTTGGCACTGTGCATGGACCCTATATTCTTATGACATTTGTATTTAGAGCTAGAGATCTATTGCAAGAGGATGCATAGGACTCTTAGCTAGTGTGGTGGATACCACTCAGGTCGTGTCAGTGGGACTAGGACAGATTGGATTAGTCTGCGAGTTTCTAGATGTGTTTCCAGGGGTTTTGCCAGGATTACCTTTACCCAAAGAGATAGAATGGTGATTATGTTGGTGCCAGAGACAGAATCAGGTTTAGGGCACTGTATTGTACGACTTTAGCAGAGCTCTAAGAACTAAAAGCTCAATTATTAAGTAAGACGGTATTCCTTAAAGTGGATCTTCGATCTGGTTACTACCAGCTAAAGATCAGGAGGAATGATAAGCAGAAGATTGCCTTTTATATCAGATATGGGCACTAGGAGTGTTGATTTATGTTTTGTGGATTTTATTAATTCCGAGTTATTTTGATGGATTAGATGAATAAGGTATTCAAAGATTATCTGAATTGGATTTGTGATCGTCTTGACTGATGATATTGTGGTACATTCTCAGTTGGAGATTGACTAAGGTCAAGGAACGCCTCAGAGGGCAGAAGTTTTCTTGGACGAGCAGGATATTACATGTGCTTTGGGGAAGAGTTCTGAGTCTTCCTACAGATTAGAACCAGTTTATAGATTATTATGATATCTCATTGATAAAAAATGTGATTGCCTAAGCAGCATGTTAGTTGAAGGATATGACTAGAACTACAACATAGTTACTGGTGGGCCAGTTGGTCAACAATATGTTTGAGTTTACTCTTGTAGAGAGGATTAAAGGAAAACAGTTGAGAGAACCACAAATAAGAAGAATTGAGGGGAATGTCTTAGCTGGATTAGCTAAGGATCATGCAGTTCCAGGTATGTGTTTATTGAGGTATAGAGATTGGACTTGGAATCCAATGGTCATTGAGATTAAATGGGAGATTCTGGATGAATCTCATATTACCCCTTATTCTCTTCATCCATGCATCATGAAGATGTACCAGAATCTAAAAGCTTTATATTGGTGGACTGGGATGGAGATGGACGTAACTGAATATGTGACAAAGTGCCTAATCTGTTAGCAGGTCAAGATAGAGTATTAGAAATCAGTAAGACCCATACAACCTTTGTATATACCATAATGGAAGTAAGAGGACATCACGATGGATTTCGCAGTGGGACTGCCCAGGATAGTGGGCTAGCATGATTCGATTCAGGTCATTATGGACCAGTATAAAAAGTCAACTCACTTTTATTAGTAAGGACGAGCAATGTAGTTGATCAATATACAGGTCTCTATATGAGAGGGATAGTATGCCTTCATGGAATTCAAGGTCTCTTTTATTAGATAAGGACCCTGCTTTTACTTCCAAGTCTCGGGGAAGATTGCAGAAGGCGATGAGTATATAGTTGGAGTTTAGTACAGTTTATTATCCTCTGTTTAATGGTTAATGAGAGGGAGTTATCCAATTATTGGAGGGGCACCTTATGAGATGTTGTATGGTAGGGAATGTATATCGCTCATGTTAGGAGTGTGTCCTAAAAGCATGTAAAATACATTTGTTATTTCTGTGAATAAATAAATACAATGGTTTATTATTATTATTATATTTAGATTGTTAAATTATTGTTTGAATAATTTTGTAAATATCAGAAAAATTCCATATTCATTATTGAGGATGTGATCTTGTATTAGTACGAGATAATTAAGATCACATGAATGAAAAAAAATAGTCAACAACAATAAATTAAAGTTATGGAATTCTTTAATTGGAGTTGTAAGTACAGTTTGCTAAGTATCATAATGATACAAATAATCTAGATTCAGATTATTGATGTGGTAAGACCTCTCGGTAAAGATGCTTTATATATGACATGGAATTATATGAATAAAATTCTTTATCCAAAAACCATTTAACAATAAAGACTTGTAATTCATATCATAACTGATGATCATTTATAGATCAACCTAAATCCTGAGTGTTCATGAACTCCTGTTCATGTTTATTCAATCTTTTGATTCATTCGTTAATGTCTCTTCATAGAATGAGGCTAATGACTTTTGTTTTGGAGATTTAATATCATGGATGGCTGTGAACATACATCAACAATACAGAATCTAATCTTTCCTAACGGATCGTATATTAGTTCCCTTAAGGGTTAATTCTGGAACTGAATGATTTTGTAATTGGATTATAGATTAATTATTCACTAGTGAATTAATGGTACTTAAGGAATAAGAAGTAAATTAGAAAGGTAAAATGGTAATTCATCCATTCTAATTTATGAACTAATTGATTAGAGGGTTAAACTATTGCAAGATGGTTATATCAATGAACGACTTAAGATAAGATTTCTGTAAAAGTATATCTATAACATAAAGAGTGCAATTCTAAATTTATAGTGGAGAAATATCAGAATTAATAAATTAACTATTATAATTAAATAGTTTAATTATTTAGTTTCAATTTATTGGAGCTTAATGTTATAAGTCCATGGTCCCGAAATGACTCAAACAAACACTAACAAAAGTAAATACAAAAATGAGCAAAATGACTTATTTGATAAGTAAAAATATTTTTCTATGCACCAAACATAATTATTGTATAATTATGTGTAATTAATTAATTATTTGATTTAACAAAAATATAATTAATTTTGAATTAATTTATTTTTGGGATTTTTGGTATTTAAGTAATAAGAAAAAATTGGGAAAAATCACATGCCTTCCCTGGCATGTGGTACACGTGTAGCATAGTGCACAGTCACTGTGCTACACGCATAAGAGACTCTGAGTAGTTTCTTGGTTCCATAATTTTAGTTATTTAAATATTAAATAAATAATGAGATATTGTAATATGATTAAAATATTATTATTTAAACATAATCTGATAACTGATTAGTTATTTTCAAATTGTTTAAAATAACTAATATTTTATTTTTAATATATTGGATATATTAAATATAGGATATCAATTTTTCAGAACGTAACTTTTCAGGGATAGAAAAATATCGTGAAATCTCTCTGAGAGAAAAAGAACAATGATACAAGTATAGGCCACTGTTCTTCACAAACTTAGATCCAAACTTTATCATATCTCATGTGTTGAGAACATCTGATAAATAGAATTTGCCTATTATTTTGTATAGCGGGCCCACACTCATTCTTTGTGTGCCGAGAACATTTTGGAAGATCTTGGTGTGAGATCTCAAGGATTTTGCCATACAAAAAGATAGCAGCAGGAAGGACCTGAGGTAATTTTCTATTCATGTCTTTGATTCAATATATATATATGCATGTGAAGAAGTAGATCTAGAAATCTTGTGGGATTAAATTAACAATTTTGATTGTTGTTTCGCTGCGTATAATATCTGATTTGATCTATAAAAACCAACAAATGGTATCAGAGACAGGTTCACATATATATATATATTGAATCTGTGTGGGTTTAATTTTATGCATTTATTTATTTTTGATGAATGAATGGATGGCTTAATATGATTGAATAAATGAGAATGTTGAATCATTAATTGTATGGTATTTTTGGGTTAGGATTTGTTTATGATTAGATCATTGTGTAAGCTATTAAAGGGCATAGGATTTATGTAATTTTATTTGATTTTTGACACCATAAAATTGTAATTCCGATCACACAAAAGTCCGAACGGAGCTCGAGATTCAGAATTCAGCCACCGTTCCTCCGAGGCCGCCCTCCGAGCCGCTGCCGGGGACGTCGTACGAATCCGTACAGTTCCGTACAAAACGGCCCCGGCAGCCCCGTTTGATGCCATGTGTCCCCGTCCTGCTGGTCCATAATTTTTTTTATTTTTTCTAAAATTATTCTGTTATTTTTTTAATTTTTAAAATGTTAAATATCCTATTTATTAGAAATTAGATATTTAAATAATGTGATAATTTTGTTATCCTAACAAATTTTTTTAAATTTTATTTCAAAATTTAATTTTAAAAATAACAGATTTTAATTAAATATTTCAGTTTCTTGTTTTAAATTAAAAGTTGTTTTAATTAAAAATAAAAATAAAAATAATGATTATTTAAAAGTTTGTTTTAATTAATCAAAATAATTAGAAAATTGTTTTCTTATTATTATTCTGGACCAACAATGACACATATCCTACCGAAAGTAAAGTAAAGAAGCCCGATGGAGATCAAGACGGTTTTATTTTTTTATTTTATAAAGATGTTGTAAAATTAGAAATACCCAAAAGCACCCGGTTCAACATTTATTGTTTATTTATTTATTTAAATAATTATTTTCATGTGATTAATGTGATTGATAACATGTTCATGCATTTTGTGCCATACATAAAAACCCACACAGTCATAATCATGCATCTCATTAGTAGAAACATGATTATTAGGATTGTCCTATATGTTTATATGAATTGTTCCAATTGCATATAAATTACTTAGTTTTATTTTTGAAAACTTGGTAAAAATATCACACAAATTTTTAAGTCTTTATGACTTATCTTTTTTAAACCAACTTTATTTTAAAATTGTTTTTTTTTAGTAAAGTTTAGATGAACATAATTGGTAATTTAAAATTGGATATGGACCTAGAAATTCGCTTTCTTTCCAATTTTAATTATGTTCATAAAGTTTAAAGAATCTATAATTAATTTGGAATTAATTAGGTTAAAAACATTTATTTTAAAATAGTGAGTGGGAGAGGGTTGATAACTCAACATAACCCATGGTCTCCATTATTAATATAACACCGTGAGATATGAATAGCGCCTCGCGACGGCTTTGTTTTTGTCCCCCTAAGGAAGGTGTCTAGACATATCAATAGCAAGGTTATATTTCTTACAAAGATAGGAACTAATGATGTATTTTAGGTTTGACCGACCCTAAGGCGGCATGTCCTAAGTTAAGTCATGAACTCCGAAATAATGGGTTACACTCACAAAGTTATGATTAAGCTTTTGTAGTGGATAATCATAACTTGACCAAACTAAGCGGCACTTTAATGTTTAAAAGAGAAAATAAAGAGTTATTTTAAGTTTTAAACAATAAAGATAAGAATGCCTTATAAATTCTCTAAAATTAATTTGACCGACCCTAAGGCGGCACTTTAATTGTTAGAAAATTTTATCATGGAAATTAATCTTTATTTTATATGTTTTAATTGTGCTCATGCATCATGTTTAATTTCCGAAATATTTGATATTTATTTTTCTAAATATAATAATAATATTTGTATTTTTTTATTTTATTCAGAATATGTCTATCTCTGGAAATCCAAATACTGCTTTGATCGCACAAGAAAAATTAACTGGTGATAACTTCATAAAATGGAAATCAAATATGAATCTGTTGTTGGTTAGCAAAAACCACAAGTTTGTCCTAAATGAGGATTGTCCTGAAGAACCTGGCGCTAATGCCCCGAAACATGTTCGGGACAAATTTGATGCATGGATTCAATCCAATAACAAAGCTAAGTGCTATATGCTTGTAAGCATGAGTTATGTCTTACGAACAAAGCATGAATCCATGGAAACTACTTTTGAGATACTAGAATCTCTTAAGGAAATGTTTAGGCGCCTATCTGATCAAAGTCGTCATGAGGCTACTAGAACCTACATGAATGCTAAGATGAAGAAAGGTCAATCTGTGCGTGAGCATGTTTTGAACATGATCAATGTACTTCAAGGAGCTGAGATGCATGGAGTAGTCATGGATGAAAAGACACAAGTAAGCATTATACTTGAGTCTTTAACTCCTGCCTTTTCTACATTCACAACAAATTATGTCATGAACAAATTGGAATTTAACATGACACAATTGCTGAATGAATTACAAACTTTTGAGTCTTTGAACAAGACGATCTCAAGTCAGGCTGAAGCAAATGTTGCTGAAGCAAAACCATCTTCTTCTAAGAAGAAAAGGAAAAGCAATAATAATGACTGCAAACCTAAAAAGGACAATCCGAAAAAGGCAAAGAAGTCATCCAAGGCACTCGAGAACAAAAAGAATAATGACCCCAAACAAAAGGCACCCAAAGGAAAGTGTTTCCATTGTAATGTCGATGGTCATTGGAAGAGAAACTGTCCAAAGTATCTCGCCGAGCTAAAAGAGAAAAAGAAAGGTAAATTAGATTTACTTGTACTCGGAGCTTGTATGGTGGAACAAGATAAATTATCATGGATAGTTGATTCTGGTTCCACTAACCATGTTTGTTCTTGTTTGCAGATGCTTGAGTCCGCAAAGCAGTTGGAGCAAGGAGAGATGACTATGAGAGTGGGAAGTGGAGCGCTTGTTTCAGCTAAAGCATGTGGAGCAGCTCGTTTAAATTTTAGGAACAATTTTCTAGTTTTGAATAATGTTCTATTTATTCCTGAAATTACTAGAAACATTATTTCTTTATCTTTGTTACATGAACAAAAATTTGGCATTTCTTTTAATAATAATATGATTTTTATTTCAGGGAATGAGAACAATATTTGTCATGCAAAACAAAAGGACGGACTGTACATGCTTAATCCAATAGAAAAATCGCTCAATAATTCTGAATTATTTAAAGTAGCTATTCCACAAAGTAACAAAAGACAAAAGGTTTCTAAAGAAAATGACACGTATCTATGGCACTTAAGATTAGGTCATATTAGTCTAGATAGGACAAACCGGTTAACTAAAGATGGACCTTTGAGGGAACTAATAGTTGGAACCCTACCGGTTTGTGAATCCTGTTTAGAAGGAAAATTGACTAAACGACCTTTCACTTCGAAGGGAAATAGAGCCAAAGAACCACTAAAGCTTATACATAGTGATGTATGTGGTCCAATTAACATTCAAGCTCGAGGTGGTTATGAATATTTTGTCACATTTACTGACAACTATTCTAGATACGGTCATGTTTACCAAATGCTTAAGAAGTTAGAAACTTTTGACAGGTTTAAAGACTTCAAAGCCTTAGCTGAGAAGCAATTAGGCAAATCTTTAAAAACACTCCGATCTGATCGTGGTGGTGAATATTTGGATTCTGAATTCAAAGATTTCTTGCTGGAGCATGGTATTTGTTGACAGTGAGAACTCGTCAACTAAGTTGAGTTGGAAAAATTATCAAGTCAAGGTCTCTAATGGAAAAGCTGTAGACACTTAAACAATCACTCAAGAACAATGATAGAACAATAATGGAGAATTCAGTCTTTCATTCACACTCAAGCCTTTGCTACAGTAAAATTTCCAACCCCCTTTCAGGTGGTGTTCCAGTTCATTTTATAGTAGGCTCTAATGGCCTTAGGTACATGGTGGTCCAGGAGACCAAATGGTACATAAGTACTATGTCAGGGGAGTGGCTTCAAAGGTTATGGTCGTACATCAGTACAGGAGCAGGTGTCAGGAGGATGTCTCCACTACTTGTCTGTACCCATGTCTGATGAGTGGCGGCAGGCGTAGTGGTGCAGGTGGTAGTGGTGTCGACTCTGACCCTTGGCCGTAGATGTACGGGCCATAACTCTTACCCTAGCAGTCCCATTGGTACTGGTGTTCGTACTCAGTACTTGGTCGTACAAGTGTGTTCCATTCGACTCGTACTGGAGCCTCTAAGCATAGGGGTCTCTAGGTGTAAGGAATGGGACCCTTGGAAGGCTTATTGATGGCGTGGCTCTCTTGGCTGCTCACGAGGCTGAGTGTGCTGCGGATGTGACCCCCATGAGGCCATGGGCGAGGCCACCACGGGGCCTATTTGGCGAGGCCCCCCCGTGGGCATGGGCGAGGCCACCACGGGGCCTATTTGGCGAGGCCCCTCCGTGGGCATGGGCGAGGCCACCACGGGGCCTATTGGGCGAGGCCCCTCCGTGGGCATGGGCGAGGCCACCACGGGGCCTATTTGGCGAGGCCCCTCCGTGAGCATGGGCGAGGCCACCACGGGGCCTATTGGGCGAGGCCCCTCCGTGGGCATGGGCGAGGCCACAACGGGGCCTATTGGGCGAGGCCCCTCCGTGGGCATGGGCGAGGCCACCACGGGGCCTATTTGGCGAGGCCCCTCCGTGGGCGTGGGCGAGGCCACCACGGCGCCTATTGGGCGAGGCCCCTCCGTGGGCATGGGCGAGGCCACCACGGGGCCTATTTGGTGAGGCCCCTCCGTGGGCATGGGCGAGGCCACCATGGGGCCTATTGGGTGAGGCCCCTCTGTGGGCATGGGCGATGCCACTCTTGGACCATGAGCGCCGAGGTACGGCCGAGCGATGCCATGGAGATGCGCGCGCGGTGGCCGGGCGACGCCAGGTGGTGTGCGCGCGAGGAGGGCCTCGCGCTTGGGGCACGGCCGAGCGAGGCCACCTGATGCATGCGGGCATGGCTGAGCGAGGCCACTTGGTATCCGAGCGTGGCTGAGCGAGGCCATGGCTTCTATGCCATGTAAATGGGGGCTTCATGGCATCGATCTCATATTTTCCCTTGGTGAGATTTTGAGCATCAACACTTCCCCCCCAGTCTAGGAGAGCACCTTTAGGTGCTCTTGTAGACTATTCACCTTAGTTCTTATAAGTAGGCCTTCATGCGTGGCTTAATATTTCCACCTTACTTCCTTGGCTTAGTGGTTTAGAGAACCCTTTCTTCAAGAGGTAAGGGGTTCAATCCCTCATCACCTCACTTTTTCCATAGTTTTTTTTTTTTAAGAATGGGCTAATTTCTTGGGGTATCTATTTGGAGACTAATACCTCCTTTTGGTCTATTTTTGCAGGCCAATACTGTGGCTCTACGGTTTCCCGACTCGTCTAGCAACCTCTCTGCGTCTACTGCTGAGAGGGACTGCCTTACAGTCCGGGTCCCGGAGCTCGAGAAAGAGCTTGAGAAAACCCAGTCTGAGCCAAAGAAGGTTCAAGCTAAACTTGCCACCTCGTCGAGGAGGAAGCTGAAGGCGGTTGCCAAGGCCAAGGAGCTGAAGGACCAAGTTGCCATCCTGAAGAGCGAACTCCAAGCGACCAAGGATATCGTGACGGTGTCGCAGGAGAGGGTTACTTATTTAGAGGCCGAAGTCGAGTCTATCAGGGTCGAACTCCAGACTGCAAGGGCCGAAGTCGAGGTTACCAGGACCCCTTGCAGGAGAGAAGTGCTTCCTTGGAGGCAGAGAAGACTGTCATTGAGTACAGGTCCATAGACAGCGCCCTTTACAACGTATGGAGGCAGGATCCCAATTTTGATTTCTCTTCTTTTGGTGAGCATGCCATCGCTCGAGCGACCATGTGGAGTGTCTCTTATTCTACTGCATTCGAGGCCCTTTTGAGTCTGTATGATGGGGTTTGGTTGGTTCCCCTCTTTTATTTACCAGGCTGGAGGTCCTTGGGAGCCCATGTGAAAGGGTTCACTGGGACCTCTTTTGGTGCCCCTTGATTACTCTTATAAGGATATTTTGACCCCTTGGGTCCTAGCTATCCTTTTATATATTCTTGCGCGCGCTTATTATTTTTTGCGAGAAGCGTCCCTCTCATCATTATGCATAGTACTATTTTTGCAAGGGTCTCTTTTAGGACCCTTTTTGGCTAGACGGCTTGGTGGCCGCTCTAGACTTATTAGTGTTGTCACTATATATTTTTCTTTCGTAAGACCTTTTGGCCTCCTTGATGTTCACAAAGGTAGCTAATCCTTGTAAACCCAAGGGATACCTTGCAAGGTCCTCTCCCTGTTTTCTGTATTTAAGGACTTCGCCTAAGGCCCCGATATAAGGGGTCCTTCTAGGACCTCCCATTAAAGGGTCCTTTTTAGGGCCATGGTCCCTTTTGGGTCCTCCTGATGGAGGGCCCTTTTTAGGATCCTCCTGGTGCATAGGATCCTTTTTAGGATCCCGGTGCAAGGGGTCCTTCTTTGGGTTCTCCTGCTTGTTGCTTGCTTTGTATTCACGGGCCACTTCCTCCTGATGGAGGGCCCTTTTTAAGATCCCCTATTAGAGGGTCTTTTTTAGGAGCCTCTTTTTTAGGAGTCTCCTTTTTAGGAGGGCGAGGGGTCCTTTTTAGGATCCTCCGTTAGAGGGCCCTTTTTAGGTTCCCCTCGCTAGCTGCATGTTATTGCCTCCTGTCCTGCTCCCCAAGTGTTTGGTGAAATTTATTTCGGCTGACACTTTGGCTTATGCCCGCGTAGCGAAGAAAAATAACACATGAAGTTGCAAACAGTTTCATTCATAACACGTGGTTTACAACTGACTTTGTAAATAAAAAAGGTGGTTACATCTAACTAGGAGGTTACCTAGGTAGCCTCTTCGATTCTTACTTGCTTAAGCTAAAACAACGAAGAACAAACTAAACATAGGTTCTTTTGGCCCTGAGAGCTGAAGCCTTGCTAGTAGTACTTCTTGAGAGGCTCCGTAACCCATGGGTCCAATCTTGTGCGGATCTAACTTGTGTGGGTCGCTCCTTCATACACAGCCATTGTCATTGGTATAGATGGTTTGGTGGCTGCGCGGAGGGACATGTTATAGCATTCCCTCGCTTCCTTCTGCCCCCCTTTCACGCATGCTACTCCCCCAGGGGTTGGGAATTTCATAGCTAGGTGATACACAGAAGTTATCGCCTTCAATTCTCTCAGAGAGGGTCTCCCTAATACCGCATTGAAGGCTGAGGTGCACTCCACCACGACAAAGTTAGCCATTATGGTGGTTTGCTTGGGTTGCTCCCCCATGGTGAGGGTTAATTCGATTGTCCCTAGGGGTTGCATCGAATCTCCCGTAAACCCATACAAAGTCGTAGTGCAAGGTTTTAGGTGACGGAGGCTCAACCCCATCTTCTCCAGCGCTGGTCGATACAAAATGTCCACAGAGCTCCCGTTATCCACCATGACCCGACGTACCCTCATGTTAGCAAGCTGGGCGGTTAGCACTAGGGGGTCATCATGAGGGAAACGCACCCCCTGTGCATCTTCTTCAGTGAAAGTTATTGAGTCATTCTCGCCTTTGAAGCTCTTCGGGGGGCGCTGCTCCAAACTTAAAACACAAGGTGGTGGACTTCGTCTGGCCTCCTTGGCGTACTTGTCTCGCCCCTTCCTTGAATCGCCTTCGACTCCTAGTCCTCCAAAGATGGTCCTGACCTCTCTCTGCACTTCTGGGGCCACCCCTCGTGCCCGCGGAGGGGACTCTCCTTCTTCTGGCCTTTGGTTCTCCTTGCGCACATATCTGCCCAAATGTCCCCGGTGGATGAGCTCCTCGATTTCCACCTTCAAATGGCTGCACTCCGTGGTGGTGTGGCCGATATCCTTGTGATATTGGCAATACTTGCCCGGGTCTCTTTTAGACCGATCCTTTTTTATTGGCGGGGGCCTTTTAAAAGGGACCCGGTTTTCGTTCGTAACGAAAATATCCTCTCTCGCATGGGTGAGGTCTGTGTAAAAAGTGTAGGGGCTCTGTATGCGCTCACCAGAGCATTGGTGCTTCCAGGGACGATCGTCCCTCGTTCCCTCATATACACCCTTCTTCTTGGCACAGCTTTGGTTTTCCTGGGCAGAAGGTTTCGGGGGCGATGGGCCTTTTCCAACTTTAAGGTTTTCGTGACCATCCTCCACGCGAATGTACTTTTGTGCCCGCTCGTAGAAATCATCCAAGTCCGTGACCTCTCTCTTGAGCATGTTATCCCATAACTTGCTCCCTGGGCGTACTCCAGCGGTGATGGCCATTTTCAGCTCTCGGCGGGTCAGGCTCCCTACCTTAGCCACCTCCATATTGAATCGGTGGATATAGCTCTTCAAACTCTCATTTTCTCCTTGTTTCACATTGGCGAGGCTGGTGCCTGGCATTGTGTAATCTCGCATGGCGTGGTGCTGCTGGAGGAATTCGTCAGAAAGTTGCTGCCAAGATCGGATGGACCCCGGTCTAAGCCTCCTGAACCATTTGTAGGCAGGTCCTCTTAAGGTGACAGCGAAGCAATGACATCGCACCCCGCAGCCAATTCCCCTCAGCTTCATCAGGTCATTAAATGTATCTAGATGATATTTTGGATCCGTGTCTCCTTCGTAGGGGGTCATGTGGGGCTCTTTAAAGTTGGTAGGGAGCCTGATGGCCTGGATCTCCCTGACAAAGGGTGACTCATGGTTGATTTCTTCCTCAAAGACCCGGCCTCCTGATGCGGTGACGATCTTGCTTCGCAGGCTCCTCATCTCCGTGTCTAGGTCCTGCCTCCTCTTGCTTAGAGTGTCCCTCAGAGCGGACGGGCTAAGATCCGCCTTTCCCTTGCCTTCTCGAGGCGGCACAGGGGGCGTGGTCCCTTTGCCCGCCCTCTTTTTATTGAGCTCCTCCCGTAAGTCTGAGGGTGCTCTTTTAGAGGTGACCTCGTCCTCATTGCGAGGGGCAGCGTTGGTCCTCGGCGCTGGTTTCTGGGCCTGCTTAGGCGGTTCAGGGTGCTCATGTTGCTTCACTCGAGGGGTGTTACTGGTTGAGTGTCGGGTTCTCCCATCATCTACCGGTACAGTGGTCTCCACCCCATCCTTGCCCTTCTCCTTCCTCTTGGGCAAGGTCACACTCGACTTACCCTCAGGCCGTTCAGGACCTCTTGCATGTTCTCCAAGGTGGTTTCCAACCTTTGGTTCTTACGGTGGAGCTCACGTATTTCCTCTTCATAAAACCGAGATTTCGAACTCGAGCTCACGGAATGGACCCGGGGGTGCTTATCATGCCTACGGGCAGAAGGGCCCGGGTCCTGCCGGCCAGAGTTCGGTACCTGCGGTGGTTTTGGAGGAGGGAACTCAGTAGCATTTCCCGGTGGTGCTCTTGGAGGACTTTCTCCAGGTGCAGCGGCCGGTGACGAGGCCACCCTATCACCTCCGTGAACTTCAGGGTCCTTAAGGGGCTCCACGTCTCTGGGTGGAGGAGCGTTCTTCATGGAGGACTTCAGCTGGACTCCGTTCAGGTGAACCTCTACTTCCCGTGGCTCCTTCAGTCGCTTTGAACGTCTTGGCATCTTCTTCTTGCCGGAAACAATGGTGGAACAGTAGCTTGAAACTAACGTTCCCACAGACGGCGCCAAACTGTTGACGGTGAGAACTCGTCAACTAAGTTGAGTTGGAAAAATTATCAAGTCAAGGTCTCTAATGGAAAAGCTGTAGAAACTTAAACAATCACTCAAGAACAATGATAGAACAATAATGGAGAATTCAGTCTTTCATTCACACTCAAGCCTTTGCTACAGTAAAATTTCCAACCCCCTTTCAGGTGGTGTTCCAGTTCATTTTATAGTAGGCTCTAATGGCCTTAGGTACATGGTGGTCCAGGAGACCAAATGGTACATAAGTACTATGTCAGGGGAGTGGCTTCAGAGGTTGTGGTCGTACATCAGTACAGGAGCAGGTGTCAGGAGGATGTCTCCACTACTTGTCTGTACCCATGTCTGATGAGTGGCGGCAGGCGTAGTGGCGCAGGTGGTAGTGGTGTCGACTCTGACCCTTGGCCGTAGATGTACGGGCCATAACTCTTACCCTAGCAGTCCCACTGGTACTGGTGTTCGTACTCAGTACTTGGTCGTACAAGTGTGTTCCATTCGACTCGTACTGGAGCCTCTAAGCATAGGGGTCTCTAGGTGTAAGGAATGGGACCCTTGGAAGGCTTATTGATGGCGTGGCTCTCTTGGCTGCTCACGAGGCTGAGTGTGCTGCGGATGTGACCCCCATGAGGCCATGGGCGAGGCCACCACGGGGCCTATTTGGCGAGGCCCCCCCGTGGGCATGGGCGAGGCCACCACAGAGCCTATTTGGAGAGGCCCCTCCGTGGGCATGGGCGAGGCCACCACGGGGCCTATTGGGCGAAGCCCCTCCGTGGGCATGGGCGAGGCCACCACGGGGCCTATTTGGCGAGGCCCCTCCGTGAGAATGGGCGAGGCCACCACGGGGACTATTGGGCGAGGCCACCACGGGGCCTATTGGGCGAGGCCCCTCCGTGGGCATGGGCGAGGCCACCACGGGGCCTATTTGGAAAGGCCCCTCCGTGGGCATGGGCGAGGCCACCACGGGGCCTATTTGGCAAGGCCCCTCCGTGGGCATGGGCGAGGCCACCACGGGGCCTATTTGGCGAGGCCCCTCCGTGGGCATGGGCGAGGCCACCACGGGGCCTACTGGGCGAGGCCCCTCCGTGGGCATGGGCGAGGCCACCACGGGGCCTATTGGGCGAGGCCCCTCCGTGGGCATGGGCGAGGCCACCATGGGGCCTATTGGGCGAGGCCCCTCCGTGGGCATGGGCGAGGCCACTCTTGGACCATGAGCGCCGAGGTACGGCCGAGCGATGCCATGGAGATGCGCGTGCGGTGGCCGAGCGACGCCAGGGAGACGCGCGCGCGGTGGCTGGGCGACACCAGGTGGTGTGCGTGCGAGGAGGGCCTCGCGCCTGGGGCACGACAGAGCGAGGCCACCTGATGCATGCGGGCGTGGCCGAGCGAGGCCACCTGGTATCCGAGTGTGGCCGAGCGAGGCCATGGCTTCTAAGTCGTGTAAATGGGGGCTTCATGGCATCGATCTCATATTTTCCCTTGGTGAGATTTTGAGCATCAACAGTATTCTATCCCAACTCACAGCACCTGGAACACCACAACAAAATGGAGTTTCAGAAACAAGAAACCGGACCCTGTTGGACATGGTCAGGTCTATGTTAAGCTACTCTTCACTTCCCTTATCATTTTGGGGATATGCACTTCAAACGACCAATTAAATTTTGAATGTAGTTCCCTCCAAAGCTGTGACAAAGAAACCACTAGAACTATGGAATGGAAATAAACCTAGTTTACAACATTTCCGTATTTGGGGTTGTCCAGCTCATGTGCTAAGACCTTAATCTGGAAAACTGGATTCAAGGTCTGAAGTGTGTATATTTATGGGCTATGCTCCAGAAACAAGAGGCGGCTATTTCTATAGTCCAAGTGATCAAAATGTATTTGTTTCAACGAATGCAACCTTTTTAGAACACAACTATATGAATGATTTTAAACCTCGGAGCAAAGTAGTTTTAGAGGAACTAATGACAGATAAAATTTCATCTCCATCTTCTTCACCAGTTAATTATAAAACAACCAATGAAACCACAATTCCTGAAAAGGAAAAACCAGTGCAACGTCGTAGTGGGAGGAATGTGAGACAACCTATTCACTACGAGCATGAGGCACACGTTCTTGTATCAGATACTGAAAAGGACGATCCATTGTCTTTTAAAGAAGAAATGGAAGACCCTGATGTTGATAAGTGGCAAGCTGCCATGAATCAAGAAATGGAATCAATGTATTCCAATTCAGTCTGGGAACTTGTAGAACTGCCTAACAATGTTAATGCCATTGGATGCAAATGGATCTACAAGAAGAAAAGGGGTGCAGATGGAAAGGTAGAGACCTATAAAGCAAGGCTTGTGGCCAAAGGCTACACACAAAGAGAGGGTGTGGACTATGAAGAAACATTTTCTCCTGTGGCCATGCTTAAGTCCATTCGCATACTTTTATCCATAGCTTCCATCTATGATTACGAGATATGGCAAATGGACGTCAAGACAACCTTTCTGAATGGCCACCTTGATGAAACCATTTATATGGAACAACCAGAAGGGTTTATTAAGAAGGATCAAGATCAAAAGGTATGCAAGTTATTGAAATCCATATATGGATTGAAACAAGCATTAAGATCTTGGAACTTAACATTTGATGAAACTATTAAAACATATGGTTTCGAACAAAATGTTGACGAATCATGTGTTTATAAATACATCAAAGTAAAAGTTGTGGTTTTCTTAGTTCTTTATGATGATGATATCCTACTCATTGGGAATGATGTAGAGACATTATCAAATGTAAAGAAATGGTTGGCTGACAAATTCCAAATGAAAGATTTGGGAGAAGCGAGCTATGTTCTAGGCATTAAAGTTCTAAGAGATAGAAAGAACAAGCTCCTGGCACTTTCACAAGCAAATTATATTGATAAAGTGCTTGAAAGATTCTCTATAATAAATTCCAAAAAGGGTCAATTGCTGACTAGACATGGAATTACTCTTTGCAAAGATCAGTGTCCAAAGACACCACAAGAGCAAAGTATCCCTATGCATTAGCTATAGGGAGCCTAATGTATGCAATGTTATGTACTAGACCTGACATGTGTTATGCAGTAGGGATTGTCAGTCGTTATCAATCAAATCCAGGTTTGGAACACTGGATTGCGTTGAAACATATTCTCAAGTATCTCAGGAGAATGAGAGACTATATGCTAGTATATTCGGGTAGTGACCTTGAACCTACTGGATACACTGACTCTGATTTTCAATCTGACAAGGATAGTAGAAAGTCTACTTCTGGGTCAGTATTCACTCTTGGTGGTGGAGCAGTTGTCTGGAGAAGCATTAAGCAATCCAGTATAGCTGATTCAACTATGGAAGCTGAATACATAACAGCTTGTGAAGCAGCTAAAGAAGCAGTTTGGCTGAAAAAGTTCTACACAGATCTGGAAGTGGTTCCAAAAGTGGAGAAACCACTTGCTCTTTACTGTGACAACAGTGGAGCAGTGGCTAATTCTAAAGAACCAAGAAGCCACAAGAGGGGAAAGCATATAAAGCGCAAATACCACTTGGTCAGAGAAATCGTACATAGAGGAGATGTGTCCATTCTGAAAATCGCATCAAAATACAACCTGGCAGACCCGTTTACGAGACGCTTCCTGCAAAGCAATTAGAGGGTCATGTATGTATGGGATTGAGAGAAATTCCTCAGTTGCTTTAAGTACAAGTGGGAGATTGTTAGGAGTGTGTCCTAAAAGCATGTAAAAGACATTTGTTATTTCTGTGAATAAATAAATACAATGGTTTATTATTATTGTTATATTTAGATTGTTAAATTATAGTTTGAATAATTTTGTAAATATCAGAAAAATTCCATATTCATTATTGAGGATGTGATCTTGTATTAGTACGAGAGAATCAAGATCACATGAATGAATAAAAATAGTCAACAACAACAAATTAAAGTTATGGAATTCTTTAATTGGAGTTGTAAGTATGGTTTGCTGAGTATCATGATGATACAAATAATCTAGATTCAGATTATTGATGTGGTAAGACATCTCGGTAAAGGTGCTTTATATAATATGATTATATATGACATGGACCGATATGAATAAAAGTCTTTGTTGACCCTTGATTTAGCCAACGATACGGAGTCAAATATACGACAAAAGATAAAATGACAATTAAGAATTTATTCCAATGGAAAAGAAGAAAACACCAAGGATTTATAGTGGTTCGGCCCCAAAGAATGGTAATGACCTACGTCCACTTAGTGCTATTATTGATATTGAATCTCAAAGCCGTGATCAAAGAACTAGGGTTCTTGAGTTTCACAAACCTTGGAAGAAATACAATGAAATGATGGATAATTGCACTATAGCTTTCTTTCTCTCTCTATCTTAGCAAAAAGATTCAGGGATCAAAAGTCCCTTCCTTGAGCTATTTCATGTATATTTATAGGCTCAAGGAGGGTTACACGGGCCAACAGGCCATATCTTTCCTTAATAACCGTGTATCAAGGTAATAATGAGGAAATATTCAATGCAATTATTATAAGATTACAATATTAGAAGGAAACAAATCAAATTATACGACCAGCCTGGTCGTATCTAAAAGTTAAGCCCTGACGAAGCGATGTGCCTCTGGTCGATAGTCGAACAACACTTCTGCCACGTGTCAACCACGTGTGAGAAATCCCTACCACATCATCATCATCCATTTTTTGGGTAAACATTTGCCCCCCAAGTTTATTTATTGCGACCAGCAATAAGTAAACTTAGGAAACTGACCCTTCGAATACCCTAGGAAATCTGTCAGAGTCGCCCATGCTTCCTTGAAAAAAGTGATCAATCATGTCCAATCAAGTCTTTTCGGTTTCCCAATAACTTGTCTGACGACCATTACACTTCCCCATGCTTTGAAAAAGGTAATTCATGATTACTTCTTCTACCGTGTCACAGTCACTATAAGTAATACCCCAAATCCACATTTCTACTTTTTACTTTTCACATGCCATCTCCTCTCCAAGAACTTCAAAGAACTTCCGTCTTCAGAGCCCAGAAATTCCCAGGAACTCACATCCGGACACTCGAAAGCTTTCGTGTTCAGACTTCATGTTCAGACTCCGTTCTTCATCTAAGTAAGTTTCACGAACTTCTTAGACGTTTGAGTTGCCATGCAAAATTGTTTCATACTTATTTTTATCTTTGAACCTTTGCATGTTCTTGGCTGAAACTGTTATGGGGATTGTGTGTATATCAATAGATGTTTGATAGGGTAGTGAAGTAACGTTTCGTAGGAGTTAGGAGCCAGTTTGGTAGTCGAGATTGTAGATTTAGGGCGAAAAATCGAAGTAAAAATTTGATTTTTAGGCTAGTTGAAAAACTGGGTTTTTCCCGCCCTTTCGGAGTCGAAAAAGCTTTTTTCCCAAAATTTTTTTTACTTCCGCTTTTCAATCTGTTTTTCAAACTACTCGTATAAAACTTAGTGTTTTTGCTAGAATGCTGTTGGCCGTATAAAAGCTTAACTTTTATACGCGAGAAACGTTATTCTAACTTCCAACACAGATTTTTAGGCTTTACGTTCTCACCTCCCCCTTTCTCTGTTCGCAACTTTTCATGCAAGATCTGTGGGGAGGTGAAAGGCCTATCGACGACGACTTGCTTGCCCAATTACTTGAAGACGAGGAGCAACCATCGCTGTTGATACCATAAATTCCTTTTTCTCGAACCCCACCCAATATACCTCAGTCAAACCTTCCAGCCATGGGTAGAGTAAAATCCACTGCCCAGAAAAAGAAACCTTCCAACCCTTCAAATCAGCCTGCTCCTCAGGCTGGAATTCCCTTGACCAGTGGTTGAGAAAGAAATATCCCTGACCCCAACATTCAAACTCGTGCTCAGCTTCGAAACGCCGTTCAACTAGATGTTGAATGGTACGTCGCCCCTCCTAGCTGGGTAACGATTAGGATGATCGCTAATTATATTAAAAAATATGGACTTCCTGGGGTGACCCTAGTCCAACCCACTCAAGACCAATGGGCGAACTTGCCTGGAGGCGCTTTCAATGCCTGGTCGAGATACCACATCGAGGCAGGAGCGATCCTGCCTCTTCATCCTTTTTTCCAGGGGGTGCCCAATTACTTTGGGGTTGCCCCTTTTCAAATAACTCCCAACGGATATAGAATGCTCTCTGCACTCTATATCCTCTATAGCCATAAAAAATGGCCTGTCCCCACGCCACATGAGGTCAACTACCTGTTCAACCTCAAATCCAACCCCAACCAGGAAAACACGAGATTTTTCCACTTCTGTCACCAGGAAACAGGCCGCACTTTCCTGACTGACACCACTTTTATCTTGAACGTGGGGAGGTACCATCTGGAGTACTTCCTCACGACTGACATGGTCGCGAACAACTTGGCCTTCACACAAGGAGGTAAAGTCTTTGTACCACTGGTCGTTTATCTTTTTTCGATTTTTTGTTGCATTTCCCTTAGAAATTTAGTGCATTTTAGGCCCATGGTTGCGACCAAACCCTACTCCAGACATGGAGATCCGATCAGCCCTCCTGGCCAGCATGACCGACATAGAGAAAAGTGTCAAATAGCTGGTCACAGAGGCCAATCTGAGACTGGTCAGCCTTTCGGCCCCTCACCAGGATGTGAGGGAGTCAACAGCGGGAAGTGCCACTAGTGGAGAGGTTCCCGAGCAGCACCCAGACGTGTCACAACCCCCTCCGAGGAGGGCAACTGGAGTGACAATCAGGGAACCCTCCAGCACCCCGTGGGCTGCTGCTCCCCCCGCCCCAACGGGAAAGGGAAAAAAGAAAGCCACCGAAACTCTCGAGCCCCTTGATGAATCTTTGGATGAGAATGGTACTGATCTCTCGCTCTTAGATAGTTTGCCAATTCCTTGTCACTTATTTGACGGGGACGACAATTTTAAGTACACTCCCAATTTAGATTCAGACTTCTTCATGCCAGAGAGTGAGTGTAACACTAGTAGAGTATATAATGTAGCGGCCAGTAATGATAGCTCGGGTATTTCACTTACAATTTTCTTTGTTTCTTTTCCTGACATAACATACTCAATCGTTTATACTATCTCACTGTTCGTGTATTTTCTTTTCTTACAAACATGGACTCCAAGAATTTGTTCGACATATACAGTGCCCCCGAGGCTCCTGAAGCTCCCTTGAGCAAGAAGAAAATGAGCAAGCGGCATCCCGGGGAAAGCAGTAAAGCGCCTCAGGCCAAGAAAGCCCGTACTGCAGTCCCTCCAGCAGACGGACCTTCAACAAACGTAACACCACCTCCTTCTCCTCTCGAGCAACAAACTCCCCCTGCTCCCATTAGGTCGACACCTTCTCCACCGGCCCCAACCGACCAGACTCAGCAGGCTGCTCCTGCTTCCACAGGGGGCGACATATTGAGTCTCGCCTTAAGATCAGTCAAAGACAGGGTGGCCAAAATTTTGAAGCACGAACGTTGTCGAGAGGCGATGGCTTCGACGGAGATGATGGACGTCGACCAGATCTTAACCCGCACATTAAATGAGTTTGCCAGTGTAAGTTATCTTTTTCTGCGGAGACATCCCTTTTATACTCTACAGTCAGTTTAACTTTCGCTCTGATCACAGGCAATGCTGACCCTTACTGCCGGCCAACTCTGCTCGGGTGCTATCACCGAGCAGTCCAGGGCTTCGGAGCAATGACACATTGAAGAACTCAAAGCTGCCGAAGCAAAATATGCTGAACAGCTTGAGGCAGTGCTTGAGGAGAAGAACAAACTGGCTGAGGAGTTAAGGGAGAAGCAGACCGCTCTGGATAAGGCCATCGAGCAAAGAGACAAGTTCAAGGAGTCTAATCGCGTCAACTACTGTGAGGCTAAAAAGCTCGAGGAGGACTTCACCGCGAGCAGACAGGAGACTGCAACATTGGAGGGCCAGATCGAGAAGCTTGAAAAAGCTAACGCCAGCAATTTGGAAAGGTACAAGAACGCCACGGTTAAGTGTTTCTATGACTTCTGGAAACACAACCAAGAGGCTGATTTCAGCTATCTTCCCGAGCGCACAAGGCATGCTGAGATAGCCCGCTACGTTGCTCTATTGGCGGAAGAAGAGAGAGCAAGGGTACCTTCCTCTCCCGAAATCGCCTTGGCCACTGGCGTGGACGGGGCGAACAATGAAGCTACAACTGTCGTCGACCAGGGCACCCCTCAAGATCCTCCAGCCTCGTAGTCTGCTATTTTTTTTCTCTTTAATCTTTTAAGTACACGGCCTACAGGTCGTGATGTAAAGACACTTCTATTTTCTAGTTGAATATTTATTGCTGCACGGGCAGCTTTTACTTTTAATTGAACAATTACATCCGAGCAGTGATTGCTCACGGTGTAAAATGATCCATTTTGATATTATAATATATTTGCATCTTATTATAACATCTGATCGCATGACTGAACTTAGCATAATACTTTGGTTTGATTTAACAAACTACAAATTTTGAAAAATACTTTAAGTACCCTAGCACACTTTCACTTATTTTGCTCATGTGTTTACATACCTTTCGATATGCTTTGCTTACTAGATACCTTATGTGCCCCCCAAGTGATCGAGGAGCTTTAGGTCCTTGGTCACTTGCCTTGACCAAAACCTGTTCGAACAATACTGCTCGGAGCAAAATAATTAAAAGTGTAATACAACAAAACAACACACGTAATGAGAAAATACTTGTATAAAATACAATAATTGGAAAGAATGACTGGGTGCGCACAGTCCCTTATATTTCTCGTAATAAATGGAAAAAACGTGTCTGTACGAGTGATCAAAAAGATCTTACACTTATAAGCGACTAGTCACATAAAATGACCAACCATTTTTCATAACTTGTAAAAAGTAAAATTAATACAAGCCAATCCTTTAAGAAGGATTGTTCATTGATAGTACTTGCACAGGTGTTCTCCATTCCAATAGCAAGGAATGAAATCTCCATTTAGGCAAGCAAGTTTGTAGGTGCCTGGATGAAGGACTTCTTCAATCTGGTAAGGCCCTTCCCAATTAGGTCCGAGTACTCCAGCAGCTTGGTCGCGAGTGTTTAGGAAAACTCTTTGAAGTACTAGATCTCTGACATTGAATTTCCTTTCTCGCACTTTAGAATTGAAATACCGGGCGACTTTTTGCTGGTACGCAGCTACTCGGAGTTGGGCTTGTTCATGTTTCTCATCGATCAAGTCCAGGGATTCCATCAATAGCTAGCTGTTCGAACCTTGATCGTACGTTATTCTTTGATGCGAAGGCGGATCTAACTCAATAGGAAACATAGCCTCATACCCATAAGCTAAAGAGAATGGAGTATGGCTTGTTGCTGTTCGATGGGAAATTCTGCCGACCAAAGGACTTCAGGCAATTGCTTTGACCATGCCCCCTTAACTTCTTCCAGTCTTTTCTTTAGAGTATCCTTTAGCATTTTGTTGACTGCTTCGACTTGTCCATTTGCTTGGGGATGAGCGACTGAAGAAAAGCTCTTGATAATACCATGCCGTTCGCAAAAGTCCATGAATAAATCACTATCAAACTGGGTGCCGTTATCCGAGACAATTTTGCTTGGCAATCCATAGCGACAAACAATGTTTTTGATCACAAAATCCAGCACCTTTTTGGTCGTTATGGTTGCGAGTGGCTCAGCTTCAGCCCACTTGGTGAAGTAGTCGACGGCAACCACAACATACTTGACGCCGCCCTTTCCTGTGGGCAAAGATCCGATTAGATCTATACCCCAAATTGTAAACGGCCACGGACTTTGCATCTGTTTAAGCTCATTAGGGACTACTCGTAGGATTTTGGAGAACCTCTGACACTTATCACACCTCCGTACAAACTCCATCGAGTCTTCATTCATCGTGGGCCAGAAGTATCCTTGCCTCAGGATCTTTTTTGACAAGCTTTGCCCCCCAGCGTGGTCTCCACAAAAGCCTTCGTGTACCTCTTTCATCAATTCTTTGGCCTTCTCTTTTGAAATACATCTGAGGAGTGGCATTAAGTATCCCCTTAGGTACAAGATTCCATCAACTAGGATATACCTAGCAGCTTGCCGCTGAAGGGTCCTAACTTTGTTTTCGTCCGTTGGTAACACGCCTTGCGTCAGATACTCTATATATGGTGCCATCCATGTATCCGCCATCTGGATCACCATAGTGGTCTCCTCTGCTCGAATGCTTGGCATAGACAGCCGCTCAACTGGTACTATATTCAGAGTATCAACATCCTCCGCACTTGCTAACTTGGCCAAAGCATCAACATTTGAATTCTGGTCGCGAGGTACTTGCTGGAGGGTGTATTTGTCGAACTAAGCCAATAGATCTTTTGTTTTGTTTAAATAGGCAACCATCTTTAAACCTCGCGCCTAGTATTCTCCCATGACTTGATTCACCACCAACTGAGAATCACTGTAGATGTCGAGCACCTTTATATTCATGTCCTTGGCTAACCGCAACCTAGCGAGTAATGCTTCATACTTGGCTTCGATGTTAGAAGCAGTGAAGTCAAACCTGATTGCGCAGTGAAATCGATGCCCTTCCGGCATTATCAATATCACTCCTGCTCCGGCGTGGCACTCGTTAGAAGAACCATCTGTAAATAATTTTCATGAGGGAGCTTGGTTTTGAGACTCAGGCTCATTAGGCTCTTCAGTCTGCTCGCTATCTGTAAGTTTAGTGAACTCTGCAATGAAGTCAGCCAGGGCTTGCCCTTTTATCGCTACTCGCGGCAAGTAAGATATATCAAACTGTCCAAGTTTGACTGCCCATTTTAATAATCTACCCGTAGCCTCTGGTTTTTGTAGGACTTGCCGTAGAGGCTGGTCGGTCAAAATCGCGATTGGGTGAGCTTGAAAGTAAGGCCGCAGCTTCCTGGAGGCCAAAATTAAGCAATAGGCTAACTTTTCAATAGGTGGGTACCGCAGCTCCGCTCCAATTAGCGTCTTGCTTACATAATAAATAGCCTTCCGCACGCCTTCTTCTTCCCTTACTAAAACGACACTAGCTGCATATTCCGTGATCGCCATGTAGATGAACAAAGTTTCCTTATCAACCGGTTTTGATAGGACCGGTGGTTGCGCCATATGAGTTTTCAATGCTTGAAAAGCCTGCTCGCACTCCTCCATCCATTCAAACTTTTTGTTTCCTCTAAGTAGATTAAAAAATGGAACGCACTTATCTGTTGACTTCGAAATGAATCTACTGAGACCGGCAATTCTTCCGGTTAAACTTTGAACGTCCTTAATCTTTGCTGGAGATTTCATATCGATCAGGGCTTTAATTTTCTTGGGATTGGCTTCAATTCCTCTCGAGTTAACTTTAAATCCCAAGAACTTCCCCGATCCTCCGAAGAAGCATTTAAGGGGATTCAACTTCATCTGATGTTTGTTTAAGACGTTGAAGCACTCTTGCAAATCCTTTATATGCCCTTCTGCCTTCTTTGACTTGACCAGCATGTCATCGACGTAGACCTCCATGTTTGTGCCGATCAGTTCTTTAAACATGTGGTTGACTAGTCGCTGGTAAGTCTCACCAGCATTTTTCAAACCGAAAGGCATTGCTTTGTAACAGTAAAGCCCTGTATCAGTCTGAAAGCTAGTGTGATCCTCATCAGGGGGATGCATACTAATCTGATTATACTCGGAGTATGCATCCATGAATGAGATAATCTCATGCCCTGCAGTGGCATCGACTAACTGGTTGATTCTTGGGAGTGGCAAACAATCCTTAGGGCAGGCTTTATTGAGGTCTGTGAAATCCACGAATGTTCGCCAATTTCCATTCGGCTTGGGAACTAGCCAGAGATTAGAGACCCACGATGGATAAAATGCCACCCTGATGAACCCATTCACCTTCAGCTTTTTGACTTCTTCTTTTAAGGCATTTGATTTATCTTTGTTGAGCAGCCTTCTTTTTTGTTGCACCGGTGGGAAACTCTTGTCGATGTTCAGGACATGGCTGATGACTGCAGGGTCTATTCCGACCATGTCTTTGTGCAACCAGGCAAATACTTCCTGGTTCCTCCTAAAAAACTCCACCAGTGCTTGTTTTGTTGTTGTCTCTAAGTTTTTACCGACTTTCACAACCCTGGTCGAATTTTCTTCATCGAGTTGGACCTCTTCAAGGTCCTCGATGGGTCCTATTTCTTCCTCAAAATCCCCAAAGAGAGGATCCAAGTCTCTATCCTCGCTTTGGGCAATGCCCTATTTAGTGGCATTATCACCTGAGTGGGCCTGAGCATCAATTGCCACTTGCAACTCTTTTCCGGGAACATCTCTCGATACACCCTTCTTTTCCTTGGTGATCGAGGCGTTGTAGCACTCCCTCGCTTCCCACTGATTTCCCAATACGCATTCTACCCTTGCGTCTGTCGAGAATTTCATGGTAAGGTGCCATATTGAAGTGAAGGCCCGTAGGTCGACCAAAATTGGTCTCCCAATTACAGCATTGTATGCTGAAGGACAATAAACTATATGAAAGTAGTGAGTAATTTCCTATTAGCAGGTGCAGTACCTGCTGTAACTGGAAGCCTAATCAACCTTGTTGGGGTGAGCCCTTCACCGGAAAAACCATAAATGGTTTGGTTGCATGGCTCCAGGTCTTTAATGGATAGCTTCATCATTTTCAGCGAAGACTTGTACAGGATGTTGACCGAACTTCCTGTGTCGACCAACACCTTCTTCACCATCATGTTGGAAATTTGTACGTCTATGACCAGTGGATCAGAGTGTGGGAATCGCACGTGCTGGTCATCGTCTTCAAAGAAGGTTATCAATTCCTCCTCTGTTCGAGCCTTTTTCGGTGCTCGATCCTCCACACTCATCATCTCGATGTCCTGGTTGTGGCATAGGGTTCGAGCGTATCATTCCCTTGCCTTCCCACTGTCTCCTGTAAGATGTGGGCCTCCGCAGATGGTGAGTCAAGTGCCTGCCACATGAGCTGGCTGTAGAGGTGGCGAGCGTTGGCGTGCAGGCGCCTGCTCGTTGCCACCTTGAGCCTCTCGTTGAGACCCTCCTATAGCTCGCACATATCTTCTTAAATTTCCCTGCCTGATCAGGAACTCAATCTCGTCTTTCAACTGGTTACATTCATTGGTGTCGTGCCCGTAGTCGTTGTGAAAATGACAGAACTTTGTCGTATCTCTCTTGGAGATATCTTTCTTTATAGCTGCGGGTCATTTGTAAGGCACGCTTGAGCTAGTCGCCTGGTAGACTTCAACTCAGCTTTCGACAAGGGCCGTGTAGTTGGTGAATCTCAGTTCGTATTGATTGCCTTTGGGGCATTTACTCTCAGAAGCTGAGGGTTCATTGTTCGCCCATTTTCCACTGTTCCTACCATTGCCATTCCCGTTGCCCTTGCCGTTGCCATTGGGTTTTTCTGACCATTGGTGGCTTTGGCGGGTTCTTCCTTGGGCCCCTTGTCTTTTGTTGGAGATTTCCCCTTTGGTAATCGCGTCTTCGAGCTTGATATATCGATCAGCCCGATCTAAAAGCTCTTG